>NC_142466.1:98737342-99362342 GCF_049115385.1 Moschus berezovskii
AGGTTTCTGGATTTCTGAAGTAGAGCTCCCTTCACTGCAATGTTCCACCTCATGCTTAGTACGTTATTTGTTTCCCTAAACATCCAACAACAACACAAGGAGACCCATGGATTCAGAGGCAGAAGACCCTGTAAAAACCCAGCAAGCTATGGCTTCAACTGACGCTCACAGAGATTCAGTAACTTCCCCAAGGATGTGAAATTGTGTCCTCAGAGTAACGATAGAGCAAGGGTGGTCTGCCCTCTAAGACCAAGGTCATTCTAGCCCCAGTTGTCCTATCTCCTCCTCTGTAATCTGTGCAAGGAACAGTCTCTCTCCCGGCAGGCTAGACCTTGGTCTGTAGGTGCAGAAGCTGCACATTCTAGGTGGTAAGGCTGCAGGAGCTTCTTTTAGCTGGCCCCTTCTCCACTTTCACTTGCCATGAGGGGCTGTTCTAGACAGTTTTTACCTCCTAGACTCACTCTTCACCTCTCCCCATCCAAATTTGTGCCATGGGGAGGCTTATGGACCACAATGACTGGTTTCCTTGGCTTAAGGCAGTGGTAGAAGAGGCTGGGGTGGGGGGAGCGGAGAGGAGACTAAGGTCAGGTATTTACTTCCTGGCCCTCTCTCAGCCACGTCACTGTGGAATGTCTATGCTCCTAACCAAAGGCTCCAGCTCCTATTTTAATACCCTCTCCTGAAGTGAAAGGCAAAGGAAAAAAGGAAAAATATACACATCTGAATGCAGAATTCCAAACAATAAAAAGGAGAGATAAGAAAGCCTTCCTAAGTGAACAATGCAAAAATTTAGTTGAAAACAATAGAATGGGAAAGACTAGAGGTCTCTTCAAGAAAATCAGAGATACCAGGGGAACATTTCATGCAAAGATAGGCACAATAAAGGACAGAAATGGCATGGACCTAACAGAAGCAGAAGATATATTAAGAAGAGGTGGCAAGAATACACAGAAAAATGATACAAAAAAGATCTTAGTGACATGGATAGCCATGATGGTATGATCACTCACCTAGAGCCAGACATCCGGGAAGTCTGGAGTGTGAAGTCAAGTAGACCTTAGGAAGCATCATTGCAAACAAAGCTAGTGGAGGTAATGGAATTCTAACTGAACTATTTCAAATCCTAAAAGACGATGCTGTGAAAGTGCTGCACTCAATATGCCAGCAAATTTGGAAAACTCAGCAGTGACTACAGGACTGGAAATGATCAGTTTTCATTTCAATCCCAAAGAAAGGCAATGCCAAATAATGTTCAAACTACTTCACAATTATACTCATTTCATGTGCTAACAAGGTCATGCTCAAAATCCTTCAAACTAGGCTTCAGCAGTACATGATTCAAGAACTTCCAGATGTACAAGCTAGATTTAGAAAAGGCAGAGGAACCAAAGATCAAATTGCCAATGTCTGTTGGATCATCGAAAAGGCAAGAGAATTCCAGAAAAACATCTGCTTCATTGACTATGCTAAAGACTTTGACTGTGTGGATCACAACAAACTGTGGAAAATTCTTAAAGAGATGGGAATACCAGACAGTCTTACCTGCCTTCTGAGAAACCTGTGTGCAGGTCAAAAAGCAACAGTTAGAACCAGACATGGAACAACAGACTGGTTCCAAATTGGAAAAGGAGTATGTCAAGGCTATATATTTTCACCCTGCTTGCTGCTGCTGCTGCTGCTAAGTCACTTCAGTCATGTCCGACTCTGTGTGACCCCATAGACGGAAGCCACCAGGCTCCCCCGTCCCTGGAATTCTCCAGGCAAGAACACTGGAGTGAGTTGCCATTTCCTTCTCCAATGTGTGAAAGTGAAAAGTGAAAGTGAAGTCGCTCAGTCGTGTCCAACCCATAGCGACCCCACGGACTGCAGCCTACCAGGCTCCTCCATCCATGGGATTTTCTAGGCAAGAGTACTGGAGTGGCTTGCCGTTGCCTTCTCTGGCTTACTTACCTTATATGCTGAGTATATCATGTGAAATGCTGGGCTGGATGAATCACAAGCTGGAATCAAGATTGTCAGGAGAAATATCAATAACTTCAGATATGCAGATATCACCACCCTTATAGCAGAAATCAAAGAGGAAGTAAAGATCCTCTTGATGAAGGTGAAAGAGGAGAGTTAAAAAGCTGGCTTAAAACTCAACACTTAAAAAATGAAGATCATTGCATCTGGTCCCATCACTTCATGGCAAAAAGATAGGGAAACAATGGAAACAGTGATAGACTTTTTTCCCTTGAGTTCCAAAATCACTGTGGACGGTGACTATAGGCATGAAATTAAAAGATGCTTACTCTTTGGAAGAAAAGCTATGACAAACCTAGACAGCATATTAAAAAGCAGAGACATTACTTTTCTGACAAAGGTCCATATAGTCAAAGCTATGGTTTGTCCGGTAGCCATGCACAGATGTAAAGAAGACTGAGCACTGAACAACTGTGCTGTTGGAGAAGACTCTTGAGAGTCCCTTGGACTGCACGGAGATCAAACCAGTCAATCCTAAAGGAAATCAGTCCTGAATATTCATTGGAAGGAGTGATGCTGAAGTTGAAGTCCAAATACTTTGGCCACCTGATGCAAAGAACTGACTCATTGGAAAAGACCCTGTTGCTGGGAAAGACTGAAGACAGGAGGAGAAGGGGACGACAGAGGATGAGATAGTTGGATGGCATCACCGACTCAATGGACATGAGTTTGAGCAAACTCCTGGAGATGATGAAGGACAGGGAAACATAGAGTGCTACAGTCCATGGGGTTGCAAAGAGTCAGACATAACTGGGTGACTGAACAACAAAGGCAGTAGTGGAAGATGCCAGGGCAGGAGGAGACTAAGGTCAGGTATTTACTTCCTTGCCCTCTCTCAACCAGGTCACTGTGGCATGTTTACATCCCTAACCAAAGGCTCCACCTCCTATATGAATGCCTTTTCCTGTGCCTCCCTGGCTTCTAGGAGTGGCTGTCTCCATGTTTCCCTTTGAGCTAAGGTGTGCTTCCTTAGCTTAGGTAATGTCTCCTTCACTTTACCTGCCCTGAGATATTGCAGTATTTCTGTTGTTTCCTTAGATCACACCTCTGTAAACACTTTCTTGAAAATTCTCCTCAGGCTGTTTGAGTGTGCTATCCATTCTCTGCCCAAACTGTTTCCTCTTCCTTCTTAACTATTCCCAGTTGGTTAAAAGGCATGTTATTCAACCCAGTATTTAAAGGAGACTTTTAAAAAGAGTTATCATCATAAATCTTAATAATTCCTTGAAAAGTTTTGGGAGTTTGCTATGCTGTGACCTGCTGCCTTCCTTTTCCTTGTTTGTAAATAACAGATTTCATAAAACCTGAAACTCTTAAATTCAGTCAGTGACTTAAAAAAAATTACATTATTTTTTGGCTGAGTCAGAGTAAAATGAAGGAATTTTAAAGTCTGCCATAGTTTTTTCCTGTGGAATTGATCGACAATGAGTCTACTGTGGGCAGAGACACAGCTGTGCTAGGAGGATCATGAAGAAACATCTGAGATCAATTTAAAATTCCTCTCTGAAAATTGCTGGAGTCTGGTCTGCAGAATTGGATCTACAATTTTCTAGGTGACTCTGGGGAGCAGATAAATCCCTAGAATTAAAAAAAAGAGTTTATTCTCCAGAGAGATAGCAGCTAGACAGCTCTAGGGTTGCCAAGAGATGAAAGGTGAATAGATCAAGGTTCTCACAGGGGATCAAGTATTAATGTCCAAATGTGAGAAACAGATGGAAGAAAGCATGATAGGTGACCATATATTGCTATTATTCATTTGCTAAATGAGGATTTTTTTTTTTTTTTTCCAGAGTGAAATTGTTTAATGACTTTGTGGTAACAGACGTGGACTAGGACTGCACCTGGAAAATGGGAGGTCAGAGGAATGTCTTTCTTAAGAGCACATGTTGGGAGAGGTACCCTCCAGAACATTCCTGCTTCTGCTGTGCTGTGCTCTGCCCCCCTCCCCCTGAGGGTGAAGGAAGAGGGATGTGTTCATTAAACCAGGAGTCCCCAACCTCTGGGATTTAGTGCCTGATGATCTGAGGTGGAGCTGATGTAATAAAAATAGGAATAAAGTGCACAATAAATGTAATGCTCTTGAATCATCCCCAAACCATCCCCCTACCCGGGTCCATGGAAAAACTGTCTCCCATGGAATAGGTCCCTGGTGCCAAAAAGGTTGGGAACCACTGCATTAAACTTCTACTTTATTAACTCCTTACAAAAAAGTTACTGAAGAGATGAAGAATCTGAGACTGAGGTGGGTTCGTGATTTTTCCAAGGCAGGTAGGTGGTACATGCAGGCTTCAAATATGGTTTGTCTGATTTCAAATCCAGTCCTACTTTCTTCCCACTAATAGCCCAGAGTGTATGATGTTTGAGGCAAAAGGGATGGCAAAGAAAGTGCTAACAAACACGTTTCCTTCTTCTGACCTTTTCTGAGAGAAAGCTAACCACCCCCGCGCCCCCCCCCCCGCCCCCGCAAACAGCAGGTGGAGACCCAAGGATTGGGTGAAAGAAAATACAGTAGGCAGAGGGCCTTCACAGAGGAGACCAAGTTCAGCCAATGAACTGAACATGGATTTCATTGAATTACATTGTACCTTTAGGTTCTGTGAGGGTGACATCCTGAAATTCTGTCCTAGGTTCTTCAAGACAAACATGCCAGTCAATGCCCAAAGATATGCTCTGCTATTTAAATGCACACAGGTGAGCATCCCTGCAAAGCAGCGTATTACTGAACAGACCACAATAGGGCTTACTTCAGACCACCATCTTGAGAAAGAAGTGCTCCCTGTGTGTCCTTAACATTCCCCGAGGCTGGAGGTGGCCCCCCTAACTCTACACCCTCATGGATGTTATCTGAATCTTCCTTTATTTCTGTCTCTGAAGTTCCAGGTAAGGGTACACTTCTCTTCCATTCTCCTCTTTCCTACCCCTCACCCCTTCAAATTCAGCTGACCTGGAAAGCCAGCCCAGGGTTGTCTTAATAACCATAACTTGATCCTGACATCAGCCTCTTATCCAGTTGCTTTCAGCTCACTACATCCAGAGTTTCCCAAATGCCTCTCCCCTGAATTTGTTCCATTAAAAAACCATGGTTGAAAAATGATGTGGTATATTTTGCATGCATCATTTGAGCAGTTCATGGCTTTTCTGATTTTTTGTTTTTCGAAACCTGTCTTCTTTTTTGTCCACACTTAATTTGGTTTTGTTTGAAATTTCTGATAAATCCATATAGCCCTGGAACAGTTATGATGAAACCTCATCATCCTTAAGGATGTAAGTTACTTTGTGGATATCACATTTGGGTACAGGCTCACTATTTTACATGCACTGTATGCCTTAATTTTCACCACAGTCCTATGAAGTAGACATTTTCACCCCAACTTGCAAAAACTGAGGCTAGGAATGGACAAGTAACACGTTTTATCACTTAGATGGTAGCGTTCAAACCTAGAACTGTCTCCAAAGCCCATGCTTTCAACCATTATGCTTTATGGCAAATATATTAAGCATTCTCATCTCAGGATGACATAAAGAAAGACCATGATCACTATATCAAAGCTGGGAGGGTGCTTGTAGATGATTATATCCAAATACCTCATTGTACTGATGACTAGAAGCAGGTAGGATGGGAGAAGGTGTAAAACAGGTGGTTGGTTGTCTACTTAGCATCCATTCTCCTGAATCATTCTTCCTAAAGGAACCCTGCTTTCATTTAGGTCTTCTCTATGGGACTATGTATTGCCAGGGAAGCTGCCCCCTTATTAGTCCTAGGGGATGAGTCATGGCTGGCTAATCTATCATGGTAATTTCATTCTCCTCACCATTGATTGGTTTAAACATGGACAGATGACACAATTTTTGGCCAATGAATATGAGGAAATCTACTAGAGAGTTTCTGGGAAGGTTTCCCCACTTCTAGAAAGAGCTGTAGGAAAATATCTAAAGGTATCTATGAACCCCAGGAAATTCTCCTGATGGAAGGAGAGGAAGTATTAATACTTCTATTTACTATGCCAAGTTTTTTTTTTACTAGGTCTTTCCATAAATGTTCTCTTATTCCTAGAACAAAATGACAAGTTATGTTTTATTGACTTCCCTGGTGGCTCAGATGGTAAAGTGTCTGCCTACAATGAGGGGGACCCGGGTTCAATCCCTGAGTCGGGAAGATCTCCTAGAGAACGAAATGGCTACCCACTCCAATATTCTTGCCTGGAAAATCCCATGGACAGAGGAACCTGGTAGGCTACAGTTCATGGGATTGCAAGAGTCGGACATGACTTAGTGACTTCACTTTCACTTCACTTTCATATCCATTCATAAATGAAGAAACTCAGACCTAGGAATAGTTAAGTCACTCAGTTATTAATTGGTAGAGCCAGTATGCAAGTCTTGAAGTGTATGGCTTCAAATCTATTACGTTTTGTGTTAGATATTTCACACTGAAATTAGATTTATGTTAGTGATTATGAGTCTATGTATGTTTCCTTCTATGTATCCAGGTGGAGTTAGGTTCTGAGTCTGAAGAGCCCTGTATCCTGAGAAGCTTGTCCTGGGAGCTAGATTGTCCATCCAGCTGATGTCTTGGTCTCATGGTCCTCTGAAATGGCACAACCTAGAGATGTGCTTGTGATCAGAGAGGTGTAAATAATTACATATTGCTGGCTTTGGGGACATGACAGGGAGGCTCCCTTTATCTTATCTAATGTCTTGCTGTCAACTTTGATCACTTGGAGATTTTGGCTTGAATTAACCCTTGTCACAACAAGTGGTAGGAAATGCCAAATAATTGTTCCTTTGCACAATTTAAGTGATTCAGTTCAGTTCAGTTGCTCAGTCGTGTCCGACTCTCTGCGACACCATGAATCACAGCACGCCAGGCCTCCCTGTCCATCACCAACTCCCGGAGGTCACTCAAACTCATGTCCACAGAGTTGGTGATGCCATCCAGCCATCTCATTCTCAGTCGTCCTCTTCTCCTCCGCCCCCAACCTTTCCCAGCATCAGAGTCTTTTCCAGTGAGTCAACTCGTCACATGAGGTGGCCAAAGTATTGCAGTTTCAGCTTTAGCATCAGTCCCTCCAATGAACACCCAGGATTGATCTCCTTTAGAATGGACTGGTTGGATCTCCTTGCAGTCCAAGGGACTCTCAAGAGTCTTCTCCAACACCACAGTTCAAAAGCATCAATTCTTCGGCGATCAGCTTTCTTCACAGTCCAACTCTCACATCCATACATGACCACTGGAAAAGCCATAGCCTTGACTAGACGGACCTTTGTTGGCAAAGTAATGTCTCTGCTTTTAAATATATTATCAAGGTTAGTCGTAACTTTCCTTCCAAGGAGTAAGTGTCTTTTAAGTTCATGGCTGCAATCAGCATCTGCAGTGATTTTGGAGCCCCCAAAAATAAAGTCTGACACTGTTTCCACTGTTTTTCCATCTATTTCCCATGAAGTGATGGGACCAGATGCCATGATCTTTGTTTTCTGAATGTTGAGCTTCAAGCCAACCTTTTCACTCTCCTCTTTCACTTTCATCAAGAGGCTTTTGAGTTCCTCTTCACTTTCTGCCATAAGGGTGGTGTCATCTGCATATCTGAGGTGATTGATATTTCTCCCAGCAATCTTGATTCCAGCTTGTGCTTCTTCCAGCCCAGCGTTCCTCATGATGTACTCTGCATATAAGTTAAATAAGCAAGGTGACAATATACAGCCTTGACATACTCCTTTTCCTATTTGGAACCAGTCTGTTGTTCCATGTACAGTTCTGACTGTTGCTTCCTGACCTGCATACAGGTTTCTCAAGAGGCAGGTCAGGTGGTCTGGGATTCCCATCTCTTTCAGAATTTTCCACAGTTTATTGTGATCCACACAGTCAAAGGCTTTGGCATAGTCAATGAAGGAGAAATAGATGTTTTTCTGGAACTCTCTTGGTTTCTCCATGATCCAGCGGATGTTGGCAATTTGATCTCTGGTGTTTCTGCCTTTTCTAAAACGTGCTTGAACATCTGGGAGTTCATGGTTCACATATTGCTGAAGCCTGACTTGGAGAATTTTGAGCATGACTTTACTAGCGTGTGAAATGAGTGCAATTTAAGTGATTAGTTTGTTTATTTTCTTGGTTGGATTAATTCAGCTGACCAAGCCAAGTTTTATTTCTTTTAGCTTTTTCTAAAGTGAAAATATCTCCAAATAAATATAAAAATTCTTGCCTTACAGGGTTGTAGTGAGAACCAATGAGTTAATGTCCCAAATACAGTTTTTGTCACATGGTAAGAAACAGAGCATGCTAGTTTTCTAATTCCTTAGTTTCCTGCTTCCTTCCTTTAAATCTTTGCTCAGTTATTGTAAAGATTGTCTTCTCAATAAGCTATGAGATTATAAAGAGAGATAGAAGAGGGCAGCAGAGGATGAGATAGATAGCATCACCGACTCAATGGACATGAATTTGAGCAAATTCTGGGAGATAATAAAGGACAGAGAAGTCTAGTGTGCTGCAGTCCATAGGGTCACAAAGGGTCAGACACAACTTAGCGGCTGAACAACAACAATGATTCGGATTGCATCAGGGGTTGTGGGAAGGCTCTGAAGAAGGGGGGTTTCAGCTGAGAGTTCATAATGAGAAGGCACTCATTATAAAAGGGTTAATGTTGGGAGGGTGGGGGGAGGATTAGTAATTAGGAAGAAGGATGCAATAGCAGGTGCCAAGACCTTAAGGCAGGAAAGCCACTGATGTATCTCCATCTGAAATGACCATCTTGGTGGAGCTGTAATGAGCCAGGAGGAAAATGGCATGAATGAGGCTGAGGAAATAGGCAGGGTCAAGTCCCTCAGGGCATTGCAGGGCATGTTCAACATTTCAGATTGTTCCTTAGTTAACATGGAAGTCACTGCAGGCTTAAGTACAAACAGGATGTGCCTTGTGGAAAACACACTGGAGAAAGGCAGGCATGAAAACAGAGAGACTAGTGAGGAGTCTTCTGCAGTGGTCCAAGTGAGGAATGATGGCTTGGACTAGAGTGATGACAGTGGAGATGGCAATAAATGGGCATATTTGAGACATATTTTATAGAAGTAAAAGATACGACTTGTTAATGGATGCAGAAGGTAAGATGTGGGAGGCATTAAAGGATCCCTGACAGTTTTTGGAATGAGAAACTTGATGGACAGAGATACCATTACCCAAGACGTGAAGCACAGGAAGAAAAGCGGATTTAGGACAGAAGATCAGGGTTCTGTTTTGACAAATTAAATGTGAGATGCGTGTAAGGTATTCAAGTGGAGGTGTCAAACAGGAAGGTAGATATATGGTTCTAGAGCTCAGAAGAGTCATTGTTGAAATATAAATTCGACAGCTGTTGGTGAAGAGAGGCTCTTGGGAGTCATTATTATCAGCTTTAGATTTTTTTTTAAATGTCAGGCTGACCTTGTTACTGTTTTATTTGCCTTCTCTTTTAAATACTGGAGTCTGGCTCTTATTACACCTTTTAGTCTCCTATCTTAATTATCCAATCTCTGACTCACTTTGCAGTTTTCTTTCTAATTATATCATAAAGGCAGAGTATATGATAGAAAGATGTATTTTCTGGTTACTTGTGTGCCTTAGTCAAATCACTTAGGATCTCTGGATATTAGCTTCCTATACATAAAAGAAGTGAGTTGATTGTTTTTAGTTTAAAAATATCTAGGATTATCTAAGAATTACCTGGTTATGTCTGTTTCTCTAAGCAGGATCCACCACTGGACCCCTGGGAAATTAGATCTTGAGGATATTTTGCAATCCGTATCATGACCAGCAATTAACAGTTAAACTAAACACTGTTAATGTCAGTCTCAGATACTATTATGGTAATGCAGAATAGCATTTATTCTGCATTTGTGGATATAATATGTAGGGAAAAAATAGAGAAATTCAGACATTTACTCATCCAAGTAGCATCACAGTTAAATACAAAACAAACTTGTTTTATTGAAAATTCCTATTCGATAGTCTTCCTTCAAGTGAAATTAGAAGTAATCGAAATATCATGGTCCCTGGAGAAGGAAATGACAGCCCACCTAGTATTCTTGCCTGGGAAATCCCATGGACACAGGAGCCTGGTGGGCTATGGTCCATAGCGTTGCAAAGAGTTGTACACGACTTAGTGACTAAACAGCAGCTGCAAATATGGTGAATTCTAGGAGGTGTAATAGCCTACATTATTGGCCACTGACACATATGACAGCATTTCCTAATATTCTTCAAGGTAAAGCTATACAAAGCATCAACATTATCAGCAGTTTCCCCCTTACCTCAGTGACAGCAAAACTTCTCTTGCCACAGGGAACCACCTTATACCACTTGTCATGTAGCACATCCATAAACCCGTGTGACTTGTATTGACTGATTAGCTCGGATATATTGGAGGTAAAAGGAGAGTTGGGAGGGAGACCAATGCCGTACCCTAGAAGAAAATACAATCTCAGATGAGTGTTTCACTTAGGAGTTTCCTGAGATGTTGCCACCACACCTGATATTGCTGTCAGACCTGGTAACAAGGACATAGTAAGCTTTCATCATCTTTCCCTCAAAGGACTCAGAAATGTCCTAGGTATGATTATCTTGGATCTGCTATTTCTCTGAGTAAAAGAGATGAGTCCAGAAAGGAGAGAAATGATTTGTGTACTGTGTAGTAGAGGCACATTGTATTCCAAGGCTTTCTGCCCTTCCCTTCAAGGTATTTTTCAGAAGCCATCTTTCAGGTCTTTACTAGGGCTTGGATTCCCTATCTTCTTCTCCCAGAAACCCTCATCTGGACCTTTAAAATACAAAATTAGTTAAATTACAATCCCTGGTCTATGAAATACCCTCATCATTGGTCATGCATAACCCTCTTTTACTTTTATTTTATTTTTACTAATAGAATGAGGCCTTGTGAATGTACAGTATAGCATAAGCACTAAAACATCAACAAAAACTTGTCAAAAAAAAAAGGAGTCTGGTAAAACCAAGTGTTGAAGCAAATGTAAATCAGTAAGATCACTTATTCATTGCTTGTGGGAATGCAAATTGATGTACCCACTTTGGAAAACTGTTTGCTATTACTTTATATAGCTGAAGATTTATATGCTCTAAGACAAACAACTTTAAGTACATTCCTAAAGAACTCCTCCACAACTAGACCAGGAGATATGTTTAAGAATGTTCTTAGAGACATTTTTTATAACAGCAAAAACTGGAAACAACCTAAATGTTAACAAGAGAATGGGTAAATAAATGTGGAATATTTACACAATGGAATGTTGTATAGTGTGAAACATGAATGATATGGAAAAATATGGATGACTCTTAGCAACACTAAGTAAGAAGATCAGTCTCAGAAGATTGCAGCATGAATCCATTGTGTAAATGCAAAACCTTAAAAACAAACCAGTATATTTTTAGGAATTCATATATATGTGATAGAAGTATATTTAGAAAAAAATCAAGAAAATGATAAACCAAATATCTGGGACAACAGTTATTCAAGGCAAGAGAGGCAGGGAAAAGGATGAAGGAGGAGCTTGAAGAAGATGTAATTTGTTGTCAGAGTTTTAATTAATTAGCTTTGACTCTTATCTTTACTTGGTCTGGGACTTTACTTGGTTTTCAAACTGTTACTTCACTGTTAATCTCTTTGACAAGCCATGTGGAAGAGCTAATTACCTATATTTTGTCTTTAACTATTGGGTTGGATAGTCAAAAAAAGATGTATTGCTGTCAAGATGATTGAGGAAGACAAACTGAAAATATAGCTAGCTCTTTTTTTCACATGCAAAGACAAAAGGCTGTCAAGAATATAGAGATGTACAACAGAAACTAACACATTGTAAAGCAGTGATACTCCAATAAAAATTAATAAAATAATTTAAAAATGAAGGCAAAGGAACAAAGAAACAAAAAACATATGCACATAACTTTATATAAATAGATAGTCAGCAAGGACCTACTGTTTAGCATAGCGAACTCTACTCAATACTCTGTAATAACCTACATGGGAAGAGAATCTGAAAAATAATAGATATATTTATCCATATAAATAAATCACTTTGCTGTATACTTGAAATTAATACAACATTGTAAATCAACTATAATATAAAATAAAAAATTTTAAATGTTAAAAACATCCAAAGGTACTTCATGGAAACAAATGCTTGCTATCATGGTTCCATCTTATAATTTATTTCCAAAGAAATTAGTTTTTGTTCTTTTTTAAAATTATAGATACACAAGCCCTTTTAAAAAAATTGATTTATTTTTCATTGAAGGAAATTGCTTTATAGAATTTTGTTGTTTTCTGTCAAAACTCAACATGAATCACCCGTAAGTGAAGTGAAGTCGCCCAGTTGTGTCCAACACTTTGCGACCCCATGGACTGTAGCCTACCAGGCTCCTCTGTCCATGGGATTTTCTGGGCAAGAATACTGGAGTGGGTTGTCATTTCCTTCTCCAGGAGATCTTCCCCACCCAGGGATCGAACCCAGGTCTCCCGTATTGTAGACAGATGCTTTACCGCCTGAGCCACCAGGGAATGAATCACCCATAGGTATACATATGTCCCCTCCCTTTTGAAACTCCCTCCCATATCCCTCCCCATCCCACCCCTCTATGCTGATACAGATCCCCTGTTTGAGTTTCCTGAGCCATACAACAAATTCCTGTTGGCTATCTATTTTGCATATGGTAATGTAAGCTTCCATGTTACTCTTTCCACACATCTCACCCTCTCCTCCCCTCTCCCCATGTCCATAAGTCTATTGTCTATGTCTGTTTCTCCATTGTTGCCCTGTAAATAAATTCTTCGGTATCATTTTTCTAGATTTTGTATAGTTAGAATACAATGTTTATCTTTCTCTTTCTAACTTACTTCACTCTCTATAATAGGTTCTAGGTTCATCCACCTCATCAGAACTGACTCAAATGCATTCTTTTTTATGACTAATATTCCATTGTGTATATGTACCACAACTTCTTTATCCATTCATCTGTCCATGGATATCTAGGTTGCTTCCATGTTCTAGTTATTGTAAATAGTGCTGCAGTGAACAATGAGATACTTGTGTCTCTTTCAATTTTGGTGTCCTCAGGTTATATGCTTAGGAGTGGGATTGCTGGGTCATATGGTGGTTTTGAGGAATCTCCTCATCGTCTTAGTTTTTTGAGGAATCTCCATACTGTCTTCCATAGTGGCTGCATCAGTTTACATTCCCACCAACAGTGCAAGAGCGTTGCCCTCCAGCATTTATTGTTTGTAGACATTTTGATGAGGGCCATTCCGGCCAGTGTGAGGTGATATCTCATGGTAGTTTTGATTTGCATTTCTCTAATAATGAATGATGTTGAACATCTTTTCATGTGTTTGTTAGCCAACTGTATGTCTTCTTTGGAGAAATGTCTGTTTAGGTATTTTTCCCACTTTTTGACTGGGTGGTTTGTTTTTCAGGTATTGAGTTGTATGTGCTGCTTGTATATTTTGGAAATTAATACTTTGTCAGTTGTTTCATTTGCTATTATTTTCCCCCATTCTGAGGGTTGCCTTTTCACCTTGCTTATAGTTTCCTTTGTTGTGAAAAAACTTTTAAGTTTAATCAGGTCCCACTTGCTTACTTTTGTTTTTATTTCCATTATTCTAGGAGGAGAATCATAGAGGATCTTGCTTTGATTTATGTCATCGAGTGTTCTGCCTATGTTTTCCTCTAAGAGTTTTATAGGTTCTGGTCTTACATTTAGGTCTTTAATCCATTTTGAGTTTATCTTTGAGTGTGGTGTTAGGAAGTGTTCTAATTTCATTCTTTTACATGTATCTGTCTAGTTTTCCCAGCACCATTTATGGAAGAGGCTGTCTTTGCCCCATTGTATATTCTTGCCTCCTTTGTCAAAATTAAGGTACCCATAGGTGCATGGGTTTATTTCTGGGCTTTCTATCTTGTTCCATTGATCTATATTTCTGTTTTTGTTCCTTGATGATTGTAGCTTGATACTCTCTTGATGACTGTAGTTTTGTAGTGTAATCTGAAGTCAGGAAGGTTGATTCCTCCAGCTCCATTCTTCTTTCTCAAGACTGCTTTGGCTATTTGGGGTCTTTTGTGTTTCCATATGAATTGTGAAATTTTTTGTTCTAGTTCTGTGAAAAATGCCTTGGTAATTTGATAGGGATCGCATTGAATCTGCAGATTGCGTTTGGTACTACAGTCATTTTCACAATATTGATTCTTCCTACCCAGGAACATGGAACATCTCTCCATCTGTTTATGTCATCTTTGATTTCTTTCATCAGTGTCTTATAATTTTCTGTGTACAGTTCTTTTGTCTCCTTAGGTCAGTTTATTCCTAGATATTTAATTCTTTTTGCTTCAATGGTGAATGGGATTGATTCCTTAATTTCTTTTTCTTATTTTTCATTGTTAGTATATAGAAATGCAAGTGATTTCTGTGTATTGATTTTGTATCCTGCAAGGAGATCCAACCAGTTCATTCTAAAGGAGATCAATTCCTGGGTGTTCATTGGATGGACTGATGCTAAAGCTGAAACTCCAATACTTTGGCCACCTCATGCGAAGAGTTGACTCACTGGAAAAGACTCTGATGCTGGGAAGGATTGGGGGTGGGAGGAGAAGGGGACGACAGAGCGTGAGATGGCTGGATGGCATCACCGACTTGATGGACATGAGTTTGAGTGAACTCCGGGAGTTGGTGATGGACAGGGAGGCCTGGCGTGCTGTGATTCATGGGGTCGCGGAGAGTCGGACACGACTGAGCGACTGAACTGAACTGAATTGAACTTTGCTAAATTCACTGATTAGCTCTAGTAATTTTCTGATAGTATCTTTAGACTTTTCTATGAACACCAGACCACCTGACCTGCCTCTTGAGAAACCTATATGCAGGTCAGGAAGCAACAGTTAGAACTGGACACGGAGCAACACACTGGTTCCAAATAGGAAAAGGAGTACGTCAAGGCTGTATATTGTCACTGTGCTTATTTAACTTATATGCAGAGTACATCATGAGAAACGCTGGGCTGGAGGAAGCACAAGCTGGAATCAAGATTGCTGGGAGAAATATCAGTTACCTCAGATATGCAGATGACATCACCCTTGTGGCAGAAAGTGAAGAACTAAAGATCCTCTTGATGAAAGTGAAAGAGGAGAGTGAAAAAGTTGACTTAAAACTCAACATTCTGAAAGCTAAGATCATGGCATCAGGTCCCATCACTTCATGGCAAATAGATGGGGAAACAGTGGAAATAGTGGCTGACTTTATTTTTTTGGGCTTCAAAATCACTGCAGATGGTGATTGCAGCCATGAAATTAAAAGATGATAACTTCTTGGAAGGAAAGCTATGACCAACCTAGACAGCATATTAAAAAGCAGAAACATTACTTTGTCAGTCAAGCTCCGTCTAGTCAAGGCTATGGTTTTTCCAGTGGTCATGTATGGATGTGCGACTTGGACTATAAAGAAAGCTGAGCACTGAAGAATTGATGCTTCTGAACTGTGGTATGGGAGAAGACTCTTAAGAGTCTCCTGGACTGCAAGAAGATCCAACCAGTCCATCCTAAAGGAGATAAATCCTGGGTGTTCATTGGTAGGACTGATGTTGAAGCCGAAACTCCAATACTTTGGCCACTTGATGCAAAGAGCTGAGTCATTGGAAAAGACCCTGATGCTGGGAAGATTGAGGGCAGGAAGAGAGGGGGATGACAGAGGATGAGATGGTTGGATGGCATCACCGACTCAATGGACATGGGTTTGGGTAGACTCTGGCAGTTGGTGATGGACAGGGAGACCTGGGCGTGCTGTGGTTCATGGGGTCACAGCGTCAAATATGACTGAGCAACTGAACTGAACTGAACTGATGTACAGTATCATGTCATCTGCAAACAGTGAGAGCTTTACTTCTTTTCTGATCTGGATTCTTTTTATTTCTTTTTCTTCTCTGATTGCTAAAGCTAGGACTTTCAGAACTATGTTGAATAATAGTGGTGAAAGGGGACAGGCTTGTCTTGTTCCTGATCTTAGGGGGAATGCTTTCAGTTTTTCACCACTGAGAATAATGTTTGTTGTAGGCTATCATATATGGTCTTTACTATGTTGAGTTAGGTTCCTTCTAGGCCTGGTTTTTGAAGAGTTTTAATATTAAATGGGTACTGAATTTTGTCAAAGGTTTTTTCTGCATCTATTGAGATGATCAAATGATTTTTATCTTTCAATTTGTTAATATGGTGTATCACATTCATTGATTTGTGTATATTGAAAAATCCTTGCATTCCTGGAATAAACCCAACTTGATCATAGTGTATGAGCTTTTTTATGTGTTGCTGAATTCTGTTTGCTAAATTTTTTTGAGGATTTTTGCATCTATTGGCCTCTGGTTTCCTTTTCTGTGTTGTTTTTGTCTGGTTTTGGTATCATGGTGATGGCAGCCTCATAGAATGAGTTTGGGTGTCCCTTCCTCTGCAAGTTTTTGAAAGAGTTTTAGAAGGATAGGCATTAGCTCTTCTCTAAATGTTTGATAGACTTCTCTTTGTGAAGCCATCTGGTCCTGGGCTTTTTTTTTTTGGATTTTTGATCACAGCTTCCATTTCAGTGCTTGTAATTGGGTTGTTCATAATTTATATTTCTTCCTGGTTCAGTCTTGGAAGATTGAACTTTCCTAAGAATCTGTCCATTTCTTCCAGGTTATCTATTTTATTGCCATATAGTTGTTCATAATAGTCTCTTATAATCCTTTGTATCTGTGCATTGTCTGTTGGAACCTCTCCTTTTTCATTTCTAATTTTGTTGATTTGATTCTTTTTTTCTTGATGAGTCTGGCTAAGAATTTGTCATTTTTGTTAATCTTCTCAAAGAACCAGCTTCTAGTGTTATTAATCTTTACTATTGTTTCTTTCATTTCTTTTTTTATTTATTTCTGCTTGGATCTTTATGATTTCTTTCCTTCTACTAATTTTTTTTGGGGGGTTTGGTTTATTTTGTTTTGTTCTTTTTCTAGTTGTTTTGTGTAAAGTTAGGTTGTCTATTCAATGTTTGTCTTGTTTCCTGAGATAGGATTGTATTGCTATAAACTTCCCTCTTAGAACTGCTTTTGCTGCTTCCCATAGGTTTTGGGTTGTGGTGTTTTCATTGTCATTTGTTTCTAGATTTTTTTTTTATTTCCCTTTTGATTTATTCAGTAACCTGTTGGTTATTTAGAAACAGATTGCTTAATCTCCATGTGTTTGTCTTTCTTACAGTTTTTTCTTGTAATTGATATCTAATCTCATAGCACTGTGGTTGGAGAAGATGATGCTTGATATGATTTCAATTTTCTTAAATTTACTGAGGTTTCATTTATGACTCAAGATGTGATCTATTCTGGAGAATGTTCCATGTTCACTTGAGAAGAATGTATATTCTTCTGCTTTTGCATGGCATGCCCTGAAGATATTAATGAGATTCATCTCATCTAATGTATCATTTAAGACTTGATTTCCTTATTCATTTTCTCTTTTGATGATCTGTCCATTGGTGTGAGTGAGGTGTTTAAGTCTCCTACCATTATTGTGTTACTGTCAATTTCTCCTTTTATGTCTGTTAGTGTTTGTCTTATGTATTGAAGTGCTTCTATGTTGGGTGCATAGATATTTCCAACTGTTATGTCTTCCTCTTGGATTGATCCCTTAATCATTATGTAGTATCCTTCCTTATCTCTTGTAATTTTCCTAATTTTAAAGTCTATTTTGTCTGATATAAGGATTGCTACTCCAGCTTTATTTTGCTTCCATTTTCATGGAATATATTTTTCCATCCTTTCAGTCCCTATGTGTCTTGAGGTCTGAAGTGGGTTTCTTATAGACAGCATATATATGGGTCTTGTTTTTGTATCCATTCAGCCGGTCTGTGTCTTTTCACTGGAGCATTTAATGCATTTACATTTAAGGTAATTATTGATATATATGTTCCAAATAGGAAAAGGAGTACGTCAAGGTTGTATATTGTCACCTTGCTTATTTAACTTATATGCAGAGTACATCATGAGGAACGCTGGGCTGGAAGAAGCACAAGCTGGAATCAAGATTGCTGGGAGAAATATCAATCACCTCAGATATGCAGATGACACCACCCTTATGGCAGAAAGTGAAGAGGAACTCAAAAGCCTCTTGATGAAAGTGAAAGAGGAGAGTGAAAAGGTTGGCTTGAAGCTCAACATTCAGAAAAGAAAGATCATGGCATCTGGTCCCATCACTTCATGGGAAATAGATGGGGAAACAGTGGAAACAGTGTCAGACTTTAATTTTTTGGGCTCCAAAATCACTGCAGATGCTGATTGCAGCCATGAAATTAAAAGACGCTTACTCCTTGGAAGGAAAGTTATGACCAACCTGGATAGCACATTAAAAAGCAGAGACATTACTTTGCCAACAAAGGTCCATTTTTCCCGTGGTCATGTATGGATGTGAGAGTTGGACTGTGAAGAAAGCTGATCGCCGAAGAATTGATGCTTTTGAACTGTGGTGCTGGAGAAGACTCTTGAGAGTTCCTTGGACTGCAAGGAGATCCAACCAGTCCATTCTAAAGGAGATCAATCCTGATGCTAAAGCTGAAACTGCAATACTTTGGCCACCTCATGTGACGAGTTGACTCACTGGAAAAGACTCTGATGCTGGGAAGGTTTGGGGGTGGGAGGAGAAGGGGACGACAGAGAATGAGATGGCTGGATGGCATCACCAACTCGATGGACATGAGTTTGAGTGAACTCCGGGAGTTGGTGATGGACAGGGAGGCCTGGCGTGCTATGATTCATGGGTTGCCAAAGAGTCAGACACGACTGACCAACTGAACTGAACTGAACTGATGTTCCTATTGCCATTTTCTGAATTATTTGGGGCTGATTTTGTAGATATTTTTTCTGCTCTTGTATTTCTTGACTATATAAGTTCCTTTAATGTTTGCTGTAAAGCTGATTTGATGGTATTGAATTCTCTTAACTTTTGCTTTTCTGAAAAGCTTTTTCTTTCTCCGTCAATTTTGAATGAGATCCTTGTTGGTTACAGTAATCTTGGTTGTAGATTTTTCCCTTTCAGTACTTTAAATATATCCTGCCATTCCCTTCTGGCCTGCAGAGTTTCTGCTGAAAGATCAGCTGTTAAGTGTATGGGGTTTCCCTTGTATATTACTTGTTGCTTCTCCCTTGCTGCTTTTAGTATTCTTTCTTTGTGTTCAGTCTTTGTTAGTTTGATTAGTACATGTTTTGGAGTGTTTCTTCTTGGGTTTATCCTGTATGGGACTCTTTGTGCTTCTTGGACTTGATTGACTATTTCTTTTTCCTTATTGGGGAAATTTTCAACTATACTTCATTCAAAAATTTTCTCACACCCTTTCTTTTTCTCTTCTTCTTCTGGGACCCCTATAATTCGAATGTTGATGCTTTTGATATTGTCCCAGAGGTCTCTGGGACTGTCCTTGGTTCTTTTCATTCTTTTACTTTATTCTGCTCTTCAGAAGTTATTTCCACCATTTTATCTTCAAGCTCACTGATTCGTTCTGCTTCAGATATTCTGCTATTGATTCCTTCTAGAGTATTTTTAATTTCAGTAATTGTGTTGTTTGTCTTTGTATATTTATTCTTTAATTCTTCTAAGTCTTTGTTAATTGATTCTTATATTTTTTCCATTTTGTTTTCAAGGTTTTTGATAATCTTTACTATAATTTTTCTGAATTCTTTTTCAGGTAGTTTGCCTATTTCCTCTTCATTTATTTGGACTTCTGTGTTTCTAGTTTGTTTCCTCATTTGTGTAGTATTTCTATGCCTTTTCATTATTTTTTTTTAAACTTATTGTGTTTGAGGTCTCCTTTGTTGAAGTCTTTCCGTGAAGAAGGTTGAATTCTTTCTTCCTTTTGGTTTCTGCCCTCTTAATTGGTCCAGTGTTTTGTGTAAGCTTCAACAAGGGTGAAATTTGTGTTGAGCTTTTGTTTGTTTGTTTTTCCTCTGATGGGCAAGCTGAGTGTGTTGGTAATCCTGTCTGATGATGATTGGCTTTGCACTTTTGTTTTGTTTGTTGTTTAGATGAGGAATCCTGTACAGGGTGTTACTGGTGGTTAGGTGATGTTGGATCTTGTATTCAAGTGGTTTCCTTTGTGTGAGCTCTCACTATTTGATACTCCCTAGGTTTAGTTCTCTGGTAGTCTAGGGTCTTGGAATCAGTGCTCCCACTCTAAAGGCTCAGGGCTTGATCTCTGTTGCTCCTGGTAACACAGTGTTAGGCCTTTCAGGGACCACCTAGGAAGGCAGCAGTCAAACAGGGCTGGTATTCCTGGAGCGAGGAGTCCACTTACAGCTCAGGACAGGGCAGTGACTCAGGTCTCTGGGCACATTGCATCACTTCATTCGGGAAAATTTTGGTGCAGCTTTTCTGGTCATGGCTCAGGTTTTGTGATCTTAGAACATGAGAGTCCAGGAGTAGGTGAATTGAGCTTCTCTTTCTGGGCTCTGGTCATGTAATTCACTGCAGGAAAGTCAAGGCCATGTGTTCACTAGTCCCTCTCCTCCTCTGATTACACAAGCCCTTTTTAAAAAAATATATGAGGCTTGAGATTTGTGTATAACTAATAAAAGAGATAAATAATACAGAAAAAAATTTTGCATTTTAAAGAGCTGTATGTTTTTTCCCCTTGGTAATTTTGTTTGTTCCTTAACAATGGAGAGTCAAGGAAATGATGACAATGTCAAGAGCATGATTAGAATTTTCCATTCAAAGAGCTATTTTGAGTGCCTATTTTGTGCCTAGTAGTTTTGGTTTGAAAGGCAAGACTGACAATAAAAGACTACCCGGGCAGTCTGTTCTTCAGCTGATGTTATCATTAAATAACATTTTTTAAAAAAGTAATGGGTAACTATAAGGAAGTAACAAAGTTTCTTTAGAAATGTTTATTATAATGAATGCTATTGACAATTCAGTTGCACAGAAATTCATTCAGTACCTATTTACATGTCAGGCACAATACTAGTCATGTGTATAATAATATTCACTGACTAATTCACATTTATTCATTCACTCATTCATCCATTCAATGAATATTTACTGAGTGAATAGGCACTGTGTTAAGTGGTTGGGATTTAGCAATCCCTGGTGGCTCAGATGGTAAAGCGTCTGCCTCCAATGCAGGAGACCTGGGTTCGATCCCTGGGTTGGGAAGATCTCCTGGAGAAGGAAACAGAAACCCACTCCAGTATTCTTGCCTGGAGAATCCCACGGACAGAGGAGCCTGGTAGGCTACAGTCCATGGGGTCGCAAAGAGTTGGACACGACTGAGCGACTTCACTTCACTTCACTTCTTCAAGGTAAACATAGTCCCTGCTGTCATGGTGTGTATCCTCTTAGGGAGGCAGATACTAAACAATGTACTGCATGATTATTTCATTACAACTGAGACATCTAAGGTTGTACCAGCTTGTGGGAGAAGGACTGAGACTTATACAAACAAATAAGGACTTGGAACTATCTGGTGAGTGTGGTCAGAAAAATTAGGCCAGGTTTGCTGAATAGTTTGTATTTTTTCCTCCTGAGGCAATAACTTTCAACAACAACAACAATTTCTAATACTATAGAGGGCTTACTATATGCCAAGTACTGCTCAGTAATGGACTTTTTACATGACTTACTCCAGTTTATAGATCATGCACTAGTCTAAGATTGCATACTAGATTGTGGCATACAGGTCAGTTAAATCCCTCTGGGGTTCTTATAATGAGAACCTGAACATACTGAACCCTACTGTGTGCCAGATACCACCCATGCAGGATATGTATTACTTAGTTCAGGTCAGTTGCTCAGTCGTGTCTGACTCTGCAATCCTATGGACTGCAGCAATCCAGGCTTCCTTGTTCATCACCAACTTCTGGAGCTTGCTCAAACTCATGTTCATTGAGTCGGTGATGCCATCCAACCACCTCATCTTCTGTCATCCCCTTCTCCTCCTGCCTTCAACCTTTCCCAGCATCAGGGTCTTTTCAAATGAGTCAGTTCTTCACATCAGGTGGCCAAAGTATTGGAATTTCAGCTTCAGCATCAGTCCTTTCAATGAATATTCAGGGCTGATTTCCTTTAAGATTGACTGGTTGGATCCCTTTGCAGTCCAAGGGACTCTTAAGAGTCTTCTTCAGCACAACAGTTCAAAAGCATCAATTCTTTGGTGCTCAGCTTTTTTAATAGTCCAACTCACTCATTCATACATGACTACTGGAAAAACCATAGCTTTGACTAGATGGACCTTTGTTGGAAAAGTAATATCTCTGCTTTTTAATATGCTGTATAGGTTGGTCATAGCTTTTCTTCCAAGGAGTAGAGACTTCAAGACTGAGCAAATAAATGGCCTAATGTCACACAGGTTGCAGTTGGCAAAGCTAACATTTGAAATTGGATCTGCTTGAGTCTAAAAACCAGTGCTTCTTCCAATGTATCCATTATAGTATGAGACCAAGGCAAAGGGATATTTGACACATTCTTCCCCTTCAAACAGGCCCTATCACTACAATCATATTGATATAATATCCCCATGCCAGGCAATATAGTAAAAACCTACAATCATCTAAACTGGTGGTTTGTTTGTTCTTCTTCCTCTAGTTGTTTTAGATATAAGGTTAGATTGTTTACTTGAGATGTTTCTTGAGGTAACAATGTATTGCTATAGACTTTAATCTTAGAACTACTTTTGCTCTATCCCATAGGTTTTGGACCATTGTGCTTCTTTTGTTTTCATATTTTTCATTTCTTCTTTGATTTCTTCAGTGTGAACTGGTGGCTTGAATTCAGCAGATACAAATATATGTATTATTTATGGGCAGATTTTGTCATAAACTTTTCAGTAAATTGTGTAAATATAGCATAAATACTGGAGAAGGAAATGGCAACCCACTCCAGTGTTCTTGCCTGGAGAATCTCAGGGACGGGGGAGCCTGGTGGGCTTCCGTCTATGGGGACACACAGAGTCGGACACGACTGAAGTGACTTAGCAGCAGCAGCAGCATAAGTACAGCCCCAACTGGTATATGGTTGTACATAAATGAGGAAATTAACTAGCAAGGATCCTTCCTGACTATATTGCTTCTCCTAAAAATCCTCTTAAAGTCAGTAATTCCAGTCCAAGTTAATGTAATAATTGCAGAATTGTTTTTGTTTTTCACTTGATAACTATTTATTGGACACCTATTCATCACTTTCACAAATAGAGGTTGAATGCTATTCTGTCTCAGACACTCAGCCAAGTGCTATGGAGTTTGTGGTGTAGTATAGTGTTGGTCGCTCAGTTGTGTCCAATTCTCTGCAACCCCATGGATGCAAAGAAAGTTTAAAAATTTTTTAACTTTAAGAAATCTTTAAGAAGAATCTTTATGAAAGTTAAAAAAACTAAAATTAATAGTCATGATATACATTTACATATTTTAAGAATATAATTTTGGTATTACACCAGAAGTATAAAAATTACCCTAAGGGAAAATGTTATGTTGAAATTGAAGAGATATTTAGAAAAAATTGCTACAAAGGAAATAATATTAAATCACTCTACTTAATATGTTAAGGTTAATATGTAATTGCCTACTAAAAATAGATTACCATTCTATAAAATTTTCAATTTTAATACATAAAGTATTAACATTTTAATAATTATTGGCATTAATAACAATTATTATCAGCTAATTAAAACAACTATGCATATGGAACATAGGGAAAAACAGGAAAAATAGTCATGTGGCAAGTAGAAGAAGTATGTGTTAAAAGACATAAAGATCAATTTTGTTCAGAAACATAAAAGAGTAAAACCTTAAAGATTTCATTTCTCTCCTCTTTGTCAGCTGCTTTTCAAATTTGATTGTGTTCATTGGTCAAAGAATTCTTATTTTAAAATTGCTGACTCAACTTAGCAGCCTGAGTTGCTTTCATTATCATTAGAAATTTGGCTTTGCAATAAAGATGAGGCTGACTATTTTGTGGTTGATGGATGGAGCAAAATGGAATCCTTCAACCCTAGAGATGAAGGCTTCAGGCACCCTGGAAATTGGATACAGCTTAATAGCCCAAGAGAACAATTTTCAGAATAGAATTCTGATATTTCCCCATGGATAAATCAGCTTTACTAAGAGTGGTAGAAATGTATTTTGGCTAGCAAGTGTATAGTTAGAAATTCATAGACTACAAAAATCTTCCTGAAATGTGGTTGGAAAATAGATATTTTGGAAATAAGATTTTAGTGTTAAAAACACCTCCAGAAGAAAGATCAATTCAGTTTTACAGTCTGTCCTAGGAATACAATAATTAGCTTCTCCAGGGCAATGGTTGTGCATATCTTGGAATAGTTCTAACCTTAAAGGAGACTTTAAAAATGGGTTTCCCTTATCCTCAGCACATCAAAGTGGAGACAGAGTGTGTGGAAGAAGCTGAGATATATGAAGGCGATCTATCTCGGGATAATTTTATAGTGAATTTCTGGTGGCTCAGATGGAAAAAAATCTACCTGCAATACAGGAGAACTGGGTTTGATCCCTGGGTCAGGAAAATCCTTTGGAGAAGGAAATTGCCACCCACTCTAGTATTCTTGCCTTGAAAATTCCATGGACTAGAAGCCTGGTGGGCTACAGTCCAAGAGGTCACAAGGAGTCAGAGTCGGACACTACTGAGCCACTAACACTTTCACTGTCACTTTTACTATGTGCTTGAACATGCTTTACATGTATTATTTTACTTAATCATCACAGCAACTCTGTCCTAGGTGTACTATTCACAAACCCATTACACAGATGAGGAAGCTGAAGAACAGGCTGTGACTTGCCCAACTAACACAGTTATTTGGGAACAGCAACTCTCTTCTAACCTAAGCACTCAAGACTCCAGAGCTAGTGCTTCAAGCACTGTACTAAATAATTGGTGGAAAGCAAGTAAAAGAACAAATTCAAAACCAGGCAAAGGTCTTTTGCAGACAGGTCACAAATCATTACTGTGCAGTTCCATCACTCTTTCTTCTCACTTGACCTTTACTGTCTGTTTACTCCAATGCATAAATTTGGGACATGTATTCAATTATCTCAACACTTTTTTTTTTCAGAGCACACAATATATCTTTGTGTCCCTGGTATATAGTTTTCAATAAGACCAGAGACTTTCCACATGTTCTTGAATTTTTAATAATTTTGGTTTGCTGCCCTGAAAACTCATGGAATGGTTTCAAAGTCAATGTGGACTGTTGCCTCTCATTTGCCTCCCATTGACCTTTAAGTGTTAAATAAATGCAGAATGGTGAAGTTGGGAAGGGTATTTAGTAGTCACACTGAGTTGATATAATGTCACTACTACATATAGTGATGGCATCACTGACTCAATGGGCATGAGTCTGAGTGAACTCCGGGAGCTGGTGATGGACAGGGAGGCCTGGCGTGCTGCAGTCCATGGGGTTGCAGAGTCGACACAACTGAGTGACTGAACTGACCAGAGAGTGAATGTACCTTCAGCATGAAGGAATCAATGGATTCCATTTTCCCTCCTAAGTTCCCCAAATCATTTAAACACTTAGAGTATATGCAGACTTTTCAGGGTACTTTTGATTACCTACATAAGGAAGTGATTAGGTATTTAGTCAAATACAACCTAATGAGTTATATAATAGGGTAATAAATCATTTATTATTTAACTGTTATATGCCTTGCATTGTACTAGATCCTATGAGAGAATACAGACATATGGAATATCCCTGTAAGCTAAATAGGTAAAAATTGTTTATAAATTGCTTTTGTGATATTTTATGCCTATAAAGTTTAATTAATTAATAATAAAGTACACATTTTCATAAATTCAAAAAACTTAAATGTTGTTAATGAAAAGCATATGATATTTTTTAAGAATTTCATGAAGAGAGAAATATTCCATTAAAATCTATTAGATTAACTTTTTCTTTAAAGCCACAGTCCAGAGTTTCATTAGTATCTCTATCACATTGTTTTCTATAACTTATAAGTATCCTTACTTTGTGTTTTACCAAGTTCTGCTTTTAGGTTGTAAACTTGTTCACAGAGGCTGTACTGAATTAAAATTTCTGATTTGCACATCACCCAGAATAAACCAGCAGTGGCTTTTTTTTTTTTTTAACAATAAACCAACAATGATGAGAATATTCTCTGTATTCAAGTCTACAATCGTTCTGCTATCTTGCAGAGAGAGTGTTTCCCTGTGCCATTTTGTATTTATTCCCTTGGAAAACAATGTGTTATCTGGAGATGATGGAGACTGTAAGACACCAAGTCTCATGAGCGCAGATGGAAATGTAAACAGGAAATCAGTGGGGAATTAATTGTGTGGCATCTGGCACTGGGGTCTAGCAGAGGCAAACAAGCCATTTCACCACTGCCTTTTGACAAGATAGAATTGCCCCCTGAAAACAAAGGTGGAAAACAAAAGTCCCTCATTCTTTTACCCACTACAAATGATTCATTGTTAACAGTTGCTAATTGCAAAAGGGACTTCAATTACCCAGTGATCTAGGATAGGAAAAGCAAATAACATCCTTTCCATTTACCCATATGCCACACAAATGGGAAATTTTCCATTGTTACATTGAAATGTGGTTATATAATCAATGTTCTTTTGGTTTTCTAGTTTTTCTTTGTTTCTCTTTTTGTGCCCTGCTACACAATTGTGTCTCTGTCACTGCTGTCTCAACAGAAGACCCCTACCATTAAATGTCTCTCTTCCTGTGTTCTATTCCAGGCTAAGGTGGAGGTTACTTTGCCTGGAGAGGGGACTGATTTCTCTTAGGAGAAGGCTCAGAGAAACAGCATCAGCTGTTACATTCTCATTCATCACAAAAATGAAGATGGAAAAAAAAAACTGCTGATGTGTTCAGGAGAGACAGAGACCAACTGTGGCTGAGGGACTGGAATCTGAATAGCCTTGATACACTAGTTAACATACAGGAAAGTGCAGTTTTCTGGAAATAGGACTTGTACATCCCCATGGGATTATTTCTAGTCAAAATGCTTTCTGACAAGTGAGTATGGCTGTTCTGGGAGCCAGTGTGTACTGTCAGAGGAGAGAAGCTGGGAATTGGAGATGTGAAATTTGCTGGTTCAAACTAGCGGCTCCATATATCAACTGTTGTCCAGAATGAAAGGAGCTACTGACAATGCAGTCTTTCTTTGGTCCTGAAGTTTGATTGATTGGCTGACCAAGTTGAAAGCAAAAATTTGCTGCCAGTGGGGAGAATGACAAACCTGAGGTCCCAAACAAAGTTTTGTTTAGGACAGTTAGAGGTTACTAAATTACAGAGGTTGATTTTTTTTTCTACTTATTTTTCAACTAGTGGAAACATTTATTTAAGGACCATGAGATTTATATTCTAATTTCAGTATTATCATCTAATTATGTGATTATGAGAAAGTAATATATTGTCTCTGAACTTTCTTGTGGATAAAACTGAGCAGCTTGGATTAAATCAACACTGGGGTCCTTCTAGTTGTAACACAATCATTCTAGTTTTAGTATCAGATTCATTATAGGACTTGGCCATTAGAAAATACAGATTAAATTAAAACTGGACTCCCTGTTTACTACACTGTGTCAACACTCCCAGATATCTGAAGCAACACCGTTTGGATAACAATGATATTTTAGTTGTTTTTTTTCTAACAATTGGATAAAAATATGTTGGTGGAGTAGGTAGAAAATAAATATCTAACTTCAGCAACTTAATAGCTGAGTGCTTACGAGCTGAAAATGAAAACAAGGGAAGATAAATATCTCTTTGCCTCTGACACTGGCATTTGTGACTTGCTAGGTTGGCAAACTGAGCACATCCCGAGTAAAAGTGCATCAAGAATGATTGATTAATACCTTCAATGGCAAATGGCTTCCCCACAGTTAGAAGTTTGCAGTCAGCATCTACTGACACTTCATAATCCAGAAGGGCTTTGTCCATGATGAAGGCATCTAGTTTCTCTGGGTCATTCCTATGTTTAAGACCAAAAGAAGAAAAGTGGAAAATGATTCATTAATAGACAGGAAACACTAAGTCTGACAGCTAGCTTTTGTTTAGGGAGCAGAAATCAGGACAGTAAGGGCAGTCCAAGCTGGGCAGCTGCTGGCTCTGCCTTGGTGACATCTCACTGACCTGCAGAGAACAGACCAGGGGAAACAGACACTCTTAACAGAGAGCATGACATCTTTCCAGGGCCTCTAAATTGAACAACAAAATGATAGCGACCCTGAATTGAGTGCAAAGGTAAATAGTCAAGGTTCATTTCTCATACATTAACTGAATTATTTTTTTTTTTGGTCATGCTACATGTAGGATCTCAGTTCCCCAACCAGGGATCAAACTCTCCCTGTAGCGGAAGTGCAGAGTCTTAACCACTGGACCACCGAATGAAGTCCTCCAAATGACTTCTTGGTGTAGGCATTATATTTATTGTTCTCCATACCCTTTATAATGACCCTGAAAAGGGAGGTGGGCTTCCCTGGTGGCTCAGATGGTAAAGAATCTGCCTGTAATGCAGGTGACCCAGGTTTGATCCCTGAGTTGGGAAGGTCCCCTGAAGAAGGAAATGACAACCCACTCCAGTATTCTTGCCTGGGAAATCCCATGTCCATGGGGTTGCAAAGAGTCGACATGACTGAACAACTATCACTTTCATTTTCACTTGAAAGGGGTGGTAGTATCCTATTTTAACAAATGAAGGAATTGAAGGTTCAGAGAGTTGAAATAAGTTGATCCAGTTCACAAGCCAGTAAGTGTTGGAGCTAGGCGATCTCATTAATCAGTATGTGAAAATTCTTCATTCTTTCTGTCATGATCACTGTCATATTCTCCAGAGATCAGACATTATTTCACACTTGGGAGTACATAATAAAGAAGTGCATATAAGAGATCCAGCACTCTTGGGGGAATAAAGAGTTGAGATCTCTTTAAAGTTCATAGCTGGTGTTTAATAAATGGAATAGGAAGCGTATGCAAATCAGGTCTTTGTGGTCTGATTTATTAATATAACTCCAGAGATTCATGTTTCACTCCCATCCCAGGAGACAGTTCAGGCAAAAATCATTTAAAGGCAAGTATTTCTGGACTGTATCAGTGAATTAATTGACTGTGGATTGGGCTCAAGATAGCAACAGACACTTTGTACATCCTTCTTGTATTCTCCCCCATTTTTTAACATAGGCATAGAAATGGTCCCCAGGAAGGTGGTCAGCACCAGTTGAGCTCCACTTACAAAGGAGGCACGGGAGAATGAATTTCACAGGGAACTGTTTAAGGTGTATGCAAATAACTCTTTGTTTTCAACTATCTCAAAAATTTTTGGAAAGGTAATAGAACATTTAATAAAGAGTTTTTGACCCCCCAGGTGGTCCAACGAGCTTGGCAAAGAGAACAACTCTTCTCTGTTCCATCTGGGTCCAGTCCTTCCTCTCTTAGAACCAAAAATGAGGCTACTGGAATTCAGTACAGAGAAGTAGATTCTAAACTCAGAGGAGAATGTGGGGCCATCAAAAATCTAAAAGAGAAGGACACCACTAAACACCTCTAAGATTCATCATTGAGCAGCAAGTACCTTTATGATGGGTTTGTCTGAGCCACACTGAGATATATTAAGTAGGTCAGCTTCCCTTCTTGGTGCCAATGACTATCACTTCCTCTTTATACTCTTCCAGAAAGTGAAATAGCCACTTCAAAATGAAAATCTAAAAAAAAAAAAAAAATCTGAAAAAAAATGAATAATCTTTCCGGGGTATTGGAATTGAGTTACAATGAGGCCTATGCTACAATTCAGTCACTCAGTCACAGAGTCACTGTGATACCATGGACTGCAGAAAGCCAGGCTTCCCTGTCCATCACCAACTCCAGGAGTTTACTCAAACTCATGTCCATTGAGTCGGTGATGCCATCCAACCATCTCATCCTCTGTCATCCCCTTCTCCTCCTGCCTTCAATCTTTCCCAGCATCAGGGTCTTTTCCAATGAGTCAGTTCTTTGCATCAGGTGGCCAAAGTATTGGAGTTTCAGCTTCAGCATCAGTCCTTCCAATGAATATTCAGGACTGATTTTCGTTAGGATGGACTGGTTGGATCTCCTTGCAGTCCAAGGGACTCTGAAGAGTCTTCTCCAACACCACAGTTCAAAAGCATCAATTCTTTGGTGTTCAACTTTCTTTATAGTCCAACTCTCACATCCATACATGAAAAACTGGAAAAACCAAAGCTTTGCCTAGATGGACATTTGTTGGCAAAGTAATGTCTCTGCTTTTTAATATGCTGTCTAGGTTGGTCATAACTTTTCTTCCAAGGAGCAAGCGTCTTTTAATTTCATGGCTGCAGTGACCATCTGCAGAGACTTTGGAGCCCAAAAATACAATCTGTTACTGTTTCCACTGTTTCCCCATCTATTTGCCATGAAGTGATGGGACCAGATGCTGTGATCTTAGTTTTCCAAATGTTGAGTTTTAAGCCATTTTTTCACTCTCTTTTTTCACTTTCATCAAGAGGATCTTCAGTTCTTCTTCACTTTCTGCCATAAGGGTGGTGTCATCTGCATATCTGAGGTTATTGACATTTCTCCCAGAAATCTTGATTCCAGCTTGTGCTTTATCCAGTACATTATTTCTCATGATGTACTCTGCATATAAGTTAAATAAGCAGGGTGACAATATACAGCCTTGATCTAATCCTTTCTTGATTTGGAACCAGTCTGTTTTTCCATGTCCAGTTCTAACTGTTGCTTCTTGGCCTGCATATAGATTTCTCAAGAGGCAGGTCAAATGGTCTGGTATTCCCATTTCTTGAAGAATTTTACACAGCTTGTGGTGATCCACACAGTCAAAAGCAAGAGTGACCATCGACATTTTAGGAATAAGTGAACTAAAATGGACAGGAATGGGTGAGTTTAACCCAGATGACCGTTGTATCTACTACTGTTGGCAAGAATCCCTTAGAAGAAATGGAGTAGCCATCATAGTCAACAAGAGAATCTAAAATGCAGTACTTGGATGAAATCTCAAAAATGAGAGAATGATCTCTGTTCGTTTCCAAGGCAAAACATTCAATATCACAGTAACCCAAATCTAATCCCTGACCAGTAATGCTGAAGAAGCTGAAGTTGAACAGTTCTATGAAGACCTACAAGACCTTCTGGAACTAACACCCCCAAAAATGTCATTTTTGTTATAGGGAACTGGAATGAAAAAGTAGAAAGTCAAGAGATACCTGGAATAACAGGAAAATTTGCCCTTGGAGTACAGAATGAAGCAGGGAAAAGGCTAATTGAGTTGTGCCAAGAGAATGCATTGGTCATAGCAAATACCTTCTTCCAACAACACAAGAGAAGACTCTACACATGGACGTCACCAGATGGTCAATCATTCTCTCATTTTTGAGATTGCATCCAAATACTGCATTTCAGACTCTTTTGTTGACTATGATGGCTACTCCATTTCTTCTAAGGGATTCTTGCCAACAGTAGTAGATATAATGGTCATCTGAGTTAAACTCACCCATTCCAGTCCATTTTAGTTCACTCATTCCTAAAATGTCGATGGTCACTCTTGCCATCTCCTGTTTGACCACTTCCAATTTGCTTTGATTCATGGACCTAACATTTCTGTTTCCTATGCAATATTGCTCTTAACAGCATCGGACCTTGCTTCCATCACCAGTCACATCTACAACTGGGTGTCGTTTTTTCTTTGGCTCTATCTCTTCATCCTTTCTGGAGTTATTTCTCCACTGATCTCCAGTAGCATATTGGGCACCTATTGACCTGGGGAGTTCATCTTTCAGTGTCCTATCTTTTTGCCTTTTCATACTGTTTATGGGGTTCTCAAGGCAAGTATACTGGTTTGCCATTCCCTTCTCCAGTGGAACACGTTTTGTCAGAACTCTCCCCCATGACCTGTCTGGGTTGGATGGCCCTATATGGCACGACTCATAGTTTCATTGAGTTAGACAAGGCTGTGGTCCATGTGATCGAATTGGTTAGTTTTCTGTGATTGTGGTTTTCAGCCCATCTGCCCTATGATGGAGTAGGATAAGAGGCTTATGGAAGCTTCCTGATGGGAGAGACTGACTGAAGGGGAAACTGGGTCTTGTTCTGATGGGCAGGGCCATGCTCATAAATCTTTTTTACTATGTTTAACTTCAACCAAAATGAAAAACATCTCTCAGCTCCAGAGCTGAGGGAAACTTCAGAAAGGGCTTGGTATATGAACTGTATCCTGGAAGCTGAAGATCAGAAACCGTAATGGAATCCTGGCAGTAAAATAAAAATCAAGCTGAAAGGTATTTCTCTAATGAAAGCTTTATTCTCACAGTACCAGAATGTACCTTGCGAGCTACAGAGAACCAAGTTACCATTTACTAATGCTCTGTAAATATTTGTGGCAGCAATAAGTGTACAAAAAGTTAGGGCTCAGTTTTCCTGTGGTCCATCTGAGTGGTATCCCTAAATAACTCTTCATGATTTTGAATTGCAAAGTGAAGTTATCTATGGCAGGTCTCTATTGCATGGGAAAGCAAGAAGCAATTAGCTCACAGACTCCCATGGGACCCTGAGTCAGTGAGGAGGAAGTGGCAGGGTTTGGTCCAGGTATAAGGAGCTTCTAGACTGGCTGAATCATCCTTACAGTTGGCAGGGCCTACAGTTGTTTCTCCCATTATAAAATCATGCTGTCTTTTGAACATTCATTTCGTAACACATATACCACAAAACTAGTTATATATAAACATACAAAAATTAAGTAATTATTACTTTAATAGGGATTCATTTATTGGAATACTGTCACTTCAAAAAGCAGGGTTCTAAGTGAGTTAGGATGAAGCTCAGGGAATCTGATGGGAGAGGGGAGGGACAGCTTTAACACAGGAACCTCTCTTTAGAGATGACTCCAGGGGTAGTGCCTTGTAGGTCATGGCACTGGTATGTCAGAGGGTAACTTGGGGACCTTGGTTTTTTTGGAGTAGTGAATAGGAGCATAGGCTGTATCTGGGCCAAAAGTGGAGAGAGAAGCTCAGAGGGAAGAAGGCAGAGGGCATTAATGATAACCTTTGTTCCAAAGTTACCTCAATCTGTAACTCACCTGGGGAGCTTGTTAAAATGCAGATTCTGTGATGGGACCTGAGAGCCTTCATTCTTACATGCTCCCAAGTGCTACCTGCTACATGGATGTTGCTGGAATGTGGACTGTGCCTTGAACATCAAGGACCTGCTATCCAGTTATAGTTCTCAGGCTAGCCTGCAGCAGTGGCTACAGTCCAAAGTCATGGTTCTGGTCCAGACTGCCACTTATTAGCTGTATTTCCATGGACAAGTTGATTCATTTGGGCCTCAACTCCTTCATCTGTGCCTGTTTTCCTAACAATTTCTTCTTTCCAGCAAGAGTACAGCCAACTGAGCTCTGGGGCCTTGGAGGTGAATCCTCCAGAATAAGCGAATACCCAGAGTGCAGTGGAACTGCTCCACTGCAGCAGGGGCTTTTCTCAGCCTTTCACACTGCCAGAAGGGCCCAATTTGTCACCCATTACTATTTAGTGGGGAGCCATCGCTATCTTCCTGACATCTTATTCTTTTTCTCAGCTATAGATTTCCCTGATGGAGAGGATAAAGAGGAGGTGTTGGGGGGCAAAGGAGCAGTAAACTCTGTGTCAGAGAGGGACTCTAATGTTTTAAAGTTCTTACAAAATGGAAAGTGACATTTCATAGTGTTTCACACTATATATACCTGTGCAAATCTGAGAACACAAAGTTTCCTTTCTAGACTCTAGTTTAGTCCATAAAATTGTTTTCAGGGCTGATTACTAGAGTTCTTGAGAAATTCAGAGCCTTTATGTCCCATAAAATTATTTGCTTCCCTTCTTTCTTAAAAAAGGATTTGAGGTGCCAAGTCCTACTGTCATTGAGGATATAATTGTGTTTGATGATACAGAAACCAGTTTTCTGATACTGCACGATTGTAGGGATTGGAGTTTGCATGTATGTGATTGTCCTGAGACCATCAGGCAGGAGAGGGAGGATTGCTTGCTTGCATGCTGTGGCGCTGATCAGGAGGCATTCATCCCCTTCTCCCAGGCAGACTAGTTGAGCAGACCCAGAGATGCACCATCCTCCTTTGCATTCAGCTTCCCTGAATTATAGCTCTGATAATCTGCCATGGCAATGTGATTGCTCTTGATTGCTTCTCATAAATTCTGATGAGAAGGATGCAGGCATGGGAATCAATGCCTTTTATCTTATTTCTTTTCTACAGGAAATCTCTAAGATAAATCCCACTTCCTTGTGGCAAGAGGAGACAGTCCACAGGCTTAGAGATTCACTGTGAAGGAAAGGGTTGCTTTGGGACACTTTATCCTCTGGCCACATTCCCTGAGTGTTTGATCATTTCAGCACCATTATTTTCCCAAGTGATGTCAAGCCAACGTTTACTTCCCACACCATCTGCTACAGTACTGACCCTACTGGCACTTTGATCAAAGCTACTGCCAGCTTGGGACTGTGGAGGTAACTAGAAAACTAGGTCACATAATTAAATGCACATTTACTCCATACTGTCTCCTGGATCTCACATGGTGTGAGGTATTATGGAACACACAATGGGTATATTTAGATAACATAAAAAAAAAATCCAACAAACATTACATCAGTAACAAGCCTTCTTTTTCACTGAGAACTTTTTGGACCGAGGAGGTTGACACTCACTTTAGATACGCCACTCCATCCAGGGTGGCTGGTACATTGTACCTTCTCATATACTCATGCATCTCTGGGAAGCTTTGCCTCACATAGTCTTCAGCACTGCTCTCCCGGACAGTTCCAAAACGGAAGCCTTGAGAGGGATGATGTAGCTATGAGGCAGAAAAAGAAATGTCTTGAATATAAATTATTCCTAGAGTTGTTTTCAAAATTTTCTTTCTCTATCATTCTTTGGAGTCTGATAATGACCTTGCATTTTTCAAACACACACAGTCATAAACATAAATTTCCATGTGCCAACATAGGTACATGCTCTTTCATACCAGCTTTCAAATAAATAAATGTTCTATCCTCACATAAGTAACTAGTTTCTCTCCAGAAGCAAACAGATGAAAACAACAGATAGAAAATATAAAGCAGCTTTCTTCTTTATATTGAGAGGCTGTCAGGCTGTCAGAATTTTTTAGAAATTATAAAATGACATATGAAATCAACTTTGGTAATCATATAAATTGCTTATTAGGCAAAGCATAAAGTTAAGGTAATAAATTAAAGATTGTGCCCTTCCTTGGTTAGAACTACACAAAGGCCAAGTTAAAATCCTGCAACCTGAGATTAAAATATACATGACCCCAAACCATGAATTCACCTCTTTTATGTTTATTAGTCTTTATGCTGTAGTATATTTTAAGTTCTTTGAATTTATTTTTGGTGTAATTATGAAATGATCTCTTTCCCTTAGATAACTCTGTTATCCAGTGCTGAATCATGTATATTTTCTCAAATGGAATGGTATGTAAGACAGTTAGGAGCAATAGAGGAGGCGGCTAGCAGGAGTAGATCCAGTAATGTCATGGTTCTCCAGGATGCAAGACCTCACAGTGAGGAGAGGCAGTGCATTGGGAGTCAGGCAGAAGCTTTCTGTCACTAAGTATTAAAGATACAGTACATGAGACAGTATAATTTATGGAAGTTGTACAGAAGTATTAATACAGGATCTAGAGTTATTTCAAATAAAAGAATCAACTCAGGATATTTTTTTCCTTTTCTTCAAGTTGTTTACACACCTACAGATTAAGAAATCACTGAATTTGGTAATAAACAATTTATATTTGAAGATTAATTAGTTTTGACACACAGCAAAGGGTCTAACAATATGGCAATAGTTAAATTATTTGCCACATCCTTATAGAACATTATCTAATGTATAAATCATGTTTGTAAAGCATATTTAATAAAACAAAGCAAATGTTCACATGACAAATGGAGAAAAGGCTCTTGTATGGTCTGATCAAAGTTAAATATGTATATAGCTATTTTAAGGGCTTCCCAGGTGGTGTAGTGGTAAAGAATCTGCCTGCCAATGCAGGAGATGCAGGTTCGATCCCTGAGTCAGGAAGATCCCCTGGAGAAGCAAATGGCAACCCACTCCAGTTTTCTTACCAGGAGAATTCCATGGACAGAGGTGCCTGGTGGATTACAGTCCATGGGGTTGCAAAGAGTTGGACACAACTGAGCATGCATGCATTCATAGTTATTTTAAATACTGTGTCTCCCTCATGTATATCATATATACACATGTACACACACACACACACACAGCCCTGGGAAGAAAATATATCAAGATATTAACAATGGTTGTTCCATATATTTATTTATAGACTGGCTTCAGAAACATGACTCATGTTTGTAAATTAAAAAGCTACATTCAGTGAAGTAAGTCATTAATGTCAATAGTTTTTGGGGGGCAGCTTTGCATAATTTTCAGAGTTACTGGGCCCACAAAGTTAAATACCTACAATCATTGCCACAAAGTGACTTACCACTTGCTTTGTGATATTTCTTTGGATTTCTCACTGTTGAACAGGCTGTATGGCATATACTTGTGTTCAACTGTTCACACACTGGATAAATTCTAATGTTTTATGCCAGCATAACCTTAATGAGGCATCAATAATAATAAGAGCTAACATTTATTGATTTTTATGTGCTAACTGATGTTTATCTGCATTATCTTGATTAATCCTCATAAAAACCTGATTAATCCTGATAAAAACCTCATAAAAAGGACTCTAGTAATACTTCTTTTTTAAGGATTAACCAACTAGGAGCTCAGTGAAATGTAGCAAGTAATAGTAAATAATAAAAGTAGTAAAATCACACAGCTAGAAGTAGTAGGGATTGGATTAGAACCTATGTCTGTTTCACTTCAAAGTCCACACTATTACCGACCACATCACCCTGTCTTCCAGGTCATCGCAACAAATGGAGAGAAGATGTTTATTAGAATAAACTCACTAGTCTTTTAAAATATTCTCCTTAAGCCTTCAGTTCAGTTCAGTTCAGTCGCTCAGTCATGTCTGACTCTTTGTGACCCCATGAATCACAGCACGCCAGGCCTCCCTGTCCATCACCAACTCCCAGAGTTCACTCAAACTCATGTCCATCGAGTCGGTGATGCCATCCAGCCATCCCATTCTCTGTCGTCCCCGTCTGCTCCCACTCCCAGTCCCTCCCAGCATCAGAGTCTTTTCCAGTGAGTCAACTCGTCGCATGAGGTGGCCAAAGTATTGGAGTTTCAGCTTTAGCATCAGTCCTTCCAATGAACACCCAGGACTGATCTCCTTTAGAATGGACTGGTTGGATCTCCTTGCAGTCCAAGGGACTCTCAAGAGTCTTCTCCAGCACCACAGTTCAAAAGCATCAATTCTTCGGCGATCAGCTTTCTTCACAGTCCAACTCTCACATCCATACATGACCACTGGAAAAACCATAGCCTTGACCAGACGGACCTTTGTTGGCAAAGTAATGTCTCTGCTTTTTAATATGCTATCTAGGTTGCTCATAACTTTCCTTCCAAGGAGTAAGCATCTTTTAATTTCATGGCTGCAATCAGCATCTGCAGTGATTTTGGAGCCCCAAAAAATAAAGTCTGACACTGTTTCCACTATTTCCCCATCTATTTCCCATGAAGTGATGGGACCAGATGCCATGATCTTTGTTTTCTGAATGTTGAGCTTCAAGCCAACCTTTTCACTCTCCTCTTTCACTTTCATCAAGAGGCCTTTGAGTTCCTCTTCACTTTCTGCCATAAGGGTGGTGTCATCTGCATATCTGAGGTGATTGATATTTCTCCCGGCAATCTTGATTCCAGCTTGTGCTTCTTCCAGCCCAGCGTTCCTCATGATGTACTCTGCATATAAATTAAATAAGCAGGGTGACAGTATACAACCTTGACGTATTCCTTTTCCTATTTGGAACCAGTCTGTTGTTCCATGTCCATTTCTAACTGTTGCTTTGTGACCTGCATACAGGTTTCTCAAGAGGCAGGTCAGGTGGTCTGGTATGCCCATCTCTTTCAGAATTTTCCACAGTTTATTGTGATCCTTAAGCCTTAGGCCTAGGCTGTTCTTACAGTAGCAGATTGCAACCCTATGGCTTGAGCAAGGCAAACTTATCAGCATTCTGTTTATCCAACAGCTATTCATTTTTTAACCCTAGATCAAGACTCTGTCTGAAGTCTTTGGCCTTATAGAATTTCACCCTCCTATCCAGGAAGAACAAAAATAAAAATAATTTACTGTCTATTTATATGTGCTGAGACAGCACCTTGTACTTACATAACATGTAGGCTAGGTACTTACTTCACACTTTCCATACATTTCTCCTTTGATTCTCCAAATAAACTTATGAGGTATTTCTATTCTCATCCTTTTATAAATAAAGGAACTGAAGATTAGAAAGTTTGTTAATTGCCAAGACTACAGAGCTAGTAAACATTTAATGTGGAATATGAATCCAGATAGTCTGATAGAAACGAACAGAGATTGTTCTGTCATTTTTGAGATTGCATCCAAGTACTGCGTCAAGGCTGTATATTGTCACCTTGCTTATTTAACTTCTATGCAGAGTACATCATGAGGAACGCTGGGCTGGAAGAAGCACAAGCTGGAATCAAGATTGCTGGGAGAAATATCAATAATCTCAGATATGCAGATGACACTACCCTTATGGCAGAAAGTGAAGAGGAACTCAAAAGCCTCTTGATGAAAGTGAAAGAGGAGAGTGAAAAGGTTGGCTTGAAGCTCAACATTCAGAAAACTAAGATCATGGCATCTGGTCCCATCACTTCATGGGAAATAGATGGGGAAACAGTGGAAACAGTGTCAGACTTTATTTTTTTGGGCTCCAAAATCACTGCAGGTGCTGATTGCAGCCATGAAATTAAAAGACGCTTACTCCTTGGAAGGAAAGTTATGACCAACCTGGATAGCACATTAAAAAGCAGAGACATTACTTTGCCAACAAAGGTCCGTCTAGTCAAGGCTATGGTTTTTCCCCATGGTCATGTATGGATGTGAGATTTGGACTGTGAAGAAAGCTGATCGCCGAAGAATTGATGATTTTGAACTGTGGTGTTGGAGAAGACTCTTGAGAGTCCCTTGGACTGCAAGGAGATCCAACCAGTCCATTCTAAGGGAGATCGATCCTGAGTGTTCATTGGAAGGACTGATGCTAAAGCTGAAACTGCAATACTTCGGCCACCTCATGCGACGAGTTGACTCACTGGAAAAGACTCTGATGCTGGGAAAGGTTGGGCGGGAGCAGAAGGGGACGACGGAGAATGAGATGGCTGGATGGCATCACCGACTCTGTGGACGTGAGTTTGAGTGAACTCCGGGAGTTGGTGATGGACAGGGAGGCCTGGCGTGCTGTGATTCATGGGGTCGCGGAGAGTCGGACACGACTGAGCGACTGAAGTGAACTGAACTGAACTGCATTTCAGACTCTTTTGTTGATTATGATGGCTACTCCATTTCTTCTAAGGGATTCGTGCCAACAGTAGTAGATATAATGGTCATCTGAGTTAAACTCACCCGTTCCAGTCCGTTTTAGTTCACTCATTCCTAAAATGTCGATGGTCACTCTTGCCATCTCCATTGGAAGTTTGTTCACTTCCAATTTTCTTTGATTCATGGACCTAACATTCCTGTTTCCTATGCAACATTGCTGTTAACAGCATCAGACCTTGCTTCCATCACCAGTCATATCCACAACTGGATGTTGCTTTTACTTTGGCTCCAACTCTTCATTCTTTCTGGAGTTATTTCTCCACTGATCTCCAGTAGCATATTGGGCACCTACCGACCTGGGGAGTTCATCTTTCAGTGTCCTATCTTTTTGCCTTTTCATACTGTTCATGGGGTTCTCAAGGCAAGAACACTGAAGTGGTTTGCCATTCCCTTCTCCAGTGGACCACATTTTGTCAGAACTCTCCCCCATGGCCCGTCTGGCCTGGTGGCCCTAGATGGCATGGCTCATAGTTTCATTGAGTTAGACAAGGCTGTGGTCCATGTGATCAGATTGGTTAGTTTTCTGTGATTGTGGTTTTCAATCCATCTGCCCTATGATGGAGTAGGATAAGAGGCTTGTGGAAGCTTCCTGATGGGATAGACTTACTGAGGGGCAGGGTCCATCTTGTTCTGATGGGCAGGGCCATGTTCAGTAAATCTTTAGTTCTATTTTCTGTTGATGGGTGGAGCTGTGTTCTCTCCCTGCTATTTACCTGGGGCCAAACTATGGTGGAGGTAATGAAGATAATGGCGACCTCCTTCAAAAGATCCCATGCATGTACTGCTACGGTCACTGCCTCCAACCCTGCAGCAGGCCACCACCAACCCATGCCTCTGCTGGAGACTCCTGGACACTCAATGGGCAAGTCTGGGTCAGTCTTTTGTGGGGTCACAGCTCATTTCTCCTGGGTACTAGTGCACACAAAATTCTGTTTGTGTCCTCTAAGAGTCTATTTCCTAGTCCTATGTAAGTTCTGGCAGCTTTAAGGGGGGTTAATGGTGACCACCTCCAAGAGGGTTATGCCATACCCAAGTCTGCATCACCCAAAGCCCCTGTCCCTGTGGCAGTCCACTGCTGACCTGTACCTCCACAGGAGATGCTCAAACACAGTTCTGTTTCAGTATCTGTGGAGTCCCTGGATCCTTGTGTGCAAAAGATTTGTTTGAGCCCTCTGAGAGTCTCTGGTGGGAATGGGGTTTGATTCTAAAGGCTAATTTCCCCCTCCTACCATCTTTCTGGGGCTTCTCTGTTGCTCTTGGGCATGGGGTATCTCTTCACAGCCACTTCAGGGCCTAACATCTTGCTGGGGTTTTTCTGACCTTGGATGTGGGGTATCTCCTCACAGCCACTTCAGCAAGATGCAGCCACAGCTCCTGACCTTGGACGTGGGGTATCACCCCATTCAATATCCCAGTAATCCAAATCTATGCCCTGACCAGTAATGCTGAAGAAGCTGAACAGTTCTATGAAGACCTATAAGACCTTCTAGAACTAACGCCAAAAAAAATATCCTTTACATCATAGGGGACTGGAATGCAAAAGTAGGAAGTCAAGAGATACCTGGAGTAACAGGCAAATTTGGCCTTGGAGTACAGAATGAAGCAGGGCAATGGCTAATAGAATTTTGCCAAGAGAACACACTGGTCATAGCAAACACCCTCTTCCAGCAACACAAGAGAAGACTCTACACATGGATATCATCAGATGGTCAATACCGAAATCAGATGGATTATATTCTTTGCAGCCAAAGATGGAGAAGCTCTATATAGTCAGCAAAAACAAGACTGGGAGCTGACTGTGGCTCAGATCATGAACTCATTGCCAAGTTCAGACTTAAATTGAAGAAAGTAGGGAAAACCAGTAGACCATTCAGGTATGACCTAAATAAAATCCCTTAAGATTATACAGTGGAAGTGAGAAAAAGATTCAAGGGATTAGATCTGATAGAGTTCCTGATGAACTATGGAAAGAGGTTCATGACATTGTACAGGAGACAGGCATCAAGACCATCCCCAAGAAAAAGTAATGCAAAAAAGCAAAATGGCTGTCTAAGGAGGTCTTACAAATACCTGTGAAAAGAAGAGAAGCAAAAAGCAAAGGATAAAGGAAAAGATATACCCATTTGAATGCAGAGTTCCAAAGAGTAGTAAGGAGACATAAGAAAGCCTTCCTCAGTGATCAGTGCAAAGAAACAGAGGAAAACAATAGAATGGGAAAGACAAGAGATCTCTTCAAGAAAGTTAGAGATACCAAGGGAACATTTCATGCAAAGATGGGCTCAATAAAGGACAGAAATGGTATGGACCTAACAGAAGCAGAAGATATTAAGAAGAGCTGGCAAGAATACACAGAAGAATTATTCAAAAAAGATCTTCATGACCCAGATAACCATGATGGCATGATCACTCACCTAAAGCCAGACATCTTGGAATGTGAAGTCAAGTGGGCCTTAGAAAGCATCACTATGAACAAAGCTAGTGGAGGTGATGGAATTCCAGTCGAGCTATTTCAAATCCTAAAAGATGATGCTGTGAAAGTGCTGCACTCAATATGCCAGCAAATTCGGAAAACACCAGTGGCCACAGAACTGGAAAGGGTCAGTTTTCATTCCAATTCCTAAGGAAGTGAGTGTTAAAGAATGCTCAAACTACTGCACAATTGCACTCATCTCACACACTAGCAAAGTAATGCTCAAAATTCTTCAAGCCAGGCTTCAGCAATATGTGAGCTGTGAACTTCCAGTTGTTCAAGCAGTTTTAGAAAAGGCAGAGGAACCAGAGATCAAATTGCCATTTGTTGGATTATTGGAAAAGCAAGAGATTTCCAGAAAAACATCTATTTCTTCTTTTTGACTATGCCAAAGCCTTTGACTGTGTGGATCACAACAAACTGTGAAAAATTCTCCAAGTGACTGGAATACCAGACCATCTGACCTGCTTCTTGAGAAATCTGTATGCAGGTCAGGAAGCAACAGTTAGAACTGGATGTGGAACAACAGACTGGTTCCAAATCGGGAAAGGAGTACGTTAAAGCTGTATATTGTCACCCTGCTTATTTAATTTATATTCAGGGTACATCATGAGAAATGCTGGGTTGGAAGAAGCACAAGCTGGAATCAAGATTGATGGGAGAAATATTAATAACCTCAGATATGCAGATGACACCACCCTTATGGCAGAAAGTGAAGAACTAAAGAGCCTCTTGATGAAAGTGAAAGAGGAGAGTGAAAATTTGGTTTAAAGCTCAACATTCAGAAAACTAAGATCATGGCATCTGCTCCCATCTGTTCATGGCAAATAGATGGGGAAACAATGGAAACAGTTTCAGACTTTATTTTTTGGGCTCCAAAATCACTGCCGATGGTGACTGAAGCCATGAAATTAACAGATGCTTGCTCCCGGAAGTAAAGCTATGACCAATCTAGACTGCATATTAAAAAGTAGAGCCATTATTTTGCCAACAAAGATCTGTCTAGTCAAGGCTATGGTTTCTCCAGTAGTCATCTATGGATGTGAGAGTTGGACTATAAAGAAAACTGAGCACCAAAGAATTGATGCTTTTGAACTGTGGTGTTGTAGATGACTCTTGGGAGTCCCTTGGACTGCAAGGAGATCCAACCAGTCCATCCTAAAGGAAGTCAGTCCTGAATATTCTTTGGAAGGACTGATGCTGAAGCTGAAACTCTGATACTTTGGCTACCTGATGTGAAAAACTGACTCATTTGAAAAGACCTTGATGCTGGGAAAGATTGAAGGTGGGAGGGGAAGGGGCTGACAGAGGATTAAATGTTTTGATGGCATCACCGACTCAATGGATATGAGTTTGAGTAAACTCCTGTAGTTGGTGATGGACAGGGAGGCCTACAATGCTGCAGTTCATGGCATCACAAAGAGTCAGACATGAGTGAGTGACTGAACTGAATTGAACTGAGTTTGATGGACAATAGTGAGCTCTGAACACCATGAAAAGATCTTCTGACATTATATCATGCTGACTCCGGACCTGGTCATTGCAAAACTTGCTACTTACAGGTCAGGCAGTGAGCTAAGGGCTCACTGAAGCCCTTAAGGGCTCTATTTTGAATTCTGCAAAATAGATATAATTTTCATATTTTACAGATTAAGATGTTGATGTTTGGGTAAACTAATAATCAAATTCTCATAGCCAGTCATTAGCAAAATTCAGCCCTTGTTCTTTTTCCTAACATGCAGACCAGGTTTCATTCACTTGTAGACCACAGTTACCTATTATGATACTTGGTACCTGAAGAGGGCTCTATACATGTGTGTCAAATCAATTTTACCACTATTCTTCTATTCTCTCTTTACCCATTTAATTTGTATTCATCCTTCTACTCTCAGCCATCACTTCCCTAACTAGCTGACTAGGTTAGAGGCTCCTTTGCTAAGCCCTCATAGTACACACACTTTTCTTTTGTAGAACTTATCACAGTTGCACTTTTAAAATTTAACTGTGTAACAGTTTAATGTCTAGCCTTCATCTTCTCACTGGACTGGAAGCTCTATGTAAAACATTTAATTAATTTTTGTATTCCAATGCCTTTCAAAATCACTGCAGATGGTGATTGCAGCCATGAAATTAAAAGATGCTTTCTCCTTGGAAGGAAAGTTATGACCAACCTCAGTTCAGTTCAGTTCAGTTCAGTTCAGTCGCTCAGTCATGTCCGACTCTCCGTGACCCCATGAATCACAGCACGCCAGGCCTCCCTGTCCATCACCAACTCCCGGAGGTCACTCAAACTCATGTCCACAGAGTCGGTGATGCCATCCAGCCATCTCATTCTCTGTCGTCCCCTTCTCCTCCTGCCCCCAACCTTTCCCAGCATCAGGGTCTTTTCCAGTGAGTCAACTCGTCGCATGAGGTGGCCAAAGTATTGGCGTTTCAGCTTTAGCATCAGTCCTTCCAATGAACATCCAGGATTGATCTCCTTTAGAATGGACTGGTTGGATCTCCTTGCAGTCCAAGGGACTCTCAAGAGTCTTCTCCAGCACCACAGTTCAAAAGCATCAATTCTTTGGCAATCAGCTTTCTTCACAGTCCAACTCTCACATCCATACATGACCACGGGAAAAACCATAGCCTTGACTAGACGGAAATTTGTTGGCAAAGTAATGTCTCTGCTTTTTAATATACTGTCAAGGTTGGTCATAACTTTCCTTCCAAGGAGTAAGCATCTTTTAATTTCCTGACTGCAATCAGCATCTGCAGTGATTTTGGAGCCCAACCTAGACAGCATATTAAAAAGCAGAGATACTACTTTGCCAACAAAGGTCCGTATAGTCAAGGCTATGGTTTTTCCAGTGGTCATGTATGGATGTGAGAGTTGGACTGTGAAGAAAGCTGAGCGCTGAAGAATTGATGCTTTTGAACTGTGGTGTTGGAGAAGACTCTTGAGAGTCCCTTGGACTGCAAGGAGATCCAACCAGTCCATTCTAAAGGAGACCAGTCCTGGGTGTTCATTGGAAAGACTGATGCTAAAGCTGAAACTACAATATTTGGCCACCTCATGCAAAGATTTGACTCATTGGAAAAGACCCTGATGCTGGGAAAGATTGAGGGCAGGAGAAGAAGGGGACAACAGAGGATGAGTGGTTGGATGGCATCATCGACTTGATGGACATGGGACTGGCTGGACTCTGGGAGTTGGTGATGGACAGGGAGGCCTGGCATGCTGCAATTCATGGGGTCGCAAAGATTCGGACACGACTGAGCAACTAAACTGAACTGAACTGAATGCCTTTCATCATGTAGTTGCTCAATAATATGCTTGATGAATGATTGATGAATTCTTTGAATCCAGAGGGAGATGAGAAATTTGCCATCCCACTTAGCACAGATTGGGCTAACAATAGAGGTCACAACTCAGGCTTTTGAAATGAATCCTCCTTTTGAGGTAAAAGGATCTTAGGTCAGTAATTAGAATACCTTTGTTTATATAGTCTTTTTTCGAAATTATCTAAATAATAATCTTAAAATAATCCTTTTTAGAAGTCCATTTTCTCACATTATATTGTGCAATATTTTTATGACCTATGAACTATTTATAGGCAAACTCTGCACTTCTTTTTTTTGAGTGCATCAATACAGCACTGCTTCCCAAGACACCGAAGGGAGTTGGGAACCAGCAGATCCAGGCTTGGAATTCCAGAGGAGGATGAGTGAGCCCTTGTGTCATCTCCTTTCCATGTTTTCCTGCTGCCTTTCATTCTCGCGTCTTCCTGGCATGGCTCTCATGCCTGTGAAGGGAGTAGTTTTGAGAATGGAGAGTTCCTTCAACATTAACATAAATAACAAGGTTCTATGGGAGGAAACATTCTGTTAGCCTGACCGGGACCCCACTCTAACCTGGAGAAGTATTACAAACACTGCCGTTTCTCTAGTCTAAGCCACTATCATTCCTGCCCTCTGCACATTCCCTCTCTTCCCCTCCAATCCAGTCAGAGTAATCTTCCTAGAGCCCCAAACTGGTCATGTCACCCACTTGTTTCACATCAGTGGCTCCTCATTGCTCTGGGATGAAACTGAAACTCTGGCCTCAGTATGATCCAGCTCCCACCACCTTCTTTCCACTCTCATCTTCCTACTCTCCCCTGGGCCCCGGACCTTCAGCCAGTTTTCTGTTCTTCCAATATATACCTTTTGCTTGATCAGGTCTCTTGCCCATAGCCTTCACTCTACCTGGGGTGCTTCCCTTTGTGTAGCTAATTCTAAAATGTCATATCCTCAGAGAAGCCTTTGCTGACCCCTAGACTAGATTAGGGGACCTGCAACACCCTCCCATTGTACCCTGCAATTTCATATCACATTAGCAACACCTGGGATTATTTGTTCAATGTCTACTTTTCCTGCCTGCTTTTACATTTCCATGAGTGTTGGGCCTATGCCTGTCTCATTTGTGAAGTCATAAGTCCTCTGCAAATGCTAGCTGCTATTATTCTCATCATCATTATCATCATGAAGCAAATACAGTGCTTGGTATACAGAGCAGATCATGAATAAGTATTGCTGTAATAAGTCATCATTATCAACACAAAATTCTCTTAGGTTAGATACATTAAAAATAGATACTTGTGTCATACTTCATGTTGTCTTCCTTTTAAATATTACATTTTTTCCTTTAATTCTTATCTTAATTCTTTCAAAATAATATGTTCTTTTTTATCTCTATATGTGAGATTCTAACGAAAAAAAAAAATAAGGATGAGCTACTCAGCAGTCACAGAATAATAGAATCAGAAAAGGGATCTAAGAAGCTATTGATGCAACTGGATAGACTAGCATAGTCCGCCTTTTGTGTGCATGTGGTGTGTAATTCAAACATCCAGGGATATCAGAAAGCCTGTATCCAGGAGGGAGGATAAAAGCATACAAAGAGCTAAAGTAGTTGAGCTGCATTACAGCCATCACCAGGAAGCCCCAGAGAGAGAAAAATTTCTTTAAAGTTTCAGCTAAATATTTTACCAGCTCTTCCAATTCTGTTTATATTTGTGTCAGCCTCTTCAGGCCTTGGGGAAATATCTAAGGTTAAACTACCCATTTGTATGTGAAGTGTTCAGTATTAATGGAATACTGAACTCTACCCAGAGCACCTGTGCAGAGAATAATCAGACATATTGAAGAAAGCAAAGTGGCTCAAAACAAAATGGAAGCAAACTCAAGAAACAATCAAGCTTCTCTGTCTCTGGTAGATGTCATGAATGTGAAAGTGTTAGTCACTTAGCCATGTCCAGCTCTTTGTGACCCTATGGACTATAGCCTACCAGGCTTCTCTGTCCATGGAATTCTCCAGGCAAGAATATTGCAGTGGGTAGCCAATCCCTTCTCCAGAGGATCTTCGTGATCCAGGGGTTGAACTTGGGTCAGATTCTTTACCATGTGAGCCACCAGGGAAGTCCTGTAGATGTGATGATTTAGATTAAAAAACAGTCTTAAAGTTGGGTATTTTCATTTTGGGTCTATATTTGTACTTATCTGAGATTATTACTTAAATGAATGGAATGTAGTCACTCAGTTCAGTTCACTTCAGTCGCTCAGTCGTGTCCGACTCTTTGCGACCCCATGAATCACGGCATGCCAGGCCTCCCTGTCCATCACCAACACCCGGAGTTCACTCAAACTCATGTCCATTGAGTCGGTGATGCCATCCAGCCATCTCATTCTCTGTCGTCCCCTTCTCCTCCCGCCTCCAATCCTTCCCAGCATCAGAGTCTTTTCCAGTGAGTCAACCCTTCGCATGAGGTAGCCAAAGTATTGCAGTTTCAGCTTTAGCATCAGTCCTTTCAATGAACACCCAGGATTGGTCTCCTTTAGAATGGACTGGTTGGATCTCCTTGCAGTCCAAGGCACTCTCAAGAGTCTTCTCCAGCACCACAGTTCAAAAGCATCCATTCTTCAGCGATCAGCCTTCTTCACAGTCCAACTCTCACATCCATACATGACCACTGGAAAAACCATAGCCTTGACTAGACAGAACTTTGTTGGCAAAGTAATGTCTCTGCTTTTTAATATACTATCTAGGTTGGTCACCAGGCCTGGTAAATTGTCCTGTGGAGGTGGGTGGAAAAGGCCATTTTTAACATTACCAATGGAATGGGATATACTAGGTATTGGGACCTTAGTTCCTTCTCATGCCAATGTATTACCCACTTAAAACTTGTGGACTCTATAAATGGGGTGGTCTCAGACTTCAGAGGAGCTTTAAAGTCATCTGCTCTATCCACTGATGGCTGAGTCCTTGATAGCAAAGCTAAATCTATTACTTGGAGTTTCTTCAAAATGTAGATACTGACTCATTAGATCTAGGTTAGAGTCTGAATCTACATTTTAACAGGCTTCCTATTGATGCTGATACCTTGGTTCATGGATCAAACTTCAAGTAGCAAAACTTTATAACATCACTACTATATTTCTGTTAAGTCTCTGCTTGGATGTCTTCAGTGACAAGTAAATCACTTTTATTGAAGCATAGCTTCTGTATAGGAAGGATGTCTTTGTGTCCCACCCAACAAATCTATTTGAATATGTAATAAAATAACAGCTAATATTTATAAATATTTACCATATGCTAACACAGTTAAATCTAATGATATCGCTGCTTTTATTATTTATAACTACATATGAGAATTGAGATTCAGGGAGATTTTAGCACATTGTCTTAGGCCAGCAGAAAGAGATAAATTAAGATCTGAATCTGACTCTGTCTGACTTGAAGCCCTTAGCCTTTTCTAGCACTACATTCTGCCTTTATAGACTTGTGTTATTGTCCAAGTTTTGGTGATGACTTTAAATAATACAAACCTGTCTGTGTTACAAATTCAAAATCATTTTGGTTGTTATAGGTGTGACTGTATGATTCAAATTGCAAACTAGGACATTTCTTTAAAAGGGGACACTATTGACTATTACAGAGACAGCAGACACACTGGAATTATCCCAAACAAACAGGGATGTGTGTTCACTGAGTTATTACTCACTTTCTGAACCTTGTTGTCGTTGTTCAGTCAGGTCTGACTCTTTGCTACCCCATGGACAGCATGAACATTAGAAAACAGAAAAATGAGGCTGAAAATAATGTTACCCAGTGTTTCTGTAATGTGAATTACTGAGAAATTTTATACCACTGTATTTTTTCCATGTTATTCCCATTTTCTTTTTAAAAATTTTTTAAAAATTCATTTATTTTTTAATTGAAGGATAATTGCTTTACAGAATTTTGCTGTTTTCTGTCAAACCTCAAAATGAATCAGCCATAGGTATACATATATTCCCTCCATTTGAAACTCCCTCCCATCTCCCTCCCATCCCATCCCTCTAGATTGATACAGAGCCCCTGTTTGAGTTCCCTGAGCCATACAGGACATTCCTGTTGGTTATCTATTTTACATATGGTAATGTAAGTTTCCATGTTACTCTTTCCATACATCTCACCCTCTCCTCTCCTCTCCCCACGTCCATAGGTCTATTCTCTATGTCTGTTTCTCCATTGCTGCCCTGTAAATAAATTCTTCAGTACCATCTTTCTAGATTCTGTATATGTGCATTAGAATATGGTATTTACCTTTCTCTTTCTGACTCACTTCACTCTGTATAATAGGTTCTAGGTTCATCCACTTCATTAGAACTGACTCAAACGCATTCCTTTTTATGGCTGAGTAATGTCCCTTGTACTGCAAGGAGATCCAACCAGTCCATTCTAAAGGAGATCAATCCTGGGTGTTCATTGGAAGGACTGATGCTAAAGCTGAAGCTGCAATACTTTGGCCACCTCATGCGACGAGCTGACTCACTGGAAAAGACTCTGATGTTGGGAAAGGTTGGGGGCGGGAGGAGAAGGGGACAACAGAGAATGAGATGGCTGGATGGCATCACCGACTCTGTGGACATGAGTTTGAGTGAATTCAGGGAGTTGGTGATAGACAGGGAGACCTGACGTGCTGTGATTCATGGGGTCGCGGAGAGTCGGACACGACTGAGCGACTGAAATGAACTGAACTGAACTGAACTGAACTGAATATTACAGAATATTACAGAAGCAAGGTTCTCCTTTTTTTGCATTTAAATTTCTTTATTGAAGTATAGTTGATGTATAATATTATATAAATTATATGTGTAAATTATACTGATTCACAATTTTTACTGTCTTTTTTCTTTTCAGTCTGTAATCTCTAGTCAACAACATTCTTTGACATAACATTTGATTTATTCGAGCTGTAGTCCAGGTTCGTCTGACAACCTGAGTCATTGCATCAAATCCTTTGTACAGACTAGGGGTTAGCAAACTATGCCCTATGGGCCAAAGCCAGCCTGCCACTTGCTTCTGTAAATCAAGTTTTATTGAAACCCAGTCAGGCCCTGTCATTTGTATTGTCTACTGCTTTTGAACTACAAAGGTAAGAGCTGGGACTATATGGTTTCACAAAGTCTAAAATATTTAATATTTGGCTCAAATAGAAAATGTTTGCTGGTCCCTGGTATGGACAATAATTGATCTGACTATCTGTTTGACTCCTCTGTTCTAAAATCCAAACAGTTGCTTAAGAGGTGCCACCTTTGGAGGTGAATAAACAGAGGTGCATGCTTGCTTAGTCTTTTCAGTCATGCTCAACTCTTTGTGACCCCAGGGACTATAGCCCACCAGGCTCCTTTGAACATGGATTTCTTCAGGTAAGAATACTGGAGTGGGTTGCTGTGACCTCCTCCAGAGGATCTTCCCAATCCAGGGATCAAACCTGCATCTCTTATTTCCTACATTGGCAGGTGGGTTCTTTTCTTTACCTCTAGTACCACCTGATGCTGTGAAAGTACTGCACTCAATATGCCAGCAAATTTGGAAAACTCAGCAGTGGCCACAGGACTGGAAAAGGTCAGTCTTCATTCCAATCCCAAAGAAAGGCAACGCCAAAGAATGCTCAAACTACCACACAATTGCACTCATCTCACACGCTAGTAAAGTCATGCTCAAAATTCTCCAAGCCAGGCTTCAGCAATATGTGAACCGTGAACTCCCAGATGTTCAAGCAGGTCTTAGAAAAGGCAGAGGCACTAGAGATCAAATTGCCAACATCCGCTGGATCATGGAGAAAGCAAGAAAGTTCCAGAAAACCATCTATTTCTGCTTCTTTGACTATGCCAAAGCCTTTGACTGTGTGGATCACAATAAACTGTGGAAAATTCTGAAAGAGATGGGCATACCAGACCACCTGACCTGCCTCTTGAGAAACCTGTATGCAGGTCAGGAAGCAACAGTTAGAATGACATGGAACAACAGACTGGTTCCAAACAGGAAAAGGAGTACGTCAAGGTTGTCTATTGTCACCCCGCTTATTTAACTTATATGCAGAGTACATCATGAGGAACGCTGGGCTGGAAGAAGCACAAGCTGGAATCAAGATTGCTGGGAGAAATATCAATCACCTCAGATATGCAGATGACACCACCCTTATGGCAGAAAGTGAAGAGGAACTAAAAATCCTCTAGATGAAAATGAAAGAGGAGAGTGAAAAAGTTGGCTTAAAACTCAACATTCAGAAAACAAAGATCATGGCATCTGGTCCCATCACTTCATGGGAAATAGATGGAAAAACAGTGGAAACAGTGTCAGACTTTATTTTTTTGGGCTCTAAAATCACTGCAGATGCTGATTGCAGCCATGAAATTAAAAGACGCTTGCTCCTTGGAAGGAAAGTTATGACCAACCTAGATAGTATATTTAAAAGCAGAGACATCACTTTGCCAACCAAGGTCCATCTAGTCAAGGCTATGGTTTTTCCTGTGGTCATGTATGGATGTAAGAGTTGGACTGTGAAGAAAGCTGATCACCGAAGAATTGATGCTTTGAACTGTGGTGCTGAAGAAGACTCTTGAGAGTCCCTTGGACTGCAAGGAGATCCAACAGTCCATTCTAAAGGAGATCAATCCTGGGTGTTCATCGGAAGGACTGATGCTAAAGCTGAAACTCCAATACTTTGGCCACCTCATGTGAAGAGTTGACTCACTGGAAAAGACTCTGATGCTGGGAAGGATTGGAGGTGGGAGGAGAAGGGGATGACAGAGAATGAGATGGCTGGATGGCATCACTGACTCGATGAACATGAGTTTGAGTGAACTCCGGGAGTTGGTGATGGACAGGGAGGCCTGGCATGCTTTGATTCATGGGTTCGCAAAGAGTCGGACATGACTGAGCGACTGAACTGAACTGAACTGAGTACCACCTTGGAAGCCTGAATAAATAGAGCTAGATTTGGTAAATCTCAGTAGATTTCTTCAGTTCAGTTCAGTTCAGTCTAGTTGCTCAGTTGTGTCCAACTCTTTGTGAGCTCATGGACTGCAGCGCACCAGGCCTCCCTCTCCATCACCAGCTCCTGGAGTTTACCCAAACTCATGTCCATTGAGTCGGTGATGCCATCCAACCATCTCAACCTCTGTCATCCCCTTCTCCTGCTTTCAATCTTTCCCAGTATCAGAGTCTTTTCAAATGAGTCAGCTCTTCACATCAGGTGACCAAAGTATTGGAGTTTCAGTTTCTACATCAGTCCTTCCAATGAATATTCAGGACTGATTTCCTTAGGATGGACTGGTTGGATCTCCTTGAAGTCCAAGGCACTCTCAAGAGTCTTCTCCAACACCACAGTTCAGAAGCATCAATTCTTTGGTACTCAGCTTTCTTTATAGTCCAACTCTCACATCCATAGATGACTACTGGAAAAACCACAGCCTTGACTAGATGGACCTTTGTTGGCAAAGTAATATCTCTGCTTTTTAATATGCTATCTAGGTTGGTCATAACTTTCCTTCCAAGGAGCAAGTGTCTTTTAATTTCATGGCTGCAGTTACCATCGGCAGTGAATTTGGAGCCTCCCAAAATAAAGTCTGCAACTGTTTCCATTGTTTCCCCACCTATTGGCCATGAAGTGATGGGACCAGAGGCCATGATCTTAGTTTTCTGAATGTTGAGTTTTAAGCCAACTTTTTCACTCTCCTCTTTCACTTTCATCAAGAGGATGTTCAGTTCTTCAATTTTGCCATAGGTGCTGTGTCATCTACTTATCTGAGGTTATTGATATTTCTCCAAGCAATCTTGATTCTAGCTTGTGCTTCTTTCAGCCCAGTGTTTCCCATGATGTACTCTGCATAGAAGTTAAATAAGTAGGGTGACAATATATAGCCTTGACATACTCCTTTTCCTATTTGAAACCTGTCTGTTGTTCCATGTCCAGTTCTAACTTGCTTCGTGACCTGCATACAGATTTCTCAAAAGGCAGGACACCTGGTTTGGTATTCCCATCTCTTTCAGAATTTCCCACAGTTTGTGGTGATCCACACAGTCAAAGGCTTTGGTAGGCAATAAAGCAGAAATAGATGTTTTTCTGGAACTCTCTTGCTTTTTCGATGATCCAGCAGATGTTGGCAGTTTGGTCTCTGGTTCCTCTGACTTTTCTAAAACTAGTTTGAACAACTGGAAATTCATGGTTCATGTATTGCTGAAGCCTGGCTTGGAGAATTTTGAGCATGACTTTACTAGCATGTGAGATGAGTGCAATTGTGCCGTAGTTTGTGCATTCTTTGGTACTGCCCTTCTTTTGGATTGAAATGAAAACTGACATTTTCCAGTCCTGTGGCCATTGCTAAGTTTTCCAAATTTGCTGGCATATTGAGTGCAGCACTTCCACAGCATCATCTTTTTGGATTTGAAATAGTTCAACTGGAATTCCATCACCTCCACTAGCTTTGCTTGTAGTGATGCTTCCTAAGGCCCACTTGACTTCACATTCCAGGATGTCTGACTCTAGGAAAGTGATCACACCATCGTGATTATCTTGGTTGTGAAGATCTTTTTTGTATAGTTCTTCTGTGTATTCTTTCCAGCTGTTCTTAATATCTTCTGCTTCTGTTAGGTCCATACCATTTCTGTCCTTTATTGAGCCCATCTTTGCATGAAGTGTTCCCTTGGTATCTCTAATTTTCTTGAAGAGATCTCTAGTGTTTCCCATTCTAATGTTTTCCTCTGTTTCTTTGCACTGATCGCTGAGGAAGGCTTTCTTCCCTCTCCTTGCTGTTCTTTGGAACTCTGCATTCAAATGGGTATATCTTTCCTTTTCTCCTTTGCTTTTCACTTCTCTTCACAACTATTTGTAAGGCCTCCTCAGACAGCATTTTGCTTTTCTGCATTTCTTTTTCTTGGGGATGGTCTTGATCCTTGTCTCCTGCACAGTGTTATGAACCTCCATCCATAGTTCATCAGGCACTCTGTCTATCCCTTAAATTTATTTCTCACTTCCACTGTATAACCGTAAGGCATATGATTTAGGTCATACCTGAATGGTCTAGTGGTTTTCCCTACTTTCTTCAATTTAAGTCTGAATTTGGCATTAAGGAGTTCATGATCTGAGCCACAGTCAGCTCTTGGTCTTGTTTTTGCTGACTGTATAGAGCTTCTCCATCTTTGGCTGTAAGAAATATAATCAATTTTATTTCTGTGTTGGCCATCTGGTGACGTATATGTGTAGAGTCTTCTCTTGTGCTGTTGGAAAAGTGTATTTGGTATGACCAGTGCATTCTCTTGGCAAAACTCTATTAGTCTTTGCCCTGCTTCATTCTGTACTCCAAGGCCAAATTTGCTGGTTACGGTCTTTATAGAACCATTCAACTTCAGCTTCTTCAGTGTTACTGGTCAGGTCATAGACTTGGATTACCGCTTCTTGGCGCTGTCTAAATTTAGGCTTTAGCAATGATGATACATTTCATTCCTAGCTGAATGGACTATCAACACCCAGCAGGAGGTCCAGACTACTAAAGCCCTTTGTTTCTTTCTAGGACCAGTGGCAGGAAGGCTCTGGTCACACAATTTCAAATAGAAGCATTTTTATGATGTTGGGCTAATTTTGAATTTAATCTTAAATCCTAGAGGCAGGAGCAGCTTCCACAGGCCCAAACTTATGACCACTGACCAGTGACACACATATTCACTTTACCTAAATTATTTCTTCATTTCATTCTTTTATTTGCCATTTCCTCCACTTCTCATCCTTTTGATGCAGAATTTGTATATCTGCCATCTGCTGGAGTTAATCATTATTTCTATATTCCTTCTTCCATTGTTTTATTTTATTTTTTTTTATGTTGTCATCTTTTTCATTTCAATATATTTACAATTTCATTACAGGATGATGTTTACAGACTGATTTACACTGAATGCATTTCAGCTAAGCTGTTCCTTAACCACATATGGGAAAGCAGAAAACCACATGGATGAAAGTGAACAAAGTGAAAGTTGCTCAGCTCTGTCCGACTCTTTGCAACCCCAGGGACTACACAATCCATGGAATTCTCCAGGCCAGAATACTGGAGTGGGTAGCCTTTCCCTTCTCCAGGGGATCTTCCTGACCCAGGGATAAAGGGGCTGCTCTCATATCCAACTTCTGACTACAGCCTGAAATATCATGAGATGGCTGGATGGCATCACCGACTCTATGGACATGAGTTTGAGTGAACTCCGGGAGTTGGTGATGGACAGGGAGGCCTGGCGTGCTGTGGTTCATGGGGTCGCAAAGAGTCGGACACGACTAAGTGACTGAACTGAACTGAACTGATAGGATGGAATTTAGACACTAATGACCTTTAATTCCAAAGAGCCTGGCAATCCTTGATCTTCTCTTCTTCTTGAACTTTGGCTTTTATCTGCATCTTTCTCACTGGGACTGGCGGCACTCACTGAACACGAAAACTAAACATGAGCCTTTCTTAGTTCCACTGTGTGCCTAGAACAGAGGCTCATATGGTAGGTGATTAAGTACTTATGTAAGGTAGCGGATTTGAAAATATACATGCTTTATTTTTAGAATCTTCCATTGTTTTAATAATGGTAATAGCTAACCCTACTGGATGTCTCCTTTATTTCAGGCACTGTGCCAAGATCTTAAACTAATCCTCATAGCATCCTTTTGTGGTACATATAGTCATTATCCCCATTTCAAAGATGGGGTGGTAGGTAGGGATTGAATCTGGAAGTGGTTATGCAACTTGCCCGAGGCTGCATAACCAGAAAGTAGCAAATCAAGGAGGTGGATCCAGAAACCTGAAACCTGTACTATCAATCTTTTGTTTATCCTGCCTTCAGGAAAGATCCTTCTTCTGTAAACTATAGCTAACATAGACATTTCTCATGCCTAATGGTCAATTTAATCCAAACAACTAGTGCTGGTTTAAAAAAGAAGACAAAAAGCCCATTCCCTCTGGGTTTGTAAACAATGTGCTTATCACAGTTATAGCAAAGCAGCAAAAACAGCAACATTTGAACTGTGCTATTTAAAAAACTCATTCATGCACATTATTCCATTCACAAGGCACAAGCAGTCTGATGGTTTCTGTGTTCTAGTCAAAAGGTTAAAAGAAGCTAGATGGATAAGAGTCCCTAAAACAAGCACATTCATCCTTGAACCTCAGGGGGTCAAACCCATGTGTTTCAGACCTAGCAGTCTTGGGAGTGGCTGTATTAGAACTGAGCCCTCCCTGCTTGGTTCTCCCTGGCCAGCATCACTACAACTTCATACACATCTTTGCTGTCACATTGGCCATCTATTTGCTCTTTTCTCTACTCTACTTAGGTTACAAGTGGGGATGAGGGACTGACACTGAAGAGACATGTCAAAGTGAGGGAGGCTGTAAAAAAAGGAGTCCAAGAGGACTTCCCTGGTGGTCCAGTGGTTAAAAGTTTGTCTTCCAGTGCAGGGGATGTGGGTTCAGTCCTTGTTCGGGGAACTTAGTCGCCCACATATTGGGTCAAGTAAGCCTGCGAACTGAACTGAACTGAACTGAAGCCTGTGCCCTGCAATGAAAGATCCCGAATGCCATAATGAAGACCTGATGCAGCCACATAAATAAATAGATATTTAAAAAATGAGTCCAGGCTACATGAAAGAGCATCTGGAGGAGACGCCAGAGATCATTTCGTCCATTCATACGTATGTATGTAGCTTGCATTTATTAAGAACTCACCATGCACCAAGCATGTACTAGAACCTTAAGTGGATTGTATATTTTAAGCCTTATAGCAACCCTACAAGGTATTTATTTTCATCTCCAACTTTCACACAAGAAATAAGGTTTATGTTTAAATAACTTGCCTGAGGTGAATCAGCCAATATAGGAAGGCTCTGAACTTAGTCAGACTGCAGAGACTTTGTATGTAAACATTCTGATCTATATGATAAGGAGAGTTATGCTCTAATGAAAAAGATGAAGAAAGGTCTTGCTGCAGGTCACAAAAAATAAGGCAAAAGTGAGCTTAAAAACCCTGAACTCAGGCTCAAATACAGTCCTCCCCAAACGACTGGCTGACAAAAAAATTGTTCTTTATTTCTACTTTATAGGAAGCTATGCTCAACAACACTTTCCCATCTCCTATTTATGAAACCATGAGTTTACAGTCTTTATTTTCTTCTCTAAAAATTAATTTCCTGAATTTAACTTGCCCAGCAACATCCATGAAATGGCACTGTAGTACTCATTGACTAGGCCTCTAGAAGTCCTTGGGGTCCCTCTGTCTCATGCATATTAATACAAGGGTAGGGGCTATTATCATGGGTCTTTGTAGTCTAAAGGCTAAATGCTATAGGATTTCTAGAGGGGGATTATTACTATTCTGCTACAAATGTTCTATCTTCTTTGTTGACTGTTCCCTTTCTTTGATGCAAGTCATTTTATTTTGCTTCTTCTCTGACCCTGGTCTAATGCTTTATTCTGTTCATCTGGAGCAGGCTATCCTTTTCAGTTCACTGAAACCATTCCAATTGTCTTATTAAAAATCTCCTTTGAATCCCATTTTATGTTGTGTGATCTTGTGGAGCTAGGGCCATTTCTCCCTTATATGTCAGACTAATTATTTCGATACTAGTACTCTAACACTACTGGTATTTCCAAGTACAGAGGCATGGAAGAATAACAATCATGGTAGTGGTGATGATGATGTAGCTCACTATGTGCTAGGCATTGTTTAAGTGTTTTGGACAGAGTAACTTTTATAATCATTATGACAATCCTATGAGGTTGATTCTACCATCATATCAATTTTATAGGTAAGCAATCTGAAGCACAGAGTAACTAACTTGTTTGAGCTTACAGAGCCAATAAATGACAGAACTGGGCAGCCTGTGTGGCTCCATTATTTATGCTCTTGACTATTATTATACATAGTACAAAAGTTTTTGGCTTTACCAGCTATTCCCTTAACTGCTGTGAGACTCAGTTCCCTTATATGCAAAACTGCTAACTGAAAGTTCAGCCATTGTACATGTAGCCTAACAGCTAACTGGGAGAGCTTTACTAGCCCCTAACAATTTCTTAATACTAGTGGCTCTCTATTGTGTTGATTACATGCATGGCCCTCTACACTTGTCATCTCATTTCAGCCTTCCTATATCCTTATGAGGGAGGTTCTGTTAATAGCTCTAGTTCATGACTGGGGAAAATGAAGCTCAGAGACTTGAGATAACTTCCTCCAGGTTCTGCAGCCCATGCTGTTGCTATACCCACCTATCAGTTGACTCTAGAACCCAACTGCAGGTAAAATATTGTCTTACTGGGATTTTCAGAGATAATTACGATCACAATACAGTTACTTTACAACCACAATTCCTCTAAAGATTTAATTTCACTGTAAGTGACAGAACTGAAGTTTAAACCAGGTCAGCTGAGGCCAGAACCAACACCTTTTATGGAAATTGGAGGACTCCTTTTACCTCATGGCATCAGAACAACATTGTATTTTTGTTTATATAATTGACTTGCTATCCAGCCAAACTTCAAGGTGAAAAATGACCTGCAGACTGTGGAACTCAAACTTCTCACTTGAGTCATTGCACATCACCAGCAGTTCTGTACCCTGCAAACTGAACAGGCAATAAGGTCCTTGCTGAACCTAGACTCAGCAATTCTAGGTTGATTAAATGCAAATGAATGAAAACAGCTATAAATTTACCTGCAGTCTAGTGATATAAGCTTTTTGGCACAGCTCTACCCAAATCCTTAAGGCACAGGAACTTGTTTTAATGCCAGTTTTTATTTAATTATGTAACAGTAGAATTAAATGTTAAAGTAAGCCCAATTTTGCCTTAATTCAGGGTGGGCTGGATACAAAAGTACAGTTGGAGGTTTAGCCTAAAGGTCAGTAATTCCATAGCACTGACCCCCAGGAAACCAACCTCTTAGAGAACCTCTAAAGTAAAGCATCACAAGCAAAAAGACAGGCAAACTACAGGATAACAGAAAGAAGAGAGATACTTTCCCCTTGTTTACTTTTCCCTTGGGCTGGCCCTTGATACTTGAGCTGCTTCTAGTAATTTTGTTTGCCATGGTTGAATAGTCAATCTGTCTTTGCTCTAGAGAACTCAGGGAATCAGTGGTTGAGTCATTATACTGGAGGGGCCCTCAAAGAATTCAAGCATCTAGTCTGAATAAATGCATCTGAGAGAAGATGCCTCCTCTCCCCGCCTCCTCCAGGGCAGTCTGCCTGTACCTTGCTGCCAGCTTTTCCATTTGAGACCATCTTCCAGTTTATGACTGAGCTGGTGTTTGCTTATCTTTCTCTTCTGTTCAGCACATTTGCTCTTGTTAAATGAATCACAAGAGCAGCACAACTAAAGTAGCATTTTTGCTTTGTGAGCCAAGCATCAGAAAGTAGCAGTCGGCTGAGTTAGAGAGGAATTCCCTCTCTCTGTTTTTTGCAAATTTCAGAAATTTTTCATGCACAATAAAAAAGACATGCAATGATTCACAAAGTTGCAGTTGAGAAAAATGGGGATCAGCAAGATTAAGCAATGTGACCAAGATTAGACAGCTAAGTGGAACTATGTCAAATACACATTCAACAGATTGAACTTGTGTGCTGCCACTGGAATTTAACCTGAATGTAGTTCTAATTCTGCTATCTCAAGTAATTCTCACAAACAAACTAGGAGCATGAATTGAGGAATTTGCAATTTATATGCAGAAATCGGCTTGATACAAACTGGAAAACAAGTCTAGGAACTTTCTCTAGTGTCTAAATAGTAGCAGTAAATGCTTTCAAAGTGTGTGATGAATGAATATACCCAGAATGTAAATAAAAAACAAAAGTTTGCTCAGGACCTAAAAATTCATGGTGTTAATTAATCTATACTGAGTTTAAGAAGATAAGTTAAATGTATCTCACCAGTTTAGAAAAGTATTAATAATTATAAGTGGAAGCTATTTGATTGTTTTAAGATCATCTGTTACATTGGTATTCATTAAAAAGTAGTAAAATATTTTTAACAAAAATATTGATTAAAAAATTTGGCCACTTATAAACTCTGAGTTAACCCTTCCTCTTTTGAATTCATATTCTGAAGGACAATTTTCAGATAAGTGAGCTCATCTGCAAATAGACAATTTCTTCTGAGAACTATAGAATATTAGAACTATGTTGATCTTATGTGCTAAGTTGTTTCAGTTGTGTCAGACTCTTTGCCAACCTATGGACTTTAGCTCTCCAGGCTCCTCTGTCCTTGGGATTCTCCATGCAAGGATACTGGAATGGGGTGCCATGTCCTCCTCCAGGGGATTTTCCCGACCCAGGAATAGAACTCGCGTCTCTTAGTCTCTTGTATTGGCAGGCAGGTTCATTACTACTGCTGCTGCTGCTGCTGCTAAGTCACTTCAGTCATGTCCGACTCTGTGAGACCCCATAGATGCCAGCCCTAGTGAACTGTTTAATTCATAATCCTTAACTTTCAGATGAAGACCAGTGTTAAATGACTTGCCCAAGGTCTAAGACTTAATTATGACAAAGTTGGGACCAGAACCTAGTCTCTTGGACTTTTGAGATTACATGAGTCATACAAACAAAATAAAGTGTGATTGCAGTGTGCGTGTGTGCTCAGTCGTGGCCAACCCTTTGTGACCCTATGGACTGTAGCCCACCAGGCTCCTCTGCCCATGGAATTTTCCAGGCACGAATACTGGAGTGTGTTGTCATTTCCTACTTCAGGGGATCATCCCATCCCAGGGATTGAACCTGCATCCCTTGTGTCTCCTGCACTGACAGGCGGATTCTTTACCACTACATCACCTGGGAAAGCGTGACTATATAGGTAATATTTAAGGATGAAAACTGGGCATAAACAACCTTGAAGAGTCAGATTAATTTTTAACCTATTGAAATTGAAATTATGGAAAAACTTAACTAATTTCATTTTATGAAAAAATTTCAAAAAAAATTCCTTTACTTAATGCCAGAATAGTACATGAATCCATTTTCACTGTAAAATGCAAGAAAAGTTTTATGGTATAAAACATTAAAGTAGCACTTCTCCCTTCCTGATTTTACTCTCTCCTCCAGAAGCAGCCATTGCTGATATTTTAGTTGTCATCGTGAGTATTCTTGAGCTTACCTCACTCTCAAGGGGGCTGAATTTGGTATTCGGATGTCCTTTTTTGATTATAACCTGGAAAATGTTCTAACCTTGTTTGAGACTACTGTTCTAATGAACAAGAACTAGGAGTTTAAGCTTAAATATATAGTTAGCTGGTGTGCAAACCACAAAGTGGCAGTAATTCCTTAGATTTCCATAGTAAGTTTTCTTTTTTTTTTGGATTTGTCTATTCATTTTCAGTTAAAGAACTTAAAAAAGCCTTTCATACATTTCCTCCTATCAACCCGGGGTGTAAGGACAAAACTGTTGTGTTCTCCATTTACAGATTAGAAAACCAGATTCTGGAGAGATTAAGTGGGTGCAGTCTATTGATTATATTAATGGCTCCAATTCTTCTCCCCTCTAGGATTCACTTCCTTTGCCATGTGACCCTGAGCGAGCCTCCCTCTTTGACTCTGATTTAGGCAGGTGACTTACTTTGGTCATTAGAATGTTAGCAGACATGATGTTAGAACAGTCTTGGAAAGGTGCTTGTACATTTTTGCTCATGCTTTGCATGAGAAGGACATACCTGCTGGACAATGAGGCATGTAGGGTAAAGCCAAGTCACCCTAACAAATTTTAAAGCCACCCAGATCAGCCAACAGCCAGCTGCTTCAATAATACGTAAGTGAGCCCATACTAGGTCAGCTAAACCTTGCAAACTTGTGAGCTATATAAAATTTTTTTTGAAGTATGCCACTGATGTTTTGTGGCTGTTTGTTATGAGGTATTACTGTAGTAACAGGTAACTGATACAGTGATTATAAATGAGGATTCAGAAATTTAACTAAGACCCATGTCAGTGTCTAATCTGGTAAAGAATCTGCCTGCAATGCGGGAGACCTGGGTTCGATCCCTGGGTTGGGAAGATCCCCTGGAGAAGGGAAAGGCTACCCACCCCAGTATTCTTGCCTGGAGAATTCCACGGACAGAAGAGCCTGGCAGGCTACAGTCCATGGGATCACAATGAGTTGGACATGACTAAGTGACTAACATTTTCACTTTCATGTCCTTTGGCTCAGTATTGCCTTTTCACATTTGCATATGCCACTATACTTGCCTGGAATCCCTATTTCCATTCCTCTTATTCTTCCTTTCAGATCCATATTAGGTACCACCTCCTTTAAGAAGTCTTCTTTGATCTTCCCAAGAAAGAGTTAACTATCCTTGTGGGTGCCAACTTTCCCTTTTGCATATTTTTAGCATTTCATTAATCATGTGCTTGCTATCTTAGTTGCTTCAGTTATGTCTGACTCTTTGTAACACTATGGACTGCAACCTGCAGGCTTCTCTGTCCATGGGATTCTCCAGGCAAGAATACTGGAGTGGGTTGCCATGCCCTCCTCCAGGGGATCTTCCCTACGCAGGAACTGAACCTGCATCTGCATTGCAGGCAGATTCTTTACCACTGAGCCTTGGGGAAGAATTCATTAATCACACTGTAGTGCAGTTAGTTGTTTACCTGAATGTATTTCTGAAGGGAATATGAGTTTCTTTGAACTCTTCTAGAAATCATCACAGTACTTCTTAATATATTTTAAATTATATTAATTGATGGAAAGAAAACCATGAAAGAAGAAGGGAATAATTTCTTGCTGAATGATTTCAATAATATTTTTGATGTGGTTTTCCCTGCCATCTAAGTTAGGATTCCTAGGTTAGGTGAAAGTTCAAGAATAAAGAATCCATTAATGCATTGTATATATGTGTGTGTTAATTGATCAGTTGTGTCTGACTCTATGTGACCCAATGGTCCACAGCCTGCCAGGCTCCTCTGTCTGTGGGATTCTCCAGGCAAGAATACTGAAATGGGTTGCCATTGCCTTCTCCAGGGGATCGTCCCAATCCAGGGATGGAACCCAGGTCTGCCGCATTGCAGGCAGACTCTTTACCATCTGATCCACCAGGGATGTATTAATGTATTATTTCAGCACATATGTACTACATACACTGTGCACCATCACTGTAAATAACATAGAAAAGGTCTCTGCTCCAATGGAGAAAAATGATGAATAAAGGCAAACCAGAGAGAAAGAAAAAAAAAAATGGCATGATGAGATAGAAATTCATGTGAGGTGGTCAGGGATATTGACTCCTGACTGGGTACTTATTGGTGAATGTACTTCCCTTCCTAGTTGTACTACAGGGTTTAATCTTGTTATACATTTTTTGAGAACAAAAGATTGTATGTGTTGTTCTTTACATCTTACCCAGACTCTAGGGACAGAGAATAGCTTCCTAGTTGATTTTACTAAATTCATTGTGTGTGCGTGTGCGCACGTGGTGTCTTCCCTTCAGATTTGGAAATTTATGCTACTTGTTTGGAGGGTTATTATAAGCCTGTAAATTCTACAAATAAAATTAATATTCCTTGGTAATACTTCTGGGCTGCTTCTGAGATTTCCCATTTGGAAATGGTCATAGGCTTTATTTTGGAGATGTATGTCAAAGCATAAATCCTGAAAGCCAGTGACTGTTGGTTGTAATTCTTCCTGGGGAAGTCAAGGATGCAGTTGTTCTTGGCCTAATGTTAGAAGTATTAGAAAAATAACTAGAGTGGATCTTTATCCCTTATGTTACATGTAATCTGCTCTTCTTCATTCATCTAGTTATCTGGGATTGTGGTCATTTACAATTCTGGAGAATTCAGATCTAACAAGTAATTACAGAGCATTGACACTGGCTGGCCACTGTGTTCAGATAGCTTATACACATTATCTCATAATTGTATAAAGACAGTGCTATGAGTAAGTATTATTTTCAAGTCTATTTCTTAGGATAAAATCTGAAGCTTGGAGTTTAAGTAACTTGCCCAGGATCACAAAACCCAGTTATGTCCCAGAGACAAGATTTAAATACAAGTTTTCTGTCCTGAAGCAGGATTTAGAGATCTTTCCTTTTTTGACAGCAAATGTTTATCAAGTATGAGGCTCTGTACTGGGTTCTGGAAATATAGAAATTATCAATATGGTATGGGGCAATTTTCATGAGATGCTTTCATATCACCATATAAACCTTTGACATTACTTTGCCAACATAGGTCCGTCTAGTCAAGGCTATGGTTTTTCCAGTAGTCATGTATGGATGTGAAAGTTCGACTATAAAGAAAGCTGAGCGCTGAAGAATTGATGCTTTTGAACTGTGGTGTTGCAGAAGACTCTTGAGAATCCCTTGGACTGCAAGGAGATCCAACCAGTCCATCCTAAAGGAGATCAGTCCTGAGTGATGTTGAAGCTGAAGCTCCAATACTTTGGCAACCTGATGTGAAGAGCTGACTCATTTGAAAAGACCATGATGCTGGGAAAGATTGAGGGCAGGAGGAGAATGGGACGACAGAGGATGAGATGGTTGGATGGCATCACCGACTCAATGGACCTGAGTTTGGGTAAACTCCGGGAGTTGGTGATGGACAGGGAGGCCTGGTGTGCTGTGGTCCGTGGGGTTGCAGAGTCAGACATGACTGAGTGACTGAACTGAACTGAACTGAATAAACCTTTGAATAACAGAAGAAGAAAAGGAAAGAGTGTGTTTGAGAAACTCTTTGTAGTATTTTGTCAACTACTAGAAGGGCAACTTTTGCACTGAATTCCCTGCTGCTGGAGAGCCAGTAATTCCCAATATTCTGTTTCCACTGAAGATACTGTCTCCTAGGGATGGAATTGACCGCCATGGGTTGGTTGATCAGGGGTCCCAGGCAATAAGCCCTGTGCTATGCCCTGCAACTGTAGTTTACATGCTTTTCACAGCCTTCTTGGACTAGAGACACCTGGGACAAGCTGGCTTTCATATTTTTCTTCAAAGCAAATTGGTCGAGTACACTTTTCTTTTATGAGACTTAGTTTTCTATCAGCATTTAGTTTTTATATATTCAAACTTTCCTCTAATATGCATAATTGCTGAGAGAAAAAGGCTGTAGAACAGCTATGAATTATGGCTTTTAGGGGAATGAACATTGCAGTTAATGTTGCAAGACAGCTTCCATTATAATCCTGTTTTCACATCCTTATGATTTTTTAGGGGGATGAAGGGGAGGTAGAATTTCCTTTGAGCTAAAATTTTCCATGGTTTGACTCAGCCCAAGGTGATTTTCAAAAATGAAACATTTGCACAAATGTCTCCATCTATTTTTTGAGTTATTGTATTTGGAAAATGCTGCTCATTTTTACTCGAAGTATTAATGCATAAAATATTCCAAGTATAAATGGCTATTAAAACTTCAGTCATCACATGCCACTTGCTTCAGGAATGACATCTGAATAAGACTGTAAAAGAATTATAGTTCCCAAAGGCTAGATTCTCTATATAACTATATTGCAGCATTTAGTGCAAAAATAGCTAAAATATTTCATTATTTTCAGAGTTTCATTGTAATGCTTTGTTAGTACACAGCTTTTCACAGTGGAAATAAATATTTAGGTTACTTTTATTACTTACAAATTTATAATGAACTCTAAAGTGACAAAATACATTAAAAATAATTTTTATACTTTTTGAACTATATTAGTCATGGTTTTAATTCTTTAGCTTAGGTCTGTTTTAAGCGAGTCTCATATATTACACATTATTGAGAAAAAATGAAACCAAGTTTCAGGGATCAGAATTACTAATAATTATAAAAGCAAAACCAATTCTTCTCATATCTGAGGTTCTTTATTTAGAACTTGGGGCACATATGCAGAAAGTGTTTTGTTCTATTGGTTTGTGTCTTTAATTTGTTTTTCCCTTCCACCTATTATTGATATGGTTTGATATTCTGAATCATAATCTTTTTTGTGGCTATGTATTATTCTATGTGTATGACTTTAAATAATCTATTTACACTTATGCTAGAATACTGTCAATGTACAGAGAATGACATGGCTGGATGACATCACCGACTCGATGGACGTAAGTTTGAGTGAACTCCGGGAATTGGTGATGGACAGGGAGGCCTGGCATGCTGTGGTTCATGGGGTTGCAAAGAGTCGGACACGACTGAGCGACTGAACGGAACGGAACGGAACCTAGTCACTAAGTTGAGAAAATGTTATGTATATTGTAAAGTTTGATAGAAATGAAAATTGTATTATCATTTAAAATAATAATATAATTAATTGAAATGATACTGAAATATTGAGAAATGACTTGTGTGATCAGCAACTCTTCCTCGGCTTTTCCAGTTGATGGCGATCTTTACATTCTTCCCCAAAATGAATGACATCTTCATTAGGTAAATGTTTCACATTGAATAACCTCTTGGTCTCTTTTAGAATCCTGTATCCTTCATTCTGTTCAATACAATATTTTATGAGCTTATCATTCTAATTAGTTACCCTTTGAATATTATCTCCATAGTCTTTAATGTCTTATTCTCTTTTGTGATTGGAGATCAGGCGTTTTATAGAAAATGGCTAGTTCTCTCAAGGCAAATTCTGTTCTGGTACATACACACGCACATATATACATCCAAACACACACAATATAAAATATACGTACATTATAGACTGTACTATATAACTATTATGTTTCTCATTATATATACATGTATATCACATGCAAATATTATACTCACTATATTATGACATACATACATATAAGATATATTTTATAAAAAGACATACATACCATATATTAACATATGAAATATACATATACATAACATACCATATATTAACATATGAAATATACATATACATAAGAAATATGTATGCACACTTATGATATGTGCCCTATTATGTATATAATATACACATATTTCTTGCTAATATCTAGGCTACATTATTTTCTGGTTCTTTCCCCATTTTCCTGTAGCATATCCATACAGCTGTTCATATCATCTGGAGAGAGGTTAAATTTCTGTGTTCTTCATTCAAGGTCTCTTTTTTCTCTCTCACTTTTATTATCTGCTAAAGAACGAGCTCTTTCCTCTTATCCTTCCTAGTTCTGATTCATCATTCGGATTTCATTCAGCTCTGTGTTTACTTCCTCAAGGAGGCCTTCTTTGATTGTGTCTCACCCTGCCCCCCCATCACCCCCAAGTTAGTGAGCTTCTTGTTAATATACTGGCGTAGCACTTTGTCCATCATCAGAACACTTACCTTATAATCATAGTCATTTAATGTCTGAGTCCCATGCTAGCATGAAAGTTCTCCAGGGGGAGACTTTGGGATTTGACTTGTCTGTTGTTGTAACCCCAGCCCTTATCTTAGTGGCAGACCTAGGCTGGACTTATACATATTTATGGAAAGGATGGAGGAATGAATTACCAGCCTGCCTTTCTCATTTTAAAAAATAATTTCTATATTTGAAGTCATTAGTCAACGTGACTAGGTATTTAATATAGTTTTTCCTATAATTACTATAGAGCACAGGCTAGTTACGGTACTCAATTGCTGAAAGCATTTCAACAACTTTTGCCCATGGGGAGCTATAATTCCACCTTATGATATCATAAACCACTCAAGGGTTTCATGTAGTTACCAGAACCTTGGGCTAAAATTATAACCCTGAATGCCCTTGCTGCCTATTAGTCATTTGGTACATGACATAAAGCAAAATATATTCTGCATTCTTGGACTTTAGTTTGGCTCTTAGTGTATAAGCTGCTGGATTTTTATATTTGATCTGCAAAATATTCAGCTCCCTGAAAGCATAATCCATCTAAAAATCTAAGGTAATTCACAAGTACTAGATAAACCTTGAGTAGTAATTGTGAACATATTATGAATTTCTTATTCGTTCTGATAATTATTTTTCTCAAATTACATTCCTGAAATGCTGAGCTTTGGGAGCTGTGAGCATTCCTACCCTTGTACGCTTAAAAAGTTTTTGAACTTAGTTTAATATGAGGGAGCACATTTTGTTGAGAATTGTGGTGGATTTGAAATGAGGAAATTTAAGTTCAAGTAACAGCCTGAACTTCTGAAAAATCACTTAAGTCTCTGAGTCCAAGTTTTCTTTGCTATTAAATATCTTTTCTGCCTCACAAAGACAAGAGATAAACTGAGGTGCTGGAGAGAAAGCATTTGGGAAGCAATGAAGAGCTTTATAAATAATTTGTGCCATTATTATTTGTCATAGCAGTGAAGCAAAATAGTCATCTTCTAAAAGCATGCAAAAATGAAAAGAAAATCGCTGGGTTAGGCTAAAAGCTTGCATTTCCTATATGTAATACTTTCTCTTCTTTCAGCACTCAGTTATAGACAAGAATAAGAATTATAGACAGGACAGTAATGATGGCAACATTATGGTGAGTGCAGGGGCATCACTTTTCATTCCTCCAGACTAGCTAAAAACAATGATTTGTCAAGTGATTTACAAGATGTGAGGAGCAGGGTGAGAAATGGGTTAATAATGGTTCAAAGAAGAAACTGATAAGATGGTTGCTTTCTCCACAGAGGAAAGGACCAGAGTAAAAAGGCTCACATTGAACCATGTATATTATCATATGTGAAACGAATCACCAGTCCAGGTTTGACGCATGATACAGGATGTTCCGGGCTGGTGCATGGGGATGACCCAGAGGGAGGATAAGGGGAGGAGGGAGGTGGGAGGGGGGTTCAAGAAGGGGAACACATGTACACCCGGGGCGGATTCATGTTAACGTATGGCAAAACCAACCAATATAATATTGTAAAGTAATTAGCCTCCAATAAAAAAAAAATAAAAAGGCTCACAAAGCAACACAGTGAAGAATTTCTTTGCAGTGAGGGTTGACCACTGACAAAGAGTAGGAGTTCTTTTCTGAAACTCTTTAAAAGATGGACAGATGTGCTGCTGGTTTAACCAAAAGCTGCAGAAGTGGCATAGGTCAGTTTGATAGTAGGGAAGGGAGGATTCTGGGTGGACCATGAAGAACAAAACTGTCATAGGTCCATTATCCAAGATGTCTGCCAGCTGGGATAAAACTAAGGTTGGGAGGCTGGGGCTCTGAGTCAAAGCATTGCCCAGTGCTGGGAGAGGACCAGAGCTAAGCAGGATGGCCGTATTAAAGTAACTGGAATCTTTGACTTGTTAATAGGGTATGATACCACTTATAAGATGGAGGTAAAGTGTTATTTTATATACATACTTCATATAATCTACTTTTTTGACAACATGTAGCTCATTTTTTCCTTAATAGCAACACCTGTGTACCAGTGAAGGGATGTGCATTACTTTAATCAATCTCCCCTTAATGGCTGTGGGTTGTTTCTAGCCTTTCAATGGCATAAACAGTAACCCGATGAACAGACACTGACTTAGTCTTGGTTCTCTTTGAACAAAATTTATGTGAGCTGAGCAGTGCTGAAAGCAGAGTGGAGTGCCGGTTTGAGGGACTTAATGGGGGAAGATTAATTAGCGCCAGAATTCATACGCAGACACTACAGATTCATTTGCAGCTTTCCGACCACAGGCTAAGAGGAGATGTTAAGCAAGTATTTCACAGGGAGCAGAAGCAGGGGAGCAGGGCAGCATCTGAGACAGTGACTGTGTGCCACTGTGGTGGTGGATGGAAGACACTCTGCATATACATAGCTCCTCCTTAGTGTATGAGGGACCCAGGAGGGTACAGTCTTGCTGTAACAATTCCCTGGGTAGGGTAGTGATGATGCTGATGGTGAGGGTGGGATGGAATTAATTCTTCTTGCATCTGTGTTTCTATTACTGAGACATCACATACTGAAGCATATACTATACTGTGTAGGGACAGATTCAAATGTCACAGTCTCAGGAGCTGTCTGTGCCCTTGAATCATCTTTGCATGTGAGCAGCTTTCCCAGACTAAGTCCAGGGATGCGGATAAGGCTGTGTGGAATAAATCAGGTTGGGGAGGACATTCTTACTGCATGTATAAATGACAATGAATGGGAATGAGTCACAGTCAGATTTGTTGGAAATGAATCCTGCCTTTACTGTTTATGAGCTATGGAGCCTTGAATATAGCCACTTGGGGCTTCCCTGATGGCTCAGACAGTAAGGAACCTGCCTGCAGTGGAGGAGACCTGGGTTTGATCCCTGGGTCAGGAAGATACCCTGGAGAAGGGAATGGAAATCCACTCCAGTATTCTTGCCTGGAGAAGTCCATGGACAAGGAGCCTGGCAGGCTACTACAGTCCATGGAGTTGCAAAGAACTGGACATGATTGAGCGGCTAACATTTTCACTTTCAGCCTTGAATAACTTACCTAATTTCTTTCAGCCTTGTTTCCTCATCTGTATGCATGCAGTAAAGTTTAAATGAGAAAAATCCATGTGAAGCAATTAGCATAGTCCCTGGAACAAAACAGGTGTCTAATTCCGTATTCCGTTCCGTCGCTCAGTCGTGTCCAACTCTTTGCGACCCCATGGACTGTAGCCTACCAGGCTTCTCCGTCCATGGGATTCTCCAGGCAAGAATACTGGAGTGGGTTACCATTTCCTTCTCCAGGGGACCTTCCCGACCCAGGGATCGAACCCAGGTCTCCCACATTGGAAGCAGACGCTTTAACCTCTGAGCCATCAGGGAAGTTAAACATTACTAATTATTTATTGATGATAGTTTCAGTACGTATTCCTGAAGTTACATCTATGGTCTTATTACAAAACCAAGTAGTTCATGTATGACCCTCAGAATGCTGATTGACCATCACACTGAACATGTAAACCCCAGGAAATGCACATATTTATATATCTACCTTTGTTTACTTACTTATTTGCAGTAATATTCACTTCCATTAATTCTATGTCTTCAGATCATGCATGAGAAAAAGCCTAGATCAAATATAACTTCAATAAAGGTTGACAGGGTGTTTTGGTTGGGGTTGTTAAAAATGTATCGTCATTTGGCATTTTTTAGGCAACAGTTTTCTGATAAAATGCTATGGTAAGGGCACTTTCAGGTTTGAAAAGTATTAATGAATTCTGACAAAGCATCTTTTCTAAACTTCAGCTATGCACAATATCATCTATATATATATAATATATATTGCAATTGAATATATATGTATATATAGTGCAGCTTGGGGGTTTCCCAGGTGGTGCTAATGGTAAAGAACCTGCCTGCCAATACAGGAGATGTAAGAGATGTGGTTTGGATCCCTGGGTTGGTAAGATCCTTTGGAGGAGGGCACAGCAGCCCACTCCAATATTCTTGCCTGGAGAATCCCATGGACAGAGGAGCCTGGTGCGCTATGGTCTATAGGGTCTCAAAGAGTCGGACATAACTGAAGTAACAGCATGCATGCATGCACAGTGCAGGTGAATTGGCTGGAGCAAGCTTGTATGCAGTTACAATTCAGAAAACTAAGCTCCAACTGGGTGAATTTCCTAGACTGAGTTCATAATGGAAGAAAACTCACAGTTAAGCCTCCAGACTTGCCACTGGATACACTCATGGTTAGATCACATAGCTTCTGATCTGATTAAGGGCCAAAATGTCAAGTTGAGACTAAACTATAAAAATACAACACTCACCTTAATTCACAGTGTTAATGGAGCTGACAAATATATTTTAGACGTAAAACTTTTTGGGGATTGCCTAAGAAGTCATCAGACATATATAGATATTTACTGAGCATGAAAATGAGACTCTTCTCAGGGCACACTGTCAAACTCAGCTTCAAACATCTATGTATCTAATATCCAGACTTTGCCTTTTGTATCACAGTACCTCACTGCCTACCAGGGCTCTCCATCTATCCATCCCATAACATTGAGTATGGAATGATCTGAATACTTGGAATGATTATGAGACCAAGCAGTGAGGTGTGGCCAAGTTGAATCCAGTAGGACAGACAGAGGGTGGGAGCATCTCTTACCTGCAGTTGAAAGTTGTAGCCAGGTGATTTCCATATTATGTCCAGGAGTGACTATAATGTGTCCATTTAACTTGTTTTAATTTTTACATAAGTGTATGTGTGTGGACATGCAGTCCATAGAATTGTATGTGGATAATTGTTTATAACTACATAATACATATGTGAATGTGCAATCCCTGGGTCAGGAAAATCTCCTAGAGAAAGAAATGGCAACCCATTCCAGTATTCTTTCCTGGAAAATCCCATGGACAGAGGAGCCTCGTGGGCTACAGTCCATGGGGTCACAAAAGAGCCAGACATGACTTAGCGACTAAAACAACAACAACATATATGCGAATATTTACAGATGTCCTATGACATATTCATTGATATGAAAGCATCTATGTATAAAGACTGTACTTTGTAAGGAGATTAATAATGTAAACAAAACTATAGGCCAATTTTCCCCTAATTTAAGGGAAGTGTTTGCAAAAATTTGGCACATTTTCTGTTTGTATTCAAATGAAAGAAGTGATCTTAGATAGTCATTAAAGGAAACCCAGCAGGATGTCTAATTGAAAACATTTTGCTGCAGTTAGTATGAATTACTATATCTATTTGAAAGTACTAAAGCTTCAGTTATTTAAAAAATTCTATAAAGATGTCTCCTCAAAATTATTTTGGAAGTAGGTGACAAAATAAACAGGTTGCATGCTCATTTGTTCAGTTTTCCATTTATCAGCCTGAAACAGCAAGTCTTTTTTTTTTTTTTTTAAAGTTCCTTGAATTAAAGTACATTCAGGAAAGGAAGGGAAATATCCATTTTTTAAAAACTCCTATAAGTGTCATGTAATGTGTACCTGATCCTTTTTGTTGTTCAGTTGCCAAGTCATGTCTGACTCTGTGACCCATGGACTGCTGCACACCAGGCTTCTCTGTCCTTCACTATCTCCCAAAGTTTGCTCAAATTCATGTCCACTGAGTTGGTGACGCTATCTAACCATTTTATCCTCTGCCACCCTCTTCTCCTTTTGCCTTCAATCTTTCCCAGAATCAGGGTCTTTTCCAGTGAGCTGGCTCTTTGCATCAGGTATCCAAAGTATTGGAACTTCAGCTCCAGCATCAATCCTTCCAATGGATATTCAGAATTGATTCCCCTTAGGATTGACGGGTTTGATCTTCTTGCAGTCTAAGGGACTCTCAAGAGTCTTCTCCAACACTACAGTTCAAAAGCATCGATTCTTTAGCACTCAGCCTTCTTTATTGTCCAACTCTCCTTCAGTTAGTTCAATTGCTCAGCCGTGTCCAACTCTTTGTGACCCCATGGACCGCAGCACACCAGGCCTCCCTGTCCATCACCAACTCCTGGAGCTTACTCAAACTCAAGTCCATTGAGTTGGTGATGCCATCCAACCATCTCGTCCGCTGTCCTCCCCTTTTCCTCCCACCTTCAATCTTTTCTAGCATCAGGGTCTTTTCCAATGAGTCAGTTCTTCTCATTGGGTGGCCAAAGTATTGGAGTTTCAGCTTCAGCATCCTTCCTTCCAATGAATAATCAGGACTGATTTCCTTTAGGATGAACTGGTTGGATCTCCTTGATATCCAAGGGACTCTCGAGAGTTTTCTCCAACACCAAAATTCAAAAGCATCAATTCTTTGGTGCTCAGCTTTCTTCATGGTCCAACTCTCACATCCATACGTGACCAATGGAAAAACCATAGCTTTGACTAGATGGACCTTTGTTGGTAAAGTAATGTCTCTGCTTTTTAATATGCTGTCTAGGTTGGTCATAACTTTTCTTCCAAGGAGCAAGCATCTTTTAATTTCATGGCTGCAGTCACTATCTGCCAGAGAAGGCAATGGCACCCCACTCTGGTACTCTTGCCTGGAAAATCCCATGGATGGAAGAGCCTGGTGGGCTGCAGTCCATGGGGGTCACTAAGAGTAGGACATGACTGAGTGACTTCACTTTCACTTTTCACTTTTGTGCATTGGAGAAGAAAATGGCAACCCACTTCAGTGTTCTTGCCTGGAGAATCCCAGGGATGGCGGAGCTTGGTGGGCTGCCGTCTATGGGGTTGCACAGAGTCAGACACGGCTGAAGCGACTTAGCAGCAGCAGCAGCAGTCACCATCTGCAGTGATTTTGGAGCCAAAAAATTAAAAAAAAATAAATAAAATCTGTCACTGTTTCCATTGTTTTCCCATCTATTTTCCATGAAGTGATGGGACTGGATGCCCGACTATCCTTACTAGACCTCTAAATATTTCTGACCTCATTCCATCATCTGCTGCTGAGGACCTAAAACCACCTAGGCTGTGGTAGCATTATCTATCTCATGTTCCCATTCAAGGATCATATATCTCTTATCCTTGCTTCCACTATGGGCATCATGGTCTTAGATTTTCTTTGCTTTGATAATCTGCTTAGATCAATCTCATGACTCAAATGCTATGGGTCACTCTTGGATATAATTTGAAATTTGCTTGGGTATACTCTTCAGTTGCAAGTGACAGGTGCTCCTGCCCTTTGCCTCTTTCCTACTGGACACATAGTGGTCACTTCTGCTTGGCCTCATGGCCAAGTACATTATTTACTCAATACTTATCTGAATGAATGGTTGACATATGCTTAGGCTCTAGGAATACAGATGCATAAGATAGATCTAATTTATAAACTCTCCTCTCATGGAGTTTATAATCTAGTGGTGGATGGAATCAGAACTTTGGATAGATATTTTATATCCACTATCTCCTGTAATCCTCTCAAATGAGGACACAGAGGTCATAGCAAGTAGCCTGTCAAACTCCACACAAACATACATCAAACTTTAGATCTGTCCAACATGAGGACTTTGCTCTTTGTTTCACAGTACATTGTCCCTTACTGGGAGGTTTTCCTTCAATTCATTTTATAGAATATAATATGAGAATGTTTGTAAGGTCTTATCTAAAGCATTTGATTGATTGATCAATTTCAAAGTAATCCCTGCATAATGCTATAGCCCTGTTCCAATGATGCTGCCATTTTTCACTCACTCATTAATTGAAAAACATTTGTAAACTATTTATTGTTCCTTCAACACTCTGAGGATTCAGTGATAAGCAAGACACAGTGGGATAAATAGCTAAAATAGATAACATGACAATTACAGATTGCATTAAGTCCTATGAAGGGAATAAACAGGATGGGGATGACAATTACAGATTGCATTAAGTCCTATGAAGGGAATAAACAGGATGGGGATGAAAATATGCTTCCAAAAGTCTCTTTGGAAAGCATAGCATCTTAAAGATGTAAAGATTTGTCTATGGAAGTGCTACTCATTGAGGAATTCACTCTACTTAGAATTGAAAGGCTGCAGACAGGAGTGCATGTGTAGCAAATAGTGCTATTGTGACTATTGTCTTGTGTCTGAATTATTCTCATTTTTACTTGGCTTATTATGTGCTTTACAATAACACAAATAATATATGAACATTGTAGAAAATATGAAGAAAAGCTATGACCAGCCTGGACAGCATATTAAAAAGCAGAGACATTACTTTGCTGACAAAGGTTCATCTAGTCAAAGCTATGTTTTTTCCAGTAGTCATGTATGGATGTGAGAGTTGGACCATAAAGAAAGCTGAGCACCAAAGAATTGATGCTTTTGAACTGTGGTGTTGGAGAAGACTCTTGAGAGTCCCTTGAACTGCAATATCAAACCAGTCAATTCTAAAGGAAATCAACCCTGAATATTCATTGGAGGGACGGATGCTGAAGCTGAAAGTCCAATACTTTGGCCACCTGATGCGAAGAACTGACTCATTGGAAAAGACCCTTATGCTGGGAAAGATTGAAGGTGGGAGGAAAAGGGGACGACAGAGGATGAGATGGTTGGATGGCACCACTGACTCAATGGATATGAGTTTGAGTAAGCTCGAGGAGTTGGGGATAGATAGGGAAGCCTGGTGTGCGGCAGTCCATGGGGTAGCAAAGAGTTGGATACCACTGAGTGACTGAATTGAACTGAACTGTAGAAAATATGAAGTAGAAATAATAAAACAAATATTTTCTGTAATTACACTGGTCAGATACCAATGCTGTTAACACTGTGTTATATTTTCTTCTAGTCACTTCTCTTTATAGCCTGTACAAATGCATATTATAAAACTGGAAATATATTGCTTTGTTTCCCAACTTCTTACTTAACATTATGTTTTGATTTTTTGACACTTTAAAAGCTCTTTAAAATGATCTCTACTGGATACATTTTTATAGCACTTAGTAACATTGTAATGAATTAATTGTGATGTTGCTGGACATTTATGTGATTTCCAGGTTTTTGATGTTTTGAGAAAGGCTGCAGTGGATCTTTGCAATAAATTGATGTTTATATATTAAGTTATTTTCTTTGGACAGATTCCTAGGAGTGAAGTCAAGGATGAAAGGGCATGAACCCTTTTAAAGCTCTTGATATAAATGGCCAATTTGATTTATGAACATATTATAACGACTTACAATAACAGTGTATGCTGGTGTTAGTCTTAATGTGCTTCCATCAAGATTGAGAACTATCAATAAAATACTCCTTTTTGTTAGGTAAGTATATCATTTCATTACTGTTTCAATTAGACTTTCTTTGATTACAAGTAAGAGTTAACATTTAAAAAATTATTGGTCAATTTTAATTCTTTTCTGAATTGCTGTTAATATCCTTTATCTATTATTTGATTTTAACATTATTTCATGAATACCTTGCTCTCTTCCTGAAAAGACTTGAGGCAGCTTAAAGGTCACATAAAATACAAGAGCATAATTTAAAATAGTTTGAAGTAGAAAAACTACATCAAGCCAGAAATGATGCTTAAAATGCATACAAGACAATAAATCTGCTGTTAGTGCACAAGAATTTTGCCTCAAAGCTCTCTAGAACTGAGCTCAAAAAAAGAATCTTGCCATTTATCCAATTCACAGTGACAGTGCGTGTGTGAGAGAAGACATTAATTGTTCAAGATATAATTAATGATGATATTAAAATCTGACAATCTAATAAATTCTATTTTTTTTGTGTGTGTGACCCCTTGTTGTCATACACTATGCTAGTTGCTTTACTTGGATTATTTTAATTTCAGTGACTACTCAGTGGGGGGCAGTTACCTTATTACTGCCATTTACAGCAGTGCTTGGCATATGGGAATGGTTAATGAGTATTTGCTTTTTCTGTTATTATTACTAATATTAAGTATTTCAATATTTAGAACAAGTCACTTGAATATTTAAAAAATAATATATATAAATAAAAAATTTTTTAGAAGATTCAGCAACAGTCAAACCAATAAAAAAATCCTTTGGGAGTTTCACAGGAATTGCTTTACACGTGTAAACTAATCAAGGACAATTCTGACATCTTTAAATAACTAGCCTTCCACTTTGATAATATGGCAGTTTGTTTGCTTGCTTGGGATTTACTAAGTAGCTTTATTAAGATATAATTCACATGCCATACAATCCACTCATTTATGATTCATTGGGTTGAGTATATTCATAAGATATGTGCAACATTAGCACATTCAATTTTTCATCCAAATCATCTTTTACATTTAGTACATTAAAAATTGTTTTCTTTTAATGCACTTCTTATAGAGGACACTTCCCTGTTCTATCATGAATTTTTGTTACCAAAGTGACTGGGATGTTTCTCCTCTTATGTTTTCTATCTAGAAGTACATGGAGCCCAGGGGAAAAGCTACTCCACCGAGCATTACTTAGATTTTTCTTCTTTTAAGAAATTTTCTCTCTAGAATGTCTGGTAACAAAACCTCTCTAGTTTATGACTTGTCCTCTTCTTCTTCCCCTTTTCCTGGCTTTCTGACCTTGTAGCTCATGATCGAGCATCAGGACTGCACCCTCTCCCTCCAGTCTTGGGCTTCTGCTCATGCTGCATGTCACCCTGAGATGCTGTCACTTCACCCAACTCCTCTTTTGCTCATTTGCCTCCTTCAGGTCTCATCCTTTAGATCTCAGCCAGAATTTCCCTCCTCAGGCTGAGGTTAGGGAGGGGTTTCTCGGATTCTCCATTCAAATCAAGTCTCCCGCCAGGTTCTCAGATTCTGTTGTATTTGCTTTCACAGCAGTTAATCACAGTTTAAATCATTACCTGATTTATGTGTTCCCTTGATTAATATCTTTTTTCCCTAATAAACCCCATGTTGCAAAGACAGTGTCTGTTTTGCTGACTACTAAATTCCTAGCCACCTAGCATGGTGCCTAGAACAAAAGTTGCTGTTATTGGATGAATTAAAAGAAAAACAAATACATGGTTTGGTGTAGTTCAGTTTTCTTTCCTCTCACCTCAAACTCCATTTTCAACGCCTTGTTTGCCCTAGAGTTCTGGCACTCCCTGCTTCTTCAAGGCCATCTTTTATTATATGAATTCATACGTTTTATTGGGCAGCCACATGGTGTTATATGAAGATCAGTGAAGGTGGTTTTTATTATCTTGGGAGATGCTTATCATTTCCTACTAAGGCTATGTGAGTGTACTTTACTTTAATATTTCTGATTAAAGTTTGCTTTTGTCTTCACAGGCAGGACTTTTTAATTTTTAATATTTACTTGAATGTTCACCAGGACTGTTTTTCTAAAGCAGGACCATCATTTGCCTGTACAAAAAAAATGACACTAGTCTCCTAATCCCTCTAAGGAGGCGACTTTTTAAATATATATTAGAGACACAGGGCTAAAGGCGGCATTTTATAAGAGATGCTGGAAAAGAAGAACTAGAAAGTGTATTAAAATCAGCAAATAGTTCATTTTGACTGCTCGCATATCCTTTCAACTGTGTTAATTTAACTCTATGAGTGGAGGCAGGGCTTTATTTTCCAATGTACCTTATGATTTATGAAGTGATCTTCTCATCTCTTATACCTCAGCAGACTGAATGTCAATGGCTAGAATGTTCTAAGAATGCCCAGGTCTACTCTTTTGACCATAGATCCAGATGAAGACCTCACTGGATAAAAATAATACTGCATTTCCTTTCACCTGTCAATCATCTCAAAAGGCTAAGAGGAAATGACTTTTCATGATGAGGCAATGAGCACTTGCTTCCATCTGTCTACACTATTTTCTGCACTGCCTATAATGGATGGTGCTAGTTTTATGATGGAGAAATACCCACATAAGTTCTATTAAATGTATTACTCATAAATTCTTGCTTTCATGGTCTCATGCTTCAGGAACCCACCTGCTTTGAAGCATGGAGCTTGCTTCCCAAAAGAGTTGGTGGGAGAGAGTGAGAAGCTACATATATTACTTTTAGTGTAAAGTAAATTATTCTGGCAAAACTAGTTTCGCTAAGTGAGGATAGAACTATTCTCTTGAATTTCATTTGCACAGCAGGCCAGTCCCTCTCCCTTGGGGTTATCTGTAAGAGCAGCCAGCAACAAGATTATTTCTTCCCTATGACCCCCTGTCAGAAAAAAAAAAAAAAAGCATTCCAACCTGCCTTGGCTGCTGTAACTCGTAGTGAATCATAAATTGGTCTGTCCTGTACAGCATTTTGCATTTAATTTTACTTCTGATTCAAAGTGGTTGGTTGAAGCCAGTGAATCTCAGCTCTGAAGTGGTGATAAAATGTTCACACTCTTAATGCTTAACAGTTTATTAACTGTGTTAAATGTATAGCCAGCATGCTAAACAGTTATGACCAAGGAGAAAAATGGAGCTATTTCAGTCATTGTAAGTTATCTAATATCATGGTTACAGATGCTTATGGAGCCAGGACTCAATTTGCTGATGGATTGAGTATAAATATAGATCATAAATCTTACTTTTTAAGTCAATAGATTTTCATCCAAACACATTTCCCATAGGAATATTTTATAAGTTATTGTTTAGAAACCAAGACTGATACATTAAAAAAAAACCATAGCCAATTTTGGGGGCTAGAAATAGATACTATTTACACAAAAATAAGAAAATGCTATTTCTATAATTTAAAATATTTTATGTAACAGAAAAGTAGTTTTAAGGAACTGGTAGATGGAACTCGTAGGAATTGCTTTTTTAGACTGGGATTGCTTAGATGGCCTCTAAGAGCTGAGGACATCATTTCCTGGGAACATATTTCTTAATAAAATGCTTCTAGGGAAGTCTGGGAGTTGTTATTCTCAAAGTTTTCAGGCATACAATTATAGAGGAGACATGGTGAGGTTATTCCAAGATAACTAAAGAAGAGTTAGAGAATGGAAGGAGGCAGGTGTTCAAGAGCATTAATGTGGAGGCACCAGGAAATTTGCCTGAGGTGAACTAAATGAGCTGTAGGAAAACGGGATAAAAATGGCAGCACAGTACAATGAGAATTATTCTGATACCCAGTAGGTGACAGCGATGAAAATATATGAAAAGAAATGAGACAGACCATGGGTAAGGGGTGGAAGAAACCTCAGAGTGTGAACAACACTCCATATAAATCACCTCTCATTCAGTATTAGGAGAGTTTCACATTACAATGGAAAAACAAACATCCTAGGAGAACAACAGGAGATCTGTGGTTTCCATGTAAATGATACATTTTCACTCCTCAGAACTAAATGCTATGAAAATGGAAGTTTGAAAAACATTAGAAAAAAGCAAACCACGTAAACCCAGTTTCATCAAACATTAAAAGACACACATACATGCTAATTCTCATGGTTTGGACTGGACACTGATCTTTGTCCTCTCCATAACCACCTTAGTAGATGGGATAATATCAATCTTCATCTCAAGAAGTTAAAATTCAGTCTACCGAGAGGCATTCAAGAGCCTGCATGATTTTGCCTCAAGGTACTTTTATCTCCTCAACTTCCACCACATTTCTTCGCAAAACCATATGCCAACTTTATGCCTGCTACTTCTCCCCGAACAGCAATTTTTCTCCCTACTGCCTTCTCCCTTGGGGATCTCATACTCCCCACAGTTCTTTAATACACAGTGTCACCTCTTTGCCCCAGATTCCCACCAGTGTCAATGTCACTTCTGAAATCTGGCTCCATATTTCCCAGTGCCTGCTGGATTTCACCTGGATGTCCAACACAGATTTTATAATGCAAAGTATGAAACTGAACTGATCAGCATAATTTCTAGTTCATAAACTACCTTTTCTGCTTCCGTGAATGGTACCATCATTTTCTACACTCAGGCCTGCAACTTTGCACGTGTGACTCTCTGTTGACTCTCACATCAGTTAATTGCCAAGTCCTGAATGGATAACTGAGTAGATAATTTCTGATCTGGTTGGGCTTCCCAGGTGGCTAAATTGTAAAGACTCTGCCTGCCAATGCAGGAGACACGGGTTTGATCCCTGAGTTAGAAGGATCCCCTGGGGAAGGAAATGGCAACCTACTTCAGTATTCTTGCCTGGAAAATTCTATGGACAGAGGAGCCTGGTGGGCTACATCCATGGGGTAACAAAAGAGTCAGACATGACTTAGCGACTAAACAACAGCAAAAACTGATCTGGTCACCACAAGGTTTCTTGACTCTTCTTTCTATCAGTGACAATATCTATAACTCCAACTCTTTCTCCAGCTCCAACACTGTCTTTCTCTTCTAATTGTGCTTAATTGCTGCTGCTGAAACAACCATTCTAAATGGATTCTGCTTCTCTGTGCTATTCCACTGTTCATAATGTCAGTGGATCTCTAGCCCAATGTCAAAGATCCTCTGATATCTCAACCAAAGTCCCTTTTCAGACTTAGATCTTCTCCTTCCTTTCATGCTGTGGCTAAAGTGAACTCTTCAAGATATCCTGACTGTGCCTTATATGTTCTACCTCCAAGTAGTTTGTTCTGTTCTTTTTCTTGGAATGTCCGTTCTTTCTTCCTTGATGCAGATATTCAAATTCCAAGTCTTCTTCAAGAATAAGAACACAGTTTATCTTATTAATTAGCCAGTCAGTTCAGTCGCTCAGTCATGTTCAACTCTTTGTGACCCCATGGATTGCAGCATGCTAGGCCTCCCTGTCCGTCACCAACTCTTGGAGTTTACTCAAACTTATGTCCATTGAGTTGGTGATGCCATCCAACCATCTCATTCTCTGTCATCCCCTTCTCCTCCTACCTCCAATATTTCCCAGCATCAGGGTCTTTTCAAATGAGTCAGTTCTTCTCATTGGGTGGCCAAAGTATTGGAGTTTCAGCTTCAGCATCAGTCCTTCCAATGAATATTCAGGACTGATTTCCTTTAGGATGGACTGGTTGGATCTCCTTGCTGTCCAAGGGACTCTGAAGAGTCTTCTCCAACACCACAGTTCAAAAGCATTAATTCTTTGGTGCTCAACTTTCTTTATGGTCCAACTCTCACATCCATCCATGACTACTGGAAAAACCATAGCATTGACTGGATGGATCTTTGTTGGCAAAGTAATGTCTCTGCTTTTTAATATGCTGTCTAGGTAGGTCATAACTTTTCTTCCAAGGAGCAAGTGTCTTTTAATTGCATGGCTGCAGTCACCATCTACAGTAGTTTTGGAGCCCCCCAAAATAAAGTCTGTCACTGTTTCCACTGTTTCCCTACCTATTTGCCATGAAGTGATGGGACCAGATGCTATGATCTTATTAATTAAGCCTTCCATTGAAGGCCATTACCCTTTCTTTGAAATTTGATGTGTTTCATTTGTTTCTAAACTTTGGCATGCTTATACCTTTTTATTTTGTAGTTCAACTTTTAGTTTTTTGAGGACCTTCTGAGTGTTTTCAATAGTGGCTGTACCAATTTTCAATCCTACCAACACTTATAACTTTCTAAGTTGTTTTTCCTTGTGTTTTTATCATTTTTTATCTTTTTCCCTCTACTTTTCTACTTCTGCATTTTCCACATAATTTAGCATAAAAAAGAAAAAAGATAAAATCACTCAAAGAATTGAGCATTGTTAGGAGAGAAAAGAGCTCATGTGAGTGAGTGGAATATACTTAAGAATGAGTGCTGAGTGATTGAAAGGTATGGAAATTGTTTTGATTATGCCTGTCATTGGGAAGATGAGGTCATTATGTCGTCTGCATAATACCACACTTTGGATGAAAATTGAACAATTCTGTCACCAACTTTATTTGCCAAAAGTTCAGATGTTAAGTATTTCTTAATCAAATAATATAGGTGTTTTTATATGGAAAAGAAGTGAGAGACTTTAAACAACGTTAGGAAAGAGACAAACATTTCTGGGAACCTTAGTGAAAATTCATTTATTATCTAAAATTGAAAATGTTTTAGATTTATGTTTGTCCACTTCATTAAGACCTTAGTAAATGTAACACAAAGTTGACATGGTCCATTTCCTCTCACAGCATTTTAAACCTAGACAACGTATTAAAAAGGAGACCTTTGCTGACAAAGGTTTGCCTAGTCAAAGTTATGGTTTTTTCCAGTAGTCATGTATGGATGTGAGAGTTGGACCATAAAGAAGGCTGAGCACAGAAGAATTGATGCTTTTGAACTGTGGTTTTGGAGAAGACTCTTGAGAGTCCTTGGACTGCAAGGAGATCCAACCAGTCCATCCTAAAGGAAATCAGTCCTGAATATTCATAGGAAGGACTGATGCTGAAGCTGAAACTCCAATACTTTGGCCACCTGATGCGAAGAACTGACTCATTTGAAAAGACCCTGATGCCAGGAAAGATTGAAGGCAGGAGGAGAAGGGGACGACAGAGGATGAGATGGTTGGATAGCATCACCAACTCGATGGACATGAGTTTGTGCAGGCTTTGGGAGTTGGTGATGGATAGGGAAGCTTGGTGTGCTACACTCCATGGAGTCCCAAATAGTCGGACATGACTGAGTGATTAAAATGAACGATTTCCTCTCACTTTGGAGGGCTGGGTTAGGTTTATAAAAATGTGACCTTTTTATTGGGAATGGAATTGGGAATGGAATGATTGTTTCTTTTTGCTTAAAAAAAACCTGTTTTACTGCTGTGTATGGTTTACTGTTATGCTTTTCCTTTTAATCCTTAAAATAATAATTGCTTCAGGTTTCTTATGCATAACATCCATGAAAATTTTGATGATCTTTGTTTCTGATTAATAAAATTCTAGTCGGCATTATGTTCACCTTTTTACATATGATAATAGTCTGGAATCTTCACAACAACCGACACATATATTGTCTCTCAAACTATATTGGATTGAAGGGTTTCCAAGTTGAATTTGTAATTTAAGAATCACATTGCAAGATTACCGCAAAAAAAAAAAATTGAGTAAGCCTCTATTAAGATGGCAGACTTTTGGGAGATCCACAGACCTATTGGGACGAAGAATAAACAGAGGCTGCTAATACCAGTACGATATGAATGCTGAAGCATCACCAAATCTCTCTTTAGGGTAACACATGTATTTATACTGTGGAACTTATTTGTGTTCACTAAATTCCAGATGATAACCTAAAGTCCTGACTGTACATTAAGAAGCAAATGCAATTCATTGCCCAGTCAATGATCCATTGTTTGCTGAATCTTTTCATGAGGTTCACATGTATTAAGCAGGTTTTCAGTATGTGGGTCAAATTTCTCACATTCATTTGTTTGCAGAACAGGCCATATATCCTAATCCAAACTACTTATGAGAATTCTCTAAAGCTGCCACTAGCCCTCTGGGCCATCTTATCATTTAACAAAAATAGTAAATGTCCTATTTGTTCATTCTCTGTGCAATTAACTTTAAATGTTTGATAAAAATATATGGTAAAGGGTTCAATATTATGATATTTGAACGGTCATGATGGTGTTTCACAGTTTGAAATGCTCAGCTTAGCTCAAGATGCTTTAACACAGTGTGTCCTGGGTATGTTCACTGAATTGCAGCTTTCTCCAGTCTCTCGTAGATGGGTTCTACAGATTGGAATACATGTCTGCTCTGGATCTGCATTCTGTTCCCCACTGGGACTGTAGTACTCCCTTGTCTCCTTTTCTTATTGTTTTGAGCCCTGACATCCCCCTCCTTTCCACTTCCACTAGGTTGGCCAAGTTTGCCATACTTGTAGTCACTGAAAGAGGTCTTGTCACCAAACAGACACGGCTATCTTTACTCAAATATCGCCACTGCTTTACCTGCTTACCTGAACCCTACCCTCCTCCTTTCTTCATAGGGTCAGATGTCTAGAATATCAAAGGTAGCCTAGAATAGAGACGATTTTCTTGAATATTCTTGGACATTGTAATGTGATTGTTGACATCCTCCTCCAACCCTAAGGTGATCAGCCTTTCTTACCCAAAAGGACACTCTCTTCCTAGTTAATCTTGCCAGCTCAGTTAGCTTAGTACTGCTTGGCTATACGCATTGAGTTTTCTAGCTTTCTGATTTTGAGTGCTTATGATAAAATGTTAGTTCTTTCCATTTTACAATTTTTCATGATGAAAAAGGAATCTTTACTATTTAAATTTGGACCTTAATATTTATTTCCATTAATTCCCAAGAGAAGTAATTAATCAGTTTTTGAAGTTTTACTTTGGGTGAAAATACTTTGTAAGACTATTCCCTGATAGCCATTCTGCCAGATGGTTAACTAATGCAAGGAAAAAACTGCACTAATAGATGTTTCTATGAGACTTTCTTTGGAACAAAATCTCCTAAAAACATCCTTCACTCTTTTTGTTTCATTTAATAAAGCAATGAAATATTTAGTGCAATTAGGCAACAGACTTTTTGGACTAATCTCAACAGATGGTTCAGAGAATATTCTGTGTTAGATGAAAGCATATAAACTACTACAGCATAAGATACAATATACAGAGTTAAAATGGACAATCAGGAAATCTAGAGTAAAAAGAAGTATTACCTTAGGGTCATGTATTCCAGAAAGCTCTTCATAGATCTTCTCACCTACCATGACGGCAGCCAAATTTGCTGTGTATGTTGAAAGGCAAAACATACAGAAAATGGCCCAAAGGTTCATCAGAAACCTTCCAGTCCAGCATTTTGGGGGTTTGATAGCTGCTGTTCTACCAAACAAGAGAGCATAACAGACATTCAAGGCTGAAGAGAAAGAGAAAACTTTACTTCTATTCCGCCCCTTGGGAGTCATGCCAAAGGGGCTCTTCCATTCATAGAGAGTGAGGAAAATGGCAGTGATGTGAAGAGCCACAAAAATCCCCAGCCACATTGTCCAGTGGAGTGGCCACATGAAGGCTCCGATGGGAGCTGCTGTGTCTCGTGTCCTCACTAAGATGCCCAAGCTTGTGGAGAAGAAAGGGCTGGTGAAATCTATCACCTGGCTTCGTGCAGTATTGATGCTGAAGGAAGTGACCGCCAAGTGGGCTGACCCACTCAGGAGATCACCCACCAGCCCAGTCCAGTGCCCATTTTTCCAGGCTCCGTATTTGCCATCCCCAACAATATAGAGATCAAAGTCAAAGTTCATGTCTTCTGCTAGTTTTTCCAGTAGATCAATGCAATATCCATAGCAGCACTTCTTCAATTTTATGGGCACTGTATCATTACTGCTATGGAGGCTGCTAAAAAGGCTGTCCAACATGGAAGAATCATTAGTCATGGGGTCTAGACAGAGCTGGCCAGCAGGGCACAAGCCTTCATCATCAACCTCCCTTGTGAAGACAAATGGATGCTCTATCAGCGTAACCACTCGCAAGTGTAGCTTATTTGGGTGCTGCAAGTGGGTTTTGTGCCTCTGGGCCTGCTCTGGCCATATTCCATAGTCCATGACAATCTTTCCCCTCTGCCAGCTGCCCAAGCGTGTCCACATTGGCTTTCCCATGGGGTCATTTTGCAGATTCCAGATGAAAAAGTTGTTTTCTGAGCTGACGACAGTGGAACCTTTCACTCTGATGGAACCACTGAGGCCTCTGAAAGTGGTGTTGGCTAGAAACCTGGCAAAGAAGAGTAAAGGCAGAAAGTAAGGAAGAGGGGTGAGGGAAAAGTCAGGAAGTAGTGCCCATCTTTGCTTCTCTGTCTTAATAAAAAGACCTACTTTTTAAAAAGGCATTGCCTGTAATTACTTTAGGAATTAATAAGCTGGACTCTTTCTAGGAGGAGTCCTATTTCATTGAGCAAATGAAATCTCATCCTCATGTTCTAACACCTGGACTGGGTGTTGGACTTACGGTCTTACTCCAAATCTTTATTACTAGTTACAAATGTTAATTAATTTGTTATAAATGGTTTATTATATATTCTCACAAGTTTCCAACCTATGGAAGTTCTCAGCATCTTTAACATATCTCATTTCTACTGTTCACCGCATTCAACTGCAAATAAATCAGTTCAATAAATATCTTTGGTGCAAGGAATAAATTTTAATAAGTATGCATATAGTTCAATAATTGCTTAACATTATATTCATAATTCTAGAAAAGAGCCAAATCTTATTATTGGTTTTTCTCCTTTTAGAGTGGAAATAATCAACATGTCCGTCCCCATGAGGCCAGTCAAAGCTGCATGTTGGATACCATCCATGGAACAAAGAAAAAGATGATAAATAGACTTGCAGTTCCCAGGACAGCCTCAGGCTAACCTCCCTCTAAGTCATTAGAGAAAAACAATTGGCTCTGGCTCTAGAGAGAGCTTCTGCCAGAAGTCAAGGAAAGGAAAATTACCAGCTGAATGATATACTGGTTCCTAACCCTGTGCACCAAGGCACTGTCAGTACATGTTCTGCTATGGAAAAGGCAGGAAAATGCTTGGTCAAAGTCTCTGTCTTTCTTGAGTTTTGGAAGAAGAGACAAAAGAGGTAACGTGCATGCCTGTGGCATCTCTGTACTCTTAATTTTGGCCTTGTGTCAGAATGAAAGCCGACAGTTTGACATCAGACACACCTGTGTTAGAATATTGGTCCACCCACCTTCTAGCATTGTCCTTGGACACTGATTTACTGAACTCTAAGCTGAACTGAACTGAAGCTTCAGTTTTGTCATCAGCAAAATAAAGGAAATAATTACATTTTTATTTGTAAATTACTTCCACTGTAAGGGTTAGAAATAATTCATGTGAAGTACATACTATACCTTTTGACATAGAACAAATGTTCCAGATATAGTAACTATTATTTAATGTCTCTGAAATTTTTTCAATCAAGGCCATCTCCAGTCACTTTTCCTAGTCTTTTAACAGAACTTTTGCAGTTGAGACACAAAGTATTACATTATGATAAACTCATAGAGGGTGTTTAAGACACATTTCAAATTAAAAGAAATTAAATTGAAATGTGGACTGTAACATAGAAGATTTTTGTGAAGAGTTGGATGATACAAGTCTAGGTCCTTAGCAAAATACATTAATCCATTGTTTACCGCAAATTACTCTGTAATTTACAAATGCAAATACCAGTAGTAGGAAGTACACTGCCACAGAAGAAACATAGAGAAATCAGAAAGTGTGAAGAATATACTAATTTTCATTAAAGATATAAATGTAAATCACATTTGAAGATAATTCCATCACTAAATACAATATAACTGCTCATTTTAGTAGATTGTGTATAGTAGTAATTATTCACCTTAGCACTCCCTTGTGGGACTCTACCACTTAAAATGAATTCTATTTTGCAACAAGTAAAAGTCTCCATTATCTTAGAGTGTAAAACAGTTTTCTGCTTCTTTAGGGAAGTAGAGAACCAAATCATTAAAATATACAGATTAATCAATCAGTAATTACCTAGGTAGTAGAACAGAAGAATGACTATAATTGTGTTTCTGATGAGCAATCTACTATTAGATTTGTTAACACACACACACACACATGGATATAACCTAGGGAATAAAATAGTTATTAGTAAATAGGTTAATTTTACTTGGTCAATTTAGTGATCAGGAAAGCAAAGTGGTAGAAAAAGAAACTCTTCATTATTTTAAGAATATATGGGACTTAATGATTATAGACTTTTAATTGGATGGATCTACAAAGGGCTGCTGCTGCTAAGTTGCTTCAATCGTGTCCAACTCTGTGCGACTCCATAGGTGGCAGCCGACGAGGCTCCCCCGTCCCTGGGGTTCTCCAGGAAAGAACACTGGAGTGGGTTGCCATTTCCTTCTCCCATGCATGAAAGTGAAAAGTGAAAGTGAAGATGCTCAGTCATGTCCGACTCTTCGCAACCCCATGGACTGCAGTCTACCAGGCTCCTCCGTCCATGGGAGGTCATTGTGAAAGAATACTTAGTTATCAGTTTAACTGAAGTAATAATGAGAGATTTCTAAGGCAAATATGAGATAACATGAAAGAAATCTTAGAGAGCTGAATCTTGAAGAAGGAATTATAGTTAAGCAGGAAGAGAAGCTAGGGACTGATGCTGTCAGCCCAGGGAGACGTGTGTGCAAAAGCCAGAGACAGAGCGAGCAAGCTGCCTGATGATGACTGGTGAGAAATAAGGCTGGAGATGAGGGTGGGAAATGAAGTAAAGGACTAAGATCATGATGAATGTAACAGCTACTGAGAGGATTTTTCTGGGAGAACAGGATCATCAGGTTTGATTTTAGAAAGATCTTGTTTTCTTGCTAGCTAAGTGGGAAACAGTTTGGAAGGAGAAGCGGGCTGAGAACAGTTCTGGATGTGAGGAATAATGCTTCTCCTTCCCTCCCCTGGCTTCCTCTCTTCCTCTCTGCTTGTTTCACAAGGGGCTTAAGGTGACAAGGGCTAAGTAACAACAGAAGTGGAGAAAATGGCATAATCAGGAGATATTATCGCTTCCAAAAGAAAAGTAGTGATTTTAAGAGGGTCAAATGTTCAGGGTTGCATTTAATTTACAAACTATACTAGGAGTCCAATGTCCTTGAGAGGGACTGGACAATGTATAAAACTTGGCTTGTTGGAAGGTCATATAAATAAGACCTGGAGTATTTGGTTGTGTATCGGGTAAATGTAAGCCCATAGAGCACTGTGGGGGAAAAAGAAAAATGTAATATCAAATTCCTCTAATAGTAACTTAGAACCTGGCTCAGAGGTACCAATAATACCGCTACATTCTGTACTGATCATACTACCCCTCCAGTCTAGCTATGAATTCTCAATAGATCTTCCAGTTCAAGTATTATGAGGGAAGGTAAGGAGGCGGGAAATTTAACAAGAATGGTAACTATAACCATCTTATTGGAGAGCAGAATAGAAACATATTCAGGTTGCAACTGGACTCTAGATATTTCGCATGTCCATTTTATGAGACTGGATTTTATTTAACAGGAAAAGGGGAGCCATGAAGGTATCAAAGTAGAGCAATGTTATAACCATAAGTCTGCATTGATAATACTCCTCGGGAAGTGGGCATAATGTATATACAGGAAGGAAGAGACAGTGATCAGGAGACCACTTGGAAAATTAATACAATATCTTTGTCATGGTATGATAAGAGTCTTGATCTCACTCCATGAGTGAGAATCTAGTGCATAGTGAGTTAACAAACATTTCAGGTATACATATATATATATATACATTTTTTTTTAATCAGCAGATCTCTCAAGGTATCATTCTGCTTGAAAGAATAAAGCTCGTTGGTTAATCTGCATGGATGTAACTTGTTACTTCAGTAAAAGTTCCCAACTATGTCACTGATTAAGAACATGTGTTTATTTGAGGAGGCATTGAGATAAAATCTGAACTCTTCAAATTATGTAAACAATGTTTCTGAGACAGTTCACAAATATAAGCAAGATCAGTGTTTAATGTATTTAACATCTTTTAGAAGCCATACTTGCATACAAAACTTGACCTACTAATTAAAAGGTTTTCTTATTAAAACAAATGAACAAAGTTGCTAACAAAATAGCACATCCGCCAATCATTCACTCACTCAGCAATACACATTTCGCAAGGCACTGCTCCAGGTTCTCAGAGATAGAGTGGTGAACAAAGGAATAAAGATCTATGTAGCTTCTATTCTATTGAGGGGACAGAATAAATATTATAAATGGGGAATATGAATGGGATATTAGTGCTAAGTGCAGAAGTGAAAAAATAGAGCAGAGCGATTCATGGGGTCGCAAAGAGTCGGACATGACCGAGCGACTGAAGTGAACTGAACTGAACTGAAGGACGTAAGCTGTTTCAGGGCTGGTGGTGGTAGTGTGGAATTTTAGGTTAGGGAAACCAGGAGAAGGTGATATTTGTGTAAAGGGCTGAAGAAAGGGAAGGAGCTGACCAAGAGGCTCTCTGGGTAAAGAACATTCCTATAGAGGGAGCTAGGAGTCCAATGTCCTTGAGAGGGACTGTGTCTGGTGTGTTTGAGGATGAGTTAAGGGACTGAGGAACAGGGGAGTTAAAGATGAGGTCAGAGGAAACTTATGGGGGGTGGGGGGTGGGGAAAATAGGATTTTGAAGGTCACTGTAAGGACTTTGTTTCTTCTCTATGTGAGATGGAAAGCCACTGGTGGGTTTTGAACAGAGAAGTGATATGATATGACCTACATTTTAACAGGCTTGTCACAGTGTTGAGAATGGACTACCGAGAGACAAAGGCAGAAGCAGAAAGAGCAGAGAGGGAGCTGTTTCAAATATCAGACAAGAGTTGATGATGGTTTAAGCTCAGGCAGCAGCAGTAGCAGTAGAGGTGAGAAAAATTAGTTGGATCTTGATAAATTGTGAAGCTAAAACTGACAGGATTTGCTGAAGGCTCAGACATAGTTGCTAGGAAAAGGAAGCATAGGATGACACCAAGGTTTTTGCCCTGAGAAACTGGAATGATAGAGTTGCCATTAATTGTAATAAAGAAAACCGAAGATCGGGTTGTGAGGTGGGTGAGACCTGCCAGGAGTTCGCTCACTAATGTTAAGTTTGAGATAGTCTATAGACATCCACATGGAGTCGCTAAGTAGGTAGGTGGAGAATTCTGGAGTTTAGGAAGGAGGTCTGAGCTGGATATATACTGTGGGAGCCCAAACTCCATATATAGTATTTGAGATCACAACGGTAATTGTAGATGAAAAGTCCAAGGAATAAGTCCAGGGCTTTTGGAGGTGGTGCAGGTGATAAAGAACTAGCAAAGGAAACCAAGAAGTAACCAGAGACATAAAGCAGGCTGTATTGTGTTCTAGAAGTCAAGTGAAAGAGATATTTTACACTGATCATCTGTGTCAGATGCTTCTAACAGCTCAAATGCAGTGAGGACTGAGAACTGACCATTGGGTTTAGAAACATATAGGTCACCAGTGACTTCATGAGAGTAATTTCAGTGGAGTGTTGGAGCCTACTGCTTCAAGGGAAAATGGAAAAAGAGAAACTGGAGATAAGTCTTTAGAGAGTTATGCTATAAAGAGGAGAAAAATGGAATAGTGGTGGAGAGGAAAAATTAAGCAAATATCTAAATATTATGAGCTTACCCTGTGGCTCAGAGGTAAAGAATCTGCTGGCAATGCAGGAGCCACAGGAGAAGCATGTTCGATCCCTGGGTTGGGAAGATCCCATGGAGGAGGGCATGGCAACCCACTCCAGTATTCTTGCCTGGAGAATCCCAGGGACAGAGGAGCTTGGTGGGCTACAGTCCAGGGGACTGAAGCCACCTATGAAGCATACGTGCATAACTATTATATATATATATATATGTATAGATATATGTGTGTGTGCGCAGAATTTTAAGCTAATGACAATGACAAACAGAAAAATTTGGGCTTCCCTGGTGGCTCAGTGGTAAAGAATCTTTGATAAAGAGTTTGATTCCTGATCTAGGAATAGCCCACATGTCACAGAGCATCTAAATCCCTGCGCCAGCACAGTTGAGCGTGCGCTCTAGAGTCCAGGAGCCACAACTGAGTTCGCACAGCAACGAAGACACAGCACAGCCAAAACTGAATAAATAAAGTTAATTAAAACAATAGAAAAATTGTTGATGTAGGATAGAAGAGAGAGAACTCCTGGGACAGTTGTCTTGAGGGGCAAAAAGGATTGTATTCTAAGGTGCAAGAGGGGGTGATGTTCTTTGCTGTGACAAGAAAGGAGCATGGACGTGGGAGAAGGCAGAGAAAATACAGAGCCCTGAGGCAAGTAGGTGAGTGGATGAGGACAAGAGAGTTTGTGGAAGTTCTCTCTTGATTGCTTTAACTCATTTAAAAAGTAAATTATAGAACTCATTATACTCTCCCCCTTATAATTCATTTGAGAGAAGTTTTATTGTATTACTTTCAAAATGAGACCAGAGGTACTCTTAAAAAATGCAAAAAGCAAATAACTTTCTTAAGAAATGTGTTAGATCAATTTCAACTAAAATGTTTAGTGTTTTGTTTTCCCACTTGAGTTTGCAAGAGTAGGTTGTGAATCTATCTGGACCTGGCGCTTTCTAAAACACTGCAGTTTTTCAATCATTTTTTTCAATCTCTTCTACTAAATTTTCCATTTCTCTGGGTTCATTTTGGCAAATGATGTTTCCCTAGGAATTTGTTGCTACAGAACTGCATAGAACATCATTTATACTAATCTTAAGATTTTTCATCAATTGGTTTGGGTTTTTGTTTTGTTAATTCCTTCTTTCTAGATCTCCTCCCACCTCTCTTTTTTCTAGTTATTTGGATGAGGAAATATTTATGTTTGTATATTCTTTAATAATAGAATATTAACTGCAGTATTTATCAATTTATTGGATTAACTAAACATTCATGTATTATTTTTACTTTTTAAAAACTTGGTCTGAAACTTACTAAAGATAAATAAAAATCTCCCACTACAAATAATGTTGCCATTATTGTTGTTCTTAAAGATTTTAGGACCTGTTGCACCTGATTTTTCCTCTATCTTATTCAGCATATAAAGTTTCCTTGGCCACCTGATGTGAAGAACTGACCCTTCTTTTTTTTTCTTTTGAAAAGACCCTGATGCTGGGAAAGATTGAAGGCAGTATGAGAAGGGGACGACAAATGATGAGATGGTTGGATGGCATCAACGACTCCATGGACATGCATTTGAATAAACTCTGGGAGTGGTGATGGACAGGCAAGCCTCATGTGCTGCAGTCCATGGGGTCACAAAGAGTTGGACATGACTGAGCGACTGAACTGAACTGAAAATTTCCTTAATCTTTTGTTTTTATATTCATTATAAATTTGTAACTTTTCTTGTCTTGATCTAGTTCTATCAACTATCCTGCTGTTTCCAGCCTTCATTTTGGAGATGTATGAAAACACCTTCGTGTTGCCTAAATGTATCATCATCCTTATGTGTCTTCTTCCATTCCCAGTTGAATGTAAGTCATATGTTTACTTCTACTTTGATCTTTTTTTCACACATCATCTTGTCTCTGCATGTCTGTCTCATTTGTTTTTCATTTCCTTTAAAATTGTCCTCTTATTTTTATTTTTCCCCTGTTATAGTTGCCTTCCATTAATCGTGTCTGTATCTAGGAATATCTGTTTTGCTCTGTAAAGCCTTAAATTTTATTTTTCCCTTTGGGAATTTTCTTTGTATCATTAAAATCTCTGTATCCTCTTATTTTCTTATATCTTGAAAAATGAGCTAAATTTCCTTTCCCATGATCATCTCATCATGCTGAATATTTTCTCCCAGAGAAATGAGAGATTTATTTGTCCTCCATAAAACTCTATCAAAATTTTTAGCCTGTAAGAACATAATTTTGATATTTTGCTTTGCCTGATTAGAAATATTAGGTTAAATTATTGCTAGTGACATTCTCCCCAGCTCCCTTTGCATCAGTACCACCTAATTCTTATCAGGTTTACTTGCTCTTATGCACTGAATCTAAATATGTATTTCTTGATTAATTTAAATTTAGTTCCAGATCTATTGAGCATAGCAGAAAAACTCAATAAAGCTCTTTTAGAATGAGACAAAGGAATATTTTTAAAGTTTCCCTTTCTTCTTTTTCTGGAAGGAGTGGAGAATGGTTGGGAAGAGATCCATCGATGTTCAGAAATCCCATCTTTTCTTCATGTTATTCTTATCTACACTCATGCAATGAATCTTCCAATCAAAAAATCATCCTAAATTCTACAATTTTGCACTTGTCACAGGTTCACAATTAATATAGTTTTCCCCCTGCTCTTTATCATTGAAGAGCCCCTGAAGTATATGCTCTTTGGATAGTCTTATGTCTTTTAAAAAACTGATTGTTTTACAACCTCCATAGACCTCATGTTGTATGAATTATTAGCTACACATAGTCTATGTTTGTACTTTAATCTATGTGTGTAGTTTTTCTTCATTCTTAGACTTTTTCATAATGCCTTTTATTCCCTAAATTACTCTCATTGTGCCTCTCTTCTGAAGCTTCTAGATTATTTCCCTTTCCCCCAATATTCTTATAGTTTCCAGTATGTGGGTTTATCTATGGTTCTCTCCTTTTCCTTTAATGTTTGTTCTCTACGTTATTTTTCTGAACTTTGTCTTCCCTTCTCTTTATCTTCTTCACCTCTCTCTTCCTTTTGGTGGACTTTGTATGAAGGAAATATCAATATTCCATCCTATTAGGAAAGAGATCATGTCTTAAATCAGCTCTTGACCACCCTAGTAAATTTAACTGTTTTCGTTGTTGTTGCCGTGGTAGGCTCCCTCCCACCTCTGAAACCTATCTATTTATTTCCCTTTATTTTTCAACATCACTTTCACCATCTCTTCCTTATTTTTAATTGCCCCTGAGAATCTTTGTCAATTTGTATGGCCAGCTACTAAGTTCAGCTTTTACTTTGTGGCCTGTTTCACTGAATGAGACCCCTATACTATCTGTCTCTGCCTCTATGTTGCAATAACATGAATTTGCCTTCTTAGCCATGGAGCTTACCCTTGGTCCAATTCTGTCAGAGCATATCGCTTTGCTTTTGTTCTCCATATGTGGGGCATTAAACATTAAATGTAGATGATTTTTTGAGCTACTTATAAAATGACTCCCTAACTGTCCCCTGGAATCCTCCTTAATACCCTAATGTATAAGTATTTAGCAGCTGATTAACTCCATCTTTGAGGTTTTAGACTGTAAGATCCTTGAAAACATGGATTTTGATATTCTCCACATTCTGAGCGCAGACTGTTCCATACAGTTGCCATGGGAAATGGAGAAATCCTCCCTTTCCCACTGCTCTGCTTCATAATACTGCAGGCTGTCCAGCTGAAAGAGACTTCAGTGTTCATCTAACAGTCTATCACACTGAGTCATCTTTGGATCTTGGCCACAACACATTTGAAAGTGCTCAGTGATGTTTGTGGAGCAAATCCAATTAAACACATGTCTTCTGCTCAAGTCAGACACGTGTCTCTTCAAGAGCACGTCTTCACTTTGCCAGAAGAATGGGGCTCAATCAGCCAGGAAATATTTATATTTGTAGTTTATAGATTATTCAGAACATTGCAATTCTAATACATTTCCCTCCTGAACAATGGAGAGTATCAAAAATAGAAATAAATTTTATGAGAAACCTATCTGATGATAAGGAATTTAATAGGAATTGGAAATTACTAAATTTCAATCTTTAAAGCAGAGGGCCCCACATACTATAATCATTGATTACATTCTTATTTAAAACAGCTTACAAAACTCATCTTTTAAAATAGATTTCCATCAGCTAATGAAAACAGCAATTTAATAACATACTAAATCTACATACACATAAGTGCATACATAAACCACTGGGGTCTGTTTTTCCAATAAGTGAAACCTTAGAGGAGAAGTAGAGCGCTTGTCCTTCTTGACTTTTTTCCCAAGAGGAGAGAAATGCTAATCTATGCTTGAGTCATGTTTTAATATACCTCTTGGGCTATGTGTGTGTGATGTGATGGTATCACTATGTCAAAAAAATTAGACACAGAGATATAGCGCTCTGTTTTCCTGCTTTCATGTGGCACAACTGGCAAGCTGGAACTTTTTTTCTTTCTGTGTTTTTCTCCTATGTGGTAGTTAGATCTGTTTCATACTCTTAGGTTGCTTTCCTTTCCCTTCATTTTTTGATATAAACCTTAACTCTTATACATAATTATGGCCTATGCTCAACCCTTAGATAGCTCCTCATTGCTTTGTGTAATATCCCATCTTAATTCCTTCCAGTTCTCTACATCTGGCTCCAGCACTAGTCCATGTACTAATATCCCTTCCCTTAGCATAGCCCTGTGACACTACGTAGTATTTATCAGTTGAGAATTCATCTGAAAGGTCACAGGGACTTGAGTTTGCAGTTGCCCTGGTAAAGATCTGGAATTCAGAGTACATCTGCAATACGAGTGTGCTCAGTTGCTTTTGTGTCCAACTCTTTGTGACCCCATGGACTATAGCCTGCCAGGCTCCTCTGTCCATGGAATTTACCAGGCAAGAATAGTGGAGTGGGTTGCCATTTCCTACTCCTGAGATCTTTCTGACCCAGGAATTGAACCTGTTTCTCCTGCATTTTCTACAACGGCAGGCGGATTCTTTACCACTGAGATACCTGGGAAGCCCTGCAACACTGCCCTCTTTTTTTTTTTTTTTTGACATATTTCCAAATTTTATAGTAGATGCATACAAAGTAAAAAGTCAACAAAGAATATGATCACAATTTCCACTCAGGCAAATAAAAACTTGGAAGCTCTCCTAATTTGGGAAATTTCCAATTTAAAACCTGTGGGAAGCTAGATTAAGCAAATTCAAGCTGTATTCTTCAAAACAGGGTCTTGAGGAAATACACATCTTTCACTGTACCTTATATTTGAGCCCTCATGATTTAGAGAAAATTTTAGACTCAGCTCTTGCCATGACTTAAGTGACACAGAGGGAGGGGCAAATTCAATGACTTTAGCCAAGTTATTTCAGTGACAGGAATTCCTACTGGAAACACAGACCTTAACTGTTGGTCCTCAGGATTCACCAAAGCACATGTTTTCTAGAAGTCCTGACTTCCTGTTAGTCTTGCAGAGGAATTCAACTTGGGAGTAACAGCTGGACACAGCAGGTCACCCCACAGCAATGGATTCTCCTTGGGGACCCAAGAAACCAGTGCTAACATCATCCAGCCCCTGGCTTCCAGGCTCAATGCAACTGCATTTCTTTTGAGTACATGTTCAAATACAGAGGCTAACTAGTTTGAGTCTGTAGAGGTCCTCAGGACAACATTTATACATGGGAAACCACACATCCTGATTTATATAGCTTTTGTCTGAAAGAATATGAATTATAAGGTAATGGGATCAAAATTAAGGAAAGTTAATATTAATTATGAAAAAGCCTGGAACTTAGATCTAGACGGTTTAAATCTTCCCCTATAAAGTATTAACAGAATAACCTTAGGCATACCACTTAACTTTTCAATGTAGGAATTCCTTATAGTTAAGGAAGTAAAAAATTCCAGAGATTAAATAGCTTTGCTAGGGTCATAATGCCAGTAAACTATTATAAAGGTGAATAGGAATACCCTAAATTAGAATTATATCATGCCACCTCAAGGTTTTCTGAAACCCTTCTAGTATCCTGTAATGAGATGGGGACCATCATCAATTTACACCTTGGGACTTTTGAATGGTATTTTGTTTTAGTCTTCTTTTCTGAAGCTTCCTAGTGCCTTGTAATATCTAACACATAATACAATCTGATTAATACATGCAGAATCAATAAATAAATCAACATTTACAATTAGTAAAAGGCCAGTGAATCTTGTATTGCTTGACCATATAAGAATAAAGATGAGCATAGCCTGGGAGGGGAAAGAGTCTTGTTAGCACACAGAACCATTTTTCAAGGACAACTGAGGAGGGCATAAAAATGCCAGATAATATCAGAAGATAATCACTAGTAGAATGAGTGTGGTCTCAGTGAGGAATGATAATCAAATAGCTGGCTTCCTTGGTGGCTCTGTGGTAAAGAACCACCTAGTGGCTTTGTGGTAAAGAACTGTGCAGTTGTGAAGTCATGTCCAACTCTTTGCAACCGCATAGACTGCAGCATGCCAGCCTTCCCTGTCCTTCACTATCTCCTGGAGTTTGCTCAAACTCATATCCATTCAGTCAGTGATGCCAATCAGGAGATGTGGGTTCAATCCCTGGGTCAGGAAGATCCCCTGGAGAAGGAAATGGCAATCCACTCCAGTATTCTTGCCTGGAAAATTCCATGGATGGAGGAGCCTGGCAGGCTATAGTCCATGGAGTTGCAAAAGAGCTGGACATGACTTAGTGACTAAAAAACAGTAACAACAACCAAACAGCTAGGTCAAAGAAAATGGATAAAAAACATGGATAAGTAGAGGAGCATATTGTCTCTTGGTAAACAAACAAAAGAAGGGGGTCGTAAGCTTCCTGGAAGCAGGGCCCCTATTTTCTATTCTTTGTGTCTCCAGCATTAGCCAAGGTCCTAGCCTAATATTAGTAAGCTTCAACATATGCTTGAGGATGAACAAATGAATTAATCACTTGATACAGAACTGAACTGCAGAAGCTATTCAAAGAAGAAAGATAAGATTCCATAGCCCGCTGAGAAGTTAGAATAGCTATCAGGACGATTAATTAACTAAAGAGTCGGGGACTTCTTATGCCAAGGGGAACAAGGTATCAATCCATGTCTAGGCTCTTGGAATTATTAAAGGAAGGCTAACTCCCTTTGACCAGGTTATGAGTGACTCAAGGGGTTCTTTCTCTGGGAAGATAGATTCATTACCACCCAGGGCCTTCAGATAAGCATGGGCAAATCCTAATTCTAGGAACAGCAGGCAAGTCCTTCAACTCCTCTTCATTTTCATGAGACTGGTGTTTAGAACGAGATAAGGGAGTAAATGTGGGCAAAGCTAAAACCAATTTTGAGAAATAAAAGCAATTTTCATATCTTTATGGTTTTAAAAAAATTACTTGTAAGGCTTTATGCTATAATACTTTATTTGCTTAATTTGTTACAAGATGATGATTTTATAAATATGTCATGGCTAATGTTCTGGCTTTCAAGTGACATCCAGTATGCATATAAAATGCAAACTCCTTAGCATAAAAGTCCTGTGTGGCATGCTATCAATATAACAACTTCTCCAGAATTATGTCAGATTCTTTTCATAGGCAATGGCTGTGCCAAGTGTACCAAATTTCTTCAGATCCTGATGAATTTGCAATGCCATTTCTGTGCCTGTGAGTATGCTGCAAACCAGAATACTTCTTTTATCAAGATCCAATTCCAGTATTTCTTCCTCATCATCAACTCTCTGAGAAGAGTTCATTATTTCCTCCCTGTGTATCTGAGTATGTTTCTTTTTTTAAGAATCACAGATCCCTTTGTTTTATACATTTACTTACTTTACAACCTCATGCACTAGGCTGTACAATCCAAAATGGCATGATGCAGCCCTTTATTTTGTCTGCTTCACCCTAGCTCAACAAATAATCACTGATTTCCCTGGTGGCTCAGATGGTAAAGCGTCTGCCTACAATGCAGGAGACCCGGGTTCAATTCCTGGGTTGGGAAGATCTCCTGGAGAAGGAAATGGCAACCCACTCCATTATTCTTGCCTGGATAATCTCATGGACAGAGGAACCTGGTAGGCTACAGTCCATGGGGTCGCAAAGAGTCGGACACGACTGAGTGACTTCACTTTCACACATGTATTACATATGTATTGATGAAGTTATTGCCAAACAATATATCAGATATCATTGCTTCAAAGTGATTTACATTTAATAAAAACAACTTGCAAATAAATTGCTAAAGATCACAGTATGAACTTGGTCCCCAAGTGGTTTTTGTCTACATTTAGTGACGATGGATGTTTGCTCTGGCATGTGGGGACCTGGGAAGGATCAAATCCCTTTTACCCGTAATTATGTCTATGTAAATTCATGGGGTCGCAAAGAGTCAGACACGACTGAGCGACTGAACTGAACTGAACTGAGTCTGCCATGAGAAATGATTTTTTCCTAGTCTAAAGGCCTATGCTGAAAAAGTCATGTTTTTGGTGATTTCATTAACATTTTAAAATGTTAACAATTCTGTCAGCCTAAACTGAAAATGACTGTGTGAGAAATGAAAGCTTGCATAACTCTGGCACTTGCTATTCATGGCTCATTATGCTCCTGACTTTCATTATGCAGTGAGGAAGTAGGGTCAGCCTCCCAAAATTTAGGAACAATTAAGAAAATTACTGTATGCAGATGTGACTTATGGACTGAGAATAACGAACTTTCTAAAAGACTATATTCAACAAAATAAATAAGGATGATGAAAAATCCACAGATGTTTTATAGCTTAAGGCAGCTTTTCAGTTATTCATTATAAAGACTCCTTCCAGGGCTTTGCCCACTTCCCTTGATCCTTTCCTGAGCACTTGGAAACTTTTTCTTTGACTTTATTCCTCATGGAGTTTAAGAGGTCCTAAGGATATTTCCCGAAGTTCTTTGAGTTCATTCTCAAACACATCCATGGAGATGAAAATATTGTTGCTGACCCATATACCCTGTGAATTGCTACCAGGCTCCCTAACCTCACAGTCGTCTTTTACAATTTTCAAAGTCTGTGGAATAAACATGTGGAAATAGCCACAAGGTGAGAAGTTATTCACTAACCTAACATGCTATAAAAAAAAAAAAAAAAAGGAAAAGAAAAAAACCAGATAGTATCCAGGTAATTTTAAAAACTCTGTTTTTAATTTAGACAAAATTTTATTTATCTATTAACCACTCATTATTCTTCTAGAGCAACAGATCATGTAGGGTGTAAATATAAAATCTCCATTTCTTCTTCTATGTTAGTTTCAGTAAATGTCTATTAGGTAGCTTCTATACGCTAGGCATTAAACTAGATTGAATAATAGTGGCTCCATTTAGTATAATTTATATCTTAGTTCAGAAATCAGACACATAGACAAATAATGCTGATGGAATGGGCTAAGTACCATCACATAATTTCATGTACAAAGTGCCATTGTATAAACTAAAATTTGAGGAGCCAGAAAGATCAATTTTATCTTGATAAAATGAACCCCTGATATGTATACAACTGAAGTTAACAAGTATTTCTTTCTGTAGCTTCTAAACATTTTTAGGCTCCAAACAGAATTACTTTTCTTGTGCTTTCCATTTTATATGAGACAGAAAGACATTAAATAACTTAATATAGTTTTCACAAGTGGATTTTCTGTCTACTGTTTAAGATTGTCCTTCCAAAATAATGATTATTTGAAATTATAGCTAAAGACTTTGCTTGTGTTTTTGTTATGAAGGAGGATGTTTCTTATCTGAGATAAAATCTTGAGTCTCAATTACATGCTAGTTCCAAAACAGTAGATTAAATCTGGATAGTGGCTATAAAATAAAACAAGCAGACTTTAATCTTGAGGCAATTCAAATACATTATAGGAAAAGTGGAAAGTTCAGATGATGATAGAACATTTAGTTTTATCATTAATAGATTCCTAATAAGTGAATTTTAAATTATTTTATTAACAACCTTCTTTAGGGTGAAAGTGTTAGTCACTCAGTCGTGTCTGACTCTTTGTGACCCCGTGGACTGTAGCCCACCAGGCTCCTTTGTCCATGGGATTCTCCAGACCAGAATACTGGATTGGGTTGCCATTTCCTTCTCCCAACCCAGGGATTGAACCCGAGTCTCCCGCGTTGCAGGCAGACTCTTTGCTGACTGAGCCACCAGGGAAGCTAGGCTGTGCTTAAACTATGCCACACATATGACCTTTAGCATGTTGCTTTGCACATAGTAGATGCTTAATATGTAATTAAATGAAAAATGCTTGGGACCTCCTGACCTTTCCTCAAATGTTCCTGTCCTTTAAAAGGCAAGACACTGTGAGATTGCCTCGTGCTCTTCAACACAGTCAGATGATCCTGTTCCAAGAAGACTTCCTGAAAATGGGATCAGACTATAGCTAAGCCTTCACTTTTGAAACAGCAATAATTCTCTGATTTGACCTCTCTGACCATAGGTGGCCTTTTTCTGAAAAAATTCTAGGCCCTTGTAAAATACCCTTTAAGGACTTCTTTTACTGGGGATCATGAAAACCATTTATAGGGTGGATTATTCTTTAACTTAAATGGGCTTTTTCATTCTAGCTTCTGAACCAGATTGAAGAACTGGAAAGAAAGGTGGCTAATTTTAAAAAGTGTATATATATACACACACGTATGTAACATATATACACATATATATAACATAAAATTATTTCTGCACATTCTTTACTCTTGTAGAACTTAGTTCTGTCTATCTATCTATATTTTTACTTATCATTAACTGTCTATCCACTACAGCTCCTCCATGGCTAGTAGGATCAATCTATTATTATATCCTTTTTACATCAGTGGGCATAGGACATAGAAAACTAAGGCTCAGAGAAGTTAAACCACTCGACCAAGTCATGCAAATAGTAGGTCACAGAGCTAAAATTCAAGCTCAGAGAGTCTGGCTCCAGGGTCTATGTCTTTAACCACTTCTCAATTCTCCCTAATGCATTATAACCTGGGAGTAGAGAGAAAAGTCTATCTCCTCCTTGACTAAATTTTTTTTCTTTGAAAAGATTTAGAGAGATTTGTCCATCTGTTGATACAGGAAAGAGTGAGCAGGGATGGAAACGTTTGTTGTGCGTTTACTACGAGCTGAGCACAGTGTTAGGAACTTCTTGTATATAATTTCGTGGTCTCTTTATCATATTAAGCTACATTCAATATTATCTTAGTTTATTAATTAGAAAACAGAGACTCAGAGTTTTTTTTTAAAACTTGCCAAAAACACACAGCTAGTATGGGACTAAGCCACGGATTTAAAAACAGGATTGAGTGTTCCCCATTACAGGAATATTTTACTTCCTATCAGTCCTATGAATGGGGATATAACCCAGGCCTTGCATCCTACCTTGATAAATATTGTCCTGACGTGAGATTTGCAGTTTCCACATCCATGCAGTTCATTGTGCTGGGAATGAGAGCAAGTTCTGGCTGGATCATGGTGGCTGTGGCTACAGCTCTTGCAACCAGTTCCATGGCATCTTGTACATAGTACTCAAAGACAGACTGTGTTGTTTTTCCATGGGCAATCAGCCCTAAGGGCAGACCTTCTGTCCTCAGTTTCTCAACATTCTGGGAATCCCCCAGTACCCAACGAAGTTCAGGGAGCGTTACCCCAAACTGGGTGGTAATTTCGAAAATCCGCCGGATACTTTCCATGTCGCAGCCAAACATCACCATTGTGGGTGTACTGTTCTTAATACTCTCCAGCTGGACCTGCAGGAAGCTCAAGAGGTCCTCAGTGGAGGAGAGGTTGATGGTGATGTTGATGATAGAGCCCAGGTGGAACTTGGAATTATTCTGGGTAAGGAGGAGGAATTCGGTGACGTTCCAGTCTTCCTGGCACAGCAACAAGCTAAAATTGTACCAGTTGTTCATGGTCAGGATTGAGACAGTGACATCAGCATCAGAACTTAATGAATTTTCTAAACTCAGTTGGAGGTGAAGGGGATTCTGTATTTAAAGATATGAAAAAGAAGAATTAGAACGTATTGGCCAAAGATTATAACATAGGGTACTTTTACTTTCTTGTGAGGCTTAATCTTTTATTTTTCCCTGTGATATTAAGTGCCTCTGGGATAAAATTCATATAATTTGGAAAGCTGTGTTTCCTGTCTAATGGAAGTGATTTCTTGCAACTGATTTCCTTATAATTTATGCTTAAAGTACTAGAGGCCGATGGTTCTTGGTGTAAATGTCAGGGGTAACATGACTATACAGTTAGTCTTAAATTTTTATCAGGCTTGCCTGCTTTCTTACAGACAGTCCCCTTTAGGCACCCCATTTCTATTTATCCCTGTTCGTAATTCATTTGTTAAATTTTTCTGTCAGGTGAAATAATTGAAAGAAATTACTTTTGCTTTCCTTTAAAACTACTAGCAGAAAAATCTTAAAACAGTGCAGATACTTGAATAAGGATGGTGTGGAAAAAGGATGCAGTATAGTTTCCCAAACTTCTAGCTGCTGAGGAAGGCAATTGTTCTAATATATGTGGTACCATGGCCTGAATGTTTATGTTTGCCCCCAATATTTATGTTTACATCCTAATCCCCAATGTGATGGTATTAGGAGGTGGGACCTTTGGGATGTAATGAAGGCAGAACCCCTCACAAATGAGATTATGAGATTCATGCCCAAGAGGTTCAAGAGAATTCCCTTACTCCTGTCATGTGAAAACACAGTGAGAAGCTGGCAGCCTGCAACCTGGAAGAGGATGCCAGCAGCCCTGATCTTGAACTTCCACCCTCCAGGACTGTGAGAAATAAAATTCTATTGTTTACAAGCTACCCAGTCTGTGGTATAGCAGTCTAAATACACTGATGTGTGTGTGCTTAGCTGCTCAGCTGTATCTGACTCTTTGTAACCCCAATGACTGTAGCCTGCCAGGCTCCTCCGTCCATGGGATTCTCCAGGCAAGAGTACTGGAGTGGGTTGCCATTTCCTCCTCCAGTGGGTCTTCCTGACCCAGGGATCAAACTGACACCTCCTGTGTTTTCTGCATTGCAGGCAGATTCTTTACCACTAAGCCACTGGGGAAGCACCCCAAATACACTAAGACATATGGGATAATTAACAAGATGCTCAATCAAAATTAAATACATAGTCTAACATTGAAGATTAGATTGCATTTCTGTGTCTACTGAGACTGGATTCTTGGTGTGAAAGGTGAAATATGTGCCATTTAAACACACGTATATAACTTCCATCACAATTTCATCTACTTATAGAACTCACCAACTCAATGAAAGGAGAGAATCTTATTTGAAAAATCACAAATTACTAATCATATAGGTGATGTGGAAATAGTCCTCTAACAAGTAAATCTGTTCTCCTCGGGAGCAGGCATTTGACATAAATATCACTGTATTTATATGATAAATAATATAACATCTGTAACACTGACATCCTGAGAATGGTTAACACAATCCTTTATACAAGGTAGGTATACAATAGATATGGGTCAAATTGAACTAAATACATTCACATTTTCGAGTTATCACACTGTTGAACTATTTTTGAGAACTTGCCAAACATTCAGGTTAATAATATACGTAGAAAAATGAGGACTTTCACAGTGAAGTTTCATACCCTAGTGCAAAATGAAAGTGTAGCTTTTCATTACCCACCAAAAAGAGTGTAAAAAAAAATAGTTTGAGCTGAACTTTGAATAATTTGAAGGGTTAAAAGGATTCTGATACATGTAGAGGTAGGAGTGAAGATTTCAAAGGAATTTTGGGGAGAAAAACTATGACCAAGGGCAGGAAATGAGAGTAATCATAATGGTAAGTAGGAGGGGGGTCTTAAAATTCACTTTGAGAATTTGACGTTTGTCCTTCCAAATTAAGCTTGTGAGCAGGTCATGATAAAAGCAGAGTTTTTGGAGGATTGTACAGTTAGAACCGGTCATGGAACAACAGACTGGTTCCAAATAGGAAAAGGAGTGCGTCAAGGTTGTATATTGTCACCTTGCTTATTTAACTTATATGCAGAGTACATCATGAGGAACGCTGGGCTGGAAGAAGCACAAGCTGGAATCAAGATTGCTGGGAGAAATATCAATAACCTCAGATATGCAGATGACACTACCCTTATGGCAGAAAGTGAAGAGGAACTCAAAAGCCTCTTGATGAAAGTCAAAGAGGAGAGTGAAAAGGTTGGCTTGAAGCTCAACATTCAGAAAACAAAGATCATGGCATCTGGTCCCATCACTTCATGGGAAATAGATGGAAAAACAGTGGAAACAGTGTCAGACTTTGTTTTTTTGGGCTCCAAAATCACTGCAGATGCTGATTGCAGCCATGAAATTAAAAGACGCTTGCTCCTTGGAAGGAAAGTTATGACCAACCTTGATAGTATATTAAAAAGCAGAGACATTACTTTGCCGACCAAGGTCCGTCTAGTCAAGGCAATGGTTTTTCCTGTGGTCATGTATGGATGTGAGAGTTGGACTGTGAAGAAAGCTGATCGCCGAAGAATCGATGCTTTTGAACTGTGGTGTTGGAGAAGACTCTTGAGAGTCCCTTATACTGCAAGGAGATCCAACCAGTCCATTCTAAAGGAGATCAATCCTGGATGTTCATTGGAGGGACTGATGCTAAAGCTGAAACTCCAATACTTTGGCCACCTCATGAGACGAGTTGACTCACTGGAAAAGACTCTGATGCTGGGAAAGGTTGGGGGCAGGAGGAGAAGGGGACGACGGAGAATGAGATGGCTGGATGGCATCACCGACTCTGTGGACATGAGTTTGAGTGTACTCCGGGAGTTGGTGATGGACAGGGAGGCCTGGCGTGCTGTGATTCATGGGGTCGCGGAGAGTCGGACACGACTGAGCGACTGAACTGAACTGAACTGAACTAACTGTCTATGGACTGCATTTGAAAAGAAGAGGGAAAATAAGACTTCCAGGATTTCATTTAGGTGCTAACGGTTTTAACTGGAAACCAGTGTTGGTAATGATAGCGAGAATGATAAAAAAGGTTTCTTTTCAAATTAAAATTTAGGGACTTCCCTGGTGGTGCAGTGGCTAAGACTCCCACTTCCAATGTAAGTGGACCAGGTTCAATCCCTGGGCAAGGAACTAGATCCCACATGCTGCATCTAAGATTTTGCAGGCTGTGACTAAAGATCCTGCATGCCAAAACTAAGACCCAGCACAGCCAAGTAAATAGAAAAAAAAAAAAAAAAGTTAAAATTTATTGACAAGATCAGATATAAGAGACAGATAGAGAAAGGTGTCAGAAAACCAGGAGACAGTATCCAGTAGGTAGTTCCTGTTTCCCGGCTTGGGATGCTGTAGAGCAGTATAAGATAAAGGAACAGAAGCTTCACCTCCTCACTCCTACTATTGATGAATATAAACTACTCCAGAGAGTTCTCTCTGTCCTTCTCTTTCTTCTTTTCCTTCTTTCTTTTTATTTCCTCCTCTGCCTTAACCTTATTCCAGAATCAACAAATAATGGAAGGCAAGCTTTACATTTAGCTGGCAGGAACAAATTATGCCCAACTGTTTTCTTGGCCTCAGTTCCCTATTCTGTTGCCAGATTTCTTTCTAAAACATAAATATGACCATACCATTCTTCTGCACCTCTGAATCACCCATAAGACAAATATTAAAATCAACAGTATGGCTTAGGAGGCCATTCTTTGTCTTTAACTTCACCTACAACACTCCAAGCATGCACCCCAAGACAAGTCATAGTGGACAATTTATTTTTATTGGATCAGAGTGAGCATTTTCACATCTAAACAAATTTTATGTGCTGAATTCTCCACCTGGGAATGTATTTGCCTGTATTCATATTCATCTTTCAGAACTCAGTTCTTCCATCAGATTTCCAGAAACTAGTTTCTATTCCATTTACTACTGTTTCTGCTACTGATCTTTTTTTTTTTTTTTCTCACAATATTTTTGCCCTTTTATTTCCTGCAATGATGAACTGAATTTTTGTTTATTTGATTGCTCCTCTGACTACTGCCCAAGCAAAATTAATCATCTTGTGTGTGTGTGTGTGTGAGGTTGTCATTTTGTTCATCTCTCTATTACAGTTCTCTTCACACATATGTTAGCTATTTGGTTAAGTGTGAGACCCCCAGGTTCAATTCCTGGATCAGGAAGATCCGCTGGAGAAGGGACAGGCTACCCACTCTAGTATTCTTGGGCTTCCCCTGTGGCTCAGCTGGTAAAGAAGCCGCCTGCAATGTGGGAGACCTGGCTTCAATACCTGGGTTGGGAAGATGCCCTGAAGAAGGGAAAGGCTACCCACTCCAATATTCTGGCCTGGAGAATTCCATGGCCTATACAGTCCATGGGGTCGCAAAGAGTCCGACACGACTGAGTGAATCTCACTTTCACTTTCACGTTACCTCTCACACTAGAATGGAAGCTTCTTTAGGATGAGGACCATATCTCAACCATCTCTTCTAGCACAGTTCTTAGTTAACCAGTGATACTATTTATCAATTGGAATTTTCTTTTGTTCATCTCAAGTACTGAGCTATGATCATAGTCTTGTCACTGGAAGACTGAGAAGAAGACCATTTCCAGCAGAGCTTCAAAACCCAATGTTTTGCCCCCAGTTGGAACAAAGGCCCATCCATGCACTTCCTACCAAAGGATTCATTAAATTAGTATATGAGGATCAGGTTCTAATGGAGGCAGAATTGAAAATGTTCTCCTCCTGCTAAGTAGGAAAGTAACATTAGCTAATCACATTGAGCATTCAGTGTGCCAGGGAAACATATGCATTTGGCATGAGAGAGTGACAGAGGAATAAAATGAAGACACTCCCCCCCCCCATGGATAATGATTAATCCATGTAATCATAGTTATCCCTAATAAGAATTCTATTAAGAAAGTACAGATGTGGAAGTTAATCCTTACACAAACTTAAGGAACAGTTCAGTTCAGTTCAGTTCAGTTCAGTCGCTCAGTCGTGTCCGACTCTCCGCGACCCCATGAATCACAGCATGCCAGGCCTCCCTGTCCATCACCAACTCCCGGAGTTCACTCAAACTCATGTCCACAGAGTCGGTGATGCCATCCAGCCATCTCATTCTCCGTCGTCCCCTTCTCCTCCCGCCCCCAACCTTTCCCAGCATCAGAGTCTTTTCCAGTGAGTCAACTCGTCTCATGAGGTGGCCAAAGTATTGCAGTTTCAGCTTTAGCATCAGTCCCTCCAATGAACATCCAGGATTGATCTCCTCTAGAATGGACTGGTTGGATCTCCTTGCAGTATAAGGGACTCTCAAGAGTCTTCTCCAACACCACAGTTCAAAAGCATCCATTCTTCGGTGGTCAGCCTTCTTCACAGTCCAACTCTCACATCCATACATGACCACGGGAAAAACCATTGCCCTGACTAGACGGACCTTGGTTGGCAAAGTAATGTCTCTGCTTTTTAATATACTATCAAGGTTGGTCATAATTTTCCTTCCAAGGAGCAAGCGTCTTTTAATTTCATGGCTGCAATCAGCATCTGCAGTGATTTTGGAGCCCAAAAAAACAAAGTCTGACACTGTTTCCACTGTTTTTCCATCTATTTCCCATGAAGTGATGGGACCAGATGCCATGATCTTTGTTTTCTGAATGTTGAGCTTCAAGCCAACCTTTTCACTCTCCTCTTTCACTTTCATCAAGAGGCTTTTGAGTTCCTCTTCACTTTCTGCCATAAGGGTAGTGTCATCTGCATATCTGAGGTTATTGATATTTCTCCCAGCAATCTTGATTCCAGCTTGTGCTTCTTCCAGCCCAGCGTTCCTCATGATGTACTCTGCATATAAGTTAAATAAGCAAGGTGACAATATACAACCTTGACGTACACCTTTTCCTATTTGGAACCAGTCTGTTGTTCCATGTCCAGTTCTAACTGTTGCTTCCTGAGCTGCATACAGGTTTCTCAAGAGGCAGGTCAGGTGGTCTGGGATTCCCATCTCTTTCAGAATGTTCCACAGTTTATTGTGATCCACACAGTCAAAGGCTTTGGCATAGTCAATAAAGCAGAAATAGATGTTTTTCTGAAACTCTCTTGCTTTCTCCATAATCCAGCGGATGTTGGCAATTTGATCTCTGGTGCCTCTGCCTTTTCTAAAACCTGCTTGAACATCTGGGAGTTCACGGTTTACATACTGCTGAAGCCTGGCTTGGAGAATTTTGAGCATGACTTTACTAGCGTGTGAGATGAGTGCAATTGTGCGGCAGTTTGAGCATTCTTTGGCATTGCCTTTCTTTGGGATTGGAATGAAGACTGACCTCTTCCAGTCCTGTGGCCACTGCTGAGTTTTCCAAATCTGCTGGCATATTGAGTGCAGCACTTTCACAGCATCATCTTTCAAGACTTGAAATAGCTCAACTGGAATTCCATCACCTCCACTAGCTTTGTTCGTAGTGATGCTTTCTAAGGCCCACTTGACTTCACATTCCAAGATGTCTGGCTCTAGGTCAGTGATCACGTTATCGTGACTATCTTGGTCGTGAAGATCTTTTTTGTACAGTTCTTCTGTGTATTCCTGCCACCTCTTCTTAATATCTTCTGCTTCTGTTAGGTCCATATCATTTCTGTCCTTTATCGAGCCCATCTTTGCATGAAATGTTCCCTTGGAATCTCTAATTTTCTTGAAGAGGTCTCTTGTTTTTCCTATTCTGTTGTTTTCCTCTATTTCTTTGCATTGATCACTGAGGAAGGCTTTCTTATCTCTCCTTGCTATTCTTTGGAACTCTGCATTCAGATGCTTATATCTTTCCTTTTCTCCTTTGCTTTTCGCCTCTCTTCTTTTCACAGCTATTTGTAAGGCCTCCTCAGACAGCCATTTTGCTTTTTTTCATTTCTTTTCCATGGGGATGGTCTTGGTCCCTGTCTCCTGTACAATGTCACGAACCTCCGTCCAGAGTTCATCAGGCACTCTATCAATCAGATCTAGTCCCTTAAATCTATTTCTCACTTCCACTGTATAATCATAAGGGATTTGACTGAGGTCATATCTGAATGGTCTAGTGGTTTTCCCTACTTTCTTCAATTTAAGTCTGAACTTCGCAATAAGGAGTTCATGATCTGAGCCACAGTCAGCTCCTGGTCTTGTTTTCGCTAACTGTATACAGCTTCTCCATCTTTGGTTGCAAAGAATATAATCAATCTGATTTCGGTGTTGACCATCTGGTGATGTCCATGTGTAGAGTCTTCTCTTGTGCTGTTGGAAGAGGGTGTTTGCTATGACCAGTGCATTCTCTTGACAAAACTCTATTAGCCTTTGCCCTGCTTCATTCCGTGCTCCAAGGCCAAATTTGCCAGTTACTCCAGGTGTTTCTTGACTTCCTACTTTTGCATTCCAGTCCCCTATAATGAAAAGGACATCTTTTTTGGGTGTTAGTTCTAAAAGGTCTTGTAGGTCTTCATAGAACCGATTAACTTCGGCTTCTTCAGCATTACTGGTTGGGGCATAGGCCTGGATTACTGTAATATTGAATGGTTTGCCTTGGAAATGAACAGAAATCATCCTGTCATTTTTAAGATTGCATCCAAGTACTGCATTTCGGACTCTTTTGTTGACCATGATGGCTACTCCATTTCTTCTAAGGGATTCCTGCCCACAGTAGTAGATATAATGGTCGTCTGAGTTAAATTCACCCATTCCAGTCCATTTTAATTCACTGATTCCTAGAATGTCAACGTTCACTCTTGCCACTTACTTACAAGGAACACAACTCTTCAAATAAATACTTATTAAATAATACAGAAACATCTAGTAATATTGTATTTATTCAACAGCTTCAGATGCATAATCTCCTAATTTCTTTCCATAGAATAATTAAGGGAAAGTCATGTGTGTGTGAGTACACACATGACACAGATATGAAAACTTATAACAAAAAATTCAAGCCTAATAGGAAAACTTGTAGCAAAATCTGGGACAAAAATTAAACAAGACGTATCAAATGAAACTGAGACTCAAAATCTATGTCTTACATATAGTTTGCTATTTTGCAAAAGAATAACCCATGGTCTGAAAGAAGGTATGTATGGATGTGAGAGTGGACTGTGAAGAAAGCTGATCGCTGAAGAATTGATGCTTTTGAACTGTGGTGTTGGAGAAGACTCTTGAGAATCCCTTGTACTGCACGGGGATCTAACCAGTCCATTCTAAAGGAGATCAATCCTGGGTGTTCATTGGAAGGACTGATGTTAAAGCTGAAACTGCAATACTTTAGCCACCTCATGCAACGAGTTGACTCACTGGAAAAGACTCTGATGCTGGAAAAGGTTGGGGGTGGGAGGAGAAGGGGATGACAGAGAATGAGATGGCTGGATGGCATCACCGACTCTGTGGACATGAGTTTGAGTGAACTCCAGGAGTTGGTGATGGACAGGAAGGCCTGGTGTGCTGTGATTCATGGGGTCGCGGAGAGTCGGACACGACTGAGCGACTGAACTGAACTGAAAGAAGGTATAATAAAAAAAAACTAAATAAAAAAAAGTCCACATTGTTTATTTCCTAAATCAGAGATCCAATAACAAAACAACCCAAGAATCAGGAAGCCTCTCCCAACCATGTTGATAGTTATAGAAAACTGCCTTGTAAGTACATTAAATTTATATAAATTAAAATATACAGGCTCAGTATAATGTTAGGGGGAGAGAAAAAATGAAATTACATAGTGTTGATAATTCTAATTATCCTGAGTGTATTATTATATATGACTATTATATACAAGTGTTATTATATACTGTAATAAATATTATTATACATAGCTGTATATATAAAATCACATATCTCAAATTTAGTAGGTAATTTAAAAAACTGAAGTATGGTTTATGTATATTAATTTCAGATATGCAAATTTATTATGAAATTATCACCATGATAAGTCCAACAACCATCTATCACCATTCAAAGTTATTACAGTGTTATTGACTACTTTATTCCTTATCATAACTTATTTATTTTATAACTGATAGTTCGTATCTTTTAACCTCACCTTTCATCCAACATGCTTCACCTCTGGTAACCACCAGTTTTTTCTCTTTATAAGTGTGTTTCTGCTTTATTTTATTTGTTGATTTGCTTTGTTTCTCAGATTCCACATATAAGTGAAATCATATGGTATTTGTCTTTCACTGACTGACTTATTTCACTTAACATAATACCATCTATGATAATACCATCTAGATCCATCTATGTTGTCACACATGGTAAGATTTCTTTTTTTTTTTGTAGCTGAATAATATTTCATTGTGTGTGTGCATATGTGTTTATCACATATCTGCTTTATATCAGAGTATAGTTGATGTTGCGTTGGCTTTGTGAAGCCATACTTCAAAAATATACAAACATCTCAAAGTTCACTGAAGCACTATTTACAGTAGCCAAGACATGGAAGCAACCTAGATGTTTGTTGACAGAGAAGTGGATAGAGAAGATATGGTATATACATACCTATATCCATTCATCTTTCAACTAACATTTAGATTGTTTCTACATGTGTGTGCATTAAGTTGCTTCAGGCATGTCCAAATCCTTCAACCCTATGGATCATAGCCCACCAGGCTCCTCCATCCATGGGATTCTCTAGGCAAGAATACTGGAATGGGTTGCCATGCCATCCTTCAGGGGATCTTCCCAACCCAATGATGGAAACTGCGTCTCTTAGTCTCCTGTATTGGCAGGCAGGTTCTTTATCATTAGTGCCACTTGGGAAGCCCTTAGATTGTTTCTGTGTCTTGGCTAATTTAAGACATTTTCAAATGTAATTTTCTTATTCTTTGGATTGAATCTTTATTACTACAGAAAATGACATGCCACTCCACCCCACTGATCTTTAGATTTTTATTCCCATCATAATCTGCTTCTACATGATTTTGGAAGCTGAAATCCCTAAAAGTATAGGATAAGAAGTGTGGATGAGAAATGGCCATGTTGAAATGTACTCATGGAATGAAATCTCACCAAGACAAGTGCAAAGCGGGAGGGAGACAGGAGTTGCCAAGATGGCAATACAGTTGCCAGTGTCAGAGAACTGCAAAAATGTCAGAGATTTATTCAGTGGTGTAAGGGAAGATTGGTTTAACTGCTATGGATCATAGTGGATTTACAACTAGTAAAAGATTTGTTGTTCTTCAGTTGTGTCCAACTCTTTGTGACCCCATAGACTTCATCATGCCAGGCTTCCCTCTCCTTCACTATCTCTCAGAGTTTGCTCAAATTTCTGTCCATTGAGTTGGTAATGCTGTCTAACCATCTCATCCTCTGTTGTCCTCTTTGCTTTTTGCCTTCAATTTTTCCCAGCATCAAGTATGAGTAATGAGTTTATGTGCTCAGTCATGTCTGACTCTTTGCTAACCCATGGACTGTAGCCTTCCAGGCTCCTCTATCCATGGGATTTCCCAGGCAAGAATACTGGTGGGGGTTGCCATTTCCTTTTCCAGGGGATCTTCCTGACCCAGGGATCGAACCCATGTCTCTGCATTGCAGGCAGATTCTTTACCCACTTGAGCCATTGGGGAAGCCTCTTTGTTGCATCAGGGGCTTTTCCAATGAGTGGGCTCTTTCCATCAGGTGGTCAAAGTATTGGAGCTTCAGCTTCAGCATCAGTCCTTCCAATGAATATTCAGAGTTGATTTCCATTAGGATTGACACGCTTGGTCTCCTTGTAGTCCAAGGGACTTTCTAGTGTCTTCTCCAACACCACACTGTGCTCAGCCTTCTTTATGGTCCAACTCTCACATCCATACATGACTACTGGAAAAACCATACCTTTGACTATATGGACTTTGTTGGCAAAGTGGTGTCTTTGCTTTTTGGTATGCTGTCTAGGTTTGTAATAACTTTCCTTCCAAGGAGCAAGCGTCTTTTATTTTCATGAATACAGTCACCATCCACAGCAATTTTGGAGCCCAAGAAAATAAAATCGGTCACGGCTTCCACTTTTTCCCCATCTATTTGCCATGAAGTGATGCGACTGGATGCCATGATCTTAGTTTTTTAATGTTGTGTGCTGTCAGCTTTTTCACTCTACACTTTCACCCTCATCAAGAGGCTCGTTAGTTACTCTTCACTTTCTGCCATTAAAGAGATATCATATACATATCTGAGGTTGTTGATATTGACAATCTTGATTCCAGCTTGTGATTCACTCAGCCAGGCATTTCCCATGATGTACTCTGCATATAAGTTAAATAAGCAGGGTGACAATATACAGTCTTGTCATACATGTTTCCCAATTTTGAACCAGTCAGTTGTTCCATGTCCAGTTCTGTTGCTTCTTGACATGGATAAAGGTTTCTTAGGAAACAGGAAAGATGATCTGTTATTTGCATCTCTTAAGGGCTTCCCTTGTGGCTCAGCTGGTAAAGAATCACCTGCAATGTGAGACACCTGGGTTTGATCCCTGGGTTGGGAAGATCCCCTGGAGACGGGAAAGGCTACTCACTCCAGTACTCTGGCCTGGAGAATTCCATCGACTATATAGTCCATAGGGTCACAAAGAGTCAGACACGACTGAACAACTTTCACTGTCACTTTCCAAGATTTTTCACAGTTTGTTGTGATCCACACAGTCAACGGCTTTAGCATAGACAATGAAGCAGAAGTAGATGTTTTTCTGGAATTCTTTTGTTTTCTCTATGTTCCAACGAATATTGGCCATTTCTGGTTCCTCTACCTTTTCTAAATCCAGTTTGTCCACCTGGAAGTTCTCATTTCACATATTGCTGAAGCACAGCTTGAAGGATTTTGAGCACAACCTTACTAGCATGTGAAACGAGTGCAATTGTATGATAATCTGAGCATTCTTTGGAACCTTCCTTCTTTGGGATTTGAATGAAAACTGACTTTTTCCAGTCCTGTGGCCACTGCTGAGTTTTCCAAATTTGATGATCTACTGAGTGCAGCACTTTCACAGCATCATGTTTTCGGATTTGAAATAGCTCAGCTGGAATTCCATCTCTTCCACTAACTTTGTTTGTGTAATGCTTCCTAAGGCCCACTTGACTTCACACTCCAGGATATCTAGCTCTAGATGAGTGACCACACCATCATGGTTATTCCAAAAGAGTCATTAACACCTTTTTTGTATAGCTCTTCTGTATATTCTTGCCACCTCTTCTTAATCTCTTCTGCTTCTGATAGGTCCTTACCATTTCTGTCCTTTATTGTGCCCAGCCTTACATGAAATTTGCCCTTGATACCTCCAATTTTCTTGAAGACATCTCTAGTCTTTCCCATTATATTGTTTTCCTCTATTTCTTTGCATTGTTCATTTAAGAAGACCTTCTTATCTCTCCTTGCTGTTCTCTGGAACTCAGCATTCAGTTGGGCATATCTGTCCCTTTCACTTCTCTTCTTTCCTCAATTTGTTAAGCCTTCTCAGAAAACCACTTTGCCTTCTTGCATTTTTCTTTGGGATGGTTTTGGTCACCGATTCCTATACAGTTCTAGGGATCTCTGTCCATAGTTCTTCAGGCACTCTCTCTACCAGATCTAATTCCTTGAATCTATTCATCACCTCCACTGTATATCCCTTGTGTATAATCATAGGGATTTAAGTGATAACTGAAAGATCTAGTGGTTTTCCCCATTTTATTCAATGTAAGCCTGAATTTTGCAATAAGGAGATGATGATCTGAGCCACAGTCAGCTCCAAGTCTTGTTTTGCTGACTTTATACAGCTTCACCATCTTTGGCTGCAAAGAATATAATCAATCTGATTTTGGTATTGACCATTTAGTTATGTCCATGTGTAGAGTCATCTCCATGTGGATCTCTGTCCATGTGTTGTTGGAAGAGGGTGTTTGCTGTGACCAGTGTCTTCTCTTGACAAAAGTCTGTTAGTCTTTGTTCTGCTTCATTGTGTAGCCCAAGTCCATACTTGCCTGTTACTCCAGGTATATCTTGACTTCCTATTTTTGCATTCCAATCTCCTATGATGAAAAGGACATCTTTTTTTTTTTTTTTTTTTGGTGTTAGTTCTAGAAGTTCTTGTAAGTCTTCATAGAACCATTCAACTTCAACTTCTTTGGTATCGTGGTTGGGGCATAGACTTAGATTACTGTGATGTTGAATGGTTTGCCTTGGAAATGAACCGAGATGATTCTGTCATTTTTGAGATTGCATCCAAGTACTGCATTTTGGACTCGCTTGTTGACTATGAGATTATTAGTTTAATGGCATAACTGAAAAACAAAGAAACAACCAACCAACCAATCATTTCTTCTAAAGGATTCCTGCCCACAGAAGTAGATATAATGGTTATCTGAATTAAATTCACCCATTTCAGTCCATTTTAGTTCACTGATTCCTAAGATGCCAGTGTTCACTCTTGCCATCTTCTGCTTGACCATGTCCATTTTATCTTGCTTCAGGGACCTAACATTTCTGATTCCTATGCAATATGGTTCTTTACAGAATCAGACTTTCACTACCGGACCCATCCATGACTGAGTGTCATTTTTCTTTGGCCCAGCTTATTAATTTCTTTCTGGAGCTATTAGTAATTGTCTTCCACTCTTCCCCAGTAGCATATCGGACACCTTCCAACCTGTGGGGCTTACCTTCTGGTGTCATATCTTTTTGCCTTTTCATACTGTTCATGGGGTTCTCACAGCAAAAATACTGGAGTGGTTTGCTAATCCCCCTCCAGTGGACTGTATTTTGTCAGAACTCTTCACTATGACCTGTCAGTCTTGGGTGCCCTGGCCTGGCATGGCTAGTAGCTTCATTGACTTATGCTAGCCCCTTTGCCATGACAAGGTTGTGATCCATGAAGGTGAGCAAAAGATTAAAATTCCACAAAACAAAAACCAGGCAAGAATGGTAAGAAAATTTGGAAAAATAAAAATAATAGAGGAGCCATGCCTTAAGAGATATTAGAATATATCAGAAAATGCAATTTTTATATAACCATAATAATTAAAACAGGTAAGTGCCAGCAAAAGGATTAACAGGTGAGTAAATAGAACAAACATTATTGTATATTGAGGTACACAGATTTAATATTCTAGTTTAACATATTTCGTTTTGAAAGTTATAAGGGAATACTGAAGAAATACACATGAAGTAAGTTGAGAAAATAGATTTTTTTGGAAAATAAGCATCATTTAAATCCTAATTCTATGACATATTAAAAATAAATTCCAGACCATTTAAGAGTTAAAAGTACAATGTCAAATCATTAAAAGATAGAGCAAATAGGTATTTCTCAGAAATCATGATAAAGAGAAATACATTAACACTATAATGTACTTTATTTGTAGCATTGAACAGCTTTCATGAACAAAAAATAAAGTAAAGTAAGAGACAAGATAATTTTTGCAACAAATCCAACAAAGAGTTAATGTTCACAAAAAACATATAAAGAACATTTACTAATCAAACAGTAAATAGAACTCTTGACTGAGCATTCATTCAATACAGAAAATTAATTTTAAGTTCCAACTATGAGCCATATTCTCTGTAAAAATTTTCCTGTTGTCTAAACAGTGGGTGAGAGAGAGACAATATACAGGTAAGTAGAGAAATAAATATAAATATAATTATGCGTGATGGAAATTACTGTAAATGAAACAGGTGCAGTGAGACAAGGAAAGGGGAAGGAGTGTAATAATTATGATCAGTAAGGTAGATGGATGCCAGTATTCACACTGTTTGCACAGTCTATAACTGGGACTTTAGGAAAAAGTGAGGGATGTATATAAAAATGATTTATCACTATATACAGGTAAACATATATAATGATTTAAAAAAAATACACAATTAACTAAAAGTTTGGTCCAATTTTGACCATCCATTCTTCTTTGACTAGGTACTATGTAGTCCCAGATAAATGGATGGAGCTACTACCTACTTCTGTATTCCCTTCACTCTTCACTCACCTCTTTTGTAATATCTATAGTGTTGTTTCTCAGATCCTAAACTATCCTTGCTGGCTAGGTCTTCCTCAGTCAGCTGAGCTTTTCTCTCCTTCTCTGGGACAGTAAATCTAGTGGTTAGGGCTTAGTAGTCCCTACAACCTACCCTTAACACCTGGCTTCACTGTTTACCAGCTGTGTGGCCTTCTACAAGTCACTTAGTATCACTGAGTCATAAATTTCTCATCTCTAAAACAAGGAAAACATCACCTCCTACGTTATGGGTTCATTTTGGGAATCAAATGTGAGAATCTGATAATTCATGGATTCTGATAACTGGCCCAGAGTGAGGGCCCAGTAAGTGATAGTTATTACAGTTTTCTTAGAGTTAAGTCATTGTGTTGGACATGCTTGCTAAAGTGACTGCAATACAATTTTTTTCTTTGCTATTGTTCTTTTTCCTTTCACTTTTCTATTTTCACCCAATAGCACCTGCAATAGATATTTTTTACAAATACCAATTATACCAATTCCTTAGTAGAAAAAGAGCAACTCCACTCCAGGATGGGAGCAGCTATTTGTGTGGAAGACAAAATATTCACAGCAGAGCACCCTCCCCACACGCACCCCCCCCTCCAAAAGAAAACAAAACAAAACCAACCCCAAACAGAAAACTTCTTTCTTTGGTAACTAGCTCCAGTGTCACTTCACCTGTTAAGGAATCTGTGGCAACAGTTGCTGCAGATCCCCTATCAATCTTTGTTCTTCCCAAGAGCACCTATTTTGAAGATCAGTAAAAGTTTCAGAAACAGGATTGTCTGCAGGAAAGAGCTTGCCAGACGCTTTGAGATATTCTCTGACAGAAGAGGTAATGAAGCTGGGTTTGCCTTAACAGTGGAGAAAATATAGAAATTCTCTCAACTATTTCCTGGGCGAGCAAATCCATTTAATTTTGACTTCTAGACCAAAGCTCAGAAAGCTCAAATGAGCATAATATTTCCACTAATTTTAAGAGAGATGAAATTCCCTTCTATTCCTAAGTCTGCTGATTGCTAAAGATGTTCAAAGGGCCCAGAACCACTTTCTCCACTGCTATTGCTTCTCCTCAAAGAGGTCGCAGGAGGCTTGCTGTGTCTCATTACTTCACACCTCATTTGACCTATCTTATATAGAAGTCTCTTCCTTTCTGGAAATTAAATCTTAGTCCTTTAGAAGTCAATGCTTTTAAATAAATTAACTGTTTCTTTATGGTTTCATTGGGGATTTGGGCAAACAAAAGGCACAGTCCGTGCCCAGAAATTGTAATCTAATAATAACAATATAAATGAAAAGCAAATACCTACCAATGGCCCTAGTACATTTGCATATTATTTTATCCTCACAATGACCTCACGAGGTGATTACAATGATGAGCCTTCTTTAACAGATGACAAAATTGAGGCTCAGAAAAGAGTGAGTAATTTTCCCAAGGGTGCACTGCTATTACGAAATAGAGCCTGGGTACAAAATACAAGTTTGTAAGACTTGAAAGCCCATGCTTTTGGCCAGTATGCCAAACTGCTTCCTCCACTTGGTAAGAACAAAATGTGCAGTAGAGCCCTAACGTTTGTATATTTAAAATTGATAGGTTCACTTATTTGCAAATAATCCTAAAGGCTTATGGAATCGAGTCATTTTTAAGATGTGTCATGGTGCAAGTTAGAATGACATACCCTGTGCAGCTGGCACATGGAAGCCAGCAAGGGGGTCAAGTTTGTTGTCCAGTGTACACACAATTTAGACATTTTCTTCACTCATCCTCCCACTTGTAGCAACTGTTGTAAATGAGACAGCAAAAAAGACACAGATGTATAGAACAGTCTTTGGGACTCTGTGGGAGAGGGTGAGGGTGGGATGATTTGGGAGAATGACATTGAAACATGTATATTATTATATGTGAAACGAATCGCCAGTTCAGGGTCGATGCATGTTACAGGATGCTTGGGGCTGGTGTGCGGGGATGACCCAGAGGGAGGATAAGGGGAGGAGGGAGGTGGGAGGGGGGGTCAGGAAGGGGAACTCATGTACACCCGGGGCAGATTCATGTCAATGTATGGCAAAACCAACCAATATAATATTGTAAAATAATTAGCCTCCAATAAAAATTTAAAAAAAAAAAGGAAGAAAAAAATAAATAAAAATTTTGGCCTCACCCCGCAGCATGTGGGATGTTTCCAACCAGGGATCAAACTCACTTCCCTTGCGTTGGAAGGTGGAGTCTTAACTACTGGACCACCGGGGAAGTCCCCAGACTTGTGTTTCTTCATTAACAACAATTTAACAATGAAAGCCAGTGGTATAATTAATGCCATCAGTTTTGTATTTAGTAAAATAAATTTTGGAAAAGGTCACTTATATTTTTCTTTTAGATTCTACTACTGAATTTCATGAACAAAACTATAACCTAAAATGTGTGTGCTCAGTCACTCAGTCATGTCTGACTCTGCAACCTCACAGACTATAGCCCACCAGGCTCCTCTTTCCAGGGATTTCCCAGGCAAGAATACTGGAGGGGGTTGCCATTTCCTTCTCCAGGGGATCTTCCTGACCCTGGGATCAAACCCACGTCTCTTGCGTCTCCTGCATTGGCAGATGGATTCTTTACCCGTAGTGACACCTGTGAAGCCCCGCAACCTTCAATGGTGTTCAACTATTATGCATGAGAGTGTCAACAAAGATCTTAGGCTACATCCCTCAGGATTTTTGATTGATATATGAAACCATATGTGAGAGAGTACTAGAACACAATAAATGCTTCAGAAGGCAGGATTATGGATACATGCCACAGGTGGCATAATACTGCCAGTCATGCTTGGTGTGGTCTATTTCACTGCAGCAGTTTGAGGAAAGCTGGTCTTCTCTCATGAAAATAGAGAGGACACTGTCTTCAAAAACAACTGGCTGATTTACTCATCCAACAAAGCAAGTGTTGAAAGGTTATTATATGTCAGGCCATGGTTACAGAAATGCATGTCTTCAGGCAGAGGAAAACACAGACACATGCATGCAGTGGGTACTCTTTGAACCAACTCAATCCTCTTCACCCTAGGCCAGTTTCCAAAAAGAGATGTCAGGGCATAGCAGGTCAACCTGTGGCACTCACTCAAGCTTCCCGTGTTGGGCTTTTGATCATTTTTTTTTCCATTTTAGTTCCATCTAATCATTGATACTCAACTCTTTCATCTATGTTCCACCCATTTCTACCTTTTGTTGTGGATGGTTGTACTTTGTTCCTTTCACCTGACCTCTGGTAATTTTGAAAGTCTTTCGCTGTCACGTACTCTCTGAGCTCTGTCCTTGCAGCCCATGCATTCCAGATACACTCTGACTAGCTGCAATTTCTGGGGCTTAAAACTGTCACTGGTATACCTGGGGGAGGAAAGGCTTTGGTTAAAAGAATGTGGCTACAGAAGATGTGTAGTCATACAGTGTCTGAGAGAGCAATCAGCTCCAGCAAAATAGCCCAGTGTAGGAATATTGGCCCAGGTGGACCAGGGACAGGTAGTCATTGGAAATGTGGGCATTTAATGTTGGGAAAGACTAGTAGCAGGCAACAAGATCCTTGGTCTGGGATTCAGAAGGTCACTGCAACTACCTGCGGAGCCCAGAGGAGAGGACACAGTGGCTCTACCTAGAGTAACTCTGATCTTTGTTTGAAGTGAGGCTCTGCCATTTACTTGTTCTGTGAGTTAGACTCTGAAAATCATTTATCTTTGCGGAGCTTCATTTTACTTTTCTGTGCAATGAAAATGATACCACCTACCTTTCAAGGTTTGTGAGTATAAAATAACATAATATACATAAAGCATCAGCACACAGTAAATGGTAAGTGGTAGCTTATAATGCTGCTGCTGCTGAGATTAGGAATACTATACTAAGAGAGATGAAGTATAAGGGCTAGACTGGTGTTACATTCAGTTTATTTAATGAATAGTTGAGTACCTGTTTTGTGCCAGTCATTGAGTACTGACTAGTGAAACTACAGTAGTGAATAAGATCAATGTTACCTTTTCTTTTATGGACTTTAAAATCTAAAGGGTACTATTATCAGCACCAAGACACAAGTTGAGGAGTAATTTAGACATAAAGCAGCAGACCAGTGACAAGAAATAGGGCCCAAAGTTTGAGTCAGGCTAAAAGGAATGGTGATTTGGTTTTTCAGTTTTAGTGAAAGTGAAAATGAAAGTTGCTCAGTCATGTCCGACTGTTTGTGACCCCATGGACTATACAGTCCTGTAATTTTCTAGGCCAGAACACTGGAGTGGGTAGCTGTTCCCTTCTCCAGGGGATCTTCCCAACCCAGGGGTGGAACCCAGGTCTTCTGTATTGCAGGTAGACTTTTTACCAACTGAACCACAAGGAAAGCCCAAGAATACTGGAGTGAGTAGCCTATTCCTTCTCCAGCAGATCTTCCTGACCCAGGAATCAAACTGAGATCTCCTGCACTGAAGGCAGATTCTTTATCAACTGAGCTATGAGGGAAGTTTTAGATCACAAGGCAAATATCTTCACATCCTTCTTTCCTGCATTTCAGACCAGTTCGGGGCACCGGGACAAGACCAAGTTTACAGATGACAATCATGGATGACTTAGAAGGGAGGGGAGGATACAAGAAGGCAGAATCTGACAATTAGGGGGCGCATCCTTACATACTCAACATGTAGTAACTATTTGTTAAAAGTTAGCCTTATTATTATCATTGGTATTGTTAGCAAAATTAGCGTACTTCATTTTACTGGTGTAATTGATCCTTCTCTCATTACTCAGAGCATTCTGGTATCAACACCGGTGACTGTGCCTGACTCGGGGACCATGATGTGATCAGGGGCCATAGAGTCAGCTGTCTTCCATGTTGTCTGAACCATGTAGGCTGGAGCTCTTGAGCCTCTCTAGAAAGTGTATATTTTCTCTTCTCTGCCACTGAGTCAGGTTACCTACTATCCCTTTTTGTTCTGTCAGTGTGCCTACTTTCATGGACTCCTGGCAGCTTTTGAAAAATATACTTTTGAGCTAGAAAAACAACATAACTCTTATGTTACAATTTTGTCTGAAATGAGAGTAAAATACTACCAAGACCATCTTATAAGTAAATATTGAGGAGGCTGTGAACTGGATTTGTTATGAGGACTGTTCTTGGGAAATTGACTTCCATTTCTTTAGCTGTGATAAGAGGATAAGAGTCAACCACCTACCTCTGAACAATGTGGAGATCACATGATGATATGCATGTGAAAGTGATTTATGAAGTAGAAAGCATTAAAACAATAGGGAACTTGATGTATTTGCATATCTGTTTTCTAGACAGTAGGCAGCAGGCAGGATCCATAAGCTCGATGGAGGTAAAGGAGGAATTTCTGGAGTGGGATATTCAAGTGAAATAACATTCCAAATTCTATGCCAGCTTTTTCATCTTCATATTACAGAGGACAAGGCTATTTGTCACATTTCAATAACTTTTGGAATAAAGATGTTGGTTTAAGAGTGATTTGTTTTCCACACTCAGGTTTTAGTCAAATTAAGCAGTATTTGAATGAACCTGCACATTTATATGGAGAAGGCAATGGCAAGCCACTCCAGTACTCTTGCCTAGAAAATCCCATGGATGGAGGAGCCTGGTGGGCTGCAGTCTGTGGGGTTGCTAAGGGTCGGACGCGACTGAGCGACTTCACTTTCACTTTTCACTTTCCACTTTCACACATTGGAGAAGGAAATGGCAACCCACTCCAGTGTTCTTGCCTGGAGAATCCCAGGGATGGGGGAGCCTGGTGGGCTTCTGTCTATGGGGTCACACAGAGTCAGACACGACTGAAGTGACTTAGCAGCAGCAGCACATTTATATATAACAGAGGCAGATAATTTATAAGTTAAAATTTATCAAAGTATTCAAGCTACTGTTATAGACACTCTCTTCTGGGGACAAACTATAGCATATTTTCTTACAATGGGAACTATTGAAATGTGCACCACACAATTAAACTGTCTAGCAAGCAAGTTAAATTTTCTATGGAAATTTGATTATTTTACCTCAATGTAGCTTGAAACTATTATTAAGAGATGGCTTATGTCACATGCTAATTTGCTTTTTTGTCCTAAGAATGAAACGTCAGCTAAACGTTGATTATTTCTATTTTAAAATACCCTCCAGAACTGACACTACAGTTAACACAACCTTTTTTCTCTATTCCATAAGCCATTTTAAAATTGATGCAAGTACATGTTTTGTACATTTAAACTATGGTTCAACTGTGATATAACACAGCTTTCATCAGTTCAGTTCAGTTCAGTCACTCAGTCGTGTCCAACTCTTTGCGACCCCATGAATCACAGCACGCCAGGCCTCCCTGTAGTTTAATATTCCAGATTAATTTTCATAATATCATAAAATTTATAAAATCAATTCAGTGGCATAATGGCTTATTTCATTTGAAAATTTTGAAAAATTAGATGGATTCACATTTATTGCTTGCTACCTGACACTGACCAGTTTAATACTACAAATAGTATTGTTGTTTAGTCACTAAGTCATGTCTGACTCTTTTTTGATCTCAAGGACTGCAGCCCTCCAGGCTCCTCTGTCCATGGGATTCTCCAGGTAAGAATATTGGAGTGGGTTGCCATTTCCTTCTCCAGGGGATTTTCCCAACCCAGGGATTGATTGTCCCTCTCCTGCATTGGGAGGCAGACTCTGTACCACTGAGCCACCAGGGAAGTCCAGAAATAGTATTAGCAAGGCCTTAAATAGTATCTAATTAAATTTCCATTTTAGCACATTATTTCAAAACTTGTGATTTATTCATTATAATTAAGGTTTGCTGCAATAAATTTTATTTCACTTGCATTAATAAGCACATATTAGCATAATTAATTCTTTTTACCGTTCAAATTCTGTTTCAAAGTAAGAAGGCATTAGAAATATTGAATTTAGTTTCAAAGTCTCTGCTCACAGAGGGAGTACTTTCTCGTGAATTAATAGTCATACTCTTACAAGCAGTTCTGGTGATTTCAGGTCCAAAATGATGAATTCTGAATGAGCAGGCCTATGTTGACTCAGGATGGTCTGTGTGAGCATTGTCACTTATTGCAGAATGATCTATTTGGTTAATTTTCAAATTTAAGATTTGGATTGTATCTGGCCCTGTTGTGAACTCACTTGTCACATCATTGCCTACATCCACTCAAGGTCAGTAATAACCAAATAAGGCAGAAACATTAAGTTTGAATGACCACAATAGTCAATTATTGCACTTATGATTTTATCATTTGGTTAGTAAGGGACCTTAAAGTTCACTTAATTCAAACTCCTGTATAGTTTATAGAATGCCATGTATTAAGGGCCAAGAGTGAGTTAAAGGTCCTTTTCTTTCTATTTGCAAAGCTAATCATTTGTTTAATTGAGGTGGTCTGTCTTCCTTAGAGTCTTTTGTGAATATGACTAGATTTTAATATTCATGAATATCTACTTGTGTTTAATTTTATTTTAAAGGAATGATTCAGGCTCAGCCCAAACTTGCACACTCTGATGTCTCTCTGTAGTCTTTAAGTCACAAATAATTGCCCTTTATGAGAGAGGTGTAAAGAGTACACTGATTTATGAATTCACTAAGTTTTCTTCTCCACTGTGACAAACATATATAAGCATATCATGTCTTGAAACAGAAACATTACTAACATATCTGGTGCTAAAAAGAATTAAAACAAATAAAATGGATTTTCTGGTTTTCCATCCACCTTACTATATGCCCTGGAATATAGTATAGGAATATCTTTCTGGAATTGCTGTCCATATATATTCATTCTGTTAGCATTACTTAGTCTCTGTTGGCATTATTTTCTTTTAAACTCTTGCATATCACATCACAAGCCTTTAGGCTTTAAAATGAGAAGAACCACCAAGGATCATCATTGTGTTTTTCTAAGTCAGTCCTGGAAGCATAGACCCAGAAAGAGGTCAGGGACCTTGAGAGGTCTTTATTTTTTCCGGAATAAAAGAGAATTGATAACCTAGCCTTTATAACCTAGTCCAGCATCTCAAAGTGCTAAATTCACAATGTTGATGATTTTCTCTCCCTCTGCTTGTGTCCTGGATGATCCTGGAGAGTCTTGATATCCTGTCTCTTGCCATCCTTTCCAGATTATGCAAGATCCATCAGAGCTGACTTTTACCTCTTTGTATTCTAGCTATCATCCTTATCTCCCTCGAGGCACAACAGTGGTGTCATCTTGTCCTGGGTATTCAATTGTCTAAATATATCTTAGTTTCCTTTGATCTTGGAAGCCAACTCAAAAACCTTGGAATTTCCTAAGTGCTCCACCTCTCTTGCCACTGCCTCCATGGGTCATTTTCTTTGCCTAGAACCTTTACCTCTCTTCTTGCATCACTCACTCCCCATCAGCTTCCAAGACTGTGCTCAGGTTTCTCTTCCCCAGTTAAACGTTCTTCTTTGACTCAGCCTCAAGCTGCAGTACGTGCCTGTTTTATCTGTGCCTCCCATACTCTGTACATCTGCCTCTCTTTATTACAAGGCATAATCGCTAATTGACTCATCTCTCTCCCTGGACTATTTGGGGGCTAGAGATGTCCCCTTTTATAGTGAAATCCTGAGTAATGTTGCCCAGAAAATAAGAGACTCACAGAGAACAACTGCTGGTTGAATGAATAAATGGTGATGTGTGGTTTAGATTTAGACAAAGAGGTCTGACCTTTACCTGAGATGTGTGTCTATTTTTTATGAGTCACTTTCCTTCCTGTTTGACTAATATGGCGCCTCTCTAGAGCCAAGAATGATTATTATCTGCTTTCCCATAAAATCTTATCCTTCCAGATGACACAAATCTCCCCTGATGTCAATCAGAAAAGTGGCACCTGAATGCCAAAAGGACTGACAGAATTGCTCAAGTGCAAAAATGCCCCAGGCACTGTTTAGAAATACAAGTGAATCTGTCTATGCGCAGACTCGGTGTGTGTCGGCCAACTTCTTTACACTAAAGATGGTTGTGGGGAAATATTTATCGTGCCTTATAAATTATTTACAATTGAATTTGTTTAAATGTTCAACAGTGATGCATTTAAAACATGACTCAATATACAAAAGTATCAATACTGAGGCAACCTTTTCGTGATTGATAGAGTGATAACAGTATCTGTTATCTAGAGTGTGGTGCCATGACAGAACTGGAGAAATGACTGAAATCTCCGTGACCATCCTAAAATGGGATTCTAACAAAGTAACTGGAAATGACAAAAAATAAAGACTATGTTAAGGTAAAGAAGAGGACATTGGAAGATGACAGAAGTCTTACTAGGATTTTAAACCTTAAAATAACACACTTATTATTACTGCATATAACAGAAAGTATTTTGGCATTTTGCATGAAAAAGAAAGTAAGTTTCTGTTTACTTGAGTTTAGAGACAAAACTTGGCTTGGAGGATGCTGGAGGGGAACAAGGACATCTGAACACTCTCCCCCTCCTTGCCCTGCATTAGTCTAGTTTGCCTCTTAATGTAGATGGTGGAAGCATGAAAATGCTTGCCTTCCTCAAGGAAATAAAGTGCAGATTGCTATGAGTTGAAGTAAGATTGATTCAGAATTGGTACCTGGCAATTGTACCTGAAGTGTCTGGCAATTTCCAATTAGAGAAATGATGAGGGAGTTTCTTCTTTCCTCTCTCTCACCTCCCTAAGGACCTTGTTTTGGAATTTGCTTCAGCAGTTTCTCTCTTCCTTGGGGTCTCCTATAAACTTACAAATGTCTTTAGTATCATCCACTTTCCTCCTCCAGCTACCATTTCGGCTTCTACTCCTTTTCTGCAGCACAAGTGTAAAGAAAATCAATATTTCATATCTCTTTCCTCATTTTCCATTTTTCTCACCCAATAAGGCTTTTGAATTCACCACCACAACTTTTTTAAAAAAGTATTTATATATTTATTTGGCTGCACCAGATCTCAGTTGCAGCATGTGGAATCTTTGATTTTCATTGTGGCATGAAGGTTCTTTAATTGGGACATGTGGGATCTTTTAGATGTGGCAAACAAGCTCTTTTTAGTTGTGGTATCCAAACTTTTATTTGTGGCATGTGGGATCTAGTTCCCCGACCAGGAATTGAACCCAGGTCCCCTACAATGGGAGTGTGGAGTCTTAGCCACTGCATTGGGAGCGTGGAATCTTAGCCACTGGACCATCACAGAAGTCCCAACCACAGCTGTTGCTGAAGCAGACAGTGAACAAATACTGCTGAAATGAAAGGTTAATTTTCATTCTCCAGGTGACTTACCTCTAAATACCATTCAACACAGTTGTTCACTCCCTCTTGAAACACTTCATCCTCTAGCCTTCTTAATTCCATAGATAGGCCTTATTTTCTTATCTCACTGGTTTATTAGTCAATCACTTTTCTAAATTCGACGCCCCTGGTTCTGTCTTTGCCTCTTGTTTTCTTATCTACACTCTAGCCTACAAAATTTGAGTACTAGGTGTGTGCTAAGTTGCTTCAGTCATGTCTGACTCTTTGCAACACTTTGGACTGTAGCCCGCCAGGCTCCTCTGTCCATAGGATACTTCAGGCAAGAATACTTCAGTGGGTTGCTGGGCCCCCTCCAGGGGATCTTCCCGATCCAGGTATTGAACCTGTATCTCTTATGTTTCCTGCATTGGCAGTCCGGTTCTTTACCACTAGCGCTACCTGGGAAGCCCTTAAGTATCATGTATACACTTTATTCGCTAACCAGGGCCTTGTGTATTTGATTGCCTTCTTGATAGCTCTTTTTGGATTCCTGTTAGGCATTGAAAAACCTAACAAATCCAAAGAAGTTCATTGCATTCTTTCCTCTTACCCCCACTCCACCCCGACCCCTGCCAAACCTACTTCTCTGAGTCACCAGGATTGCACCATCATGAACACCAACTGCTCAGACCAAAAACTAAGAAATGTCCACATCACTCATTAATCCATCAGCAAGCCTCATTCACTCCAAAATGTATCTCACATTCAATCACTTTCATCGTCTCACTGTTTCTAGAGCAAGCCTCCCTCTGTCTCCTCGGCTAAAGTGACAGCCTCCCCAGTTAGTCTCCCTGCCTCTATCAGTGCTGGTCCAGTAATCAGTTAGCAGCAATCACAGCAGGTGAAGAGATCTTTTGGATGTGTGCTCAGTCATGTCTGACTCTTTTTGACCCCAAGGACTGTAGCCCTCCAGGCTTCTCTGTCCTTGGGATTGTCCCACCAAGAATACTGGAGTGGGTTGCCATTTCCTTCTTCAGGGGACCTTCATGACTCAAGGATCAAACTCGGGTCTCCTGTGTCTACTACATTGCAGGTGGTTTCTTTATTGCTGAGCCACCAAAAAAAAATCTAAATTCACAACATTCCTTTGCTTAAAACATTTTAATAATTTCCCACTGCACCCAAAGAAAAATGTAAGCTCTTTACCCATGCCCTAAATGATCTGGCTCAGCCTACTCCTCTAAATTCCCCACTTGGCCTTTTTGGTTTCAAAGCCCTTATGCTCAAACCTTGTTTTTGGTGTTCCTTTTTCTCTTGATGCAAAGTGGGAACACTCTCCATCCACTTGGATGATTCTTTCTCAACATTCATGTCTCAGCTCAAATTTTTAGGCTTTCTATCTACAGGAACAGCCTCCCTACTGCATCACCCACCTGTCATTTTCTTCATAGGACATGGTTTTATAATCTTCAGAGTGCTGGTCAGTAATAGAAACAATCTTTTTCATTTGGTGATGAACTTGTTGAATACATTCTCACTACTAAAGTATCTAGAGGGTTCAGACACTGGATCCTCACTGCCTCCTCAGGGCCTAGAATATTGTTGAATGGTATTTATTGGCTGACTGACTCAGGATACCTCTCTATCACATGTTAAAACTGAACTTTCTACCAAAAACTTCAAAAGTTCATTTTTTGAGCAATAAGACACATCCTAGAAATTGTCCTGGTAGAATCATTTTGGGGTGGTTGACCTGTAGAAATTTGTCTTCTTTGCTACCTGTTTCCAGCCACACTTCCAAGTTCCTCTCTTTGCCTCTATTTCTGTCTCTGTCTCCATCTTGATCTTAATCTCTATCTTGGTCTCTAAATTTCTTTAAACATATGCTTCCTTTGTGGCCCTGTATCTAGCTTTCTCTCTTGTTAAACACAAGGCAAAGGGCTTTCTTTAAAGGAACGTAATAATGGCAAGTGACTGTATTTACTGAGCATTAGAAACCATTATCATCATATTCAACAGCTCGCTGTTTTGGCTATTGTCTTTAAAAGATGAGATATTTTAGCTATTATGTAAAAACCTCATTATGGAACAGCTCTTTACTGCACAATTGGTTATCTGTGGATCAAATCATGTTTCCTAAAATATCCTCATACAGTATTTCTCGATAGAATAGGGCTAGTTCATTCAATATCTTAATGTAATGTTACAGAGGCTCAACTTAATTTTTGGTGTTTGAAGTCAAGTTCACTTTCACAGTAACTCATGTTTAGGAAATATACTTTAGATATATTTTATTCAGAAAATATTTAATGAATTGCTACTATATGCAAGGCACTGTAATATATATTGGAAATGTGATGGGAATGAATGTTCTGTCATCTGTCTTTATGGAGCTTAGAGACTTAAAGGGGAGGGAGATATTAATAAAATAAAAAAAATAGTTCAGTTCAGTTCAGTTGCTCAATCGTGTCCGACTTTTTGCGACCCCATGAATCACAGCACGCCAGGCCTCCCTGTCCATCACCAACTCCCGGAGTTCACTCAAACTCATGTCCATCGAGTTGGTGATGCCATCCAGCCATCTCATTCTCTGTCGTCCCCTTCTCCTCCCACCCCCAATCCCTCCCAGCATCAGGGTTTTTTCCAGTGAGTCAACTCTTCACATGAGCTGGCCAAAGTATTGGAGTTTCAGCTTTAGCATCAGTCCTTCCAATACTTATTGGATGAATTTTTACTGTGTGCCGGGCAGTGTTTTAAGTGTCTTACAACCAGTAATGGACTTGTAAGACCTGGTGGCTCAGTGGTAAAGAATCTGTCTGCATTGCAGGAAATGAGGGTTCAATTCCTGGGGTCGAGAAGATCCCCGAGAGGAGGAAATGGCAACTCACTCCAGTATTCTTACCTGTGGAATCCCATAAACAGAGGAGCCTGGTGGGGTACAGTCCATGGGGTCGTACAGAGCATGGGGTTGAGCTCCCTGTGTCCGTATAGCAGTTCCCACTGGCTATTTTACACATGGTAGGACATATATGTCAACACAACTCTGAATTCTTCCCATCCTCTCCTTCCCCCCACTGTGTCCAAAGTCTATTCTCTGTCTGCCTCTCTATTCCTGCCCTGCAATTAGGTTAATCAGTACCATTTTTCTAGATTCTTTATATATACATTAATATACAAAAATTTTTCTCTTTCTGACTTACTTCACTCTGTAACAGGCTCTAAGTTCATCCACCTCACTAGAACTGACTCAAATGTATACCTTTTTATGACTGAGTAATATTCCAATGTATATACGCACCACAACTTTATCCATGCATCTGCTGATGGATATCTAGGTTGCTTCCATGTCCTAGTTATTGTTAATAGTGCTGCTATGAACATTGGGACATATGTGTCTTTTTCATTTATGGTTTTCTCAGGTTATCTGCCCAATAGTGGGATTGCTGGGTCATATGGTAGTTTTATTTCTAGTTTTTCAAGGAATCTCCATGTTGTTCTCCATAGTGACTGTATTGGTAAACCCTGGTGGCTCAGATGGTAAAGCGTCTGCCTGCAATGCGGGAGACCTGGGTTCAACCCCTGGGTCGGAAAGATCCCCTGGAGAAGGAAACGGCAACCCACTCCAGTACTCTTGCCTGGAAAATCCCATGGATGGAGGAGCCTGGTAGGCTACAGTCCATGGGGTTGCAAAGAGTAGGACACGACTGAGCAACTTCCCTTTCTTTCTCTAGTGACTCTATTAGTTTACATTCCCACCGACAAGCAAGAGGGCCCCTTTTCTCCACACCCTCTTCAGCATTTATTGTTTGTAGATTTTTTGATGATGGCCATTCTGACTGGTGTGAGGTGATACCTCACTGTTTTGATTTGCATTTCTCTAATAATGAGTGATGATGAGCATCTTTACATGTATTTGTTGGCCATTTGTATGTTAGAAGCCATACTTTCAATCACTATGTTTTACTGCCTGGTGAGACGTTGAAAAAAATGAAAGGTAAGAATCATTCCAAGTAAATTCATAATTATAACAGTATGAACTTAAAGTGAAGACTCTAAAGAGAATTCAGTACAGAGTAACCTAGCATGGGGAATCAGGGAGGATTTTCTGATGTAAGAGATGGGAAGGGTTTAATTAATTAATTTATACTTCATTCCCTCCAGCCTTATTCTGTTCTATTTAATACCATGAGGACCTTCTTTTCACAGGAATAGAGAAGCTCCTCACTGACAATCTGGCAGTTAATTCATTCTCTGACCTTTCCACTTCCCGCACTATAATCAGTCTCTGCTGTTGCTTAACATAGTGCAAAGTCAGAACAAATGAACATAGGTCAGATACATGTAAAAACTCCCTGGGTGGCCATGGTCTATCTCAGGGTGAACGTGGAACCTTCAATGATAACCCTAACAAGTGAATGACGTTAACTCCAATTCTTTTGTGACCCATTCTAGCCACTTGTAGATAAAGCTATAATTCGGAGAGGAATTATTTAAGAGGATCATAATCAGATTATGCAATTGGGCCTTGGTAGGACTGATACTACTGCATTTAATTTATGATACATGATATAGTAAATCAACTCAGGGAAATGGCACCTTTCCTTTTAATGCAGGTCATTAGGAAAACATTCCTCATTGTCCATGGGACAGAGCACTAGAATGTGCTGCCAGAGGAGGTCATTGTAGGTTCTTTTTAAGCAACAGCTCATTTAATTCCCACATAGGCCAGGATATTTCCATTTGTTCTTTGGATACAGATTTTATTCTTCACCCCAGCACTTAGCTAAAAATGTTGAATACTGCACACAAGGGAGACCAAGAGGAAGAATGAAAATGAATGTGTTGCCAAATGACAAAGTTTTATAGTCTCTTAAATCTGAGAGGATTGATTTCTCTCTCTTTTTTTTTCACTTGCAGATGAAACATACAGATTTCCGAAAAGAAATCACAGATGTGTAATGAGGTGGTGAGACTAAATCAGCAAATGAGAAGCGGGAAACATCCCAACAGCAATTATTCAACAGCCACTGAAATTTGCAAAAGATGCCAATATCTCCCAGGAGAGTAAACAATCATGATGTAGAAATGTCAACTGTGGAAATACTGTGTTAAAAATGTAGTGCAAAATTTTCCAGCACTATATTTTGTCATAGGAAGTGTAGCCTTATGCACAATAGTCCATAAGTAGTCCCCGGGGTGTGGATACATCAGCAGAAACCTCTTTACTTCTCTGTGCATGGTAGTTACTAGTGAACTCAACTGGGGACACACTGGCTAGCTTAATTTATTATCACCAATAACTGTTTATGTCTAGTAAGATTAAACAAGGAAATTCAAACCTATATCTTATATACACCCATTTGGCTGCTCTTACTGATGGCTGGTTTATTGTGTGATCCTGTATCTCCTAGGCACAGTCAAGAAACTCCCCTTTGGATGTCTTGGTGATGCTTTCCTCTTATGTCTTTTAAAATATCCCAAATGGGAAGCTCCTTGGAAATCAGAAATAGATACAGATGGGAGTCATATTACTTAAAAAGTAAACAAGCTATTAATATACTTATTCTCCGGTTTTGGTAATCATTGATTTTGTTTGATTTAACTTTTTACAATTGCTCCCAATACTAATATTTCTAACACTATATAATAAGCCTATGGTTTTCAGGTAATATCAAGGCAATTGTTATCCTTTTTAAAAAATTTTTATTTATTTATTTGGCTGCTGTGGATATTAGCTGTGGCATGTGGGATCTTTAGTTGCAGCAAGTGGGATCTAGTTGCCTGACCAGGGATCAAACCTGGGCTTCCTGCATTGGGAATACAGTCTTAGCTACTGGACCACTAGGGAAGTCCCTGTGTGGCAGACAATCCATCCTAAGAATTTGGGATTAGCTGTTAATGAATTTTGACTCCCTTTTTGGAATGCTAGGGTAATGGTCTGTTTGTTTTTATGTTTAATGTTTCTGGCGAAGAGGAGAGTAAAAAGGAACATGAAGTCAGAGGTTACTTACTACTATTTTGATGGTTCTTTGGCAAGTCTCTCCCCTTAATGTTAACCAAATGCATTTTGCTGGTTGTTAGGTGAAGAAAAGATGGAGTCCCTCAGTGAAAAAGATTGGGGTCAGGGTGGTGCTCAGAGGTAATGAACGTGAATAGACGCAGACAGGAAAAGAATCTTCCTAACATTTGGAAGCCTAAAATGAATGAGCTGGTGAGAGTTAAATGTTTGTCATTCTAAAGGGTCCTGAAGTCATGTCAGTGATTGAGTGCTAATGGCAGTAGAAAGACCACTAAGTGACTAATGCAATCCCGTTTTAGGACTTGAATAGTTAATTGGATTTAATGATTTTCAGGGATTTAGCATTATTTATTATGAGCAATTAAAGCGTTCTAGTGTTCCAGTAGCACTAGAGGACAATGTGATAGTACTGTTAAGCTAAAGTGGGAGTAGAGTGCTGTATATGAAAGGAGAGATGGGGTACTGTATTAATGTGGCCTGGGAATTCTAGGATCCTATTTCTATAATTATAATTAACAATGAAGGAGTCATTTTGCTTTAGAGATCCAGAATTTACCTTATCATCTGTTCAAGGCATAAATCTTTAGAAATAGTGGGATGATGATTTGTCTTATGCATTTCTATGGCTAGCCTGACATTTTTATATCAGATCAGTGAGCATGCAGATGCAAAGTTATAAGGTCTACACTAACGTCTCCCAGATGTTTATTAAAAGTCTTCAGAGTAACTTTGCCAACTCTAAACTCCTTAATATATGCATATGTCATAGGACATATTTTATGAATTTCACATAATAGAAGAAAGTTCAGAATCAACTTTTTTAACTGTTATGTTCTCAAAAAGCTTTGAAAGGATTCAAAATTATCATAACATACAGGCAATTTCAAAATGCTTCAGTGACCCTTGGCAATGGACTAACTCTTTTAACAGCATATTCATATGTTCCCAGCCACAACCTGTATCATAATTCTTTAATTTTTTTTCTCTTTTGAAATTGATTTTTTCATAGGAAGATGGGTTGCTTAAGATTTCTAGAGGTTGGACATGAATAAAGAAAGTTAATGGTAAGTATATTACTATGTATTTAAGGCCAGATAGATCTCAGAAAATTCAATCTTTTCCAGAAAGAAACAAAAGTCATTATTTGTCCCTCTCAGCAGCTTCCAATGATAATAAATTATATTTTCAGATGCCAGAGGGGTCATCTAAAGGCAGTTTTAAATAATATACCATTTATTGAAACAGACTGCAGCTCTGCTTATGGGATCTTTTGTAGAATATCCTCAGTTTCTTGAGGCAGCAGAACCTGGTGACTTAAGTCTCAAGAGAGGAGCCAGGATCGTTGGATTGTAAAGTTGGTGCCAGAGTGGCTCATATATTGTCTAAGCTCTCAGAAGAAGAATCTCTGAATCTGTAGAGATTTAGAAAATGAGGACTGAACTTAAGATCAGAAAAATTCATTTTAATACTTGCTTGGCAAAATAGTCCACCTGAGCCTCAGTTTCTTTACAAATGCATTTGAAGTTTGATGGATTAATACCTTCCACTTAGAATTGTAGGGTGTTATGTGAGGTTATGTGAAGTAAAATTATTTTGTGAATTGTAAAATCCTCATCAAATGAGAGTGACTTTTTATTATATATATGAATGAAAGCTCATGCCTTGAAACCCATGACCTAAAGGGAATGAGATACTCTCTCATAAGTTCACACTGTACTATTCCTTGTTCAGTTATAAAAGTCTGTTGAAGAATGTAGTAATGGTATTTTTATGATCTATTAATATGATGGTGTAAAAGGTCTTTCAAAAAGTGATGTTGGATATAGTATAACCTGCCTCTTTTATTTACTATGCTACTTCTAAATTCTTTTTTATGGAAATATTTTGTTTTAGAGAATTCTTGAGTAAACCTCTAATTTGGAAGGCTGGAAGAAGAAGCTAAAGTTACAGCTGAGAATTATTTATAGGTAAGTGACAACTGAGAGTCTGGGCAGAGTTAGGGGTGTGTGAGTGGAAACTATAGAGATAAGATAATTAAGTATCTAAGTCTCAACTATAAAAATTCTGAAATGACAGATAAAAGTGATTTTGCACTGAATCAAATTATGTCAGAGAATTCTTATTTTTTTTGAGCATCAAGTATAAATACAAATTAAGACAAAAATTCATTTACTGTTGTATGGAGAATGCCAAAATATGTGCAAATATTTGTAATCTTTTGCAGATATCAGTGGATATATTAAGTCCTGGTGGATGAGTGATGTCCCAAGTCTATTCTCAACAGTATTAATTTATTACATAAAAAGAAGAGATGTGTCGTGGGCTGATACTTTCCACTGTCTACACGAGCGCATGCTCATTCACTCAGCTGTGTCTGACCCTCTGTGACCCCAGGCTCCTCTGTCCATGGAATTTTTCAGAGAAAAATACTGGGGTGGATTGCCATTTCCTACTCCAGGGGATCTTCCTGACCTGGGGATTGAACCCATGTCTCCTGTGTCTCCTGCATTGGCAGGTGGATTCTTTACCACTGTGGCACCTGGGAAGCCCTTCCACTGTTTACCTTGCTCCATAGATCCATATTGTAACTCAGAGATTGCTATTTATGGCAAAATTGTATAGTCAGTTTAATCAAGTTGCTTTCCTAATGTAGAGGCTACTAAAGAGAGTCAACCTCTGGTGATGAGGTACCCAAGGGAGGAATTTTGCCAAACAATTACAGTGACGTTATGTGGCATAAAGTCAACTGCACCAAGGCTTTGTTCCAGGCAATCCGAAAGACAAAGTAGATGGCCAAGGCAAATAATTCACATTAATGTATTGTTTCTTAAACTTCGTATTGTCTGATTCAACTATCTATTTAGTTCAAATGAATTGGAAAATTGCTGTCTCCATGGCTCTCAGCACTTAGATACACATGCCTAACATACTATGATAAATGCTGTAAAATAATAATTTTATTGAGAATAAAACAGTATCAAACAATGTTGAGCAAGGAGACTAATTACTCACAAACACATCTCAGAGTCAGAAGAAATCATAGCAGCAATGGCATCTACTGTAGGCCTAGGTAGAGCAGTGTAGAGGTTTTGGAACTACAAAGAATGAATATGATTCCTGACTGTGTCTCGTATTAGTTGAATGACCATAAGCAAGTAAAGTCCTTAAGTAAGTGACCTTAAGTAAGTACCCTCTAACCTCTTTGCCAATAATATAAGGAGAAAAACATTATCTATTTGAGAAGATTTGGTGAGAATTAAATATGATAATACATGCTGCCCAGTACATAGTAATGGTACATTGAATGCTACTAACCATTACTACTACGAAATTTGAGTGACTCACTATGTCTATTGTCTCTCAGCTCCAAACCTCTTCCTCTTCTCTGCCTTGGGATGCTGGAGCTCGTGTACTGCAAATCACATTTCTGCTTTGCTGGGGGGTCCAGGTAGGGTAGGCTCTGCAATAGAGGCCACTAGAGGGAAACTGCAGGGCTAGAGGACATGAAGGGAGGTGCTTCTTTATGGGTTTTCTGTCTGTTACAGGTTTCAGTAAGCATTGCTTTATTCTTTCAACAGTTCCTTTCCAGGGTAGAACCCAAATCTGGTGTAGCTTTTACAACAGTTGCACTTTATCCTGCACACTCATGATGCTAACATCAATCAGGCAGTTAAAGGTCTGGATCTGAGCTCTGATGGGCCTTCCTTAGAGCTCAGACTCACCAGCAGGGCAGCACCCTTTTTTCTTAGATGTCCGAGTTTCAGCTTCATAGTGCTCTCCCTCTGAACTTCAAAGTGTTGGTATATCTAGCCTCTTCCTATTGTTTCCTCAGCTCCAGGGATAGTAGATCCTTTAAGGATTCGCTATCTTCACACCATAGAGTTCTCTCATTATCCTTCTAGTCACCAGACTCTGTACCTAGTTGATTATTCATTATAGTAAATTTCCTCTCTTCAAATAAGTGGTATGGTTTCTATTTCCTGAGTAGCCCTCACTGATAAACTTAATATCTGATGGTTTATTTAATCATTTGGACTGTTTAGAAAGATCTTGGTTGAGAGACGCCCGGCTCCCGGCGGCGCAGACGCGAGAGACGCCCGGCTCCCGGCGGCGCAGACGCGAGAGACGCCCGGCTCCCGGCGCAACCGACCACGTGCAGAATCGTGGCTGAGAGGAGCTGCCCCGCACCCAGGGTTAGGGCGGTGGCCGAGAGGAGCTGTACCACGTCCAGGAGGCGGTGGCTGCTTGGGCACCGGAGGGCCGAGAGGAGCTGATCCACATTCAAAGCCCATTGTCTTCTAAAGGAAAGAGAAGAAATCCAGCTCCACCCACCAGAACACCGACACATGCTTCCCTAACCAGGGAACCCGGACAAGTCACCTGTCCAACCCCACACACAGCGAAGAAACTACATAATAAAGAGAACTCCACAAACTGCAAGAAGAGGGAAAGGACACCCCAAGCAAAGCAATATAAGCAAGATGAAGAGGCAGAGAAATACCCAGAAAGTAAAGGAACAAGATAATTGCCCACCAACACAAACAAAAGAAGAAGATATAGGGAATCTACCTGATAAAGAATTTCGAATATTGATGGTGAAAATGATTCAAAATCTTGAAAGTAAAATGGAGTTACAGATAAATAACCTGGAGAAAAGGATTGAGAAGATGGAAGAAAGATTTAATAAGGACTTAGAGGAAATAAAAAAGAGTCAATATACAATGAATAATGCAATAGATGAGATCAGAAACACTCTGGAGGGAACAAACAGTAGAATAACAGAGGCAGAAGACAGGATAAGCGAACTAGAAGATAGAATTGTAGAAATAAATGAAACAGAGAGGAAAAAAGAAAAACGAATTAAAAGAAATGAGGACAATATTAGAGACCTCTGGGACAATGTTAAACGCTCCAACATTCGAATCATAGGAGTCCCAGAAGAAGAAGACAAAAAGAAAGACCATGAGAGAATACTTGAGGAGATAATAGTTGAAAACTTCCCTAAAATAGGGAAAGAAATAATCACCCAAGTCCAAGAAATCCAGAGAGTCCCCAACAGGATAAACCCAAGGCGAAATACTCCAAGACACATATTAATCAAATTAACAAAGATCAAACACAAAGAACAAATATTAAAAGCAGCAAGGGAAAAGCAGCAAATAACACTCAAGGGGATTCCCATAAGGATAACAGCTGATCTTTCAACAGAAACTCTTCAGGCCAGAAGGGAGTGGCAAGATATACTTAAAGTGATGAAAGAAAATAACCTACAGCCCAGATTACTATACCCAGCAAGGATCTCATTCAAATATGAAGGAGAAATCAAAAGCTTTACAGACAAGCAAAAGCTGAGGGAATTCAGCATCACCAAACCAGCTCTCCAACAAATGCTAAAGGATCTTCTATAGACAGGAATCACAGAAAGAGTGTATACACTTGAACCCAAAGCAATAAAGAAAATGGCTATGGGATCCTACTTTTCAATAATTACCTTAAACGTAAATGGGTTGAATGCCCCAACCAAAAGACAAAGGCTGGCTGAATGGATACAAAAACAAAACCCCCATATATGTTGTCTACAAGAGACCCACCTCAAAACGAGGGACGCATACAGACTGAAAGTGAAGGGCTGGAAAAAGATAGTCCATGCAAATAGAGACCAAAAGAAAGCAGGAGTAGCAATACTCATATCAGATAAAATAGACTTTAAAACAAAGGCTGTGAAACGAGACAAAGAAGGAAACTACATAATGATCAAAGGATCAATCCAAGAAGAAGATATAACAATTATAAATATTTATGCACCTAACATAGGAGCACCGCAATATGTAAGACAATTACTAACAAGTATGAAAGGGGAAATTAACAATAACACAATAATAGTGGGAGATTTTAACACCCCACTTACATCTATGGATAGATCAACTAAACAGAAAATTAACAAGGAAACACAATCTTTAAATGATATAATAGAAGAGTTAGACCTAATAGATATCTATAGGACATTTCACCCCAAAACAATGAATTTCACCTTTTTCTCAAGCGCACACGGAACCTTTTCCAGGATAGATCACATCCTGGGACATAAATCTAGCCTTGGTAAATTCAAAAAAATTGAAATCATTCCAAACATCTTTTCTGACCACAATGCAGTAAGATTAGATCTCAATTACAGGAGAATAACTGTTAAAAGTGCCAACATATGGAGACTGAACAACACGCTGCTGAATAATGAACTAATCATAGAAGAAATCAAAAGAGACATCAAAATATGCATAGAAATGAATGAAAATGAAAACACAACAACCCAAAACCTCTGGGACACTGTAAAAGCAGTGCTAAGGGGGAAGTTCATAACAATACAGGCATACCTCAAGAAACAAGAAAAAAGTCAACTAAATAACCTAACTCTACATCTAAAGCAACTAGAAAAGGAAGAAATGAAGAACCCCAGGGTCAGTAGAAGGAAAGAAATCATAAAAATTAGGGCAGAGATAAATGCAAAAGAAACAAAAGAGACCATAGCAAAAATCAACAAAGCCAAAAGCTGGTTCTTTGAGAAGGTGAATAAAATTGACAAACCACTAGCCAGACTCATCAAGAAACAAAGGGAGAAGAACCAAATCAATAAAATTAGAAATGAAAATGGAGAGATCACAACTGACAACACAGAAATACAAAGGATTATTAGAGAATACTATCAGCAATTATATGACAATAAAATGAATAACCTGGAAGAAATGGACAAATTCCTAGAAAAGTACAACTTTCCAAAACTGAACCAGGAAGAAATAGAAAATCTGAGCAAACCCATCACAAGCACGGAAATTGAAATTGTAATCAAAAATCTCCCAGCAAACAAAAGCCCAGGTCCAGACGGCTTCACAGCTGAATTCTACCAAAAATTTAGAGAAGAGCTAACACCTATTCTACTCAAACTCTTCCAGAAAATAGCTGAGGAAGGGAAACTTCCAAACTCATTCTATGAGGCCACCATCACCCTAATCCCAAAACCTGGTAAAGACCCCACAAAAAAAGAAAACTATAGGCCAATATCACTGATGAACATAGATGCAAAAATGATGAATGGATAAGAAAGCTTTGGTACATATACACAATGGAGTATTTCTCAGCCATCAAAAAGAATGCATTTGAATCAGTTTTAATGAGGTGGATGAAATTGGAGCCAATTATACAGAGTGAAGTAAGCCAGAAAGAAGAACATCAATACCGTATATTAACGCATATATATGGAATTTAGAAAAATGGTAACCTGAACCCTGTATAAGAGACTGCAAAAGAGACATAGGCATTTAGAACAGTCTTTGGGACTCTGTGGGAGAGGGTGAAGGTGGAATGATTGGGGAGAATGGAATTGTAGCATGTATATTATCATAAGTGACCAGTCCAGGTTCGACGCATAAATTTTCCTATGTTCATTTCTTTGCATTTGTGCTTTTTTAATAAAATTCTTTTTTAAAATATATATAAAAAAAAAAAAAGAAAGATCTTGGTTTTGAGAGGGGGCCCTTTTGAACCATACAAAACAACTTTCTGATTTTTACCAGCTTATCCAGTATTGACATGTTTAGAATAAAGTTACTGCTCCAGAGTAACAGAACTAAGTGGAAGTTATGATGCAGACAAGGCAGCCAGAAGGAAATAGCATGAAGGCATGGATAGAATGAAATGATTGATTGCTTGTTCAAACCAAAACTACAGTGATGGATCACCATTCTAGAATTTATCCATAAAATTCCAATAAAATTCAGGAAATAGTCTGATGTAACATTCCTCAACTTCCTATTAAAATATTAAATAAGATATAAAAATATGAAAGCTCACAACTCTGAAAACTTTTATTAACAATCAACTTATTGCTAGAATGGAAAGATGTTGCACAAACTGTAAACTAGGGGAACCAGAAGAAAAGATTATGAAATTACTATTGTATCTGAAAATAATAATAGCTAACATTTCTTGAATACTTAATATATACATTTCTTAATACTTTTAATAAATTATTTCATTCAATCTTTCTTAAAACTCAGTGGAGCTTAAAGCCGAGTGGAGCTACCCCATGCCCGAGGTCAGGGGTGGGGATGAGAGGAGGTACCCAACCCCAAGGTCAGGGCCGGCGGCTGAGAGAAGCTAACCCACATCCAAGAGGCGGTGGCTGAGCGGGATCAGGAGGGCCAAGAGGAACTACTCCACGTTCAAGGTCAGGAGGGGCGGCCTTGAGGAGATAGCCCTTGTCCAATGTAAGGTGCAGCGGCTGCGCTTTGCCGGAGCAGCCATGAAGAGATATCCCACGATCAAGGTATGAGAAACCCAAGTAAGATGGTAGGTATTGCAAGAGGGCATCAGAGGGCAGACACACTGAAATCATAATCACAGAAAACTATTCAATCTGATCACATGGACGAAAATACTGTCTAACTCAATGAAACCAAGCCATGCCGTGTGGGGCCACCCAAGACGGGCGGGTTATGGTGGAGAGGTCTGACAGAATGTGGTCCACTGGAGAAGGGAATGGCAAACCACTTCAGTATACTTGCTTTGAGAACCCCATGAACAGTATCAAAAGACAAAATGATAGGATACAGAATGAGGAATTCCCCAGGTCGGTAGGTGCCCAGTATGCTACTGGAGATCAGTGGAGAAATACCTCCAGAAAGAATGAAGGGATGGAGCCAAAGCAAAACCAATACCCAGTTGTGGATGTGACTGGTGATAGAAGCAAGGTCCGATGATGTAAAGAGCAATATTGCATAGGAACCTGGAATGTTAGGTCCATGAATCAAGGCAAATTGGAAGTGGTCAAACAGGAGATGGCAAGAGTGAACATAGACATTCCAGGAATCAGTGAACTAAAATGGACTGGAATGGGTGAATTTAACTCAGATGACCATTATATCTACTACTGTGGGCAGGAATCCCTTAGAAGAAATGGAGTAGCCATCATGGTCAACAAAAGAGTCCGAAATGTAGTACTTGGATGCAATCTCAAAAACGACAGAATGATCTGTTCTTTTCCAAGGCAAAACATTCAATATTACAGTAATCCAAGCCTATGCCCCAACCAGTAACGCTGAAGAAGCCGAAGTGGAATGGTTCTATGAAGACCTACAAGACCTTTTAGAACTAACACCCAAAAAAGATGTCCTTTTCATTATAGGGGACTGGAATGCAAAAGTAGGAAGTCAAGAAACACCTGGAATCACAGGCAAATTTGGCCTTGGAGCACGGAATGAAGGACAAAGGCTAATAGAGTTTTGCCAAGAGAATGCACTGGTCATAGCAAACAGCCTCTTCCAACAACACAAGAGAATACTCTACACATGGACATCACCAGATGGTCAACACCGAAATCAGATTGATTATATTCTTTGCAGCCAAAGATGGAGAAGCTCTATACAGTTAGCAAAAACAAGACCAGGAGCTGACTGTGGCTTAGATCATGAACTTCTTATTGCCAAATTCAGACTTAAATGGAAGAAAGTAGGGAAAACCACTGGACCATTCAGATATGACCTCAATCAAATCCCTTATGATTATACAGTGGAAGTGAGAAATAGATTTAAGGGACTAGATCTGATAGATAGAGTGCCCGATGAACTCTGGACGGAGGTTCGTGACATTGTACAGGAGACAGGGACCAAGACCTGGGAAAGAAATGCAAAAATGCAAAATGGCTGTCTGAGGAGGCCTTACAAATAGCTGTGAAAAGAAGAGAAGCAAAAAGCAAAGGAGAAAAGGAAAGATATTCCCATCTGAATGCAGAGTTCCAAAGAATAGCAAGGAGAGATAAGAAAGCCTTCTTCAGCCATCAATGCAAAGAAATAGAGGAAAACAACAGAAAAGGAAAAACAAGAGATCTCTTCAAGAAAATTAGAGATACCAAGGGAACACTTCATGCAAAGATGGGCTTGATAAAGGACAGAAATGGTATGGACCTAACAGAAGCAGAAGATATTAAGAAGAGGTGGCAAGAGTACACAGAAGAACTGTACAAAAAAGATCTTCACGACCAAGATAGTCACGATTGCATGATCACTGACCTAGAGCCAGACATCTTGGAATGTGAAGTCAAGCGGGCCTTAGAAAGCATCACTACGAACAAAGCTAGTGGAGGTGATGGAATTCCAGTTGAGCGACTTCAAATCCTGAAAGATGCTGCTGTGAAAATGCTTCACTCAATATGCCAGCAAATTTGGAAAACTCAGCAGGGGCCACAGGACTGGAAAAGGTCAGTCTTCATTCCAATCCCAAAGAAAGACAATGCCGAAGAATGCTCAAACTACTGCACAATTGCACTCATCTCACACGCTAGTAAAGTCATGCTCAAAATTCTCCAAGCCAGGCTTCAGCAATATGTGAACCATGAACTCCCAGATGTTCAAACAGGTTTTAGAAAAGGCAGAGGGGCAGACGCGGGAGACGCCCGGCTCCGGCGGCGCAGACGCCCGGCTCCGGTGCAACCGACCACGTGCAGAATCGTGGCTGAGATGAACTACCCCACGCCCAGGGTTAGGGCGGTGGCCAAGAGGAGCTGTACCACGTTCAGGAGGCGGTGGCTGCTTGGGCACCGGAGGGCCGAGAGGAGCTGATCCACATTCAAAGCAGGAGGGGCGGCCTTGAGGAGATACCCCTCGTCCAAGGTAAGGTACAGCGGCTGCGCCTTGCTGGAGCAGCTGGGAAGAGATACTCCACGACCAAGTGGAATATAAGAATCCAGTGTTCTGGGGAGGAAGGAACAAGATGGCGGAGGGATAAGACGGCAAGACCACTTTCTCCTCCACAAATTCATCAAAAGAACATTTGAACGTGGAGTAAATCCACAAAACAACTTCTGAATACTGGCAGAGGACATCAGGCTCCCAGAAGAGCAGCCCATTGTCTTCTAAAGGAGAGAGAAGAAATCCAGCTCCACCCACCAGAACACCGACACATGCTTCCCTAACCAGGGAACCCGGACAAGTCACCCGTCCAACCCCACACACAGTGAAGAAACTACATAATAAAGAGAACTCCACAAACTGCAAGAAGAGGGAAAGGCCACCCCAAGCAAAGCAATATAAGCAAGATGAAGAGGCAGAGAAATACCCAGCAAGTAAAGGAACAAGATAATTGCCCACCAACACAAACAAAAGAAGAAGATATAGGGAATTTACCTGATAAAGAATTTCAAATTTTTATGGTGAAAATGATTCAAAATCTTGAAAGCAAAATGGAGTTACAGATAAATAACCTGGAGAAAAGGATTGAGAAGATGGAAGAAAGATTTAATAAAGACTTAGAAGAAATAAAAAAGAGTCAATATACAATGAATAATGCAATAGATGAGATCAGAAACACTCTAGAGGGAACAAACAGTAGAATAACAGAGGCAGAAGACAGGATAAGAGAACTAGAAGATAGAATTGTAGAAATAAATGAAACAGAGAGGAAAAAAGAAAAACGAATTAAAAGAAATGAGGACAATATTAGAGACCTCTGGGATAATGTTAAACGCTCCAACATTTGAATCATAGGAGTCCCAGAAGAAGAAGACAAAAAGAAAGACCATGAGAAAATACTTGAGAAGATAATAGTTGAAAACTTCCCTAAAATGGGGAAAGAAATAATCACCCAAGTCCAAGAAACCCAGAGAGTCCCCAACAGGATAAACCCAAGGCGAAATACTCCAAGACACATATTAATCAAATTAACAAAGATCAAACACAAAGAACAAACATTAAAAGCAGCAAGGGAAAAGCAGCAAATAACACATAAGGGGATTCCCATAAGGATAACAGCTGATCTTTCAACAGAAACTCTTCAGGCCAGAAGGGAGTGGCAAGACATACTTAAAGTGATGAAAGAAAATACCCTACAGCCCAGATTACTATACCCAGCAAGGATCTCATTCAAATATGAAGGAGAAATCAAAAGCTTTACAGACAAGCAAAAGCTGAGGGAATTCAGCATCACCAAACCAGCTCTCCAACAAATGCTAAAGGATCTTCTATAGACAGGAAACACAGAAAGAGTGTATAAACTTGAACCCAAAGCAATAAAGAAAATGGCTACGGGATCGTACTTATCAATAATTACCTTAAACGTAAATGGGTTGAAATTTTCAAAAAGGCTAGGAAACAATTCTCATAGCCATCAATAGTTCAGTGTTGAGTTCATGAATAGTTTTTAAAGTTTGGGACAAACTGTAGTATTTGCTATTTGAAGTACTATTTGTAATTGGCATATTATGATGTAACATTGGTCTTCATTTCCAACTTAAAACGCCTAAAAATGCCTAACAGGTTTTTAGATTTGTGAATTTTAGTTGAAATGTATTTTACGATGTTACTAAAACTGCAGAAATATTGAAATATTTCAGAGAACTTATTCACTGTACATTTAATTTATTTTATTTATAAAAGTTATGAACTGTAGAAAGTTTTACTTGTTGGGTCAAATGCTTGTTGCTTCAAATGCTTGTTGCATTTGAAGTGCTAGTTACAAGAAAATCAAATACCTTCAATGTATAAACGCTATTAAGTTTTTAAAGGACTCTGGAGTATAAGTAAGTTTGTTTAAAGAAATTTAGTCTGTTCAACTTGAAAAAAAAATAAATAAAATTGGATTATTTGATTTAAAAAAAAATAAAAATAAAAAGGAATTACTTCACAAGCAACAAAAAAAAAAAAAAAAGAAAAGGCAGAGGCACCAGAGATCAAATTGCCAACATCTGCTGGATCATGGAGAAAGCAAGAGAGTTCCAGATAAACGCTATTTCTGCTTCATTGACTATGCCAAAGCCTTTGACTGTGTTGATCACAATAAACTGTGGTACATTCTGAAAGAGATGGGAATACCAGACCACCTGACCTGCCTCTTGAGAAACCTGTATGCAGGTCAGGAAGCAACAGTCAGAACTGGACATGGAACAACAGACTGGTTTCAAACAGGAAAAGGAGTACGTCAAGGTTGTATATTGTCACCCGGCTTATTTAACTTCTATGCAGAGTACATCATGAGGAACGCTGGGCTGGAAGAAGCACAAGCTGGAATCAAGATTGCCGGGAGAAATATCAATAACCTCAGATATGAAGATGACACTACCCTTATGGCAGAAAGTGAAGAGGAACTAAAAGCCTCTTGATGAAAGTGAAAGAGGAGAGTGAAAAGGTTGACTTGAAGCTCAACATTCAGAAAACATAGATCATGGCATCTGGTCTCATCATTTCATGGCAAATAGATGGGGAAACAGTGGAAACAGTGTCAGACTTTATTTTGGGGGGCTCCAAAATCACTGTGGATGCAATTGCAGCCATGAAATTAAAAGACACTTACTCCTTGAAAGGAAAGTTATGAGCAACCTAGATAGCATATTAAAAAGCAGAGACATTACTTTGCCAACCAAGGTCCATCTAGTCAAGGCTATGGTTTTTCCCATGGTCATGTATGGATGTGAGAGTTGGACTGTGAAGAAAGCTGATCGCCAAAGAATTGATGCTTTTGAACTGTGGTGTTGGAGAAGACTCTTGAGAGTCCCTTGGACTGCAAGGAGATCCAACCAGTCCATTTTAGAGGAGATCAATTCTGGGTGTTCATTGGAAGGACTGATGCTAAAGCTGAAACTCCATTACTTTGGCCACCTCATGTGACAAGTTGACTCATTGGAAAAGACTCTGATGCTGGGAGGGATTGAGGGGCGGGAGGAGAAGGAGACGACAGAGAACGAGATGGCTGGATGGCATCACCGACTCCATGGACATGAGTTTGAGTGAACTCCGGGAGTGGTGATGGACAGGGAGGCCCGGTGTGCTGTGATTCATGGGGTTGCAAAGAGTTGGACACGACTGAGCGAATGAACTGAACTGAACTAAAAACTCAGTGAAATAGATCCTATTAGCTGTGTCTTATAAATGAAGAAATTAAGGCATAGAGAGGTTAAGTGATTTACCTAGTTACCTTTTGCTAGTCAATGGCAGGGATAGAATTAAAACTCAGGTAATCTGGGCCCTCTGGCTTTAACTCCTATAATGATTATCATCTCTTTCTTTCTATCACTTAAGAGTCACCATGGCCACTCTATTGCACGAGTTCTGCTTTTTGAGGTAGTCAGAATCACATTCAGTTACATCCCTCCTTGAATTAGTATTTTTAATTCCTAAATTTAATAAAAGACACATTGCATCTCCAAGAGGAATATGGGAGAAGTTTAATTCCCACAAGCAAAGTACCATAGAATTTAGCAGGATCAATACTCTAGTAGACATGCAAAACCTACTGTTATGGTTTTATTTATTTTTTCATGTACTTCACTGTTCAGATCAATGATTCTCAACCAAGAGGGCACATCAGAAACACCTGGGAAATTTTTTACACACACAAGCTTATATCTCAAGATTTTGAGCCAGGAGGTCTAGAATGGAGCCACGTATGTATTTTGAAATTCTGATGTATTTTGAAAAAGTTGCCTAGGTTGAGGAACTAATTAAGAGTCACTGGTTCATATTATCAGAAAGTGACTCAGCAGATTGGCTAATTCAGAGAAGCAGATTCCAGCTTGGTTCAGCAGAGTCACACCACACGCTTGATGATTGTTAAAAGACTGAGCTTTGGTTTAGGCAAGGGGCACAGCAACTTTCTGTCTAGCTTTATTTACTTGAAGAGGATTCAATCAGAATAAAAGTGAATTCAAAGTAAGGCAACTAGCAGTCTGTTTGTTGGCAGACAGATTTCCTATTGTTCTAGAATAAAAATACCTCCTTCCACCCAATAAAACAAGGGCCCTATAAAGATGCTGCAGAACAAAGGAAAGACATATTTTGAAAATATTTTTTTTTTAGAAACCAAAGTAAAATTATAAAAAAGAAGAGAACCCACAAAACCCTGACATTTAAACATTAAGAAGGATAACATGATTTTATGAAAAATGAGTAATTCACAAGAGGAGAAATACTGAGATTAACAATAAATGGGATGAAAAAGAATAGTGTAAATGGAAAGAAACAGGGAATTAAAAATCCAACAATAGATTTAAAATACGTTTTGGAAACCTAAAAGGCAGGAGAGCTATTTCAAAGCTTTGAATTACTGATGTGTCTGTGTTCATTCGCTCAGTTGTGTCCAACTCTGCGATCCTATGGACTGTAGCCCCCAGGCTCCTCTGTCCAAGGGATTCTTCAGGCAAGAATACTGGAGTAGGTGCCACCTCCTACTCCAGGGGATCTTCACAATCCAGGGATCAAACCCACATCTCTTGTGTCTCCTGCACAGGCAGGCAGATTCTTTACCACTGTGCCACCTGGGGGTTGCTTGGGGTGCTGACATGGAAGACAAAATTTAGAAAACCTTCCAGGATACAGAACAAATGGAATCCTTTCCCATTGTTACAAGAACTGTAAACAACGGAAAAGGATGGGGAAGGACTGTGCATCTCAGTTTGCACTCATTCAGTTCCTGTTTTATGCCGATTGTCCTGTGTAATTATTAACCATTCCCTTCTTTTTCACTCTTAAAACTGTCCTGCTTTGAATATAAACTATTTGGTCACCTCACTATGAGTGACAAACTTCAGAAATATGGTGTACCTAAGACAGAAGAAGCCTTAGGAACAGGAACAGAACAAGTATAGAACAGGAACATGTACACAGGAACAGAAGGATTATTCAGAGACATCAGTTCAGTTCAGCTCAGTCGCTCAGTCGTGTCTGACTCTCTGCGACCCCATGAATCACAGCACGCCAGGCCTCCCTGTCCATCACCAACTCCCAGAGTTCACTCAAACTCATGTCCATGGAGTCGGTGACGCCATCCAGCCATCTCATTCTCTGTCGTCCCCTTCTCCTCCTGCCCCCAATCCCTCCCAGCATCAGACTCTTTTCCAGTGAATCAACTCGTTGCATGAGGTGGCCAAAATATTGGAGTTTCAGCTTTAGCATCAGTCCTTCCAATGAATACCCAGGATTGATCTCCTTTAGAATGGACTGGTTGGATCTCCTTGCAGTCCAAAGGACTCTCAAGAGTCTTCTCTAGCACTACAGTTCAAAAGCATCAATTCTTCGGCGATCAGCTTTCTTCACAGTCCAACTCTCACATCCATACATGACCACGGGAAAAACCACTGCCTTGACTAGACGGACCTTGGTTGGCAAAGTAATGTCTCTGCTTTTTAATATACTATCTAGGTTGGTCATAACTTTCCTTTCAAGGAGTAAGTGTCTTTTAATTTCATGGCTGCAATCATCATCCACAGTGATTTTGGAGCCCCCCAAAATAAAGTCTGACACTGTTTCCACTGTTTCCCCATCTATTTCCCATGAGGTGATGGGACCAGATGCCATGATCTTTGTTTTCTGAATGTTGAGCTTCAAGACAACCTTTTCACTCTCCTCTTTCACTTTCATCAAGAGGCTTTTGTGTTCCTCTTCACTTTCTGCCACAAGGGTGGTGTTATCTGCATATCAGCAGAAAAAATTTTGTGTTTGTTTTGTGAATTTTATTTTATGGACCAACTTCATTCTTCACAAAATCAATAAAAAGCAAACTGTGCCTAGACATATCTGGCAAAAATGTTTTAATAAAACTGTCAAACATTTAGGGAGAAAGGAAAGAAAAAAAGAGAAAGAAATAGATTTCTCACTACTGCTATATTGCATGCTCAAAGGCAATAGAGTGATACCTTACTGAATTTGTTTGGGAAATAATTCTATGTCTTGTCAGTTGTCTTTTATCTGTTAAAAAATAAACAAAGCCATACTAGGATATATAAGGGTGTAGAAAATAAAAATATGCCATTCATATACACCATGTATCCCTGGAAAGACTCTATCTAACAAGCACTTATTTTCCCTTTCCAAGAATCTATGCTAAGGCAATAATCTACAAAATGGACAAAGATTCTGCAAACAAAGATTTTCATCACAGAGCATTTTATTCCACAATAATTGTTGGGGTTTTTTGACAAAAATTGTAAGAAAAACTTAAATGTCAACATTCTAGGCATATCCAACATTCTAGGCTTGGGATAATACGCAGTTAATAAAATAATGATGACAGTGAGTTTCCCGTGACTTGGAAAACACTAGCAATATTATATAAAATAAAAGAATCTGAATAGAAATTCTCCACATTAAAAGTTCTATATAACAAACTCTAGGAGAAATACTGAAGATATTTGAGATAACTAGCAAGATTGATTGTTTCTGATAGTGAAATTAAGACCTTTTTTCTACACTCATATTTTCTTATTTTATAATTAGAGGTAACTAAAAGAGAGAAATATGATTTGTTTAAAATCTGTGGTGACTTGTAAAAGATTCATGACATGATGCAAGTGAGTAAAGCAGAATACAAAACCGTATGTTTACAATTTCAGAAATTCATTCATTCATCCCTTGAAAAATATCTAAGTGACCACTATGTGCAAAGCACTATAATAGTTCCTTGGATTATAATGGCAAGTAAAACAGAAAACACTAAACTTAGAGAGTCAGAAACATGTATACAAGAGGACAAACACTGAAAGGAAAAGTATGTTAAAATGGTGAGATTATTTCTTTTCTAAGCTCTAAATACAGTGTCCAATATTACCACTGCATTGTTTCTCATATAAACATGATAAAAGTCAATGGATAACAAACTGCAGTTAATCAAGTAAATAAATGTGTACCTGCTGCTGCTGCTGCTAAGTCACTTCAGTCATGTCCGACTCTGTGTCTTCCCATAGACGGAAGCCCACCAGGCTCCCCGTATGTACAAATGTATATGTATGTATGAATATATACATGATTAGATAACTACATAAGTAATATGTGCATATTACATACATATATTATGTAAATATATGTGTATTTATATAAATACTACCTAAATATAAGTAAATATGTTTACATAATAAAGTAAAAGCAACCTTCCTAGATCACTCTGGCCCAGAATTCTATCAGGTTTTTGAGAATCATCTACAAGAACTCTGCAGACCATTTGCTTAACAACCTCCTTTTCACAGTATTTAGAATCACTGAATCCACAGTAGAGGAAAGAATCCCAGTGATGAAATACAAGGATGTTTTTGTATTTTGAAATGACATTTCTTCCGAGTCCCTCTTATAAGGTACTTCAATCACTTTGTCATCACTATCTCATTAATTGTCTCATTATAGAAAAGTTTTAAGTTTTCTTTAAAAAAAACACAAAATCAAGGGACTGTGTCAGATTTTTGCCATAACCTTGCTTTTCTATAGTGCCTGTTAAATTTCAATGTAAGGGAACAGAGGCTTAGGGAGATTGAAAATAACAGAACTAGCGTATTAAAAAAAAATGAGTACCTACTATATGTCATATGATATTGCTAATCTATTTGAGAGCAATTTTTCTACTTAATCAGTACCTCTAACACGATGAGTAGTTATTATCATCTCATTATCTCTATTTTATGAGTAAGGTTTCTAAGATTCATTTATGGGTACACCTGGAATGGATTACATTCATTATCTTTTAATACCTATTTTCCCTCTTGTTCTCTTGCTTCAGATGAGGGTGGCCACCTCTTCTGTATAATAAGCACATCTTCTAGGTTTTCCAAACGGCACCTTTAAGCTGCTGTACCTGTTATGGTTACAGGCCTATGTCGCTTCCTCTTGCTTATCCAGTCATTTAGGCATTCCTAGTTAATACTTGCCTACTCAAATGTATTCACATTTCTAATCTAGAAGGATGATCCTGAAGCTCTAGCAAGCCTGCAGATTATTATTATCATTTTTTTTAAATAAGCTGATTTCTTTAAAAAAAATCAGCTACTTAATTCACTTGATATATAGATGTATATCAAATCACATTCTGTGCTTGAACTATCTTAAAATGTTATATCAGTCATACCTCAGTAAAGTTAAACAAAAATGAGTTAGTTATCAACATTTAAGGACAATTTTGGGCTTCCCTGGTGGCTCAGACAGTAAAGAGTCTGCGTGCAATTCAGGAGACCCAGGTTCGATCCCTGGGTCAGCAAGATCCCTGGAGAAGGGAATGGCAACCCATTCCAGTATTCTTGCCTGGAGAATTCTATGGACAGAGGAGCCTGGCTGGCTATAATCTACTGAGTTGCAAAGAGTTGGACATGACTGAGCAACTAAAACACACACAAGGACAATTTTACTTTAAAAAAAATCCACAGCCTGGCTTCCTTTGAAAATACAGAATATTTGGCAACATCCCATGAGTAACAACTTGTTGGAGGTGAGTGGTGGCTGACTACCTCCCTCAGGAAGGTTAAGCTCTATTCAGTTATCTACAATTTTTACTACTCCCTATCATATTATTTGCGCCGCCGGGGCCGGCGTCTCTCGTGTCGCGTCTGCGCCGCCGGGGCCGGCGTCTCTCGCGTCGCGTCTGCGCCGCCACTTCAGTATACTTGCCTTGAGAACCCCATGAACAGTAACAAAGGGCAAAATGATAGGATACTGAATGAGGAATTCCCCAGGTCGGTAGGTGCCCAGTATGCTACTGGAGCTCAGTGGAGAAATAACTATAGAAGGAATAAAGGGATGGAGCAAAAGCAAAACCAATACCCAGTTGTGGTTGTGACCAATGATAGAAACAAGGTCCGGTGCTGTAAAGAGCAATATTGCATAGGAACCTGGAATGTTAGGTCCATGAATCAAGGCAAATTGGAAGTGGTCAAACAGGAGATGGCAAGAGTGAACGTCGACATTCTAGGAATCAGTGAATTAAAATGGACTGGAATGGGTGAATTTAACTCGGATGACCATTATATCTACTACTGTGGGCAGGAATCCCTTAGAAGAAATGGAGTAGCCATCATGGTCAACAAAAGAGTCCGAAATGCAGTACTTGGATGCAATCTTAAAAATGACAGGATGATTTCTGTTTGTTTCCAAGGCAAACCATTCAATATTACAGTAATCCAGGCCTATGCCCCAACCAGTAATGCTGAAGAAGCCGAAGTTAATCGGTTCTATGAAGACCTACAAGACCTTTTAGAACTAGCACCCAAAAAAGATATCCTTTTCATTCTAGGGGACTGGAATGCAAAAGTAGGAAGTCAAGAAACACCTGGAGTAACTGGCAAATTTGGCCTTGGAGCACGGAATGAAGCAGGGCAAAGGCTAATAGAGTTTTGTCAAGAGAATGCACTGGTCATAGCAAACACCCTCTTCCAACAGCACAAGAGAAGACTCTACACATGGACATCACCAGATGGTCAACACCGAAATCAGATTGATTATATTCTTTGCAACCAAAGATGGAGAAGCTGTATACAGTTAGCGAAAACAAGACCAGGAGCTGACTGTGGCTCAGATCATGAACTCCTTATTGCGAAGTTCAGACTTAAATTGAAGAAAGTAGGGAAAACCACTAGACCATTCAGATATGACCTCAATCAAATCCCTTATGATTATGCAGTGGAAGTGAGAAATAGATTTAAGGGACTAGATCTGATTGATAGAGTGCCTGATGAACTCTGGACGGAGGTTCGTGACATTGTACAGGAGACAGGGACCAAGACCATCCCCATGGAAAAGAAATGCAAAAGAGCGAAATGGCTGTCTGAGGAGGCCTTACAAATAGCTGTGAAAAGAAGAGAGGCGAAAAGCAAAGGAGAAAAGGAAAGATATAAGCATCTGAATGCAGAGTTCCAAAGAATAGCAAGGAGAGATAAGAAAGCCTTCCTCAGTGATCAATGCAAAGAAATAGAGGAAAACAACAGAATAGGAAAAACAAGAGACCTCTTCAAGAAAATTAGAGATTCCAAGGGAACTTTTCATGCAAAGATGGGCTCGATAAAGGACAGAAATGGTATGGACCTAACAGAAGCAGAAGATATTAAGAAGAGGTGGCAGGAATACACAGAAGAACTGTACAAAAAAGATCTTCACGACCAAGATAGTCACGATAATGTGATCACTGACCTAGAGCCAGACATCTTGGAATGTGAAGTCAAGTGGGCCTTAGAAAGCATCACTACGAACAAAGCTAGTGGAGGTGATGGAATTCCAGTTGAGCTATTTCAAGTCTTGAAAGATGATGCTGTGAAAGTGCTGCACTCAATATGCCAGCAGATTTGGAAAACTCAGCAGTGGCCACAGGACTGGAAGAGGTCAGTCTTCATTCCAATCCCAAAGAAAGGCAATGCCAAAGAATGCTCAAACTACCGCACAATTGCACTCATCTCACACGCTAGTAAAGTCATGCTCAAAATTCTCCAAGCCAGGCTTCAGCAGTATGTAAACCGTGAACTCCCAGATGTTCAAGCAGGTTTTAGAAAAGGCAGAGGCACCAGAGATCAAATTGCCAACATCCGCTGGATCATGGAGAAAGCAAGAGAGTTTCAGAAAAACATCTATTTCTGCTTCATTGACTATGTCAAAGCCTTTGACTGTGTGGATCACAATAAACTGTGGAACATTCTGAAAGAGATGGGAATCCCAGACCACCTGACCTGCCTCTTGAGAAACCTGTATGCAGGTCAGGAAGCAACAGTTAGAACCGGTCATGGAACAACAGACTGGTTCCAAATAGGAAAAGGTGTACGTCAAGGTTGTATATTGTCACCTTGCTTATTTAACTTATATGCAGAGTACATCATGAGGAACGCTGGGCTGGAAGAAGCACAAGCTGGAATCAAGATTGCTGGGAGAAATATCAATAACCTCAGATATGCAGATGACACTACCCTTATGGCAGAAAGTGAAGAGGAACTCAAAAGCCTCTTGATGAAAGTGAAAGAGGAGAGTGAAAAGGTTGGCTTGAAGCTCAACATTCAGAAAACAAAGATCATGGCATCTGGTCCCATCACTTCATGGGAAATAGATGGAAAAACAGTGGAAACAGTGTCAGACTTTGTTTTTTTGGGCTCCAAAATCACTGCAGATGCTGATTGCAGCCATGAAATTAAAAGACGCTTGCTCCTTGGAAGGAAAGTTATGACCAACCTTGATAGTATATTAAAAAGCAGAGACATTACTTTGCCGACCAAGGTCCGTCTAGTCAAGGCAATGGTTTTTCCCGTGGTCATGTATGGATGTGAGAGTTGGACTGTGAAGAAAGCTGATCGCCGAAGAATCGATGCTTTTGAACTGTGGTGTTGGAGAAGACTCTTGAGAGTCCCTTATACTGCAAGGAGATCCAACCAGTCCATTCTAAAGGAGATCAATCCTGGATGTTCATTGGAGGGACTGATGCTAAAGCTGAAACTCCAATACTTTGGCCACCTCATGAGACGAGCTGACTCACTGGAAAAGACTCTGATGCTGGGAAAGGTTGGGGGCGGGAGGAGAAGGGGACGACGGAGAATGAGATGGCTGGATGGCATCACCGACTCTGTGGTCATGAGTTTGAGTGAACTCCGGGAGTTGGTGATGGACAGGGAGGCCTGGCGTGCTGTGATTCATGGGGTCGCGGAGAGTCGGACACGACTGAGCGACTGAACTGAACTGAACTGATCATATTATTTGTGGTGCTACTGGTAAAGAATCCGCCTGCCAAAGTAGGAAACATAAGAGATTAGGTTCAATCCCTGGGTTGGGAAGATCCCCTGGAGGAGGGCATGATCACCCATTCCCATGGACAGAGGAGCCTGGTGGACCACCATCCATAGGGTCCCATAGAGTCAGACACAACAAGCGACTTAGCATACGTGCACTGTATTATTTGGGACTGTTTTTCACATTTCCGTTAACTTCCTGGCTCCTATATGACATCTGAATTTGATACCTCTGCCCCAGGTCATTGAGTCTCTTACTGTGCTGTGCATACATAAAATTCACCTGGGGGAGATTCTTCAAAAAGGAAAAAAAAAAGCTGGTATCAGGCCACAACACACAATTTAGTGGAATTCAATGAGTCTAGAATCTAGACTTTAAAACTACTGCCTACATGTGATTTTGTTTCAGGTGGCACCCAGTCAAGGTTTGAAAATCACATTAGAGGAGACTCTTAGGCTAAGTGGTTCCCAAATATGATACTCAGAATCACCTGTGGACACAATCACCTGTGAAGTTGTTTGGTTTTTGGATAGATTTGTATGCTCCAAATCCAGGGATTCTGATTTGATAAGTCTGAGAATCTACATTTTGAAAAGCTATCTGGGTGTTGCTAACACACAGGTGGCCACCACTCTGGGGGCTGAAAGTCTAGGGAATTAGATTTAATGACAGAAAAAACAGTGAGTACAACGGGAAGCTAGGAATTTTGTTGTTCAGTCACAAAGGCATATCTGACTCTTTGCGACCTCGTGGACTGCAGCATGCCAGGTTTCCCTGTCCTTCACTATCTCCTGGAGTTTGCTCAGATTCATGACCACTGAGAGGGTTGTGCCATTCCACCATCTCATCCTCTGTCATCCCTTTTTCCTTCTGCCTTCAATCTTTCCCAGCATCAGGGTCTTTTCCAATGAGTCGGCTCTTAGAATCAGGTGGCCAAAGTACTGGAGTTTCAGCTTCAGCATAAGTCCTTCCAATAAATATTCAGGGTTGATTTCCTTTAGGATGGACTGATTGGATCTTCTTGTAGTCCAGGGGACTCTCAAGAGTCTTCTACAAGATCACAATTTAAAAGCATCAGTTCTTAGGTGCTCAGCCTTCTTTATGGTCCAACTCTCACATCTATACATGACTACTGGACAAACTATAGCTTTGACTATGTGGACATTTGTCAGCAAAGTTATGTCTCTGCTTTTTAATATGTTGTCTAGGTTTTCATAGGTTTCCTTCCAAGGAACAAGTGTCTTTTAATTTCATGGCTGCAGTCACCATCTGCAGTAACCTTAGCCAGATCTGAACTTTTTTTTGTCTGATTCCCTGATATTTTGCTTGATAAGAGACAACAGAATAAAATACAATTCCAGGATTTCTCTCTTTTTCACTAATGATTATTTCAAGTAGCTTTATTTTTCATTAACTCTGAATTTTTCTAATTTTACAGGTAAGTCAGAAATCTTTGGCTACACAATATAGAGACATTGGCTGGGGAACAGGGGTGAGAATTTGAGAAAGCAGTGACCCGAAGCCACAAGAACAGCATCACTTTTCTGTCCTCTGTGGTCTCTAGAAAACTTAAAACCAATTTGGGGAAAATGAAGGACATGGAAAGTTTAATAGGGTGAAGAAATACTTTTTCTATTTTTTATGAAATCAATTTCCTCAAGGTCTTACTCTTCCAGCTTTATTCTACATAACACAGTAAATTCTACATGGTCATGAACTCTATCTACTTAGTGAATGAGAATTCTTTTTCATAAAGTGGGACACTTCTTAGTTCACATCACCCACACTTTGACAGGTGGGGAATTTTCCACCAGTATTACTTAGTTGTGTTACACTGGAAAGGATGGAGATGGACCATTGATTCAGTTTGATCAACAGTCACTGAGCATCTACTGTGAACCACTCACTGTGCTAGGAGCTTAGGGTTCAATTCAGTGGAGGAGGGAGACACATATATCAACAAATAATTATTAAGCTATGCAACAGATCTAGAAAAGAAGAATGCTCAAGGTTGAAAAGTGACATAAGGGTGAAAGTAACAAATTGCAGTAGGGAGAGGACAGTGCACAGGTGATATTTAAGCAAAGTTTTGAAGGCTAAATGGGCTTCCCTGGTGTCTCAGATGGTAAAGAATCTGCCTGCAATGCAGAAGATCCCTTGGGGAAGGGAATGGCTACCCATTCCAGTATTCTTGCCTGGAAAATGCTATGGACACAGGAGCCTGGAGGGCTATTGTCAGTCCATGGAATTGCAAAGAGTCAAACACAACTGAGCAACTAACACTCACTTTTGAAGGCTAAATAGGAGTTTCAGGCAGACACAAGGGGAAAGGGATTCCAAGGAGTGATAGCAGTATATGTCAAGGTTTGGAACAGCACTATGCAGAGTGCTTAGGGTAAGGGGTGCTTAGTATCTAGAAGACATGAGAATAAGCCAGGCTTGGATGATGATAAGTCTTGAATGTCACATGAAAGCTGCTTAGAATTCATCCTATAGGTTAGAGCTTGGCTGTGTGGGTGGTTACTGAGAGGATTTTAGGTTGCTTGGGGGGCTTGACATTAAAAAACTCTGAATCCATAGTGAGAAAGTTAATCCCTTTTCAATTAAATGTTTAATCCATCTGCTAAATCAAGGAGAAAGCCTCAGTTTTGCATTAGTATGTGTTTAACACTTCTCTAACACTTGGAAAATTTCCCTTTTACAAAAAGGCTCAGGCAATTCTACCTAGATGGAATTGCTTTGTTTTCATTGTATACTTATTTTCATAATTAACTTCTCTTTATGGCAAGGGATACTGGTTTTTCATTAGTGTCTTGATAAAAGATCTTTAAATTTAAATTTAAAGAAAACAGTTAATTTTCAAAACAGCAATAGGTGATCACAGACACAGCAGAGACTAGGAGGGCAGTACATGAATGCATAAAGTTTGGAAATAATGATATTTTGGGAAAGTAGGGAAAGGGTTCAAGCAGTGAGTGAACCACCTCTCTTCTGACAGCACCTTGGAGAATATAATGGAAAAGACAAGAATGGAGGCAGAGAAGTCAGGAATGGGGATCACAGAACTACTGTAGGCACACGTGGCGTAAAACCAAGGTTAGCCTGTTGGTTTATTCCTGATCTTTCCTAGGGTTACATCATCACAGGAAGGGGATCCTAAGCATTTCCTGGCCTGAGCTGCGGCTATTTCTTGATGAAGATCTTCAAGTAGCTACTGCCCAGCAAGTGTTAAAGGCAGACTTGAAATGAAGGTCAGAATGAGATTTAATTATCTTCCAGTTTTCTAACCCACGATGTATTATTTCTAACCTATGAGTATTATTGGGAAACCGATGCGATCTCAAAACTTAACTAATGGATTTTTACGAATATAATCATGCAATCTTAGCTTTCATATTTGATTTCCAAAGTGTCTCATTCTAATCTGTGTTCTGGGTGTGGGTCTCCTATCCTGTTAGATCCTCAAACTCTCTCCTTCCCCCTCAAGTCTAAGATAGGCAGCAGAACTATGCAAGCCGTTAGGATGTTTTTAGTCCCTGTTGGAAGATGGGAAACCCTCCTTTTTCTTTTCTCCCTCTCCAGCTGCTGCTGTCCATTTAGGAGTCACAGTACGACCACACTGGGAAGATCCCCTGGAGGAGGGCATGGCAACCCACTCCAGTATTCTTGCCTGGAGAAACCGAATGGATAGAGGAGCCTGACAGGCCCCAATCCATGGGGCTGCAAAGAGTCACACGTGACTGAGGTGAGTTAGCATGCACAAATGACCAGGCTAGTTTGTGATAGAATGCCGGGTGATAGAACATGTGTGGGCTGTTCCTACTGCCAAGAGTACCTGGAAAGATATGTCTTGACTTTTTCAAACTGGATTAGAATCATTTTCTCAAAGAAAAAGATGTTACAATAAAAATGCTTCTCATCTGTTTTTAAAATTTGAAAGTACAAAGTGTTTTTATGTATATTAACTCACTGAAACCCCTATCAATTCTTTAAAATAGCATGGGAGGCCCTCCATAAATACCTGTTTAATAAGTACTATTGATAATTTATAATGGAAGAAACTGAGGTTCAGGGAGGTTACCAAAGCCGTTTTCAGATGCTTCTGGAGCTATAATTTGAAGACAGGTCTTCTGGTTTTTCCTCTTCACTCCACATCCCCTTCATCTCAAACAAAAGAGCCTGTTAGAGATAGCGTTTGGTGCCTATGCTGCTACTGCTAAGTCACTTCAGTCGTGTCCGACTCTGTGTGACCCCATAGACAGAAGCCCACAAGGCTCTCCCGTCCCTGAGATTCTCCAGGCAAGAACACTGGAGTGGGTTGCCATTTCCTTCTCCAATGTGTGAAAGTGAAAAGTGAAAGTGAAGTCGCTCAGTCGCATCCGACCCTTAGCGACCCCATGGACTTCAGCCCACCAGGCTCCTCCATCCATGGGATTTTCTAGGCAAGAGTACTGGAGTGGCTTGCCATTGCCTTCTCCGAAGGTGAAGGTGCCTATAGAACTACTAAAATCAGAATTCTGCTCTATTAGGATCAAATAGGGTTTTGTGGTCTGGCCTGAGATCTTAACAGCCACAGATAACATTGCTTCAACGGAAAAATCAATTCTGAATTGGAGATTAATTCATCTGCAAATCACAACTTGGTGTATATCTGTCCTTCTATATAGATATATAATAGATAAGTGCTTTTTAATATGATGATTTACATTTATCGATTTTAAAAAAATACCACATTTTAATTCCTAGAGATCTTATATTTTCTGGGCATGTGTATCTCAACAGAATGTCACAGACCAGAAAGAATTATCTTCACCTGCTTGTGGAAGCCCTTGAGGACCAGGTTTTGTAAGATTGCTGATGGTAATTGATCTGTGTTTTTCTGGTTTTAGGAAAGGCATGTGAGAATCTTGGGGATGGGGGATGGAATGCTTTTTGAAAGATATCCACAAAAACTAGAGAATCTGATATATTCCTTTAAGGCTGGTAGATCCTGCTCCAATTTTGTGAATTATTCCTGTAGTAATTGTTATTAAGGTGTGAGTTTCATCCATCAGGAGTGTTGAGGAGTGAAAAAAGAATTATACTATTGGCATAATAGAGTGTCTTTTGGGCGGTGGAGGGGCATTAGACTCAGTGCAGCGTACCTTATGTTTGCTGAATGAATGAAACAATGAATATATGGATGAAAGTGGCTTTGCTTTAAGAAGATTTATCTAGAAGCAGTGTGCAGAGTGGTTTGGAGGAAAGGAAGTAGAGAAATTAGGGGGTTATTCAAGAGTATTGGTGGGAGCAGCTAGTATCTTGCGAAAATCAGAAGGAAGAATAAGGTAAGGGCATGCAAAGCGTACTGAGGAAGGCGACAGAATGACGCCAAGAAGAGGGAGAAGCTAGAGATGTTACGAGAAATATTGTGACAGGTGGGAGAGAGTACCATCCGAGGATATCTTCACATATTTGAGTTTAAGGTAAGAATAGAAAGAGAGAGATAACTGGAAATTCCAGTTAGAAATTCTTGGTGTCACCACATGCAAAAAGAAAAACTCAGGAGTCTAAATCCTGAGAATGTAAATCTGGTTATTGCCTCACTATTTATAGTTTCTTCTTTGAAACTGTGAACTTGTTAGCAAATAGTGCTATAGATGGTACTAAGGATGATCCATTTATTCAGCAAATAATCATTGCTATGCCTATTCCTACTTCAAGGCCTTTGCACTTTTGCTCTCTTTGCTTGTAATACCTTTCCCTCAGCAATTTGCATGGCTGACTCTTTACTTCTATCAGTGGTACAATGTTACCTCTTCACGCAAGCCTTTGTGACTAACCATCCTCATTCTCTAGTCTTTTACGCTGAGTTATTTTTCTCCCTTGTACTTGCTTTACTTAATAATACTATATTATATATTTATTTGTTCATATGTCTTATTGTTTGCCTCCCTTACTAGAATATAAGTTCTTTTGAAACAGTGGCTTTGCTGTTCTATTTCCTTCTGTATTCTAAGGTTATGTTGAGAACTTCATTTGGGAGGCTTGTCACTGCTCTTTGGAGTAAGGAAGGTTGGAGGGGAAACCATTCTATGTGGGTTGAGACAACTAGACATCTGGAGAATGTGGGCTAAGGTGGGTATAAGGAACATAGTCAGGTGATGTGATCAGAGTGATAAAGTCACAGAGAGTTCAGGCTAAGTCCTGTCATGCGAAATCAGAACCATGTTCAGGTAGGAGTTACAGCAGAGCAGAGGAAGACACTGCTCTCCAGAGAGGAGGATGGAGCAGATGTGAAGTGAGAGCCCTGAGAAGAGCTTCTGGGCCCTAGAGAAAGTGAAGAAGAGAGTAGCTGCCCAGCACCTTCCCAGTGACGCAGCCCCGCTCCCCTCAAGCAGTTCTATTCCTTGTCATCTTCCCGTAGATTTTCAGCATAAACCCATTATTTTCAAGCCCATGTAGTGAGGTTTCTGTTGCTTAAAACTCCAGGGCCTAGAGAGCATTAGAAATGTCCAACAGAACTTGTGTGAAAATGGAAAATGTTGTATATCTGTGCTGCCAAATACAGGAACCGTTACCCACATGTGGCCACTGAGCACTTGAAATGGGTTTAGAGTGCCTGAGAAACTGACTTTTAAATTTTGTATTATTTTCACTAAACTTAAATTAATATAGGGTTCAGTTCAGTCGCTCAGTCGTGTCTGACTCTTTGCGACCCCATGAATCACAGCACGCCAGACCTCCCTGTCCATCACCAACTCCTGGAGTTCACTCAAACTCATGTCCATCAAGTCGATGATGCCATCCAGCCATCTCACTCTCTGTCGTCCCCTTCTCCTTATAGGGTTAGTAGCTATCAATTGGACAGCACAATAAAAATAAAAATATAGACCAATGGAACGAAATAGAAAGTCCAGAGATAAACCCACACACATATGAGCACCTTATCTTTGACAGAGGAGGCAAGGATAATACAGTGCAGAAAAGACAGCCTCTTCAGTAAGCGGTGATGGGAAAACTGGACAGATACATATAAAAGGATGAAATTAGAACAATTCCTAACACAATACACAAAAATTAAAGACTTAAATACAAGGCCAGAAACTACAAAGCTCTTAGAGGAAAACACAGGCAGTTACTCTCTTTGATATAAATCATAGCAAGATTCTCTCTGACCCAACTCCTAGATTAATTGAAATAAATACAAAAATACACAAATGAGACCTATTAACTTAAAAGCTTTTGCATAGCAAAGGAAACTATAAACAAGTTGAAAAGACAACCTTCAGAAGAGGAGAAAATAACTACAAACAAAGCAACTGACAAAAGGTTAATCTCCAAATTATAGAAGCAGTTCATACAATTCCATACCAGAAAAACAAACAACCTAATAAAAAAATGGGCAGATCTAAACAGACATTTCTCCAGAGAAGCTCAACATCGCTCATTATTGGAGAAATGCAATTCAAAACTACAATGATGTATTACCTCACACCGGTCAGAATGGCCATCATCAAAATATCTACAAACAATAAATGCTGGAGAGGATGTGGAGAAAAGGGAATCCTCCTGAACTGTTGATAAGAATATAAACTGATACAGCCATTATGGAAAATAGTATGGAGATTCCTTAAACTAGGAATAAATCTACCATATGACCCAGCAATTCCATTATTGGGCTTATACCCTTAGAAAACCACAGCTCTAAAAGACACATGTACCCAATGATCATTGCAGCAGTATTTATAATAGACAGAACATGGAAGCAACCTAGCTGTCCATCAACAGATGAATGGATAAAGAAGTTGTGGTACATACATACAATGGACTATTACTCGGCCATAAAAAGAAACGGATTTAAGTCAGTTGTAGTGAGGTGGATGAACTTAGAGCCTCTTATGCAAAGTGAAGTAAGTCAGAAAGAGAAAAACAAGTACTGTATATTAACGCATATATATAGAATCTAGAAAAATAGTACTGATGAAACTAGTAGAGATGGACTTGTGGACACAGCATGGGAAGGTGAGGGAGGGACAAACTGAGAAAGTAGCTGACTTATACACAGTATTATATGTAAAATAGTTGGTTAGTGGGAAGTTGCTAAATAACACAGGGAGCCCAGCCTGGCACCCTCTGATGACCTAGAGGGGTGGGATGGGAGGGGGAGGAGAGGGAGGCTCAGCAGGGAAGGGATATGTATATAATTATGACTGACTCTCATCGTTGTACAGCAGACAGTAACACAAAATTGTAAAGCAATTTTCCACCAATTAAAAAAGTTTTAAAAATTGGACAGCACAGCACTGTGGTTATTACTACAAGGGGTCGAATACAAGAAGCACAATCTCTGAAAGGCAATGAAGGGGCTAAAAAAGAAAAAATGAAATAAAGAAAACCATGACGGTGTCACAGAACTCAAGCGGAGGGTGTTGCACAGCACCAAATCTATAAGAATGTTAAGGAGGATGAAAGTAAAGTCCTATTAGTAGCAGTCTCATCTATCCTTTCATGGTAAAAACTTAGTCCAAACAACAGGGGTTGGTTAAACAAATCATGAAACAGCCCATTCAAAGGTAAACTATCAAGCCATTAAAAAATAGAAAAAACATTAATGATATGGGAAGATGTTTATATGTTAAACAATTTCATAAAATGACATGATCCCAATTTTATAACACATACGTATGTCTAGAACTCTGGGCTGTGGGTTTATGAGCACTTTTTATTTTATTCTTTGGCATTTTATTAACTTTCAGAATTATCCACAAAGAACATAATTTTTTTTATAATCAGCATAAAGGAACAAATGATATGCTTAATGCAATAAAATGGCTACATCTTTTCCAGCTGCATTATAAAACAAAGTGATAGTAAATACAGCTACTAAAAATAATTAACCATCCTATATTTCTAAAGTTATTCACATTTTTCTCCCAACTCCTCTAGATACACACTGTGAGGTGTGTACACTTCAAGGTATATGACTGCAATTATGGTGGCAGAACAGCAGAGATTGTTGGGAATTCTTAGAAGGCAAAAGAGGATCTTTTCTTAGATGGACTAACCTAGATGTCCCATGGTCAAAAGACCGGGAAAAGGACTAAAAGCTTCTTGGAGTCCTTTTCTTGCCTTGAGAGGTTGGAGTCTTTTGCTTTAACTTAAAGCTATACTTTAAAGCTGAAACTCCAATACTTTGGCCACCTCATGCGACCAGTTGACTCACTGGAAAAGACTCTGATGCTGGGAAGGATTGGGGGCGGGAGGAGAAGGGGACGACAGAGAACGAGATGGCCGGATGGCATCACCGACTCGATGGACATGAGTTTGAGGGAACTCCGGGAGTTGGTGATGGACAGGGAAGCCTGGCGTGCTGTGAGTCATGGGGTCGCAAAGAGTCGGACACGACTGAGCAACTGAACTGAACTGATACTTTAATGACCACTAGATGGCGCCCTGTACTTTCAACCAGGCTAAGGTACATTGGTTTAATTTAGGCTTGGATTTACCATTCATTTTCAGGTGTACACCGAAGCATTTCCTTCTGTGTATAACACACTGTATGACATGACTCAAATTAATTCCTCGTATAGCATCAAAACAATAACAGCTCTCTATCTGAACCAATTAAATTCACAACACATGGAAGCAAATTCTTTGTTAAATGGAAACCCTGTTTAAGTACCTCTGGCTGGGACTGAACACATAGAATTCCATACTGAGCCAGATAGAAATTCTATTAAAGACATGCTGACCATCCAAATTCGTTTATGGAAATAAAAATTTTTATTTTTTACCTGGAGAGTATTCATCCAACTTTTGTTTGGCTTTGAGTTGAGGCTTTCAATAGGAAAACAACAACAACAACAACAAAACACCAACAGATTCTATGCAGCTAAAGCCTTGGTACTGAAAGTTCAGCTAATGACCACCCCTAACTGAGGGGAGAGTAGTGACAACCCATTAAGTCATTCCTAAGAATGCTACTGAAAGATCCAGACAGAGCCATTGTTTGGAACTGTACAGGCTCAGCACTTGCAGAGCCTTGAAAATACAAAGCTAGGCTCAAATATAAAGGAAAATACAACCCTTTAATACAGAAATACCATCAACTCAGAATGTCCATGCTTCAAAAGCCATGTCAGCTCTGACTTCAGAAAATTTTTTTTTAAAACGGTGAATTCTTTTTTCTGTTCTTTGATTCTAACGTACAATTGGAGTGACAATAAGGCTTTCTTTACTTGTATCCAAGTGTTTCTAAAAATTCTAAAGCATTATCCTTGAGAGAATAAAATACATAAAAAAATGTAACTCAAGGATATGTCAGGACACCCATGGGACGGTAGCACATTTGCATTACTTTCATAATCAGAAAAGTGATGCACATTTTAAAAGTCCCTGAAAGCTGTAAATGCATCAAACAATTTTGGTACAGTCAGGATTCAATCAAACACAGAGTTTGTTTTATGGATATCTTTTGTAATCCTTAGTATATAACAGAGCTGTGTGTGTATGTGTGTGTTTGTGTGTGTTAATTCACTCAGTCATGTCTGACTCTGTGCGACCCCAGGGACTGTAGCCCACCCGGCTCCTCTGTCCATGGGATTCTGCGGACTAAATACTGGAGTGGGTTTACATGCCCTCCTCCAGGGAATCTTCCTGATCAGGGATTAAATCTTCTTCTATTATGTCTTCTGCATTGGTAGGTGGGTTCTTTATCACTAGTATCACCCTGGAAGCCCATGTAACATGCTACTGTCCCTAAACTTGGACCTAATAAATGCCACAAGTTAGATCCATTAGTATGGATAAAGCCTGCATGAAAAAAAGGGAAACTTGTGAACTTTAAATCCACATCAAGTTGAGACTCTCCCTTTTCTAAAAACCCTCTTCTGCTCCTCTCCCCCAAGAAGCCAAAATTGTCAACTGTGTCATGTTTCTACTGTTCCTTAAGTTTAGTTCCTGGAAGCCTGTGAGAAATTAGGGTAGTAGGTAAGGCAAGACTTGTGAATTCCTCACTAATATCAACAAATAGAAATAAAATGTTATTTTTCACCTCTGTAACTGCTCCAAAGATCCAATCATTCAGAATCCATACAAAAAAAGCAACTGGTCATCATTCACCTGATTGATGACAAAATTTACACATACCTAACCTGAGCTGAAACTCCAATACTTTGGCCACCTCATGCGACGAGTTGACTCACTGGAAAAGACTCTGATGCTGGGAAAGATTGGGGGCGGGAGGAGAAGGGAACGACAGAGAATGAGATGGCTGGATGGCATCACCGACTCGATGGACATGAGTTTGAGTGAACTCCGGGAGTTGGTGATGGACAGGGAGGCCTGGCGTGCTGTGAATCTTGGAGTCGCAAAGAGTCGGACATGACTGAGCGACTGAACTGAACTGAACTGAACCTGAGTTTGTACCTCAGTGTGCTAGAACTCTAAATGGGGTTTCAGAACAGCAGCATCTGTTTGTTTCTTAAGCTTGGCCCACTGGAATCAGATTTTGTAAGTTTAAATATCATCTGCATACTGAAAAAGCATTTAGAAGTACTCCGTAGAGAGCAAGCTAGAATATTTAAGCTCTCATTCTGATTATTTTAGTTTTCTATTAAGTTATGCTAACACTGTGTGCTAAAAAATGATCATTAGAATACACATACACTGTGGTGTGCTTAGAACTTTGTATACATGATATGCAAATGCTACCATATGCAATCTTCATCATAACTTTATGAGACAGTCATATTTTGTGGATCAAAAATTGAGGCATGGAGACGTCAGGCATGTTTCTCAAGGTATGATATCTAGAAAGCTGTAGAACTAAGATTCAAACAGGTCTGTGCTTCTCAAAAATCTATTCTCTTCACCTCTACCTTGCATTTATTCCATTTATATGTTATTATTGTCTGATTTGTAAAATAAACACTACCTATACTGCTCATTTCTCAAAATAATTGTGAGGATAAAATTGAAAATATGGATGTAAAAGATAAATTTAAACATAGTCTACAATTAATTCATTACTGAAACTATATTTTCACATTGAAGTATTGAAAGCAGTGGTGAGGAAATGTGAAGATGACTTGTTTTTTTTCTCTTATTAGTATTATTATTTTTCTTAAAAATATTTATTGATTTGGCTGCACCAGGCCTCAGTTGTGGTACATGGGATCTTTAGTTGTGGCATGAGAACTTTTTCAACAAAAATTTATTTATTTATTTGGCCACACCATCATGTGGGATCTTAGTTCCCTGATCAGGCATTGAACCCATGCCCCCTGCATTGGGAGCATGGAGTCTCAGCCATGGACCACTGGGGATGTCCCTCTCTTATTTTTAATTGTGTAGGTAATACATACTTATTTTTAGAAAAAAAGAAGCATGCATAGGGGAAAATCTGAACTTCCACCATTAACTTACAATCACATTTAACTTTTTAATAAAGTTCTAGACTTTATATTTCATAGAAGGTCACACTTTACATAAAACATACACTTTCTATTCTGTGTCAATAAATATATATCTTCATTTTAAAAGGGCACATAGTACTATATTGTAAAGTTGCTGCTGCTGCTAACTCACTTCAGTCATGTCCGACTCTGTGTGACCCCATAGATGGAAGCCCACCAGGCTCCCCTGTCTCTGGGATTCTCCAGGCAAGAACACTGGAGTGGGTTGCCATTTCCTTCTCCATATTGTAAAGTTATGATTCATTTAATTAAACTATATTGGATAGTGTAAAATATGCTTTTAACCATCAAACCTAGAAGTAGATGTCACTCTATTTTATCTTTTTTCCTGCAATAATACAAAAGCAGAGATGGACTCTCAGATTATAGGCTGACAAAGATACTAAATTAACAGGGCGGTTTTTTAGTATTTTTTCCTCTTGGTGACCTCTCACTTTCTATAACGCATAGCTCTTTCTGTCCTCTTATGTTGTCTATACGTTGTTATTTTCCTCACAAGACTGTAAAAGGGATGTTATGAGGACATTTGTGAAGGAGCCTTGAAAAGCACAAATTTTATGTAAACATATATGACTGGAGTTTTTCCTAAATCTGTGTCTCAAATGAATAACAGTGAGGCATAATTCACCCTCACTAAAAGAAAAGTCATCCTGCTTAATTCTTAACCACTTGAATCCTTGAAGTTTTATCTCTACAGACAGACCATCCCTGGCCAACCGGATACTAGCTTTTCACGGTCAGTTTTCTGCAACTGACACAATACCAGCCCAGGTCAGTATGATCAAGCTGTTTCCTCAATGGAGGAGAAACACAGTCTCCCCTGAAAGTGTCTGAACCTTTTATATTCAGGAAAGCTGCAAGTCTAACTGATGTAATAGGTTTAGGGGAAGGTGGCTGGCTTACTCCTTGTTTACCTTTTCTCCAATACTTTCTTTTCCCACCATCTCCCATAGGAAAGAACTGAGAAAGAAATAGTGGCTTAAAGATTTCCATTAATCTGTTATTCATGCATTGACTCAAGAAGCAATGTGACAGATGCTGAGATGTTCTTTCTTCCTTCCTGCCTAGTTTTAGAGATTTTGCATCCCAGTTTTAGTGCTGTACTGATTCGTTACTCTTTTGTGTATGTGAGCAGCAGCAGCTAGACTAGGCAGGAGAAAAGAGAAAGAAGTCATCTCTGCATTGTGTGGTGCCACTAAAATGTGCAATGCCTTGCTATGAGAGCCCCACAGTGTTGCTTAGGGCAATGATACTCAAAGCAGCTAGTCTGCCAACTGTTGCCTATCCACGATGAGATAAGGAGCTTGTGCCAGTAGGAAGCAACACACTGCTTTGTCAAGAAAGACTTCCCAGGAAAATAATTTCAGATGAGCCAAACTGTGTGCTTAGTGGTGTGGCGGGAGAAGTTAGGGTAGAGAGGTTAGACCCTGTGGCCATAGTCTCACGAGCAATCTACTGTAAGTTCTCCTATAGAAGAGATGTATGAGAGACCAACATTTCTGAAAAAAATGTTATTGGGCATCTTATTGAAGCGTCTATGGTAATAACTAAGGCTCTAGAAACTGCATTGATGATGTGCATTTATAAAAAATTGCCATTGGTATAGAAATGGTACCTTTAGCATGTCTTCTAATCCTAGGCAAGGGGGTAAACTATTCAGGAACACAGTTGTTTGGCAGGAGGTGGGTGCTAAACCCACTTACTTTTAAGAGAAATAAAATGAGGGAGTGAGTAGAGAGTAAGGTGGGAGATGAAGACACATTACACTGTGAATCAAATCTTATTTTGATTAATAACAAGTAATGGAGAATTGGTGGTGAATTAGGACTGGGATAATTCTTATCAGATCAAAACTAACACCTCTCTACTGGTTATTTAGCTAACACTATACATTTTTTCACAGTGCATCACTTTCTTTATTTGATTCACACAACAACTCTGTCAGATTGGTAAAGTCAACCTTCTTTTGACTGACAAGCCTAGATGCTCAGAGACCAGAGGTACTTCCCTAAAATTCCATTCCTCTTATGAGGCAGGGGTAGACTGAGTCTTCTGAGTACTATTTAGTATACCTTCCAATAACTGTGCTCATTTAACCAAAATGATTGGTTAATGACTGGTGGCTCAGATGGAAAAGAATCTGCCTGCAATGCAGAAGACCTGGGTTTGATCCCTGGATTGGAAAGATCTGCTGGAGAAGGGAATGGCTACCCACTCCAATATTCTTGTCTGGGGAATTCCATGGATAGAGGAGCCTGGCGGGCTACAGTCCATGGAGTTGAAAAGAATAGGACGTGACTGAGCGACTAAGACTTGCTACTTGCTCTTCATGAAATACAATCTAATAGCACAAAATCCAAGGTGACTTCTGCCACACCAGAAGATAAAACAGGAAGGAATTAGACACCAAATTGGTCTTCAGTTGATTCAATCATAAGTTAACCCCAAGATGTAACAGCCAAGGAGATCAAGACCCAAGATTCTCTATGAACTCTTCTCTGACAGTCACAAAGAAAAGGGGGTGAGACAGACTAATTGCCCAATGAATGGTGCTTGCTAGTGTCTTCTGCTCTAGTTATCTAGAAAAATTAGTGCTATAGAAATTTGCCAGATTAAAAATAAAAACTTCCAAATTAGTCCTAGTTTTATTTTTCAAGAGGAGCCTATACTGCTAAGAAAAGTTTTGCATCACTTGATGTTTAATTTGAAATCGTTTATCTTCAAGTTAGCAATAATTAGGTGCTCCTATCAGCCATTCATCATGAATTGTAGAAGAATGTGTTTCCCCCAAGAGAGAGGACAGTGCCTATGTGCAGAAAGTCAAGGAAAACTACCACAATTGAGAGCAGATGTTTTAAAAAGAAATGTCCTTCACTTGTCCCTTCATGAGGCAGGTAAGTTATGTTGTGATATCATAGCTTTTTCCCCTGTACCATACTAAAGTGACACCATGCTAGTCAAATTCTAATAAACAGAATTCAGTACTTATCCCTGTATTATAAAAATGGACCATCTAAAATACTTACATTCCCAAGGGAATAAACATATATTAATTAGTTGGCATATATAGTTCATGATACACATTGTGGATGGTACATTCAATGAGAGATGAAAATAGCAGTGTAGTCTCTTTTTAATTGCATGGGTTTGAATCTAAGCCAGTTATATTACTCCATTAATTCTGCCTATTGAAACCAGTATGGAAAAAATGTGAGATACATTTTAGAAAGAAATGTGTATCTGTCACTACCTCAGCAAGTAAATTCTGAGGTGTTAACTTTGGAGAAACTATACAAAACTCTCCGAAGAAAAAGTAGTAGGGCGTCTGAAGAGAAAGAAAGAACTGTAGAAACTTACAGCAACAAACTTAAAGTAACTTAAATGTAACTGGATCCATGTGCAGCATCATTATTTGAAGGTCATAGGAACAGAATTCGGTTGGCCTCAAGTGGAGATTTGGGTGTAATAAAGTCAGAATTTTGGGGATGGAAGAATGCTTTGACCTTATCCAGTGTGTAATACTGTATTAAGCTTTTACTATGTACTGATAATACATGTATGATTTCCAAAGGGGGGTATCTAACAATCTTATCTTTAAGAGATTTCCATGCTTGAAGGAATTTTGTTCCATCCAAGCTGATGGACCTATGTGTTTATATTCTGAATGAATAGTATATTGTAATAAAATGACTATGCTATTCTCAGGGGGTGATCATTTCAGTGGTATCTCCATTCAGGAGTTGTGGCAGGATGTGATCCAAACCATTATTTATTAATTAGGTTTCATATAAAAATATCAGTAGCCCAAAAGAAAGTGGGAGAAAACATTGTTGCTGCTCCTGCTCTGAAAGCAACTTTGATTTGTATGATTGTGTGGACAAGTCCACCCTCTTCTAGAATCCTTTGTTTAGGCACTGGCACAGTCAACAAACTAGGTCACTGGGCAGGAGACTCTAATAAGGACAGTGGCTAATTTAAGCCAATTTTATTTAATGTGTAAAATGACTTCATCATGATTTTATATTTAGAAAGTTAAAAAAAAAATCCCATCATTGTATTAGAGAAAATTCCACTTTTCAGGAGAAGCCAGGGAAAAGATCAGTTTTTATTTTTGCTGAAAGCAGATGATGGTCATATCCTAAAATTACATATTACAGTGACTTGGCATTGAGCTGGACATTTTTAATATAAAACATTATAGAAAGGCATTTATATTATATACTAAGACAGGTTAGCTTTATTTGAATTTAAAATACAAAGATAAATGAAAGAAAATGTCCTCAGTTGGCCAAACTGGATTTGAGTTAAAAACAATAATTCCCCCCTTTCAAGATGTGTGCCATGAAACTAACATGACAACAGTGATTTTAAATACACTTCTGAACTGAAATACAGAAGCAAATGTGCTTGACACAGTATTTATTTTATTGTCAGCTTGTAAGGGTTGTCCCTGGAGGACTCTCTGCCCTCCAACGGTCCTAAAGCTTTGACATTTACTGATTCTAGATGCTACTTCCCAGTTTCTCTGGTCTCCTTATTGAAGTGTGCTGCATACCACAAAAATTCATCAAGGAGCAGAGACAATTTCACTTCTACCAAAGGAACACTAATTTGGGGGGAAATTCTTGCTATTTAAGACTTTTGGCAAACAATCTACAAATGGAAAGGAGTCTGGAGACTGTGAACACTGTTAGTGTGTATGAAGTATTAGGTAATAAGGAAGCAATGATGAGAAGTAAGTTATGCTGACTCTTGCATTTGTTATGTCTGATTCTGCATATATATTAATAATGATACACCCCTATGAATGCAATTTCATGTTTATAACACTCTGGCTATTGGCAGCATTGTGCACCTGTGTTTTCCAAGCCTTCCCATCTGCTGTCTATAGTCATTCAGATTCAGGTGACAGAAATATTTTAGATTAAAGTTAATTAGTCTGCACTCTGCAGATCAAATCTCTACAGTTCAACATTAAATAGGAATCTTCTGGACAGCTGCAGAAAGTAGCCTGAACCCACCCTTCCTAAGATTAAAAATGTTAAGGTTCGTTTTTCTAGAAAAAGAAACCTTTAGTACTCTCTTCATATATTATGCATAGATCTGATCAAACTTTTCATATGTATTTGCTCTTACTCATTTTATTTCTTATTCTGTATATATATCAAAGTGGAAGAAGAGAGATTAGAAATATTTTTTCCAGCTACAGTGACAGACTTAAAATGATATATAGAGAAATTCTCCCAAGTCTGGACTCTTTTACTAATATACCAATCAATGTGGATCAAGCCTCTGAACTTTCCTCAGTTTGTCAGTCTTTAAAATGGGACCAAAGACAATTACCTATTTGTTTCATAAATACTTTGTGCAATGCTTAATAATGCTTGATGTCTCACTAAAAAATAATGCACAAAATGCAGAAAGTTCCCATTGCTAAGAGGACTCTGCCTTTAAAAAATATTTATCTTATTATTGTCAACAGTTAAGTTCACAAACAGCTTCCTCTATTGAAACCACACATACATACGTTTAACCCACAGGAAACGAAATCATTAGTCTTCTTTATTTCTAGACAATTGGTGCAGAAATGGGCTGAGAACACAACTAAAGATAGCCAGTTTCTGAACCCACATCACATAGAGAGAAGGTAGGGACAAAGACACAATCCCAAATGAGTCCTCTCATCCATTTTTCCAGCATCAGATTATGTTTTTAATGCCTTTCAATATCCAAGACTAATTACCAGACTACCTATTGCTTCTGTACTAATTGCAAATTTCATGTTTACGCACAGGAATTCAGAGGGAGGTGTTTTCTTTACACCATCGCCTAAAGCTCAGGGACGTCGTTCAAAGTCAGAGAGGGCAGGTGCTCTTTCTGACAGTTGCTTTCAGAGTTCCTCCGGGGACTGAAAGACTCTGGCAATCTGGGCTCTTCTATGCCCATCCCCCGCGCTAGTCATTAGCACCTCGATAGCTTTCTACACTCCTGAACTTGGGACTTCAACTTCCATCGGGTAACCACTAGGTTTCTCCCAGCTGGTCAAAATGTGAAGACTTTTTCGCTTATTCTCCCACTTTCTTCCTTCCATCTTGCTACCTCTACCTCTCATTTTATTTCCATCTGAGTTTTAATATGTTTTATTTTACTTCTGCTGAGATCCTTCTACCTACAACCTACGGATATGGTCCGATCCTCAAACAATATGAAAGTTGTAAAGCCCCACGTCCCTAAGGTCTTCACCCGGGTTTTCCCTCTCCGCCCTCCACCCATCCTCCCCACCCCTGCCCGCGCTACCGTCCCGGCCCCTAGTGGCGTCCATCTCCACTCCACGCGTCAGACTCCTCTCACCTGACTCTGCCGTGGAAACTCGTAGCGCACGATGCTGATAACTGGAATGTGCAGGACGGAGCTGACCAGGTCGAGCTCCATCATCTCCCCCAGGCTCTGAGGGAAGGCGAGAAGCGCCGATACCCCTTGCACCACCACGGTGTGGCACACACTCTGCAGAAAGGAGAAAGGGTCACTGCTCCACGGAGAGCTAGGGGAGGAGAAGGGCAAGAGCGGCAGATCGCCCAGGCCCGCCTCGATGGCCATCACTACTTCCAGAGACAGGTTGTAGGGCAGCAATCCTTCTACTCGGTTCAGGTTGTCCACGGCGAAGAGGAGGGCGTCCCGAGGCCAAAGGGTCTCGGCCCTGGCGCCCTCCCCCGGCTTCCGAGCGCCCGGCGGCCCCCGGCCATGCAGGGCGCTCCCCAACCAGCGTGCGCCTGGCGAGGGCGCCGGGGGCAGCCAAGTCCCTGGCTCGGGTTCATCTCGCGGGGCGCCTGTCCGGCTGCCGTCCGGGGTGCGGCTGGCCGCGCGGGGGGCCGTGGTCCAGGGCTGCAAGTGCACCGCGCCCACCCTCACCGCGTGTCCGATGCGCTTGAGGATCTGGCAGGGCTGCGGGTGCGAGGAGGAGCCGGGCACCCCGGCCAGCACCAGTGCGCAGGGCGGCGGCAGCAGCAGACAGACCCTGCTCAGCAGCCACCACAAACTCAGTCTCCTCATTACTGAGACCCGCAGGGAGAAAGCGCGCCCCCTCCTGCGCCCGCTCGCCCCGCCGCAGCGGCCGCCGCCTAAGGTCTCCGCCCCCAGGTCCCGCGCGCCGCTCACTCGGCTGGGCGAAGCGCTCCCAGGAGCTGGAGCGGACTCCGGGCCATCCAAGGGGGAGGCTAGCGCGCCCTCGGCAGTCTCAAAACCCGCTCCCAAGTCCCTCCGCCTCGCATCCTCTGCCCGGAGCCGGGCGGGCGGCGCTGGTCACCCGCGGCTTGGGCGCCCGTTCCCTGCCCGCCCCATCCGCAGGGCGGCTCGGGCACTGCGTCCGGTCCCGCGGCGAGGCTGGGCTGAGAAGCCGCGGGGATTTCTAGGGGGCAGCGGTGAGCGAGGAGGCAAGAAGCTCACTTGGATTCTTGACTCTTCTTTTTCCGCCCAGACGAGACCCACTTATTTCCTTGGCCTCGCGCAGGAGAAGGGGGTTCACACCCGGGGTGCGAGAAAGCAGCCAAACCCTCCTAGCTCCGCCGCCGGCCGCCCTCTCGCGGGCTCCCCCAGCGCTGGCTTCATTTTTCTTCTTCCCTCGCTACTTCCTCCCTTCCTTTCTTTCGTCCTCTTGCCGCCCAGTCGCCGCCGCCGCCGCCGGCTTCCTCAGAGGAGCGACGCGACTGGCCAGCAAAGGGTGGTTCTGCTCGGAGCGCAAAGTTCTCCCCGCCTCAGCCGGCGCCTCCCTGTTGCTGAGCCAGGCGCCGGCCTGTCGCTTGGCTGCGCTAAACGCCCGCTGATGGTTGAGAGTCGCGGGTGGCGCTGCCCGCGCCGCTGACAAGTCCTCGCCCTTCCAAGGCCAGGACTCGTAGCTGGCGATATTCCTTGCGCCCTAAAACGAATTCTGAATTCGGAGTTGCGCCTGAGGAATCTGAAATGCAGTGGTTCCCCGGGATAGGCTGAAAGAGGCGGTGACTTTAAGGAGCTCCTCTTCGATGTCTTTTAAACGGTTTTTCTAGCAAAAGGTATTAAAGCAAGAACCACATATATATACTTTTAATCTCCTCAGCTTCCTGCTGTTTGGCACGTGGACGTTTAACTTTTATTTTTTTGAGGATCCCAATGTTTTGGGGTTCTCAGAATTATAACACAATTTGAAGCAATTATGTGACCAAGAGATTTAAAATATCAATACTTTGAAAGTATACTTGCAAGTACACTAAACAGCAGATTCTGGTTTAGACTAAGAGTCCTTCAGATTATTGCTACTAGTAAGCGCTCTCATTTGTGTGGTATTGAATACAATGAGGTCAGTGGGTTACGATTTGACCTTTTCCTCCATGACCTGACCAATCTGAAGTTGGAAGGAGCAGGTTAAAGGTAGCGCTCTGGTTTCCACACACACAGTAGATTTATTTTATTTCATGCCGCAGTATCATGAGGGGGCTTCCCCGGTGGCTCAGATGGTAAAGAATCTATTGCAATGCAGGAGACCTGGGTTCAGTCCCTGGGTGGGGAAGATCCCGTGGAGGAGGGCATAGCAACCCACTTCAGTATTCTTGCCTGGAGAATCTCATAGATGGGCTACAGTCCATGGGGTTGCAAAGAGACACAACAGAAGCAACTTAGCATGCATTCATCACCTATGAGGAGAGTAGGCGAGATATCCATGGGGCAGAACAAGCACCTGGCATCAGGAGTTCTGAATTTCAATAACATTTCCAGAGAACCATGACCTTGGCAATTTATTTTACCTAACCTTGCCCTGCTATTTGTGTCTGGTAAATTGTTATGCAAATACAGCTGGCTTTTAGCTCTGGAGAGTTGTTTTGATTCATGAGCTACAGTTTCCATCTTGCTTTAAATCCTTGGGATGAAGAGGCTCTAGCTAAATAATATTCTCAAGAAGCTTGCAAAGTGAATGCTGTTTTCCTCAGCACAGATCTTGAGAAAGCCATCTCAGTGCTAACCTTACCTGACATTCTAATTAGCTCTTGCAACACTGGGGTGCTAGAGAAAAGACTCCCATGAGGCCAAAGTGGCAATCATACTAGAGTCTGAACCAGAAAAGAAAGATTCTTCCTGAAGCCCTAAAGAGGCTCTGGTGCATGGATGTTGGAACTTTCCTTTTGCTCCAAATGATTCCACTGATTAGGATCTGAAAAAGAAAATTATAGAATTTTGTGGTCCTTGCATTCCAAGAAGACTGGGAATCAACTGTGTAGTAAGGAGGTGTGCTTGTCTGTGTGTGAATATGTGTGTGTGGAGGAGTATGACATTCCAGATTATGACCATGCCCTAGAATAATTATCTTGGTGCTTGGCATCACATATGTGTTCAAACCAGGTTCCCAAGAAAATAGGCGGTGATGAAGAACAGTTGGATCTAATATGTTAATGGCATCTAAGAGCTACTGTGTTATTGCTGCTGCTGCTGCTGCTAAGTCACTTCAGTCGTGTACGACTCTGTGTGACCCCATAGACGGAAGCCCACCAGGCTCCCCCGTCCCTGGGATTCTCCAGGCAAGAACACTGGAGTGGGTTGCCATTTCCTTCTCCAATGTGTGAAAGTGAAAAGTGAAAGTGAAGTCGCTCAGTTGTGTCCGACCTTTAGCGACCCCAGGGACTGCAGCCTACCAGGCTCCTCCATCCATGGGATTTTCTAGGCAAGAGTACTGGAGTGGCTTGCCATTGCCTTCTCCGACTGTGTTACTGACCCTTTCCAATTGTGCCCTAACAAAGGTCCTACTGCCCAGTGTCCTTGGAGCCAATAGAACAGACCAAGTTCAGTTTAGAAGAGAGGTAAAGTTTTTTTTTTTTTTTTCTTTCATTAGATAATGGAGAGGTGCAAGCATGCACCCTAGGGAACAGGGTTTCTGCAACAGGCTGAAGATGCGACTGCTTTATAGGAATCTCCTCGGTAGGGAGGGGCCGAGTCCCTGTGAAGGCAGGCACAGCTGTGCAGCTCACACCAGAGAGCGTATAATGTATGTTGTACGTGGAGTCTCTGCACGCCACCCATCAGCTGCCATCTTGAATCGAGCGTTGTGTGCTGCTTCCAGTCGTGGCCCTAAGCTGAGGTGTCAGCCATTTCTCACTAGGAATTCGAGACTGAGGTGCCTGGTGTGTGACCTCTGCCTGAGGCCCCTAAGAACAAGTGAAACTGAAGTCAGCGCGCCGGAAAGAAAGGTTCAGTTCAGTTCAGTTCAGTCGCTCAGTCGTGTCCGACTCTTTGCGACCCCATGAATCACAGCACGCCAGGCCTCCCTGTCCATCACCAACTCCCGGAGTTCACTCAAACTCATGTCCATCGAGTCGGTGATGCCATCCAGCCATCTCATTCTCTGTCGTCCCCGTTTCCTCCCACCCCCAATCCCTCCCAGCATCAGACTCTTTTCCAGTGAAGACTTTATTACCCAGGTTCTATATTTACTTCCTAGGAATTGTTACAGAGAAGGCGATGGCACCCCACTCCAGTACTCTTGCCTGGAAAATCCCATGGACGGAGGAGCCTGGTGGGCTGCAGTCCATGGGGTCGCGAAGAGTCGGACACGACTGAGCGAGTTCACTTTCACTTTTCTGCATTGGAGAAGGAAATGGCAACCCACTCCAGTGTTCTTGCCTGGAGAATCCCAGGGATGGGGGAGCCTGGTGGACTGCCGTCTGTGGGGCAGACGGCTGGTAAGTCGCAACTTACCAGCAGCAGCAGGAATTGTTAACAGACTTTCCCGGTGGTAGCCGTGTGTTGTTTCGTCTCTCACAAGTCAAGGACCACTTGGGGGAAATGGCTGAACTGGTTATTCATAGAATAAACGATGATTCCCATGGTTTTGAGGAAAGTGCTGCCCTGGCTTCTGATAGAACTGTAACTGAATCTTGTGAATATTGTTTGAATGGTGAAGAACAACCCTTCCTTCTTATGCTTCCTTTTGTTTCTTTCCTGGGTTTTTCAGTTATGTGGCCCTGATTCCTCTCTCTTTTCTCATGCTGATTGATTCTCTTTTTCCATGTCACTATAGTCTAAGCATCTCTGCTATGCTTCTCTTCTTTCCTTTCCCCGCATTTTCCTCCCCTCCCACCACTCCTTGTTCATGCTTCAGTGGCCATCATTTTGAAAGTTTCTAAAAGATTCAATCATCAGTTCAGTGCCTATTAAACTCTTACTATGTGCAGGCATTGCTGTTGGACTGTATTGGGGAATGGATGAATAAACGCTGGTTCAGAGGAGTGGGGAATATATTCCCCCCCAACAAAGTCACATAGCTAATGTGTGAACAAAATGCTAACGTTGAGCTTATATTTTAGTGAGAGAGACAGACAATAAAACATACAAGTAAGTAAATGTAGACTATGTTAATTGCTACTAAAGAGAAAAATAAAACAGAGAAAAGAAGTATTATGGAGGAGATTGGTTAGTAATTTTAGATGCGGGGACTGGGGTAAACCCTCTGAGAAGATTACTTTCAAATAAAGATCTAAAGGAAGGTGAGGGAGCAATTCATATGAGTACTTAAAGGATTTCCAAGCAGAGAAACAGCAAGTGCAAAGGCCCTGAGGTGGTAATGTTTCCACTATGTTTGAAGAGTAGTAAAGAGGTCAAGTTGCTGGCACACCTGATCCACTGTGAGAGTGGTGGCTGGTGAGGTCAGAGCAGCAACGATGAGGTAAAGATAATGTAAGCCAATCATTAACTTTGACTTCTACTCCGAAAGGGATAAGAAGGCACTGGGGAGGGGAGAGATAAGTAGAAGAATCACTTGTGAACTTGTGTTTTACCACTCTAGCTGCTCTGCTGATGGAAGAGGAAAGGTGGGCTGGGATAGAAGTCAGGAGATCAGGTGTTATGCTGTTGCAGTAATCCATGAGAGATACCATTGCTGTGAAATCATAAGGCAACTTTATCACATTAGTGTTATTATTCCCATTCTATAGCATAGAAAATTGTATCTGAGGAAAGTTATTTGTACAAAGTCATAGTGAGTGGCAGAGTGGATTCAAAATTTTAAGTTCATCCCAGCTGCATTGTTGGTAGCAAGAATCAGCCAAATTTCAAAATTGGCTCACTCAGAGAAGATGAAGCTCTCTTTATTACCAGATTTGAAATGAGAACTACTAATCTAAGAACCCACGTTGGAGAGTCAAATAAACAAAAACAAATCCAAATTCTCACAATTTAAAATGTGCTTTTGTGTACATCTGTGTTTTCTGGTACCAGGAATGGGCAGGCTGAAAGTTGAGATTTTTTGGAGGTAGCCCAGGAATGGCTAGAGTGAAGAATACTATGTGAGTCAGGAACTTGGATGCTAGTCTCATCTCTGTTTCCCTCTGGATGTGACATTTAACGCCATGGAGCTTGAATTTTCACCTTTGTACTGAGATTGTGGAGACAGCTCTTGGCAGTTGTCTGCATGGCAGGGCATGGACCCCGTGAACCCTTCTAGTTCCATGGGAAGAAACAGCTTCTTGTAGGTTATCAGTTCTGTCATATACATATTAAGGTTTGCAAAACTATCCTCCTTTTTTGCCTATATCCTGAGATATTTCAAGTTTTACACATGTCTAGCTTTGTTAGAATCCCAGGGACGGGGGAGCCTGGTAGGAGGCCGTCTGTGGGGTCACACAGAGTCGGACACAGCTGAAGTGACTTAGCAGCAGCAGAAGCAGCAGCTTTGTTTTGTAGATGACAACAATATTAAATGGAATGTTTCTATCTCTGGGTCAGTATTTTATGCCATAGTAGCAATGTAGCTATTTTAAATCAATATTCAGATGAAAAGTGTGCTCACCTTTAACTAATAACACCTAGGAGCCCAACTATGCCCTCTCCCAGAGCAACTTCTTTGTCTCTACTGCTGGAGACCCTACTGTTATAAGAAGCTTTCTGGGTAAAAATGAATAAAAAAATATGTGGAGTAGGTAGAGAAACTGTGGTAGCAGAATTTGAGGAGGGAAAAAATCTAGAACATCTGGAAAAATCAAGTCAGTTTACAGAAGCTGACCCTGTGAGTTCATCTATATAAAACTGAATTATTCTTTTCTTGTTCTCCCCAATTAAAAAAAATGTCCTATGTTGACTTGACACCTTGTAACATTGTCCTGTGATGCGTGGTAAGTTGCTTCAGTTGTGTCCAACTTTTTGTGACCCTTTGGACTGTAGCCCATCAAGCTCCTCTGTCCATGGGATTCTCCAATCAAGAACACTAGAGTGGGTTGCCGTGCCCTCCTCCAGGGTATCTTCAAGACCCAGGGATCGAACCTGCATCTTTTATGTCTCCTGCCTTGGCAGATGGGTTCTTTACCACTAGCACTGCCTGGGAATTGTCCTATGTTTTACTAATTAGGCATTAATTTTGGCATAGTCATCCTCTTGTAAAAATATGTATAACTTTCATGATTATGGGATTGTCAATCACACATTAGTATAAATTATTTTACCCTGATTGTTATAAAATTAATATACTGCTGGTAACTTTTTTGGGGGGGAAAGGAATTCATTTTATATTATAAGCGAATTGGGATATAGAAAATAACCAGTGGCATTTCACTAAAGAAGTTTTGGGCAATCTAGGGACTGGAAACAGAAGAAAAGGAGTATTAGGAACTATGAAAATGGGGTAATGAAAAGAAAACAAAGAATTATTCGTCTGTCTTGACTATTTCAGGGCTTAAGCTTTACCCTTATGCTGGAAACATAAAGAGAAATGGCTTCTCTTTTGTATCACATGATCACCTACACCCAGGAAACTAAATTCAGCACAAGGCTATTACTGATCTATACATTAGAAGCTGCCAATAGTCATTTGTCTTTCAGCTATGAAAAAGAACACTGTGGTGTCCTCAGACTAGCTGTTGTCAGAGGAGTAAGTTATCAGTTGTGACAAGTGCGTGGCCTTTTCAACATCCACCAGGATTATTAGCTGAGTGGTTGGATCTCCCGATTCTTGTCCTAAACCACGCACCGCAGGGAATGCAAATAGGGCTTGGAAAGGCCGATATGGCAGTCTCTCTCCATCTCTCTCTTATTCTAATCATTCCAATTTAGTATTTATCCAAATGAGTTATAGAATAAAACTTGGCCCATCACAGACTGCAACATTTTAAAGGAACTTTTCCTTGCCCAGTTTGTAGAATGAATTTTGTTAACTGTAGCGAAAAGAATTTGGGAATTGTCTAAAGGCTATTTGCCATCATAGATCCCATGCTTTATATCTGTAAAAGCATTTTTTTTTAAAGTTTTTGTTTCTTTAGAAAGAGATTTTAAGGGAGGTTTTCAGAGCATGCACAAGCATTATTAAATCCTCATTATTCTACAGCTTATTAACTTGAGTGACTTTTGTATGTCAGGTACTTTGTGTACATGATCTCTCCTAATATTTTATAGATGATTAAACTGATGCTTGGTAAGGTTAAGTCATTTGCTAAGAACTGGGAGGTAAACCCACAGTTGATTCTCTGACTCTAAAGTCCATGCTCTTTTAATTTCCACTTCATGCCTGGCTATTTATTGAACTAATGTACAGGGATGAACATAAACACAAAGTTAAACATAAACAGTTATTTGGCAATCACTTGTCAGAGTATATAAATGAATGGTTTTCTCACAGTTTAATAATGCACATAAATAGGCATGAGTCATAATTTCCTATTCTCATACTGAGCCACAAAATATCCAGCAGATATCTTATAGCTTATCTATTTCAGTTGTGAAATGACTACTACCTTGGCTACAGTTGGAATATCACTGGAAATATCTTATCCTCCTTAGGATCTCTGTTCAGCAATCACATACTCAGGATATCAAGAACAATTTTAATATACAAAAATTTAGGTGATTTTGGGATGGTGCTTCTGGAATATTCTTGATGGGAAAAGTTCAGTTCAAGGGGAACCTTTATTCTTCATAAGGAAGTCCAGAGTCTTCTCTTCATATACTGTAATTGGCAAGACTTCTATCTTGATCTAAAGATTGAAGTTTGCATGGTATAAGCTAGTTCACTCTAGAATGAGTTTGGATATACTTTATAATGTGATGTGAGTTTTGGCTGAGCAGAGTTATCCTCTGTGCCATTTCTAAGTGCTCCAATTGATGCAGGCAGAAAGGAAAAAAAAAATTCATGATTATGCTGAAGGATAACCTTCTGGGAACTGAGCCTCTCTTTGAAATGAGAGTTAGTCATCTATAAATTGTTAGTGAAAGAGCAATGACCTCTTCATGAATTTGAAATCCCCTTAAAAACTGTACCTTTTTATTTTGGGATGTCATCATTGGGTTAAAAAATCAATTGCTCCCCTTCCCAACAGTGCTCTCATTGCAGTATGCACTATGGAAAGCGGACTGAGAAAAACAGACAGTAGCAGCAGTGATTAGCTTATGATCACATGGAGTTCTCCCAAGAGCTCAATGGGAAAATTTCATCCATTAAAAATGCCAGTATAATGAGACTGATTAGGGTGAGGCAGGACGAAAATAATAACTACTGTATTCTGAAATGGGATGACACCTCTTTTTTTTTTTGAAGAGCTTAATGCATTTTTACAAAATTAAAAAAATTCTAAAGAGGGTAGATATATTAATATATTTATGTAGCTTTAAATCAATTATAAATTGCTGATGCCTGCAGCAGAGAGTCAATAAATGAATAGCCCAAGGTTCCACAGCAGAATTAAAATCCCATTTCTTTTATAGTAGTAAAAATGGGAGGCAGCGTTTACTCCTGTGACCACAGATGGGGGAGCTAGTGCTGTGCAGGCTGGTGTTTCTTCTCTGATCTGCTCTCAAGCAAAGGGGCCTCTATTTGGTTCTGATATTTGATGCCATTAATGTGAAGGCTGAACTTTTCTGATAATGAAAACATTTGTAGCCCATTTGTTTATAATGGCCATATCTACCTTAATCTTCATTTATGTCTTTTAACTGGAGAGAGTTGCAATTTCCTCCAGCCTTAGTATGGCTTCTTCCTGAAGTCCTTCATCTGGTTGGTGGCACAGTCATGTTTCTGTGGAGTTTCGAAAATCGTCTTCAGCAAAAGCAATCTTCCTTTGCTACTGTACCAGCTATTCCATCTTCCTCTTTAAGACTCCCTACTAGCTCCCTGCTGCTTTCTAAATCAAGCTGTGATTTTCCTGGTTTATCAGCCTCTCCATCATGGGGTTTAAATTTGCTATTACAGATTTTTTTAATAGTATCTTCTCCAGTGCCCAAATACATCATCTTCACTTCAGAAGGGTGGCCTGGCAGAGTCCACAGTTAGTGGTGCATGCATCTGCATGAGTATGGCCTGGGTAGGGGAGATTGTCTATAACTTTTTTGCTTCTGAATCCATGATATTCAAGTGACTACAGTGTCTGTAAGTTACCTGGATATTACTTTGTTCTGAGTCTGTTATCCCAGCAAGTCTTTGTCTACACAGGGGTTATGGTTTAAAGAAATGAAACAAGCCAATGCAGTCTTTGACTATATTTTTCACAAGATCAGAAAATATGATAATGAAATTACACTGAATCCTGTGAGTATATGAAAGGCTTTAGTAATGTATGTATGAAAAGTGAAAATGGATGTGTTAGTTTCTCAGTTGTGTCCAACTCTTCGAGACCCTGTGGACTGTAGCCCACCAGGCTCCCCTGTCCTTGGGAGTCTCCAGACAAGAATATTCCCTCCTCCAGGAGATCTTCCTGGCCAGGGATCGAACCCACATCTCCCTCATTGCAGGCAGATTCTTTACCATCTGAGCCCCTAGAGAAGCAAATATGTATGTGTAGTTTAATATAAAATTGATATGTATATCATAAAAAATTTAGCAGTAGGTATAAGTTGAGTTATTAATCTCAGTTCTCTATCCCCCTGTGTTAGTAACCTGGCTTCATGCCAGGTGGAGTATTTATCCCTAGTCCTTGATCTGGGGCTTGGGAAACAGATTACTTTGACCAGTGGGATTTTAGTGGACATGATGCAAACAAAGGCTTGAGATGTGCTTGCACAACTGGACTTATTTACTTGAGTTCCCACTTTTCACCCAAAGAAGAACATTCTTTGGATAGCTGCTGGTCCAATGACCATGGGAGGCATATAAAACAAACCTGGATCCAGCTTCCCCTTAGAGTCAAGTCCAAATGACATTAGCCTGGATCAGATGAATTCCAGTGAACAACAGTCTGGTGAATGGGAAATAAATGCTATGCTTTACACTGCTAAGATTTTTTTTTTAATCTATTAAGCAACAAAGTGACTGATACACATGTAAAAATCTGTGGGAAAAATTAGTTAGAAGCATCTTGTTCACTTTCAGGAGAAACATGCCAAAGATAGGGATTCCCTGGTAGCTCAGGTGGTAAAGAGTCTGCCTGCAATGCGGGAGATCTGAGTTTGATCCCTGGGTCTGGAAGATCCCCGGAGAAGGAAATGGCTACCCACTTCAGTATTCTTGCCTGGAAAATCCCAAGGACAGAGGAGCTTGGCGGGCTATAGCCCATAGGGTCACAGAGTCAGACACGACTGAGCGACTTCACTCACACACTCATGCCAAAGATAAACACTTTTTTTCTTTGGGTTTAGGAAAAACTCTCAAAGATCTCCATAGTATATCCTGGGGTTAGCTCACATTCAGTCCAAGCTCTTACATTTACTTCTGTAATCTTACTCCGTGAGTATTCAGACTCTTGTCATGACCCAACACAATGAAGGTATTAAACCATCATGAAATTAAACTTATTCAGCATGTATATGAAAAACAATTATATAAATTCATATAGTGCCTAGAATAACTGATATCAAGGTTAAAATGAATACATCCAACCACAAAACAATCTTAAAATAACAAAATTTATTTGTGCTTTTCAAATAACCTGAAGAGAGATACATACAGTGTAGTAGTATTTAAAAATTTTTTAAACTTTCCCATTCATTTCCTTTATTCATTGCAACTCTTCCATGTTTCTTTCATTCTAAATTGTTCTTAAAATCTCCTATTCCAAGGGAGGTTTGGGAGGGGGGAAAAAAAGAAAAAAGAAAAAAAATACCCTCCTTTTCCTTGTTTAAATATTTTTTTCAGCCATAGCCTGTTCTCTCCCAGTGTTCCTCTGCCTCTAGCTTTCTATCTGGTTCTGTGTAACGAACCCTGAGAACTGAGCCCAATCCAGCTGTCAGGAGACTGAGGATTTCAAGCCAGACTCTTCTGTAGTGGCCAGAATTAGGATAAATGCTGGGAACACTCATAATTTAATAACTGTTGACACATCACTTGTGGAAATGAAATCAGCTCTATGTTAGGAACATGATAGATGTTTGGTGTAGAATGCAGACAAGATGAAAAGTTCCCTGCTTTGGTGTTGGAGAATTTTGTTATTCCAACAAAGCATTTAAAAGATTTGAGAAATCAAGCTTGAAATGGATAATACTTTCTGAATTGCACTTGAGTTCTTTTTAAGGATATCAAGCATAAAGGAATCAACAGAAAAATGTTAGACAACAGAAAATATATTCCAGAAATCAGAGTGTGGGACTAAATAGGATAAAATAAAAGCTAAATATGTTTTTAACATATGTATATACATATAATTTTTAAAAATTTAACTTAGTGAAAATAGGGGTTTCCAAATTTTATGGTATCCAAATCAGTGGCATTGTGGGTTGTAAAAACGCCACTTTGCTTTCTATAGTTAAAATTTAATATAGCTTTCAGAAAAACAAAATGGGCCAATTTAAGAAAATTGCTTCTGTTTGGATTTAACACAATCCCTTAGGGTTCTTTCTCTTCTGTTCTCCCTGTTCCCTTTCCTGGTGTGAAAGTGGGCTTACGAATAGTCCTGGTGTTAGATGAAGGGAGTTAGTTTTGTGGACACCTCTGTCTCTGCACTGGCTTCCACTGGCATCTCCTGATGGGGACTGCATCTTTTTTTGAAGCCTTAAGCAGCATGCCTTGTGAGTCCTCATGTTCTAACTCCAGGATTCTTTGAGCCACTGACTTTCTAGTCACTTCTGCACCTCTCTTGAGCCTCTAGAGAATTTTCTCATATTTGTCCATACAACACTGAGGAGTATGGAATATGGGAAGGCTGCCCTTAGGCCTGTATCTAGGCACTCCCTCTCAGTTACTGTTCAAATACTTAAGGGTTTCTCTACAAGGCTTCCAATGTCATAAATTATGCTCTGAGTTCCTAGAGAATCCTTCTTTGTGGGATTCTCTTAACCTATTTGGAGTCTATATAATCCATCTTTTTCCCTTTTAAGGATTTAAACCCCGTATTGGTTTTCTCTTGATATTAATAACAAATCACCACATATTTAGCTGCTTAACACACATATTATCTCACATTTTTTGTGGATCAGGAATCTAGGCACAGCTTAGCTAGGTTCTCCTATGGTCACTCCAGGCTGCAAGCAAGCTGTTGGCCATGCTGAGTTCTCATCTGAAGGTTCAACTGGGGAAGACTTTATTTCCAATTTATTCAGTTTGTTGGTAGAATTCACTTCCTTGGTGTTGTAGGACTGAAAGTCCTGGCATTTGACTGGCTATTGGCTGTACTCAGATCCTAGAGACCACCAGTAATTCCTAGAAGCTGCTGGCTGTTTCTTTCTATTTGGGCTTCACCAACTTGTCAGCTTATTTCATCAAGCCCTGAAGAAGAGACTCTGCTAAGATAATCTTATATAAACATAATCAAAGGAGTGACATCCCAGTACCTTTACCATAAAACATAACCTAACCATGGGAGTGACATCCTATTGTTGTTGTTCAGTGCTAAGTCATGTCTGACTCTTTGCAACCCCATGAACTGCAGCATGCCAGGCTTCCCTGTCATTCACTATCTTGTTCAATTTGCTAAAACTCCTGTTCATTGAGTCAGTGATGCTATCCAACCATCTCATTCTCTGTTACCCCCTATCTTCCTGTTCTCAATCTGTCCCAGTATCAGGGTCTTTTCCAATGAGTCAGCTCTTCTCATCAAATGGCCAAAGTATTGGAGATTTCAGCACCAGTCCTTCCAATGAATATACAGGGTTTATTGCCTTTAGGATTGACTGGTTTGTTCTCCTTGCAGTTCAAGGGACTCTCAAGAGTATTCTTGAGCACTACAGTTTGAAAGCATCAATTCATTGGTGCTCAGCCTTCTTTATGGTTCAACTGTCACATCCACACCTGACTGCAAGAAAAACCATAGCTTTAATTATACAGTCATTTGTGGGAAAAGTGATGTCTCTGCTTTTTAATATGCTGTCTATGTTTGTCATAGCTTTCCTTAAAGGTTGTTGTTTGTTAGTTGTTCAGTCATTTCTGACGCTTTGCAACCTCTTGGACTGCAGCATGCCAGGCTTCCCTGTCTTTTATCATCTCCTGGAGCTTACTCAAACTCACGTCCATTGAACTGGAGATGCCATCCAACCATCTTGTAATCTATTGTCCTCTTCTCCTCCTGCCTTCTATCTTTCCCAGCATCAGGGTCTTTTTCAGTGAGTCAGCTCTTCACATCAGGTGGCCAAAGTATTGGAGTTCAGCTTCAGCATCAGTCCTTCCAATGAATATTCAGGGTTTATTGCCTGTAGGATTGATTGGTTGGATCTCCTTGCAGTCAAAGAGACTCTCAAGAGTCTTCTCCAACACCACAGTTCAAAAGCATCAATTCTTTGGTGCTCAGCTTTCTTTATGGTCCAATTCTCACATCCATATATGACTACTGGAAAAATCAAAGCTTGACTATATGGACCTTTGTCGGCAAAGTAATGTCTCTGCTTTTTAACATGCTGTCTGTGTTTGTCATAACTTTTCTTCCAAGGAGCAAGCGACTTTTCATTTCATGGCTGCAGTCATCATCTGCAGTGATTTTGGAACCCAAAAAAATAAAATCTATCACTGTTACCATTTTTTCCCATCTATTTGCCGTGAAGTGATGGGATCAGATTCCACGATCTTAGTTTTCTGAATGTTGAGTTTTAAGCCAACTTTTTCACTCTTGTCTTTCACTTTCATCAAGGGGCTCTTTAATTCTTCGCTTTCTGCCATAAGGGTGGTGTCATCTGCGTCTCTGAGGTTAGTGATATTTCTCCTGGCAATCTTGATTCCAGCTGTGCTTCATCCAGCCCGCCTTTTGCATGATGTACACTTCATGTAACTTAAATAAGCAGGGTTACAATATACAGCCTTGTCTTTCCCAATTTTGAACCAGTCTGTTGTTACATGTCTGGTTCTTACTGTTGGTTCTTGTCCTGCATACAGATTTCTCAGGAGAAAGGTAAGGTGGTTTGGTATTCCCATCTCTTTAAGAATTTTCTATAGTTGTGATCCACAAAGTCAGCAAGCATAGATTTTTTTTTTTTTCCAATTCCTCTGCCTTTTCTTTGATTCTACAAATGTTGACAGTTTTTCTGATTCCTCTGCCTTTGCCAACTCCAGCTTATACATCTGGAAGTTCTCAGTTCACATACTACTGAAGCCTAGCTTGAAGGATTTTGAGCATAATCTTGCTAGCATGTGAAATGAGTCCAATTGTATGGTAATTTGTACATTATTTGGCATTGCCTTTTTTGGGATTGGAGTGAAAACTGATCTTTTCCAGTCCTGTGGCCATTGTTGAGTTTTCCATATTTTCTGGCATATTGAGTGCAGCACTTTCACAGCATCATCTTTTAGGATTTAAAATAGCTCAACTGGAATTCCATCACCTCTACTAGCTTTGTTCATAGTGATGCTTCCTAAGGCCCACTTGACTTCTCCCTCCAGGATGTCTGGCTCTAGGTGAGTGATCACACCATCATGGTTATCCAGGTCATGAAGATCTTTTTGTGTATAGTTCTTCTGTGTATTGTCTGTGTATTGTCTGGTGGCTCAGACGGTAAAGTGTTTGTCTACAATGTGGGAGACCCTGGCTCAGTCCCTGGGTTGGGAAGATCCCCTGGAGAAGGAAATGGCAATCCACTCCATTACTATTGCCTGGAAAATCCCATGGACAGAGGAGCCTGATAAGCTACAGTCCATGGAGTCGCAAAGAGTCGGATATGACTGAGTGACTTCACTTTCACTTCTGTGTATTCTTGCCCCCTTTTCTTAGTATCTTCTGCTTCTGTTAGATCCATACCGTTTCTGTCCTTTATTGTGCCCATCTCTGCATGAAATGTTGCCTTGGTATCTCCTATTTTCTTGAAGAGATCTCTAGTCTTTCCCATTCTATTTTCCACTATTTCTTTGCATTGTTCACTTAAGGTTTTTTTATCTCTCCTTGCCATTCTCTGGAACTCTGCATTCAAATCTGTATATCCTTCTCTTTCTCCTTTGCCTTTCGCTTCTTTTTTCTGCTTTTTGTGAGGCCTCCTCAGACAACCACTTTGCCTTTTTGCATTTCTTTTTCTTGGGGATGGTTTTGGTCACTGCCTTCTGTACAATGTTATGAGCCTGCATCCATAATTCTTCAGGCACACTGTCTACCAAATATAATTCCTTGAATTTATTTGTCACCTCCATTGTATAGTCAGAAGTTAACATCCTGTTAATTTGCCATATTCTATTGGTTAGAATCAAGTCACAGGCCTTTATTTACTCCAGGGTGGAGATTATTTAAGGATATGGACACAGGGTGGTAGGGATTATGGGTCCCACTATGAGGTCTGTTCATCAGAGACTTCAAAATGAGGAGAGAACTGGGCATCATAAGAGGCCCTCTGCCAAAAAACTGTAGTTACATCTCCTCTATTTCTTCTTTTCCTGTCAGCTGGTAACATTTGTATTTTCTCAACTCTTAAACATCATCATATACACTTTTCCAACCAATCTATGCATAAAATTTATGACTGAAGTTTGGTCTTTATATCTTTAAAGTTTTTAGAATTCCAAAATGAAGACAAATTTTCTAAAGTCTGGATCTTGAAAACGTAGGCTTTAAGAATGATCCCCTGTGTTATTTTCATCTACTCAGGAGCTGTAAAGGCAAAATATGATTCTATCTTTTCTCTTTCTCCCTTAAATTATACAATAAACCTGTTTTCCCTGTCTAGCTTTAATGATGAAATAGATGCAAAATTAAAAAAAAATAATTATAAAGAAGAAAAAATAGATTTGGTGATATTTCTTTTTTTTTTAATTTTTAATTTTTCTTGACATTTCAAAATACATTTCTTGTCAATAGACATAAAACAGTGGGGAATGCTGTTTTTAAATGACTACTTCTTAAAAGCTTGCATATTAACACCAAAAAAACTCACATTTTCCTAATGTAATTCAATTGGATTAAAGAACTAAGTGGTGGCTTGGACAGTAAAGAATCTACTTGTAATGCAGGGGACCTGGGATCGATCCCTGGGTTGGGAAGGTATTCTTGCCTGGAGAATTCCATGAACAGAGGAACCTGGTGGTCTACAGTCCATGGGGTTGCAAAGAGTCGGACATGACTGAGCAATTAACACTTTGACTTTCAAAATCACATAGAAAAGTTAAAATACATGGATCAAAGTACTTAAGGCAACACTGTCAATGCTTTGAAGAAACAGGAATATTCCTATGGTTATTATAAGATCAAGCTATCAATATATATGGAAGGTCTCACAGATTTTTGATAAAATGATCTGCTACATGTAAATTAATACCAAAATACAAAGAAGAAAAATAAGGGAAGGAGAAAGGAAGAAAAGCTAAAATCTGTAAATAGAAAGAAAATTTGCATTACAATGAAAATATTGCAGAAACCTGAAAAGCAAAAGTAATATTTAACAATAGAAGAATCATTAAGTTTTTATGGTGTATTAATTCACCCCACTCCAGTTCTCTTGCCTGGGAAATCCCATGGACGGAGGAGCCTGGTAGGCTACAGTCCATGGGGTCACGAAGAGTTGTACATGACTGAGCGACTTCACTTTCACTTTTCACTTTCATGCATTGGAGAAGGAAATGGCAACCCTCTCCAGTATTCTTGCCTGGAGAATCCCAGGGACAGGGGAGCCTGGTGGGCTGCTGTCTATGGGGTCGCACAGAGTCAGACATGACTGAGGCGACTTAGCAGCAGCAGCAGCAGCAGCAGCAGCAGCAGCAGCAGCAATTCGATGTTGTTCAGTCAGTAAAAATGATGAACATGAAATTTTAACTTTTAGAAAATCACTTATGAGAAAATAACTCTGGTATGTATTGCACAGACTTTGTTTACAAATATGAATATATAATCTTCATTTACATGTTATCAGACAAAAGCTCCTTTGCCCACTGTGCAGTGAGGCCAAACAAACCGAATCTTTGGTATTGGAACAGAGAAATGTTTATTGCAGGGCCAAGCAAGGAGGACAGGTGGCTCATGCTCAGAAAAACTGAACTCCCCAATGGTTTTTCAGGGAGAAGTTTTTATAGGCAAAATTTGTGGTTGCAGGGCACATGACTTTTTTCTGATTGGCTAGTGGTGAGATAACAGTGTGTTGCCCAGGGCATTTGTGCTGAGCTGAAAGTTGCCATCCTCCACCTGGTTGGAAGCCTTAGTTCTGCAGAAGAACTAAAGATACTGTTACGTATATTCCTTGAGGAGCACCAGGACCCTGTCTACAGCTGCACTATTGTTTCTTGACTGCTTCTCCGTTGGCCTCTACCTTTCCTCCCTTCCCTGATTAGCATCTGTTTGAATCTGTCCTTTGGAACTCTGGGCAGATCAAAGAGGTTGAAAGAAGACTATTTTCTACAAAGAAGAAACAGGGGACATGGAAATGAATTGTACCAGGGAGGACACCACAGGGTTCTGCTCCATTTCATATTAGTTCAGTTCAGTCACGTCTGACTCTTTGCAATCCCAGGGACTGCATCACTCCAGGCCTCCCTATCAACAATTCTCAGAGTTTACTCAAACTCATGTCCATTGAGTTGGTGATGCCATCCAACCATCTCATCCTCTGTCGTCCCCTTCCCCTCCTGCCTTCAATCTTTCCCAACATCAGGGTCTTTTCTAATGAGTCAGTTCTTCGCATCAGGTGGCCAAAGTATTGGAGTTTCAGCCTCAGCATCAGCCCTTCCAATGAACACCCAGGACTGATCTCCTTTAGGAGGACTGGTTGGATCACCTTGCAGTCCAAGGGACTCTCAAGAGTCTTCTCCAACACCACAGTTCAAAAACATCAATTCTGCAGTGCTCAGCTTTCTTTACAGTCCAACTCTCACATCCATACATGACTACTGGAAAAACCATAGCTTTGACTAGATGGACCTTTGTAGGCAAATTAATGTTTCTGATTTTTAATATGCTGTCTAGGTTTGTCATAACCCATTTCATATACTTTGATAAAAATTGGTGAATGTCAGAAAAATATTAATATAAGATCAGTTCTGTTCAGTCATGTCTGACTCTTTGCAACCCCATGGACTGAGGCATGCCAGACCTCCCTGTCCATTACCAACTCCTGGAGTTTACTCAAACTCAGTCCCATTGAGTCGGTGATGCCATCCAACCATCTCATCCTCTGTCGCCCCTTCTCTTCCTGCCTTCAATCTTTCCCAGCGTCAGGGTCTTTTCAAATGAGTCAGTTCTTCACATCAGGTGGCCAAAGTATTGGAGCTTTAGCTTCAGCATCAGTCCTTCCAATGAATATCCAGATCTGATTTCCTTTAGGATGGACTGATGGATCTCCTTGCAGTCCAAGAGACTCTCAAGAGTCTTCTCCAATACCACCGTTCAAAAGCACCAATTCTTTGGCATTAAGCTTTCTTTATAGTCCAACTCTCACATCCATACATGGCTACTGGAAAAACCATAGCTTTGACTAGATGGATGTTTGTTGGCAAAATAATGTCTCTACTTTTTAATGTGCTGTCTAGGTTGGTCATAACTTTCCTTCTGAAGAGTAAGCATCTTTTAATTTCATAGGTGCAATCACCAACTGCAGTGATTTTGGAGCCCCCAAAATAAAGTCAGCCACTGTTTCCACTGTTTCCCAATCTATTTCCCATGAAGTGATGGGACCAGATGCCACAATCTTAGTTTTCTGAATGTTGAGTTTTAGCCCAACTTTTTTACTCTCCTCTTTCACTTTCAAGAGGTTCTTTAGTTCTTCGCTTTCTGCCATAAGGGTGGTGTCATCTGCATGTCTGAGGTTGTTGATATTTCTCCCAGCAATCTTGATTCCGGCTGTGCTTCATCCACCCTGATGTTTCTCATGATGTACTCTTCATGTAACTTAAATAAGCAGGGTGACAATATACATCTTTGATGTACTTACTCCTTTCCTGATTTGGAACCAGTCTGTTGTTTCATGTCCAGTTCTAACTGTTGCTTCTTGAACTTCATACAGGTTTCTCAGGAGGCAGGTAATATAAAATAGTGGTTATTATTTCTTTTAAATTAATACTGCCTCAGTTACACATTTTAAAGTGAAAAAGTAACAGGCAAATTAAAGTTATAACTAATCTAGTAAGTGATTATCCAGTTACCTCTGACATTTGAAACGTATTTAGGAATTGGAAAAGAAGCAAAAACATATACTAAGGAGCCAAAACAAAATTAGAGTGCTGATGCTCTGAAGTTCACACATTTTATTAATAGAAAAACAGTTTCAGCTGTTAGCACATTCAAACCAGCCTGATTCTCGTATCATAGCAAGTTTGAGGTGATAATCAGAAGCCAGGGAACAAAAAATTAATGATAGAAAATTAATGATAATAATGGAATAATGAAATTCACAGTATCTTATGATGTTTATAAAATGCATTCATTATTTTATTTGATTCATACAGGACTTTTGAGATATTATTTTTAGAGTATGTCCATTTTATGGAAGATGACATTGAGACTTAGTAATGAAAGGTGTTTGCTCAAGATGGTGAAATATGGTATCTGTCTTTCACATTTTCAGGGTAACGTGTTCCAGATCAGTCAGATTTGTTTTCATCTCCTGGTTTATCAGCTTTGTGACAATTCTCAGCCTCAATGAGGAAAACATTTATAGAGCTGTTTTGATAATTAAATGAGAATATGCACATAAAGTGCTTGGCATAGAGACTAGCTAGTAATATGGAAAGTTTTAAATGCCTGTAAACATGTCTTCAAGTTAAAACAGAACTTGAAATAAACTTGAAAGATTAGAATTTGATATTGTTTTAAGGCAAAATAGCTTCATTGGCCACATTTGTGTAGATGTTGGTTTCTTTTCTTTAGAATATCCTTGTCACTCTGAATTTTCACAGTTCTCCTAGCTTCCATGGTTTTCACTCTAATCATGAAATAGAAAAGTTAGGAACACCATGCCTTTTTAAATGCAGGTGACAATTTTCATCCTAGAATATCTCAATGACTGGAAATATGTAGAATTATACTTGATGCTGCTTTAAGATCGTGGAATTTTAGAAAGAAGACAAGATCCTGAAAAAATGGACATCAAAACCTTCCATAGTGAGAAAAGATTTCTGTGATCTATAGAAACCTGGGTCAGTTTCATTCTTTTGAAATGAGCTTGAGGCATCATGTTATTCATTCTCATGCTGTCTTTTGGCTTCATGAAGTACTTAATAATTTTTAAAGTCCTTCTGACCAGATTATTTGGTATTTTCTAGATTACCTTGTACCCATAAGAGGGCCAATCTTGAAAATAGTTTTGGTGCTGGTAATTTTTGCAAACACACACACAAGCACATGCACACACCCACCACACATCCTTGGCCTTGACTGTCTTGAATGCACTGCATTGAATTTCTGTCATGTCTTTGTTTCAATAGGTAAACCTTTGGACCCAGAGAAACAAGCCCAATTGTGTGTATAAAAAGATAATGGGATCCACTCTTTCTTGGATGATATATATTCACTTAACTCTTTGGTACCTCTCCAAACTTGCTTGCAGTACCAAATAGATGTGCAGACCAGGTACTAACTGAATTAACCATACTTTATTAATACTTGCCTCCTAGCCATCAGAAGAATAGATGTAACACACACTTGGACTGATGAATGATGAAGTGGCAGGGGCCGCTGGAGGTTTCAGCTCTGGCCCTCCTTCCCACCCTCCACCTGTGGTCTGCAAGAATATAAAAGTGATTCATGAACACATTTGTAAAAGAAAACAATAGAATGACAACAGAACAAAAATCTTCATTCAGAAGCAAACAAGACAGAGAAGCACCTGGTAGAAGCTACTAGGATTAGGGCCTACAGATGGAGATAATCTTTCCAAAATGCCCGTCTGTGTCTTTCTATTTATGATACATCGGAGTTTATGACTGTGGCCAAGTAGACTAAGCCACAGCTGGGACCTAATCTTAGACTGCAATGTTCTAGTACATGTTTCTTTGTGTTTAGGTGAAAAGCGATGGGGAGTATTACTGGTGATTTTGGAATGTTTTCATAAAGAGAAAGTTAACCAAGTGGTATCTAGAGGGAAAGGAACGGATTGAATATCAACAAGAGGACCTAGCATCTGAATAGGAAAGAAGGCTCAGATATTTTTTAATTGGAGGATAATTGCATTATAATATTGTGTTGGTTTCTGCCTTATAACAATGGGAATAGGCCATAAGTATTCATATGTCCTCTCCCTCTTGAGCCTCCCTTCCACTCACCCCTCGAGGTCATCACAGAGCACCAGGCTGAGTTCCTTGTGTGACACAACAACTTCCCACTAGCTATCTATATTGTATATTAACACATATATATGGGATCTAGTAAAAATGTACTGATGAACCTATTTGTGGGGCAGGAATAGAGATGCAGAAGTAGGGAATGGACTTGTGACACAGAGGGGAAAGGTGAGGGTGGGACAAATTGAGAGAGTAGTATTGAAATATATATTACCATGTGTAAAATAGCTAGTGAAAAGGCTCAGATTTTTAATGGAGAAAGCCTCCTAAACTTCGAATTGTCACATTGGCACATAATGCACTCAATATTAACTCATATTACTGACTGAAAACAAACTTTACTTACCATAAAAAACCTAACAAAAACAACTTTGAAAAGCATAGAGTTTCAGTATATGGACAAGCTGTACTAGTTTTTGAAAGCATCTCTGAATTTCAGTAGAGTGCAGTAGATAGGAGTTTATTCTCTTTTAACTAGATTGAATCATCACAAACCTGTACACTTGGATTGCATTAGTTTATTCCTTTGAAGAACTGCACATAATGAATTTAATATTATGTGCTTGTCTTTCAGTTGATATATGATAAGATTTCCTAAAGCATTTTTTTTTGGGAAATAAGGTTGAAGATTTTCTCTACTGCCTAAATTCTCTAATTCTTTTATAAATAATCTATAGACAAAGTTTGTTTCCCCTCTAAGAACTGTGATACTCCTTCCTTTCTAGAAATAAGAACTATGATATGTTCTAATTACCTTTTTCATTGTCTTTACCAGGAACCTCTGTAGTCCCAACTTAGAAATTTAGGTAAAGCAAATATTTGACATTTTTTGGCTGTTTTAATATTTTGTGTTTCATATATTTATATTCTACTGTTACATTTCATGCTCTTTTTTTTGTTAACCTGTTGTCTCAAATCCTTTGTGAAAAATAATAGATCAAAATTTAACTGTGAAATCGATCAGTTCCACCAGGCTTTGTATATTTTGTTTGAATTAAGAGAGAAGTGTGTAAATGACACATTTTAAAATGACAAATTATGCATTTATTTAAATTTATTAAATTTGACAAGGGAACTATTCAACCAAAATGCAAACAAAGAGCTTCGAGATGTTAGACCCTTAGGACTGAAAGGACTTTGTTGGTCACTAAGAGAATCTTCAGTGTTTTAGATTTTGCATTCCCACTGTCATCATTTTCTGAAAATTTTGTAAAGTTTGGTGTACAGTTCTTCCATTTTTAAATCTGGTGACAAGCTTTTAAAAAATACAGTCACTTAAATTAAGGTAGGTGTGCTCAATAATAATGTACATCACAACATATCAAATAATTTTAACTAAAAGTGAAAGTATTTTGATCTCTTTAATTTTTCTCATAATTTGCACATTTATAAATATCCTAAGTCTCATTCAAACCACTTGTTTCTGAGTTATGTGACGAGTTGACTCACTGGAAAAGACTCTGATGCTGGGAAATGTTGGGGGCGGGAGGAGAAGGGGAAGACCGAGAATGAGATGGCTGGATGGCATCACCGACTCTGTGGGCATGAGTTTGAGTGTACCCCGGGGGTTGGTGATGGACAGGGAGGCCTGGCGTGCTGTGATTCATGGGGTCGCGGAGAGTCGGACACGACTGAGCGACTGAACTGAACTGAAATGCTAGTAAGTAAGAGTTAATTTATGTCTAAAAATAACATCAATTTGTGCCTTTTTAAACTTTTCTACTCTTGAAAGAAAAGCAATTTATTTCATTATTATTTAAATTTGGACGTGAGCTCAAAATATATTGTTTTAAAAACTTAGTAAAGAGTTAATTGCAAACACAGGGGCCTGCATACCCTTAGCTGTAAAGGATAAGAAAAGTGAATTGTAGTTTCAGTCAGTAACCTACATCCTACCTCACCCAACACTCTGTCAAGTTGCAGATAATATGGAAAGATTGTTTAGGGGCCCTGGAACATCTAACTGAGGAACTGGGGACATCTGAATCATAAAAGGAGCTGCCAACAAAAATAAAACTGCTGCTATGACTGGTTCTGTGTAGGAGCGGGCAGTCATCACAGCTGGGGTTGCTGGACTGTGTTGAGAGAAGAGGTTCCCACTAGTTGTTGTGATAGCATCCTACCCATAGCCTCATCCACTTTCCTGATCAAGTGAGCCTCTTCAGATGCTTTGTTTTGTGAAAATATTTCCTTCTAAAAATCTTGAGTCATGTGCAAACAGTTGAGACATTCCCTTTCCCTGAAAAGGAAAAGTAGAAAAGCTTTCCTCGTTTACTTGGGTTGATTTGGGTGCCTAGAGAAGATTTCTTTACATGTGAGAATCCCATTTATTGTGTTCAGGCTGCTCATAACAAAATACCACAGGCTAGGTAGCTTACGAATGACAGAAATTTATTTCTCACAGTATCATACTGGAAGCGTGATTTCAGGGTGCCAGCTTGGTCCTCTGGGTTGCATACTTTCCCTTGTATCCTCACATGGCAGCAGGGGCTAGGGAGCTCTGTGGGGTCTCTTACATAAGAGCACAAATCCCATTTATGAGGGTTTCACCTTCATGACCTAGTAATTTCCCTAAGGTCCCTCCTAGTGATACCATGACTTTTGGGGCTTAGTATTTCACTTTATGAACTTTGGGGTGGGGACACATTCAGACCATAGCAAACCTTTTGCAAAATGGAAAAGGAACCTTGTTTTCTTTGGTTTAACTTTATACCAGTACCAAAAATAGGATGAGGGCTTTCCAAATGGAAGACCCTGGTCATTTCTTTATGGGCAAATTCCACATTTCTTTTGAGGATTGCAGTCTTGGGATGACAGCTTGTGTTGGCTCTTTTCTTTCTTTGATGTTTGTGCTTTGTTAATATCACTTCACTATATCTCATGTTCAGTTAGCCAATTACTATAAAATTATTATCATATGTGAAAGTGTTTGGATATAGATAAAAACACATAGACATTTTATTTTCAAAATAATGGCAATAAAATGTCACTTAAATATTAATATTCCAATCAGACTTGATAAACTGTCAGGTGAGATGGTACCATGTGCCAGAGCATGAAAATGACCCACATAATTCTGCTAGAATTAACTGTGGATCAGTGATGTTTTTGAAAATTCATGAACATCTGTTTTTCTTTTTTTTTTGTTTCCTGATTAATTCTATTAACCTATACATAATTCTTTGCATGGAGAAGCACTGTCCAGAAAAGCTCACTTCAGGCAATGAAGATATATAAAAGTGCAGCTCACTTAGGTTCCATCAAGGAGTAATTTGAAATGGAGATTTTGTTTTTATGGTAAAATTTAGGGAAGTTGTAAGATTGTTACCAATTTTCTGTTAATGACTTGAATTTTTAAGTTACAAACTTGACAGCTGATGTTTGTACATAAGTCAAATCAAGATTACATTGAGGTTGATGCTTCAATTTAGGCACCAAAATTAAGAAACAAATGTCAGGACATATTAAATTGGATACAATTTTAGATCTCCTGCTGCTGCTAAGTCGCTTCAGTCATGTCCGACTCTGTGCAACCCCATAGACGGCAGCCGTCTCCAGGCAAGAACACTGGAGTGGGTTGCCATTTCCTTCTCCTGGGAAACTCTAATTTTGGCATTATTTAAGGTTTTTATTTGCTTGCATTATGCTTGAGGAGTCAACCCCATACTTGTTAAGTAATTTTATATATTTTTTGTCATATGAAAAATTACTTCTCTGGTGGTTCAGATGGTAAAGCATCTGCCTACAATGTAGGAGAGCTGGGTTCAATCCCTGGGTTGGGAAGATCTCCTGGAGAAGGAAATGACAACCCACTCCAGTATTCTTGCCTGGAAAATACCATGGATGGAGGAGCCTGGTAGGCTACCGTCCATGGGGTCGCAAAGAGTCGGACACGACTGAGCGACTTCACATTCTTTCACTTTTTCAATGAAAAAGCTATAACAAATATGGAAACAAACTCTGAGAGAGGAAGCGACGTATTAAGAAAGGTGTTTGGACTGTTACATTTAAAATGGATAACCAACAAGGGCCTACTGTATAGCACATGGAACTCTGTTCAGTGTTATGTGGCAGCCTGGATGAGAGGGGAGTTTGAGGGAGAATGAATACTTTCCTGTTCACTTGAAACTATCACAACATTGATTGTTAATTGGCTAAAACCCAACACATAAAAAAATGTATTAAAAAAGGAAAGTTGTTTGAGTAGGAATGTAACAGTCAAGAAAAATGATGCCAGAAATTGAGTGGGCCTGTCATGGGTAAGTCCCACACTTCACAATTCACAGTTCTCTGTGGAACTGTGAGAACTGTACTGAATTCTCCGAAACACTTGTAGAGCATCTTGTGGCTTCAGGTATCTGTGAGGCATTGTGGCATCTTCTCTTGAGATCTTAGGCTAGGTTCTCCAGAAACATAAAGAGTTGCATGTAGGAAGTTTATTGGAGAATGTGCTTGACAACAGCACCTGAGGAAGGGAGGAGTGAGGAACTGGGCAGAGAGAGAAGGTGATGTAGACCCACAGGGAGGCCTGGAGCAGAGCTGACCTCTCAGAGCTGTCTCAGCTTGAGGCAAGGGGACAAGGCCTTTGTTCTGTCTCCTCCGATCTTCCCTTATCATCCAGACATTGGGAAAGGGCTCCCTCAAGAGGGTATGAATCTTGGGTGAGGTTGCTCCCCTTATTACTGGGCATTTGCCAAAGACTGTCTTGGCTGTGAGTTACCAGCTATCAATACTCCCGGTAGCTGGGCTCATGAGGTCTCTGTTCTGAAGGAGGATAATGATGACCTAACCACAGCATTCTTTGTGATTACCAGGCCTTGTTGGATGTAGAGCATGCAATGATTATATTACTGCTGTTATTCTTAATGATCAAAACTGGCATTTACTGAGACCTCTTCATGCTAGGCACTGTGCCAATACTTTGTGAGGCTGATCACTTTAAGCATGACCTTGCTGTGGGGTAATATAGAGCACTGGTTACAAACACAAGCTTTGGAATCAAAGGGTTTGGGCAAAATGCCAGCTTGGCTTTCCACTTTTTTACCTGTGCAACCTAGAACAAGGTAAACTTTTAGATGGTATCTCCCAGAGCACCTTGAAGAACTTAATTGTATAAAACATTTAGAATAGCACCGTCATATATTTTATACCCAAGAAATGTTAGTAATAATATCCATTTTACAGATGAGGAAACTGAGGCTTGGAGAGGTAAGGTAACTGCTAAGGCACATGAACTCAGGCAACTTGACCTACTGAGTCCATTCTCTTAACCTTTATTGAACATTTTTCTGTAATAAAGTAATAAGTATAAAATAAAGTACATCACTGTTTCCATTGTTTCCCCATCTATTTGCCATGAAGAGATGGGATCGGATACCATGATCGTAGTTTTCTGAAAGTTGAGCTTTAAGCCAGCTTTTTCACTCTCCTCTTTCACTTTCATCAAGAGGCTCTTTAGTTCTTCTTCATTTTCTGCCATAAAGTTGGTGTCATCTGCATATCTGAGGTTACTGATATTTCTCCTGGCAATCTTGATTCCAGCTTGTGCTTCTTCCAGCCCAGCCTTCCTCATGATGTACTCTGCATATAAGTTAAATAAGCAGGGTGACAATATACAGCCTTGACGTACTCCTTTTCCTATTTGGAACCAGTCTGTTGTTCCATGTCCAGTTCGAACTGTTGCTTCCTGACCTGCATACAGGTTTCCCAAGAGGCAAGTCAGGTGGTCTGGGATTCCCATCTCTTTCAGAATGTACCACAGTTTATTGTGATCCACACAGTCAAAGGCTTTGGCATAGTCAATGAAGCAGAAATAGATGTTTTTCTGGAACTCTCTTGCTTTCTCCATGATCCAGCACATGTTGGCAATTTGATCTCTGGTTCCTCTGCCTTTTCAAAAACCAGCTTGAACATCTGGAAGTTCACGGTTCATGTATTGCTGAAGCCTGGCATGGAGAATTTTGAGCATGACTTTACTAGTGTGTGAGATGAGTGCAAATGTGCGGTAGTTTGAGCATTCTTAAGTATAAGTTAATGTGCATATGAGAGGAAGAGAGAGCCTCAGGTTTAGTTCCTACTTAAGGACTTCATTTATGGAAAAAACTGCCATTCTCATACTCATAACCTACATGAATCAATAATAACTACCCTATTTCCCCCTGACCCTTGATGGGGCCTCACAGCATGCAGTAGAAGCATATTATGTGTGCTCAAAAAGAAAATAAAAAAGTGAAATTTTAGCAGTACAGGTGAGCCATTTCATTCAATGGCTGTATGCCCTGGAGAGAGCATGAAATGGGAAACATTACTTTGCTATTCAGTCAGTTGACTTCAGTTTCCATTTATTTTCTGTAATATGAGCACTTTATTGAGCTGGGCATGATTCTTATGTTAAAGACACTTACTTTTCAAAAACATAGCCTCTAAACATAAACTAACTATTTCATCTGTGCTGAATTGAAGAAACAGCAATCTGTTCCAATCCTGAAGGAAAAATTTCTGGTGTTGAACGTATTGGTCTCCAATGTAGTATAAAATATGCTCATGTATGGTAGTTGATCTGTGATTACAGGGATTTTTAGTGGTAGTTTTGATTATATGCATTTTTTTTTGCCTTATATGCTGACTTTAGAACTTAACCATTTAATATAATGTGACTTCATATAGTATTGTCCTTAAGTAAATGGATCCTGCAACCAGGTAAACTTGGGTTCAGATCATGGTACCCACATAACATTTGTGACACTGGGGAATTCAGTTAACTTCTCACTCTTCATTTCTGTCCTCTGTAAAACAGGGATGATCCTAAAACATAAGATTGTTAGGAGAATTAAATGATAATATATGTAAAACCCTTAGCATAGTTTACTGAGCAATAAATGGCCTATTAAAAAAAATCCTTTTTTTTTTTTAGAAAAAATCATAGAACTCTAGAGAGTCAGAGTTGACACAATAGCTAAAAGGTATTTTGTGCTGGTATGTATATTAGGAGGTAATAAACATGGAAGAAGGCAGTATATAAAACAGTGATTAATTTTGGAGTTAGTGCTGAACTTGAAACCCCACTTACTACACTTACAAGCTTTGTAACCTTGGGCAAGTTATTTGACTTCTCTAAGCTGCTCATCTGTAAAACGATGCAATTTATAATTCCAAACGCATAGGGTTGTTGTGAGAATAAAATGAAATGACCCATGTGAGGCACTTAGCTTAATTCTGGCACATAGTATGCACTCAAAGGTGCTAGCTGTTATTATAGGAAAATTTCATGCAAAATGCCTTTTTAACTTTCACAATTACTTATTTTACAAATACAAGAAGAGAAGTTCAATGATTTCTCTAGCTGGTAAGTGGTGATATTTGTATCAATAATGGATCCTTTGACTCCAAGTTCAGGGCCTTTTCTACAATCTCCTCATACTCTTTTCCCCTTACCCCACCCCTTGTTCTACCCTCCCCAATAAAACACGGGTAAGATGCTGTTACAGTTTCTAATTCTGATGTAATTGTATAATTTCACAGACCTGATACTCAAATGAATCCTAAAGCTAAAATTAAACTCAGGGACTATCCAAGCAAGGTTTCAATAGCTTACAACGATGTCAATCTATGGAAGCCCATAATACGTGAGTGAATCTCCAGAGACAATTCAGAGGATATGTCAGGCTTAAATATTCAGACAGAATTTTAAAAAGAAAAATAAGGATAACTTTCTGTAAATACAAGGCAGAGACTAGAAGTGGCAGAGGAGCATGGAAGTAAATTTTTCATCATGGTTGCTTCAGTTTAGGAAGGATTCATGATAATTGCACTTTGTGGATTAGAAAATCAAATACAATCTCTTATTGCCTCATTAAAGTCCCCTTCCTTCCTGGGTGTTCATTGGAAGGACTGATGCTAAAGCTGAAACTGCAATACTTTGGCCACCTCATGCGACGAGTTGACTCACTGGAAAAGACCCTGATGCTGGGAAAGGTTGGGGGCGGGAGGAGAAGGGGACGACCGAGAATGAGATGGTTGGATGGCATTACTGACTCTGTGGACATGAGTTTGAGTGAACTCCGGGAGTTGGTGATGGACAGGGAGGCCTGGCGTGCTGTGATTCATGGGGTCGCGGAGAGTCGGACACGGCTGAGCGACTGAACTGAACTGAACTGAACTGAACTGAACTAGTTACAGAAGCCTCTTAATATTTACATCTTTGGAATCCATTTTAATCTTTACATTTATCAACTGGGAGTGGAATGAAAACACTGAGTAGAAGAAACAAGTTAATGTTGGGTGTCCACTGGTTCAATACCTAATAAAATTGATCCATGTCTTTGAACCCTGGAATTTAGTCTGATGAGCAGGTCTTTAGCATTATATTCAGAGACACTAGGGTGCCTGCTGTGTATCATGTCTGTGGCATAAAGGAACAAAGTACAAATTCAAAGCCATGTTGATTGTAGTCAGTCTGGATCACAATGATTCCGCCACTTGGTTTAGCGTTTGGATCCTTTATCCTTTGCGTTTAAGTCTGCTGACACATCCACTAACTGTGCAGTTTCAAGACTGACATAGGTGTCCCACTTCCTCTTCTACTGTTGCCTGTTTTCATTCTCAGTTCCTGTTCAATTCCTGGCTCTGGTCTGGTCTTTCTGACTCTTTACGTTGTGTCTGAGGACCTCCTAACTTTCATGTCATGCTCAGAGGTTTTGAGTTGTATATTTTACTGCTTTGAATGTCCTCTGTTAGGATACCCTGTCCTATTTTGCTTTCCTGCTCCCAGCTCACTTACCTACTCACACTTTAGGAAGATAATACATCCCAAATAGCTGGTTGGCAGCACTAGGCAGACTTCTTCAGAAACCTGGTCTTCTCATGGGGTTTCATAATGATCACTACCTCATTCCCCAAATCACATGATAAATTCATATATATATATATATAATTCTTGAATTGCTTTGTTACACTACCATTTCTTGCATAAACTCTGCTCAACTGTACATATATGCACTGAGTTACTTGCACACTTTTCCTTCTAGAAATTATAACTGATTTTTATTATTAGTTGTATACCCGGTACTATTCCAGACACTCTATATACATCAAACGCATTTAATCTTCAAACAACTCTGTTAGCTAGGTAATACTATCTCCATTTTACAGATGAGAAAACTGAGCTGAAGAGAAATTAAGTAGTCATCAAAGGTTACCTGTAACACCACTAAATGAAAGTTAAAACAGTATTCGAACTACCTTATGTCAGGATGTTGTCTACGCAGTCACTGACAGCATTGATTTTTAATCCCCAAGTCGGATTCAATAAAAAAGTGGGTTCTGGTTTACCATCAGTTGCAATACATTTGTGTATAGTGTTCCTCATTTCCCCATTGAAGTACCATCCTTCACCTCAAAGCCTGGTTCTTTCAGGAGAAAAGCAATTCTAACAGAGGATATATAGTAAAAAGTAATGTGGCTCCAAAGAAGAAATGCAAATTGTCTATTAACATATGAAAAGATGCTCAGTGCTAATAAAAACAATAAAATATTTTCACCCAACACATTGGCAAAATTTTAATCATGATAATCAGAGTTGTGGAATAGGTTGCCATGTCCTCCTCCAGGGGATCACCCCAACCAAGGGACTGAACCCAGGTCTCCTGCACCGCAGGCGGATTCTTTACCGACTGAACTACCAGGGATGACCCTATGTGTGTTGACATTTGAAAAGCTCCAATATACGTTATTATGCAAAAAGGCAACTTTTAGAAAAATAAAGGCACTGTTAACCTAAGAAAGACAAAATTACACACCTCTAAATGAACAGGTATTTCATATACATATAAACCAAATAGAGTAGCAGCTATCTTGGGGAAAGCTGTCTGGAAAGTGGAGAATCTATATTTTCCGTTCTGTTCCGTCGCTCAGTCGTGTCCGACTCTATGCGACCCCGTGGACTGTAGCCTACCAGGCTTCTCCATCCATGGGATTCTCCAGGCAAGAATACTGGAGTGGGTTATCGGTTCCTTCTCCAGGGGATCTTCCCGACCCAGGGATCGAACCCGGGTCTCCTGCATTGGAGGCACACGCTTTAACCTCTGAGCCACCAGGGAAGCCCATATATATATAATATAAATATATATATGTGTGCGTGTGTGTGTGTATGAGCGTGCGTGTAGTTGCACAGTTGTGTCTGACTCTTTGTGACATATGAACTGCAGCCCACCAGGCTCCTCTGTCTATGGGATTCTCCAGACGAGAATGCTGGAATGGGTTGCCGTGTCCTCCTCCGGGGGTTCCTCCTAACCCTGGGATCGGATCCATGTCTCCTACCAATGCAAGCGGGTTCTTCACTGACTGAGCCATAAGGGAAGCCCAAGTCCATATATAAATACATGCAAATACATTCATGGCTTTCTTTTTGTGTGTACAGTTAAAGAAAACAAATAAATGTATGTCGTTTTTACAAACAGTCTGTGTCTACCATACTATTCTTCTCTGTTTTATTGCTTTTTGAAGAGGACTGCAGAAGAGCGCTATTCTTTGATCATTTTCTATCTACTTATAAGAGGCTATTCTATGATCATGGTAGGCTAACATCAAATGTTTCATAGTGTTCGTGTATCACCTCCAAGGCAGAGTGGACTTAAATGACAGGGGAATAGCAACAAGAGCAATTCATTAGCATTTCCCAAGGTCCAAATCCCACTGTTTGTATCTATAGTACTCAATTGCTCAGTATTACAGCCTAGATTCCCTAAATGTGGGTCTGCTCTTTCCCCTTTATGTGAATTTCAGATGTTCCAGTGATATCTTTATTTTAATTGAAAAAAAATTTTTTTGATTTTTTTCTTTTCTATTATAATTTTATTACAGGGTATGGAATATAGTGCCCTGTGCTATATAGTAGGATCTTATTGTTCACATTATATATAGTAGTTTGTATCTAATCCCAAACTCCTAATTTATCTTTCCTCAAGGAAGGGTCGAAGAAGGCAATGGCAAGCCACTCCAGTACTATTGCCTAGAAAATCCCATGGATGGAGGAGCCTGGTAGGCTGCAGTCCGTGGGGTCGCTAAGGGTCGGACACGACTGAGCGACTTCACTTTCACTTTTCACTTTCACACATTGGAGAAGGAAATGGCAACCCACTCCAGTGTTCTTGCCTGGAGAATCCCAGGGAGGGGGGAGCCTGGTGGGCTTCCGTCTATGGGGTCACACAGAGTCGGACATGACTGAAGTGACTTAGCAGCAGTAGCAGCAAGGAAGGGTATGCCTTTCACCTTTGGTAACCATAAATTTGCTATGTCCGTGAGTCTATTTATGTTTTGTAAATAAGTTCATTTGTGTCATATTTTATATTCCACATATAAGTGGTATCATATGATGTCTATCTTTCTCTGTCTGACTTCAGTTAGTATGATAATCTCTAGGTCTATCTATGTTGCTGCAAATGGCATTATTTTACTTTTTTAATATCAGAATAATATTCCATTGTGCATATATCTTTATCCATTCATCTGTCAATGAACATTTAGGTTATTTCCATACCTTGGCTATTGTAAATAGTGCTGCTGTGAACATTTGGGTGAATGTATCATTTCAAATTACAGTTTTCTCTGGGTATGTACCTAGGAGTAGGATTGCAGTATCATATGGTAATTCTAGGTTTTAAGGAACCTCCATACTGTTTTCTATAGTGGCTGCACCAATTTACATTCCCACCAACAGTGACAGCGTTCCCTTGTCTTCACACCTTCTCTAGCATTTGTTAATGATGGCCATTCTGACTGATAAGAGATGGTATTTTATTTTAGTTTTGATTTGCATTTCTTTAATAATTATCAATGTTTAGTATTTTTTCATGTGCCTATTGGCCATCTATATGTCTTCTTTGGAAGAAATATCTATTTAGCTCTTCTGCCCATTTTTTTTTTTTGATTGGGTTGTTTTTAATTATTGAGAGTTGTATGAGTCATTTGAAAATTAAGCCCTTGTTCATCAAATTATTTGCAAATATTTTCGCCCAGTCTGTATCGTCTTTTTGTTTAATTAATGGTTGCTGTGCAAAAGGTTATAAGTGTGATTAGATTCTGTCTGCTTATTTTTGCTTTAATTTCTGTTTCTTTGGAAGACTGACCTAAGAAAACATTGATATAATTTATGTCAGAGTATATTTTGCCTGTATTTACTTCTAGGAGTTTTATGATGTCATGTCCTGTATTAAGTCTTTAAGCCATTTTATTTTTGTGTTTGGTGTGAAAGTATTGTTCTAACTTCATTGATTTACACACTACTGTCCAGCTTTCCCAATACCACCTGCTGAAGAGACTGTCTATTTTCCATTGTATAGTCTTGCTTCCTTTTTTGAAGAATAATTGATTGTAAGTGTGTGGATTTAGTTCTGGGCTTTCTGTTATGTTCCAGTGACCCATATGTCTTTTTTTGTGCCCATATCACACTGTTTTGATTATTGTAGCTTTGTATCATTAGTCTGAAATCTGGGAGGATTATGCCTCCAGCCTAGTTCTTTTCTTCAGGATTGTTTTGGCAATTCTGGGCCTTTTATGGTTCCATATGAATTTTAGGATTATTTCTCTACTTCCATGAAAAAATGTCATGGGTAATTTGATAGGGATCACATTAAATCTGCAGATTGCTTTGGGTAGTATGGCCATTTTAATAATACTAATTTGTCCAGTCCAAGAGCGTGGGGTATCTTCCCATTTTTTTGAATCATCTTCAGTTTCTTTTATCAAGGTTTTATAGTTCTGAGCATATAAGTCTTTCACCTCCTTGGTTGGGTTTCTTCCAAAGTATTTTATTTTTTGATGTGATTTTAAAAGGACTTTTTTTAAAACTTTCCCTTTCTGATATTTTTAGTATAAAGAAATGCAATCAATTTCTGAATATTAATTTTGTATCCCAATGAATTCATTGATTGGTTCTAGTTTTTGTGTGGAGTCTTTAGGTTTGTGTATATAGAGTATTGTGTCACCTGTATATTATGACAATTTTACCTCTTCCCTTCCAATTTGGATTATCTTTTATTTATTTATTTTTTAAATTGTCTTCTTGCTGTGGCTAGGACTTCCAATACAATTTAACTAGAAGTGGTGAGAGTTGGAATCCTTGTCCTGTTCCAGATTTTAGCAAGACTTTCAGCTTTTCACTGTTGTGTATGTTGGCTGTGGGTTTGTCATAAGCAGCTTTTATCATGTTGAGATGTGTTCCCACTTTTGTAAGAGTTTTTATAGTGAATAAATGTTAAATTTTATCAAACGCCCATCTCAGTCACAGGAGCACCAGTGTTCCTTCAGATGTTCCTCAGGAACTGAGTTTATAAACCACTTGTAGTGAGTCAATCCATGTGGCTCATGAGGATCAGTTCAGATTTCATCCCCACCTCTGAGATGGGTAACCTGCAGCACTTGTATGCTATCAGAACTCATAGAGGTGGAGCTGGGCCCACTGTAAGCACACCAAGAATGAAGCTGCCGTAGCAGGCTCCACCTCTCCCTTCTTAACCCCACAGGTTGACAGTGGGGCTTCAATGGCGAACCCAGGCTCCTTTCTGTGCAAAGCTCCCATTGTGGCCAGAGCATACTCCAGCCCTTTCAGGATGTCTCCACACAGCCAATCCCAGTCCTCTCCCTAGCCTGTCTTCTGAAACCTAAGTTCCAGCTCCCAGTCCCAAAGTGCACCAGCAGATGTGCTGGGCTGAGTTGTGCAGAGAAGTGGCAAGCACCCTCTGTGCTAGTCTCTCTCTGTTCTGCCTGCTGCAAACCAGCTGCTGTGCTCTCCATCAGCCTTCAGTTCAGTTCAGTCCAGTCACTCAGTCATGTCCGACTCTTTGTGACCCCATGGACTGCAGCACGCCAGGCCTCCCTGTCCATCACCAACTCCAAATTTACTCAAACTCATGTCCGTTGAGTCGGTGATGCCATCCAGCCATCTCATCCTCTGTCGTCCCCGTCCCCTCTCGCCTTCAATCTTTCCCAACATCAGGGTCTTTTCTAGAGAGTCAGCTCTTTGCATCAGGTGGCCAAAATATTGGAGTTTCAGCTTCAGCATCCGGAGAAGGCAATGGCAAGCCACTCTAGTACTATTGCCTAGAAAATCCCATGGATGGAGGAGCCTGGTAGGCTGTAGTCCATGGGGTCGCTAAGGGTCGGACACGACTGAGCAACTTCACTTTCACTTTTCACTTTCACACATTGGAGAAGGAAATGGCAACCCACTCCAGTGTTCTTGCCTGGAGAATCCCAGGGACGGGGGAGCCTGGTGGGCTTCCGTCTATGGGGTCACACAGAGTCGGACACGACTGAAGTGACTTAGCAGCAGCAGCAGCAGCTTCAGCATCAGTCCTTCCAATGAATATTCAGGACTGATTTCCTTTAGGATGGACTTGTTGGATCTCCTTGCAGTCCAAGGGACTCTCAAGAGTCTTCTCTAGCACCACAGTGCAAAAGCATCAATTCTTCGGTGCTCAGCTTTCTTTATAGTCCAACTCTCACATCCATACATGACCACGGGAAAAACCATAGCCTTGACTAGACGGACCTTTGTTGGCAAAGTAATGTCTCTGCTTTTTAATATACTATCTAGGTTGGTCATAACTTTTCTTCCAAGGAACTGTGTCTTTTAATTTCATGGCTGCAGTTACCATCTGCAGTGATTTTTGAGCCCCCCAAAATAAAATCTGCCACTGTTTCCCCATCTATTTGCCATGAAGTGATGGGACCAGATGCCATGATTTTAGTTTTCTGAATGCTGAGTTTTAAGCCACCTTTTCACGCTCCTCTTTCACTTTCATCAAGAGGCTCTTTACTTCTTTTTCACTTTCTGCCATAAAAGTGGTGTCATGTGCATATCTGAGGTTATTGATATTTCTCCCAGCAATCTTGATTCCAGCTTGTGCTTCATCCAGCCCAGCGTTTCTCATGAAGTACTCTGCATGTAAGTTAAACGAAAAGGGTGACATTATACAGCCTTGATATACTCCTTTTCCCGATTTGGAACCAGTCTGTTGTTCCATGTCCAGTTCTAACTGTTGCTTCCTGACCTGCATACAGGTTTCTCAAGAGGCAAGTCAGATGGTCTGGTATTCCCATCTCTTTCAGAATTTTCCACAGTTTATTGTGATCCACACAGTCAAAGGCCTTGGCATAGTCAAAAAGCAGAAATAGATGTTTTTCTGGAAATTTCTTGCTTTTTCGATGATCCAGCAGATGTTGGCAATTTGATCTCTGGTTCCTCTACCTTTTCTAAAACCAGTTTGAACATCTGGATGTTCACGGTTCACGTATTGCTGAAGCCTGGCTTGGGGAATTTTGAGCATGACTTTATTAGCGTGTGAGATGAGCACAATTGTGTGGTAGTTTGAGCATTCTTTGGCATTGCCTTTCTTTGGGATTGGAATGAAAACTGACCTTTTCCAGTCCTGTGGCCACTGCTGAGTTTTCCAAATTTGCTGGCATATAGGGTGCAGCACGTAAACAGCATCATCTTTTAGGATTTGAAATAGCTCAACTGGAATTCCATCACCTCCACTAGCTTTGTTCATAGTGATGCTTCCTAAGGCCCATTGACTTCACATTTAGGATGTCTGGCTCTAGGTGAGTGATCACACCGTCATGATTATCTTGGCTGTGAAGATCTTTTTTGTACAGTTCTTCTGTGTATTCTTGCCACCTCTTCTTAATATCTTCTGCTTCTGTTAGGTCCATACAATTTCTGTCCTTTATTGAGCCCCTCTTTGCATAAAATATTCCCTTGGTATCTCTAATTTTTTTGAAGGGATCTCTAGTCTTTCCCATTCTATTGTGTTCCTCTATTTCCTTGCACTGATCGCTGAGGAAGCCTTTCCTATCTTTCTTTTCTAATCTTTGGAACTCTGGATTCAAATGGGTATATCTTTCCTTTTCTCCTTTGCTTTTCACTTCTCTTTTCATAGCTATTTGTAAGGCCTCCTCAGACAGCCATTTTGCTTTTTTGCATTTCTTTTTCTTGGGGATCGCTTGATCCCTGTCTCCAATAGTTCATCAGGCACTCTATCAGATCTAGTCCCTTAAAACTATTTCTCACTTCTGCTGTATAATCATAAGAGATTTGTTTCAGGTCATACCTGAATGGTCTAGTGGTTTTCCCTACTTTCTTCAATTTAAGCCTGTATTTGACAATAAGGAGTTCATGATCTGAGCCACAGTCAGCTTCCAGTCTTGTTTTTGCTGACTGTATGGAGCTTCTTCATCTTTGGCTGCAAAGAATATAATTAGTCTGATTTCGGTGTTGACCATCTGGTGATGTCCATGTGTAGAGTCTTTTCTCGTGTTGTTGGAAGAGGGTGTTTGCTATGACCAGTGCATTCTCTTGGCAGAACTCTGTTAGCCTTTGCCCTCCTTCATTCTGTATTCCATAGCCAAATTTGTCTGTTATTCCAGGTGTTTCTTGACTTTTTACTTTTGCATTCCAATTCTTTATAATGAAAAGGACATCTTTTTTTGGTGTTAGTTCCAGAGGGTCTTGTAGGTCTTCATAGAATCATTCAACTTCAACTTCTTCAGCATTACTTGTTGGGGCATAAGATTGGATTGCTGTGATATTGAACGGTTTGCCTTGGAAATGACCAGAGGTCATTCTGTCGTTTTTGAGATTACATCCTAGTACTGCATTTTGGATTCTTCTGTTGACTACTATGGCTACTCCATTTCTTCTAACGGCTCTTGCCCACAGTAGTAGATACAATGGTAAACTGCTTTAGATATAGCACTGGCTATAAGAGGAGCCAAACTGCAGCCTTTGCAGTCTCTGTGCTTTCTTTTTACACTGAAGACTATTTTGAAATCTTTCAGGCTGCCTAACTATCTTAATGAAATAGTTATCATTTATTCCTGAGCCAGAGCCTTCAGTTCAGTTCAGTTCAGTCGCTCAGTCATGTCCGACTCTCCGCGACCCCATGAATCACAGCACGCCAGGCCTCCCTGTCCATCACCAACTCCCGGAGTACACTCAAACTCATGTCCACAGAGTCGGTGATGCCATCCAGCCATCTCATTCTCTGTCGTCCCCTTCTCCTCCCGCCCCCAACCTTTCCCAGCATCAGAGTCTTTTCCAGTGAGTCAACTCGTCGCATGAGGTGGCCAAAGGATTGCAGTTTCAGCTTTAGCATCAGTCCCTCCAATGAACATCCAGGATTGATCTCCTTTAGAATGGACTGGTTGGATCTCCTTGCAGTATAAGGGACTCTCAAGAGTCTTCTCCAACACCACAGTTCAAAAGCATCGATTCTTCGGCGATCAGCTTTCTTCACAGTCCAACTCTCACATCCATACATGACCACGGGAAAAACCATTGCCTTGACTAGGCGGACCTTGGTTGGCAAAGTAATGTCTCTGCTTTTTAAAATACTATCAAGGTTGATCATAACTTTCCTTCCAAGGAGCAAGCGTCTTTTAATTTCCTGGCTGCAATCAGCATCTGCAGTGATTTTGGAGCCCAAAAATATAAAGTCTGACACTGTTTCCACTGTTTTTCCATCTATTTCCCATGAAGTGATGGGACCAGATGCCATGATCTTTGTTTTCTGAATGTTGAGCTTCAAGTCAACCTTTTCACTCTCCTCTTTCACTTTCATCAAGAGGCTTTTGAGTTCCTCTTCACTTTCTGCCATAAGGGTCTTAGAGTAGTACAATCTCCAAAGACTGGTGTAATGTTAGCTGTAGGAATCCAAGGGTGAAATTTAAGAAGGAAAGGCAGAATTAAGGAGTACCTGTTTGTAATCTCTGGGTTCTAGTTGGAGGTATTTTTAAGGGTCGGGACTTAGTTCAGGAGAGAGTTTCAGTTATCTTTAACAGTAGTAATTTCTTTGCTATTGGGGGAGTTCAGGCTGAGGTGGGATGACTACTCCTCAGATTTGCCATAGAGATTCAGTTCAGTTCAGTTCAGTCGCTCAGTCGTGTCCGACTCTTTGCGACCCCATGAATCACAGCATGCCAGGCCTCCCTGTCCATCACCATAGAGATTAAGGAAGCAGATAAAATAGATACTGTATATGATACCACAGAAAACTTATAATTTTAGGATTTAGAGTTACTGAATTCATGTTAGTCAAACATCATACATAGTCATGAACTACAGCATAGTTTATTTTGAATTTTTTGGAAAAAGAAGTGCAATAGATAGTCTGTCTTTAATTTGGGTAGTAGATCCTAGGATAATCATTTAGTTGATAAAACTAATTCCCTATAGACTCACAAATTCAATAGATACGAACATTTATTCATATGGTATTCTACCTAATTTGAAGATCTTATTCTTAAAAAAATTACTTTTTAAACCCACAAACATGCAGATATCCATAGAATACATTCTTTATGCTTTTCAGAATCAATAATTTAAGAACAAATAAACATGTAGAAAATGTTTTCACATTATTTGTCTGTATGATTCTTTGAACAACCAAAATTGTTTGAACCAGGGCATTAACAATACTTGTTTTTCTATCTACGGTCATTGAACTTTTTTTTTCTCTTCTCTCATTTAGATTTATAAGATTTGGCCCAACACCCAAGTCTCTGAGTGCACATGTTAACATGATTTGGAGGCAACAGAGTGCTTAGAAATCATAATGATTTGTGCTGTTAGACTTTTATTTATTTATTTATTAACAACTCTTGAACTTAAGCTCCACTCTGGCAAAAGGTTGATTAAAAAGAAAGCATTTGTAGTCTGAAAATCAACTTATTATTTGTGCTCTAAGGACAATGAAAAGAAGCACTCAGCATAACCAACCAACAATTTTCCCAACTTAATGGAATGCAGTGAGAGTGAAGCAACAGTTATGCAGTGTATCACATTCGTGGAAATTTAACCACAATGAGCATTCATTGTTCTCACAAAATATAACTCCTTTGACCATTCCCTCTTTGTCCTTATTGTTTCTATCATACATTTATAAAGTCATTTTCAAAGACATTGGAGGAATAAAAATGATTTTGTTGTCTCCACTAGGAGACACCTCATTTTAGCCCCAATTCAACTGTAATGCGAGTCAAATAATTTGCTGTTTGTACATAATTTGTGTGCAGCTTTTAAATATAATGTGTAAGAGTCTAAATGCTTGGCTTGGTTCTTCACTATAATGGTGTACTTCCAGTTCAGAGAAAATAGTAGTAACAGTAATAATATTAGCAGCTAACATTTATTGAGTGCTTCTATATGCCTATTACTTCCATTTATAGAATATATATGTGCATATTTATGTATATATATCAGTTCAGTTCAGTCGCTCAGTTGTGTCCGATTCTTTGCGACCCCATGAATCACAGCATGCCAGGCCTCCCTGTCCATCACCAACTCCCGGATTTCACTCAGACTCATGTCCATTGAGTCGGTGATGCCATCCAGCCATCTCATTCTCTGTCGTTCCCATCTCCTCCCACCCCCAATCCCTCCTAGCATCAGACTCTTTTCCAGTGAGTCAACTCGTCGCATGAGGTGGCCAAAGTATTGCAGTTTCAGCTTTAGCATCAGTCCTTCCAATGAACACCCAGGATTGATCTCCTTTAGAATGGACTGGTTGGATCTCCTTGCAGTATAAGGGACTCTCAAGAGTCTTCTCCAACACCACAGTTCAAAAGCATCGATTCTTCGGCGATCAGCTTTCTTCACAGTCCAACTCTCACATCCATACATGACCACGGGAAAAACCATTGCCTTGACTAGGCGGACCTTGGTTGGCAAAGTAATGTCTCTGCTTTTTAATATACTATCTAGGCTGGTCATAACTTTCCTTCCAAGGAGTAAGCGTCTTTTAATTTCCTGGCTGCAATCAGCATCTGCAGTGATTTTGGAGCCCAAAAAAATAAAGTCTGACACTGTTTCCACTGTTTTTCCATCTATTTCCCATGAAGTGATGGGACCAGATGCCATGATCTTTGTTTTCTGAATGTTGAGCTTCAAGCCAAACTTTTCACTCTCCTCTTTCACTTTCATCAAGAGGCTTTTGAGTTCCTCTTCACTTTCTGCCATAAGGGTAGTGTCATCTGCATATCTGAGGTTATTGATATTTCTCCCAGCAATCTTGATTCCAGCTTGTGCTTCTTCCAGCCCAGCGTTCCTCATGATGTACTCTGCATATAAATTAAATAAGCAGGGTGACAATATACAGCCTTGACGTACTCCTTTTCCTATTTGGAGTCAGTCTGTTGTTCCATGTCCAGTTCTAACTGTTGCTTCCTGACCTGCATACAGGTTTCTCAAGAGGCAGGTCAGGTGGTCTGGTATTCCCATCTCTTTCAGAATGTACCACAGTTTATTGTGATCCACACAGTCAAAGGCTTTGGCATAGTCAATGAAGCAGAAATAGATGTTTTTCTGGAACTCTCTTGCTTTCTCCATGATCCAGTGAATGTTGGCAATTTGATCTCTGGTGCCTCTGCCAAGCGAAAAGCAAAGGAGAAAAAGAAAGATATAAGCATCTGAATGCAGAGTTCCAAAGAATAGCAAGGAGAGATAAGAAAGGCTTCCTCAGTGATCAATGCAAAGAAATAGAGGAAAACAACAGAATAGGAAAAACAAGAGATCTTTTCAAGAAAATTAGAGATATCAAGGGAACATTTCATGCAAAGAGGGGCTCGATAAAGGACAGAAATGGTATGGACTTAACAGAAGCAGAAGATATTAAGAAGAGGTGGCAAGAATACACAGAAGAACTGTACAAAAAAGATCTTCATGACGAAGATAATCACGATGGCGTGACCACTCACCTGGAGCCAGACATCTTGGAATGTGAAGTCAAGTGGGCCTTAGAGAGCGTCACTACGAACAAAGCTAGTGGAGGTGATGGGATTCCAGTTGAGCTATTTCAAATCCTGAAAGATGATGCTGTTTACGTGCTGCACCCTATATGCCAGCAAATTTGGAAAACTCAGCAGTGGCCACAGGACTGGAAAAGGTCAGTCTTCATTCCAATCCCAAAGAAAGGGAATGCCAAAGAATGCTCAAACTACCACACAATTGCACTCATCTCACACGCTAGTAAAGTCATGCTCAAAATTCTCCAAGCAAGCCTTCAGCAGTATGTGAACTGTGAACTTCCAGATGTATATATATATATGTGCATATATATTTATTTCAGCAACTGGCTCTTTGGTAGTAGCCTCTCTGTGGTGGCAAAGGCTTTCTTCCTGAGAATTCTTCCTCTTATTTCCAGACTCAGTCCCATGAAGTTGAACTTACTAAGTGTGTGTACTCACTCTATGGTAGATAATAGGCACTGATATTATGTACTGAGAGGCATAACAATAACAATTACATGCTGTGATTTATAATAAATATTTATTTAGTCTTTGTCCCCTTTTCTGGCACAGAGCTCCTATAACTCTTGGAATTTTCTACATGGTGAGAGCAAAAGGGGTAGCTCAGCTGGTAAATAATCTACCTGTGATGCAGGGGACCCCAGTTCGATTCCTTGGTCGGGAAGATCTCCTGAAAAAGGGATAGGCTACTCACTCTAGTATTCTTGGGCTTCCCTGGTGGCTCAGACAGTAAAGAATCTCCCTGCAATGTGGGAGACCTGGGTTCAATCCCTGGGTTGGGAAGATCCCCTGGCAGAGGGCATAACAACTCACTTCAATATTCTTGCCTGGAGCCCCTTGTACAGAGGAGCCTGGTGGGCTACAGTCCATGGGGTCACACAGAATCAGGCATGACTGAGTGACTAGTTCAGTTCAGTTGCTCAGTCGTGTCCGACTCTTTGCAACCCCATGGACTGCAGCACGCAAGGCTTCCTTAACCTTCACCGACTTCTGAAGCTTGCTCAAACTCATGTCCATCGAGTCAGTGATGCCATCCAACCATCTCATCCTCTCTCATCCCCTTCTCCTCCTGTCTTCAATCTTTCCCAGCATCAGGGTCTTTTCCAAGGAGTCAGTTCTTTGCATCAGGTGGCCAAAGTATTTGAGTTTCAGCTTCAGCATCTGTCCTTCCAATGAATATTCAGGACTGATTTCCAACAAATAGATATAATCTATGCTGAACAGACAACTCATTGGCAGTCATATTTTAAAATATTTATTTCTCCAGCTTTTTTGAGATATAATTGACATACGACATTGTACAAGTTCAACGTGTACATTGTGTTGATTTTATGTACTTAAGTACCATGAAATGATTACTACAGTATGGTTAGTTAACATAGCCATCATCTTACATAATTACTATTTCCTTTTTTTGACAAGAAAAGGAAACTTAGAAACCTTAGAAACTTTCAAATATAAAATACAGTATTGCTAACTATAATCACCATGTTGTACATTAGATCCCAATAACTTATTCATCTTATATCCAGAATTTTGTACACCTCTGACCAGTATCTCCCCATTTCTCCCACCCCTTCGCCTCTGGAAACCACCATTTTATCCTCTGTTTCTGTAACTTTGGCTCTTTTAGCTTCCGTATGTGAGGTTATCTTTCTCTATCTGACTTATTTCACTTAGCATAATGCCCTCAGGGTCCATCAGTATTGTTGCAAATGGCAGAATTTTTTTCTCATGGCTGAGTAATATTCCATTGTTTATCCATTCATCCATGGATGGATATTTGGGTGTTTCCACATCTTGCCTATTCTAAATAATGCTTCAGTGAACATGGGAGTGCATATATCTTTTTGATACAATGTTTCAATTACCTTCAGATAAACATTCATGTGGGGGATTGCTGAATCATATATTAGTTCTATTTTTAAGTTTTTGAGGGTCCTCCATACTGTTTTCCATAATAGTTGTAACAATATACATTTCTACCATCAGTGCACAGGAGTTCCCCTTTCCCCCACATCCTCACTCACACTTATATCTTATCTTTTTGATGAAAGACTTTCCAATAGTTATGAGTTTATCTCAGTGTGGTTTTGATTTGCATTCCCCTGATGATTAGTGATGTTGAACATTTTCCTTCATGTACCCTTTGGAGATTTGCATGTCTTTTTTTTTAATGTCTATTCAGTTCCTCTGCACATTTTAAAAGGGATTTTTATTTTTTTTTTTACTATTGAGTTGTATGAATTATTTGTAGTTTTTGGATGTTAACCCCTTATCAGGTATATGATTTGCAATACTCTCTCTCTTTCTGTAGACTGCATTTTCATTTTGTTGATGGCTTCTTTCACTGTGCTGAACTTTTTAGTTTCATGTAGTCCCATTTATTAATTTTTTCTTTTATTGCTTTTGATTTTGGTGTCATTTCCAGGAAACTGTTGCCAAGACCAATGTCAAAGAGTTTTCTCCTATGTTTTTTTCTAGGAGTTTTATGGTTTCACGTCTTATTTTGAAGTCTTTAATCCATTTAAAGTTAATTTATGTGAGTGATAGAAGAGCGATCCAATTTAATTCTTTATCTCTAAGGTACTCCCTTATCCACAAGACCTTTGTTTTCCAAGGTCTTAATTACCTGCAATCAACTGCAGTCAGAAAATATTAAATTAAAAATTCCAGAAACAAGCAATTCATAGTTTTAAATTGCATGTTGCTCTGAGTAGAGTAGTTAAATCCCATTCCATTCCACTCCATCCTGCCTTGGATATGAATTATTTCTTTGTCCAGCCTATCTTCCTGTTAGTCACCTAGTAGTCATCTCATTTATCAGATCACTTGTCCAGTATCACAATTCTTATGTTGAAAGTAACCTTTATTTTACTTGATAATGGACCCAAAGTGCAAGAGTAGTGAAGCTGGCATTTCAAATATTCTCTTACCTGATATGTAAATTAAACTTTATCATAGGTATGTATGTGTAGGAAAAACTGTGTGTGTGTGTGTATATATATTATATATATAATATATATATATAATAAAAACATAGTATATATAGGGTTTGGTACCAACTGCAGTTTCAGGCATCCATTAAGTGTCTTGGAATATGTATGTAATGGATAAGAGGACACTACTGTATTTTTTTCTTGCCAGTATCATACAGGTTTTAGTTACTATAGCTTTATAGTATAGGTTGAAATCTGGAAGGACAGCAATGTTTTCTGATATCAGGCTCTAGGACCTTGGACATAACTGACACTGATCTAGGCTTGTCTGGTGCAAAAAGACAAATTGAGCCTATCTGATTCCACCTCTGGAGAATACTAAGAGAAAATGGCAGAGTCATGTAAAACTGAAGTTATGAGGGAACAAAAGTAATATACACAGGATTGGGTGCCAAAGCTGTTGGAGAAGTAGGGAGTCACAGGTAGGAAGAGAATAGCTGAGTCACGTGAACAGATGAGCATTTGAGGGAATAGATGTAAAGTCCTGAAAGCTGCAATGGACTCAAAATAAGTCTCCAATGTATGCTGTTTCTGAAACTAGATGTTAAGATTTTCCTATGCCATTCCTGTAGCTTCTAGGCACTTGAATGAATTGCTGTTTTTGTATTCCTAGAGCCTAGGAGAATAGTGTTTAACCGTAATGCCAAGGTTTGATGAACAGCTTAGAGGTACTGCCAGTGCCAGGATGACCCCAGGTCCAACAGAACTGGTTACCTTGATGGGAGTCCAGTATAGGGCCCAGGAAAGAAGTAAAATGGCAGTGACCCATTATTCATCCTGGGATATAAAGTTGGCATTGTGGTCATGAGCATATGAGCAGAGTATGTATAGCAGAAAAGTTGTGCTACCAGACAGTGAACTTTGAGGCCTTGTTGTTCTTCCATGCCAAGAACAGTAATGTCTTCTAACCCTATGGCAAGACTGAGATGGTTGCTAGGATCTACATGGATCCAGTTGTAACTCTCCAGTTTCATTGCATCTGTCTCTGTCTTACTCATTAAATTTTCTAGCCACATTGGCCTTTTTCAGTTTCTTAAGTGTTCTAGTTCTTTCGACTGAAGACTTACTTTCTTTTTATTAGTAATATCTACTCATTCTTCTAGTTTTGGGTTATATGACCCTTCCTCTGAATGCCATCCTTGAATACTCTAAAATAATTCTGTACCATCCCTCTACTTTTATCTTAGAGCAATTTGTAGTTTTTCCTCAGGGTACTTAACAAAATTTATAATTAAATATTTACTTGCAGTTTTATATGTTAAATGTGTGTTCTCCCCGCTAGACTATACCTTATAAGGGCAGGGCCTATATTTGCCTCAGTAACTTCTACATCCCTAACACCTGGTACAGAATTAGACTTTAATGACACCTGATAAGTGAACACGTAAATGCATGAGAATTAAGGCAGTGTATGGGTAGGAAGTTGGGCAGTCCATTATTGATCCAAGTGTTTGCTTTCCTTTAGTACAACATCATTATGGTTCAGTTCAGTTCCATTCAGTCGCTCAGTCGTGTCCGAGACCCCGTGAATCACAGCACGCCAGGCCTCCCTGTCCATCACCAACTCCCGGAGTTCACTCAAACTCATGTCCATCGAGTCGGTGATGCCATCCAGCCATCTCATTCTCTGTCATTATGGTTACCTAATGATAATTTTCTTCTTACTATAAACTGTATTGTATATTTAGTGATTTTAATCTCTCTGAATGGCTTTTTTAGAGCATCTAATCAAGGAAATTTCTTTTCTTGGGTGAATTTCTTTTTTTTTTAAATTTTCTTGATGTTATGTGACTGACATATATTGAATGATACTATTAATAACAGTCTTAAACAGTTGCCTTTTAAATAACTTTTCAAAAAGCTTTCCAAAAGAAAGTCACAGAATGCACAATGTCATTTATAAATGATGTCACTCTTGAAAAATTCTGCATTTTTTCATTTCAGTAAGAAATCTGAGTATCATGACATTTTTTTTTCTTCTAGAATGAGAGTTTGATCCTGCTAGCCTAGTTTATGCTGGCCTTATAGAATGTATCATTTCAAAAACAATCTTATCTTTTTTTATATCAGATTCTAAAGCAAATTCACAGTTGGATCCAGCAGAAGGGAAGGCAAGGCTGTCAAAGAAACAGATGTTGGCATTGTAAAAGCAGATGCTCTGTGCTTAATTTTACATGCCCAAAATTCTATTATTAAAATTCAACATCTGTCTTTTTAGAGAAATTACTATGGCTCAACCAGGTTGAAAGTAAGCCTTAGTATTCAACTACAGGAATTCTGTGACTCAGAATGCTATATATTTGAAAATCAAGCAAGTAAACCAGATAAGAACCTCTTCCAAAAGTTGAAGGCCTTCCAGTGATGCATGCAAGTAGCTTCCAACATGAAAAGTTTCTTGTACAATTGCATCTAATTTCTGCTCTCTGAACACTCCCTGTCCCTTGAAGAACCTGGTAATGACAGGGACTGGTGTGAGACTACCCATTAGAAGGAAGACAAGGCAGCTTTTTCATCCGAGGAACTGAGACCTGAGCTCAGGAGTGTTCCTGGAGAGACTTTTGATCAGTAATGAAGGGAAACCTATCTAAGCCTGGGCTTTGAAATCCTGCATCCTTGATAAGGTCAAAGATACAGAGCTGGTTGCCCTAGGAACCTAATTAAAGCCCTGCCTCTCTGAGAGATTAAACATTGGCAGGAAAGAAGGCATCAGCAGCTGTCAGGAAGCCATTTCTTCAAGGACAGCCACACCTTGACAGCACTTTAAAAGTGTTTTCCTCATCTGCTCTGTGAACTCCTAAAAATCAGTCCTTTCATCTCTGATTTGACAGCTGGCCCTGAACAACTTAGTGAGTCTGTGCTGCTTTTCCCATGTAGGAAACTGCATTCATGCACAGGCCTTCTCATTTGTGGCAACTCAAAGTTGCAGTGATTGGACAATGAAGCAAACGATGGCTCATTCATTAGGAGGGTGGTAGAGGGGAAGCACCACATTAAGTAAGGAAGCTGTTTCCAGTGTCATACATTTTTAAATTAGATGGTTGGAGTTTTGGTTCAGCTTTTCACTTGACTTTTAAGGGAGACAGTTGGAGAATCCATTTAAACCCATAGGAACTGGATAGCAGAGGGCATCTAAACATACATGGCTATGTTTTCAGAGATTCTGAAGTCTTGAAAGAAAAGGCGTAATACCTGTAGGTTTCTATAATATTTCCCAACATGGGTTCTGTAAGTCCACCGTAATTCTCATTGGGAAATGCCAGGAAGAAATTGCTTTTTAACTGTGGATTTGGCATCTAGATATTGATGCCTGTAAGAAGGATTTGGGTTTGACTAAGACTAGGGGATGAGAAAATCCACAAGGGAATTTTCTGAGCACAAAAGAGAAAATAAAAAACTTGTTAGGAAAGGCAGAGAGAAAATATATTTCTACTATAAGAAACCATCAAATAAATACTTCACTTCTGGTTGAAGACTGAATTTGAATGTTGAGAAGTCCAAACTCTATAAATCTGCAAGATTCTCATGTATCAATACTTGAAAGATATTTGCTCGGTAATGACAGTAGTGGGGAGACACCTCTCTCAGGACCATTGGGAGGGTCTTAATAAGAAATTTGTAGCTGTCCAGGATAGTATCTGTTACATAATGCTGATATCAGCATTAAAAGCAATAAACAAAAAACAAATAAAATACTATCCTATAGCCATTTATTTTAGCACTTTATTTATTTATTGGAGAAGGAAATGACAACTCACTTCAGTATTCTTGCCTAGAGAGAATTCCATGGATAGAGGTGAGCTACAGTAAATGGGGTTACAGAGTTGAACACAACTGAGCGACTAACACACACACTTATTTATTTGTACTTTGGGTGTGCTGGGTCTTCATTGCTGCGTGGGCTTTTCTCTGGTTGGAGAGAGCAGAGGCTACTTTCTAGCTGTGGTGTGCAGGCTTCTCCCTGTGGTGGCTTCTCGTTGCGGATCACAGGTGTGTGGGTTCAGTAGTTGTTGCTCCCAAGCTCTAGAGCTCAGCCTCAATAGTTGTGGTGCATGGATTTAGTTGCCTTGCAGTATATGGCATCTTCTTGGACCAGGGAGCAAACCCATGTCCCATGTATTGGCAGGTGGCTTCTAACCACTGGACCACCAGGGAAGCCCTAGCACTTAATATTTTAAAGCTCCCCTTTTGGCATATATGTGCTGAGTGTTAGGATAAGTTTGCTCTAGCTTGCTGGCTTTATATAGAAATGACTTTGTCCTCTTTAAAAGTGCAACTGATTCTTTCATTCAGCTTCAACTTTAGGAGCTGGAGTAAATTGAGACAGAGTGACACCACCAATATTTTCTCTAATATATAAAGAAAAATAACACAGACACCAGAAATGTACATTGTTCTTTGATCCTTCTAAAGGATGGGGACTCTGACAATTTTCTCTGATTTCCTCTGATGCAGTGGGATGCTGTGGAAGGAGTACTCAGATCTTCCTGGGTGAATGAGAGAAGGCTTCACAGACCTGCTATTTTGGTTGAGATGTAAAAGATGAGAAAAATTTTGCTGAAGGTGTAAAATAGACATAGGCAAGTGTGGTTTGTTCGGGTGCCTACGACTTCCTTTCCTGTCTTTGTTCCTTGCAATTTGCTTTTTATCCAGTGGCCAAAGTGTTCTTTTTAAAACATAAAAATCCAGTTACATCAATCCTTTGCCTGGTACCCCCTTTTGACTTCACAGCGCCAAACCTCTTATTTCTCCTGGTCTATTCCTCCTGTCTGTTACTTTTCAGACATTTTAGCCTTCTTTCTGTTCTTGAACCTTTCTCCTTAGTCTATACCCTTGTTCCCTCTGCTAGAACGTTCTCCTTCCAAACTTTCAAAAGTTGGTTTCTTATTATTCAAGCCTTTCTTGAACACCTTTCCAATCTAGTTGCTCCTATAACAGTCTTCTGACTTACTTTATTCAAAACATTTATCCCTCTCTGAATTTATGAATTTGGTACTTACTGTCTCACTGAAGAGACCATAAGTACCATGAGACTAGGAACATCAACACCTAGCTTCAGTAAATTTCTTGTTCTTAAGACAGAATTGTCACAGGTGGTAGATGTTCCACTAACACTTATTGAATAGACAAGTGAAGAATGGAGGAATAAATATTTTTGTAAAGTTGAAATTAATGTTAGAAAATAAAGCTTGAGTGGTAGATAGACATCAGATAATTAGGACTATATGCTGTGTTAGGATCTTTAAATTTTATTCTGGAAGTGTGTAAAAGGCATTGAATAACTGAGAAGGAGGGCTGCATTCAGAATTCCTATTTAATAATATTGTTTGGCTTCTTGTGGAAGGATGGATTGATGAAGAAGGCTGAAAAATAAGGAAGTGAGTCAGACATATGTTCCAATATACTTTGACATAAAGGTGGTCAAGGGAGAATGCTTTGCTTGGCGATCAATTGTGTGAGTTGTGAAGTCACACTGCATGGGTTTGAATAATGGCTCCCTATTTTTTCTTCTGTGAAATTGTGGCAAATTACTCAGAGCCTCTGAACCATTTATGAGAATTTGCCTTTCACGTCTTCAACTGCAGGGAGAGTAACAGCCTCAGCTGCTGTGGTCTGAAATCTATCACTGCATTTCCACCAAGGCCACATTTCCCTGAACTGCTTTTAGTTAGTAAGTGAGCGTGGTGGGGATACTAAGGCAGGTCCTTTGCTGGGAGCTGTGGGCCAGCTCTGAACAGTGAATTTATCTCTTGGTCAGAGTCCTCTCCCAGCCTCCTCTGGCTTACATCCACTTTCCCCTCACAGGAGTTTTCCCCAGTAATCTCTTGCTAATCCTACCTGCTTCTTGGGGACCTGAACTGACACACGTTTTAGTATTAATTCCCCGCTGTAGATTTTGTTATTTGAAAAGCAGTTTTAAAGAGAATAGATAGAACCCGATTAGTCTGGATGTTTGTAATAAATCAGAAGGAAGTGTGCACTCCCAGGTTTTTGACTGCGTGATCTTAAATAACTGAGGCAAAGATACTTCCTTGCACAGACAAGGAATACAGAACGATGTTTGAGGAAAAAGGGAATAAAAATGGGTTTTGTTCGGACATGTTACTCTTGATATCCCTCTAAGACATTGTGAATAAATGCCCGGTTAGTCATGGATCTGGAGCTCAGAGAAGATTTGGGCTAGAGACTGTGAGGAATGTGTCATCAACATGTGAGTACAAGCCATGGGAATAGATGAGAAAGACAGATAGAAAGAGAAGGGAGCAGCAGTTCTTCATATGCAGTGAAGGAGGAGTCAGTAAAGGAGAGAAAACAGACAACTGATTATAAAGCTGCAATTAAGTTCAAGAATAGAAATATGGATTAATGCAATAGCATAGAAAACCCAGGAAATGGCATTAACCTGTGTAATATGTTTTTATGTGACAGTACAGTGGAATTGGAAAGATTGTAGGAATCTGGAAAAATATAAATCAAATTCATACCTAACATAAACCCCAATATATGTCTAAGTAGATAAAGTAGAAAAGTCAAACAAAAAAATCCAGATTATTGTATACCAAGTTTTGATTAGAGAAAAGTTACTAAATTTTGGAGAGTTGATACTGTTCCATGTAGCACATGAAAAAAATATCATATTCAGTTAAATAAACATTTAAGCTATTTGTAAGGTTAAAATAAATGTAACAAAAGCAAAAATGGAAATCAAGATTTAAAAATATTTAGAAAATTTTCAAATCTTTAAAAATACAGTTTAAAACTAGAACATTTAGAAATATTAGTTGAATAAGAGACAAAGGATTCATACCAACATTATTCTATAAAGTGTGGAAAGTTCAATAAATAAATTGGCAAAAGACATAATTGACAAAAATAGATACAACTATAAGCAAGCATATGGAAGATTTCTACCTCATTAGTGATGAAACATATGGAGATCAACCTCTTTATTTATCCAGGTATAAAAATTAAAAATGTTTGGAGGTACAACTTTATACTTGTGAAAATAACAAAATGGAAAATAACTTGCTAATCATTGTAGATTCCTTTGGTTATTTCATTCCTCATGTTTCTCATATTTTATCAATCATTAAATGTTTTTACTAATTTAGCAAATGTTAAATAGCATTGTGTGCTGGATATTACTCTAGGGACTAAGGATAAGTGGTGGATAAGATAAGGTTTTTATTCATATCATTCTTTAGAATATCCTCTCCCTTTTCTCTCATTAGTATTGCCTTAAGAGGTCCCATCACTTCATGGGAAATAGATGGAAAAACAGTGGAAATAGTGTCAGACTTTATTTTTTGGGGCTCCAAAATCACTGCAGATGCTGATTGCAGCCATGAAATTAAAAGACACTTACTCCTTGGAAGGAAAGTTATGACCAACCTTGATAGTATATTAAAAAGCAGAGACATTACTTTGCCAACCAAGGTCTGTCTAGTCAAGGCTATGGTTTTTCCCGTGGTCATGTATGGATGTGAGAGTTGGACTGTGAAGAAAGCTGATCGCCAAAAAATTGATGCTTTTGAACTGTGGTGCTGGAGAAGACTCTTGAGAGTCCTTTGGACTGCAAGGGGATCCAACCAGTCCATTCTAAAGGAGATCGATCCTGGGTGTTCATTAGAAGGACTGATGCTAAAGCTGAAACTCCAATACTTTGGCCACCTCATGCGACAAATTGACTCACTGGACAAGACTCTGATGCTGGGAAAGGTTGGGGGCGGGAGGAGAAGGGGACGACCGAGAATGAGATGACTAGATGGCATCACCGACTCTGTGGACATGAGTTTGAGTGAACTCCAGGAGTTGGTGATTGACAGGGAGGCCTGGCTGCTGTGATTCATGGAGTCGCGGAGAGTCGGACACGACTGAGCGACTGAACTGAACTGAACTGAACTGAAGAGTTTAGTCATCCTTCGTTTCTTGCTCATGGTGACAATATTCTGAATATACTGGTTCCATTTTTTCTCAGTTTTTTACCTTGATAACAATGTGATTTTTAAAGAAAATTTTTTGTGAACTTCATTTTATATGTATATCAAAGAGTGTATAAAATATGAAGCTTGTATTTGATTTTAATTTGCATTTTATTATTACTAATGAATAAGGGATTTTTTTTTTTAATGATTAAGGGTCAATTGTGTTTTCTTTTCAATGAAATGCTTGTTCAAGTCTTTTCCTCCTTCTTTTGGCCAGTTTATTTGTCTTTATCATAACAATTTGGAGATTTTATAATCTACACCTACTAATCCTTTGGTGCCTGTGTGTTTGTGCATGTGTGTATGTGCATTTGTGTAAACTCCATCCCCCCCAAGCACAACATAAATGTTTTTCTTCCAATTAGCAGTTCTTAATTTTAACATTGTCAAACTTACCAATCTTTCCCTTAATAGTTGTTTGTGCTTTTTGAGTCTTTTTATGAAATATTTCCCTCGTACACAGTTATGAAGATATTTTCCTAGATTATTTCAAAGTATTCTATGAGTTTATTTTTTACCTTTATTTTTAATTCTCTAGGAATTTATTTTTATATATGATATGTGGTAGAGATCCATTTTCATTTTTTTTCATATAGATAAGCAATTGTCATAAAACCATTTGTTAGGAAGTCTGTACTTTTCCTACTGCTTTATAATACTATCTTTGTGATAAATCAGTTTCCATATACATGTAGGTCTATTTGGGGGCTCCATATTTCACTGGTCTATTTTACTTATGATGCACCAAACTGACTTAATAACCATAGCTTTAAAATAAAGTATTGGTAGTCAGTAGGGCAAATCCTCCAACATTATTTTCTTAGGAATATTTTGTGTAATTTGGCTCTTTGCTCTTTCACATGAATTTTATAATCAGCTTACCAAGTTCTGTGAGAAGAAAAATCCTATTGGGATTCTGATTGGAATTGCCTTAAATGTGTAGATTAAGTTGAGAGAATTGACAGCTTTATGATTTTGAATCTTTCTATCCAAGAACATGGTTTATCACTCTATTTGGGTTGGATCTTTTTAACAGCTTTTAATAAAGTTTTATAGTTCTATCTATAAAAATAGTGCTCATATTTTGTTAGATTTATTCCTAGCTACCTTTTGTTTTTGTTGCTATAATAAGTGGTTATATTTTTAAAGTTACATTTTCAAACAAAATTTCAAACTGTTGCTGATGTCCAGAAATGCAATTGATTTTTTGTGTATTTTATGTTCAACAACATCTTCATCAACACTGTTAAAATCTTTTAGAATTTCCAAATGTCTGTCTGTAGTTTCTTCTTAGGGTTTCTGCCCAGCCAATTATAGCTGGGCAGCCAATACAATCCAAGTATTAGCAATATCTGGCTTATTCATTTCTTATTCTTGTAACTTTGATTTGTTTCCCCTTAAGTTCTGTGTTAAAGAATTTCTAATACAATGCTGCAGAGAATTAGTTCTAGCAGATATCTTTTATTTTACAGTATTGGGAATTCTTTCAACATTTCACCATTATGTTTGATGTTTATAGTAGAATTTGGTAGTTACCCTCTGATCAGGTTAAGAAATATTATTTCTAGACTTGCCTTCTATGTTTTATGATATCATGAAAAGATAATACATTTTATCAAAAATGATTTTCTCATCTACCAAGATTATCACGTCATTTTTCTGCTTTAATGTGGTGGCTCAGAGGTTAAAGCGTCTGCCTCCAATGCGGGAGACCCGGGTTCGATCCCTGGGTTGGGAAGATCCCCTGGAGAAGGAAACGGTAACCCACTCCAGTATTCTTGCCTGGAGAATCCCATGGACGGAGAAGCCTGGTAGGCTACAGTCCACGGGGTCGCATAGAGTCGGACACGACTGAGCGACGGAAAGGAACGAACGGGTGTATATATTCAGTATATTTTTTGTTTTCTAATTTAAAATTAACTTGCAGTGTTGAATATAGTAAACCAATTTGGTCACAATTTAATCTTATTAAAACATTATTGGATTTGATTTACTAAGGTTTAAAATTATTTTTGTCTATGTTCATGGATGAAATTAACTATTATTTAATCTTCTGGTTCTGCCTTTGTTAGTTTATAATAGCTCCATAAAGTGAATTGAAGAATTTTCTCTTCTACTTTCTGGATGAATTCGTATAAAATTGGAATACCTGTCTTTGAATATTTGGTAGTGTTACCTTAATTTTTATTTGAACTTCCTGTTTTCTTGATAAGAAGATTTCAGTTGGTTCAATTTATTTAATTGATTAGGCCTTTTGGGATGCCTATTTCTTCTGTAATCAGTTATGTTATTTTTTTAGGAATTTTTTTTTATTTCATATTTTTAAAATTCAGTTGTTCATAATGTCTAATCTGTTTAGTTTCTGCAACATCTGTGAGTTATCTTCTTCATTGCTAGTATTTTTACTGTGTTTTCTCCTACATACTCTAATTTTCTCTTCATTACTCTTGCTTCTCTCTTTTTATCTTTTTAAATAAACCAACATTTGCTTTGTTGATCTTTTTATTCCGTATTTGGTTGCCATTTCCTTATTTTCTGCTCAAACCTTTATTTCTTTCTCTATGCTTGCTTTGGCTTTATTTTGATGATCTTTTTTAATGTGTTACTTTGCATGCTTAGATCACTGATTTTTGAAAAGTTTTTCCCTAATGTAAGCAATTAAGGCTTCATATTTCTATGTGCTACTTAGTCAATTCAACAAGCTGTAGCTTGTCATGTTTTTGTTGTTCAATTATAAGTATTTTTACATTTCTATTATGATTTCTTCTTTGACCTATTGGTCATTTAGAGGAATGCTTTTGAATTTCCATGACTGTGTAAGATTGAAGAGCCATATGTTTACAATTGATTTTAACATTTGTTGCTTTGGGTTCAGCAGACATGTCCAATTGACACAGTTCTCTGAATTTATTGGATTTTGTTTAAACATGTGGCCTAATAGTTGATCATTCTTCAGAATTATTTCTTCTATGCTTGAAAATATGTGAAGGCTGCAGTTGTTGGTTCAATCCTGTGTATATGTCCTTCAGAACAAATTCCTTTATTTTGCTATTCACATCTTCTATTAACATATCCTAAGCTAAGAGTCAGACACAACTGAGCGGCTTCACTTTCACTTTTCACTTTTATGCATTGGAGAAGGAAATGGCAACCCACTCCAGTGTTCTTGCCTGGAGAATCCCAGGGACAGGGGAGCCTGATGGGCTGCCGTCTATGGGGTCACACAGAGTTGGACACGACTGAAGCGACTTAGCAGCAGCAGCAGCAACTAATTTTTGTCTTCTTTCTCTTCCAATTGTTGAGAGACATAATAAAGTTTCTTATTATGCTGAAATAAATGGCTGATTTTAGGGCTGGGGCAAGGAAAATATGACATAGACTTGTATCATTGTGTAGTGCCAGAGAGTAAGAAAGTACTCAAAAAACAAGAGGATAGGACCATGTTAGTGGGTCAACCTGAAAGAGCTCCCAAAGGGCAAACCAGAATATTTTGAGCAAAAAATATTAATAGATAATGTGTATTGTATTATAACCCAAAGTATAAAGTCAATCTATGTGAGCATAAACTGATATAAATAAATCATTGAAAAAAGTAAATAGGAGAAATAAGTCTTATGATGTGCCAAGCACAGGTATGGACATTGCAGATATGTCAATAAAAAAAGTAGAAAATATTATTTCTTTCATTATGCTTATATTATGGTACAAGAAGAAATACAATTAAAAAAATAAGTAAATTTCATAGACTTCTGGGAGGTGAAAGCTTCTAGGTTGATAAATAAAACTGTAAAGAAGAAAGGGAATGCTGTTGAATTTTTATCAATAAATATATGAGACATCATTTCAAGGTGACTTTTGAGCAAACACAGGACAGGAGTGGAAGAGTTATATAAGCATATAGGGAAAGGGTGTTTCAGGGTTAGAAAACAGAAAGTAGAAAACCTTTGAGGCAAGAGTATGCCTAGGTGTTCAAGGGCAAGCAAGTAGGTTGTAGCTGGAGTAGAATGACCAAGGGAAAGGGTAGAAGGGAATGAGATTAAAGAAGTATATTAATTTCCTAGGGCTGCCATAGTATAGTGCCACAAACATTTTTTCATCCAGTTTTTATTGAGATATAATTGACATACAGTTCTGTGTATGTTTGAGATATACAGCATAATGATTTGACTCTCTTACTTTATGACATTATTATTGCAATAAGTTTAGTGAATATTCATAACCTCATATGGATGCAAAACTAAAAAATAGAAAATGATTTTTGTGTGTGTGATGAGAACATGTGGGACTTACTCTTAACAACTCGCAGATATAATACTCAGCAGTGCTAACTGTATTTGTCATGTTGTGCATTGCATCATGTTGTAATGTACTGGAAGTTCTGTACCTTGTGAGGTCCTTCATCTAATTCCCCCTTCCCTCCTCCTCTGTTTCTGGTAAACACAAATCTGATCTGTTTTCTGAGTTTGTTTGAAGTAAAATAGATTTACAACACTATGTTAGTTCCTGTTACACGACCCAGTGATTTCTTTCTATATATTTCAAAATGATCTCTATGATAAATATAGTTGTGATATGTCATACAAGGATATTACTTATTGATTATATTCCCCACCTTGTACAATTAATACTCGTGATTCATTTATTTTGCAACTAGAAATTTATAACTGTTAATCTCCCTAATCTATTTCTTTCTTCCCCACAATCCCTCTCCTCTGGCAGACACTTGTTTGTTCTATTTATTTTTAACTCTGTTTTTGTTTTGTTTGTTCATTTGTTTTATTTTTTAGATTCCCGATATAAATGAAGTCATTTAATATTTCTCTTTGAATCATTCCACTTAGCATAAAATCCACTCGGTCCATCCATGTTATCACAAAGAGCAAGATTTCATTATTTTTTCCTGGCTGAGTGATATTCCCTTTTATATAGGTATATATCACATCTTTTAATTCATTCATCTAGTGATAGGCACTGTGTCTTTGATATCTTGGATGTCTGTTTCTGGTTAGGCAAGTTTTTGGCTGTTACGTCTTCAGATATGTTCTCTGCCCCTTTCTCTTCTCCTCCTGGGATTCTTATATTTTGAATGTTAATATGCTTGATATTGTCTTAGAAGTCTTTTTAACTGTTCTCATTTCCTTTTATTATTTTTTTTTATAATGTTTTCAGTGATTTACACTAGTTTTGTCTTTCAGCTCACTGATCTGTTCCTCTGTATCATCTAGTCTACTCTGTATTTTTTAGCCCTAGTTTTTCTTTGTTTTCTAACTTTTTAAATACTTCTTACTGTGTTCATCCATTTTCCCCCTGTATTCTTTGATCATTACATTTAACTCTTTGTCAGGTAGCTTGATTATCTCCACTTCACTTAGTTCTTCTGAGGTACTATCCTGTTCCTTAATTTGGAACATATTCCTCTGTAGTTTCATTTTGCCCAGTTTGCTGTTTTTATTTCTAGGTATTTGATAAGTTGGTTATGTTTCCTGATTTTGGAAAAGTGACCTTTTATAGGTGATGTCATATGTGCCCCCTCAATGCACTCCCCTGTTGTTACCAGAGCTGTATACTCAAGGGGTACACTCTGTTTGAGCTGAGTGAATCCTTCTGTTGTGGTAGGCTGACTATTGCATACTGTCTTGTAGGCATGGCTGGCCCCTAGTCTTGTTAGATGGTTGCTAGGCCCTGCCTTGTGTGGAGGCTGCCAGCTGCTTGTGAGTGGGGCCAGGTCACAAGGCTAATGGCTGTGGGCCCCCAGGGGTCCAAGGATCTTAGATCTAATGTCAGACTGCTGGTGGGTGAGGTAAGTTTAAAACATGGCTGTCTGCAAAGTCTGAGGTGTCCCAGAGGTGATATAGGCATTTTTATGAGTGGGGGTACATCCTGGGGCAACTGGCTGAGGGGTCCACAGTATCTTAAAGCTGGTGTAGACCTGCTGGTGGTTGGGGCCAGGCCCGAGGGGGTCCCGGAGCTAGCGCTGGATCATTGGTAGGCTGAGTCAGGTTCCCAGATCTTTGGCTACAGGTGCCTTTGGGGACCTAGGAGCTGGGTGGGTAGAGTCAATTCCTAACATGGCTGTTGTGTCATCAAGCATGTTCCACAGCTGGGTTTGGCCTGCTTGTGGATGGGATCAGGGCCTTAGGAGTCATGGGGCTGGTGCCCACCCAGTGGTATGTGAGGTTGGCTCCTGGGGTGGTGCCTACCCACTAGTGGTTGAGGTCAGGTCCTGCACCTAGTACCAGCCACTGGTCACTGGAGCCAGGACCCAGGGCCTCTGGCTGCAGGGTCCTGTATTTTTCCGGTTTGTGCCAGCGTATTGATATGTGAGGCTGAGTACTGGACCTTCTGGTGGACAGGCCTGAGTCCTGGGGTATCTACGATCTGAGGAGTTCTTATGCAGCAGGACTTCTGGTGGGTGGGGCTGTGTCTCTGCTGGGCTCTCTGTTTGGCCAGAAGTGTCCCAGTATTGGTGCTGATAAGCTGATGTGGGGGGGGGGGGACTGGGTCCCTGCATTAACCAGGAGGGAGGATGGTGCTTGCCAACACCAGTGTCTGTGCTATAGGAGGAGTCCTCCGAAAGGCTGTTGTTAGTGTTTGTACCTCCAGGCCCAGCCCCAACTGCCTTCTGCTTCTCTGGGACACTCTGCAAGATCAGCAGATGAGTCTGACCTTGGTGCCTCTCAGATTACTGCTTCTGCCCCAGACCCTCAGAGTGTGCAAGGTTTTGTTGTTGTTGTTGTTCAGTTGCCTAGTCTTGTCTGACTCTTTGTGGCCCCACAGACTGCAGCACCCCAGGCCTCCCTGTCCCTCACCATCTCCTGGAGTTTGCCCAAGTTCATTGCATCAGTGATGCTGTCCAGTCATCTCATCCTCTGATGCCCTCTTCTCCTGCCCTCAATCTTTCCCAGAGTCAGGGACTTTTCCAAAGAGTCATCTGTTCGCATCAGATGACCAAAAATACTGGAGCTTCAGCTTCAGCATTAGTCCTTCCAGTGACTATTCAGGGTTGATCTCACTTAAGATTGACTGTGTGTGCCATTTAAGAGCAGTCTCTATTTCCCACAGCCCGCTTCTTGAAGTAAGTAACACTGGATTTAAAGCAAACAATCTGGGAGCTCCTATTCCCAGTTCATGTTGCCTGGCTGTAGAGCCCAATGTAGGGCTCTGACTACTTCTTGGGGCAAGTCTCTTGTAATTGTAATTATCTCCTCTTTGTGGTGACCCATCCAAGAGTTTGGGGCTTGACTGTACTGCTTCTCCACTCCTCTTACCTATCTCATTGTGGTTCCTTCTTTATATCTTTAGTTTTAGAAGATTTTTTCTGCTAATCTTCCAGTTTTTCTCATCAATAGTTTTCTCTGTAAATAGTAATTTTGATGTGCCCCTGGAAGGAAGTGAGCTCAGGGTCTTCCTACTCAACCGTCTTGGCTACTCTCCATCACAAAGTTTTTTAAAGAGTGGCTCAAATCAACCTAAATGTATTCTTTCAAAGTTCTGGAGGCTAGAAATCTGAAATATAGGTGTTGGCAGGTTGATTCCTTCTGGGAGTTCTGAGGGAGTTTGTTTCATGTCTCTCTCCTAGCTTCTGGTGGTTGCTAGAGATTCTAGACATTCCTTAGTTTGCAGATGCGTTGATCCAATCTCTTCCCACTTGGCATTATTTCTCCACCACTCACTATCCCTTGTGTGTCTGTGTTTTTGTTCTTTTTCCCTTCTTATAAGGAAAGTCATTGATTAAAGTCTACCCTAATGCAGTGTAATCTCATCCTAACTAGTTACCTCTGCAAAGACTTTATTTTCAAATAAGGTCAGATTCTGAAGTTCTAGATGGACTTCATTTGAGGGGGAAAACTGTATAACCCACTCTATGAAATAACATAGGCCAAAATCATTTTAGTCTCTGTAGGCCATGGTACATGAATATTTCTGAGCTGTGGTGTTGGAGAAGACTCTTGAGAGTCCCTTGGACTGCAAGGAAATCAAACCAGTCGTTACTAAAGAAAATCAATCCTGAATATTCATTGGAAGGACTGATGCTGAAGCTCCAATACTTTGGCTACCTGATGCAAATAACCAACTCATTAGAAAAGACCCTGAAGCTAGGAGAAAGATCAAAGGCAGGAGGAGAAGGGGATGGCAGAGGATTTGATGGCTGTATGGCATCACTGACTCAATGGACATGAGCTTAAGCAAGCTCCAGGAGATGGTGAAGGACAGGGAAGCCTGGTGTGCTGCAGTCCATGGGGTCACAGAGTTGGACACGACTGAGTTACTGAAAAACAAGGCCATAGTAACATGTTTGACTTTTACATCTTGATGTAGATGGGAAGTTATATGAAGACTTTGAGCCAAGAAGTGACATGATATGTTTTAAAAGATTACTCTGGCTGCTGCATCTAAAATATACTATAAGGAGCAGTGTGGGAAGAGGGATGACTATCCGGGAAGCTATTGCCTCCCATTGCCTCCCATTATTATTAAATAATTCAGATGCCAGAAGATCATGCTTGTTTGTTATTTTTTTATTTTTTTGTTTAATTGGAGTATAATTGCTTTACAATGTTGTGTTAGTCTCTGCTGTACAATGAAGTGAATCAGCTCCATGATTGTCTTGGGTTGGCGAGAGACCAAGGAAGTGGAAACTGTTATATTCTGGATGTTTTCAAAGTAGATACAACAGAATATTCTAATGAATTGGAGGTGGCATGGGAGAAAAAGAGAGGAGTAAAGATTACTCAAGATGTTTTACTTAATCTTGAGGTAAAGTAGTTGCCATTGCCTTGAGATAAGAAAAGCTGTGGGGTGGGGCAAGTTTTAGGGGAAATATTGGATGATTCATTTTTGCTATAATTTCAGATGCCAGTTAGATATGAAAAGTAATGTGTCCATTAGGTATCTAACTATATAAGTCTCAGTGCAGTGAGGAAGACTTGGAAAGAGACATAAAACTGAGAGTCACCAAATATAGATAGCAATTTAAATCTATGTGATTGGATGCATTCACCAAAGGAGTGAGGATAGAAAAGAGGCCAGAGACTGAATCTTAGGCCACTTTAACAAGATCAGACAGAGATCAGTAAGAATTACCAGAAGGAGCCGCTGGTGAGGGAATATGAAAATCAGAAGAGTGGGATGTCCTGTTATCTAAGTGAAAAAAAGTGTTTTAACGAAGAGGAAATTATCAACTCTGAAATGCTAGGAGAAATATCAGGGGGACCAAACACTAAACAATGAATTAGCAATGGGGGTGCCATTAGTGACCTTCATAAAAGCATATTTAGTAGAATGGTGGGCATGAATGCCAGTTAGGAAAGCCATGAGAAAATAGTAGAGAGGATTTTTATGAGAATGGAGAACTTGGTAATAAATGTTGCTATAGAGCAATGGCCCAGGAGGCTGTGATCAAGACCATCCCCAAGAAAAAGAAATGCAAAAAGGCAAAATGGTTGTCTGAGGAGCCTTTACAAATAGCTGAGAAAAGAAGAGAAGTTAAAGGCAAAGGAGAAAAGGAGAGAAATACCCATTTGAATGCAGAGTTCCAAAGAATGGTAAGGAGAGATAAGAAAGCCTTCCTCAGTGATTAATGCAAAGAAATAGAGGAGGCAATAGAATGGGAAAGACTAGCGATCTCTTCAAGAAAATTAAATATACCAAGGAAACATTTCCTGCAAAGAGGGGCTCAATAATGGACAGAAATGGTAGGGACCTAACAGAAACAGAAGGTATTAAGAAGAGATGGCAAGAATACACAGAACTATACAAAAAAAATCATGATGACCCAGGTAACTGTGATGGTGTGATACTCACCTAGAGGCGGACATCCTGGAATGCAAAGTCAAGTGGGCCTTAGGAAGCATCAATATGAACAAAGCTAGTGGAGGTGATGGAATTATAAATGAGCTATTATAAATCCTAAAAGATCATGCTGTGAAAGTGCTACACTCAATATGCCAGCAAATTTGGAAAACTCAGCGGTGGCCACAGGACTGGAAAAGGTCAGTTTTCATTCCAATCCCTAAGAAAGGCAATGCCAAAGAATGCTCAAACTACTGCACAGTTGCACTCATCTCACACGGTAGAAAAATAATGCTCAAAATTCTCCAAGCCAGGCTTCAACAGTATGTGAACCATGAACTTCCAGATGTTCAAGTTGGATTTAGAAAAGGCAGAGGAACCAGAGATTAAATTGCCAACATCCATTGGATCATCGAAAAAGCAAGAAAGTTCCAGAAAAACATCTACTTCTGCTTTATTGATTATGCCAAACCATTTGACTGTGTGGATCATAATAAACTGCGGAAAATTCTGAAAGAGATGGGCATACCAGACCACCTGACCTGCCTCCTGAGAAATCTATATACAGGTCAAGAAGCAACAGTTAGAACTGGACATGGAACAACAGACTGGTTCCAAATTGGGAAAGGCTATATATTATCACCCTGCTTATTTAGCTTATATGCAGAGTACATCATGAGAAACGTTGGGCTGTAGGAAGCACAAGCTGGAATCAAGATTTCTGGGAGAAATATCAATAACCTCAGATATGCAGATGAGACAGAACTTATGGCAGAAAGTGAAGAACCAAAGAGCCTTTTGATGAAAGTGAAAGAGGAGAGTCAAAAAGTTGGCTTAAAACTCAACATTCAGAAAACGAAGATCATGGCATCTGGTCCCATCACTTCATGGGAAATAGATGGGGAAACAATGGAAACAGTGGCAGTCTTTATTATTTTTTTTGCACTCCAAAATCACTGCAGATGGTGACTGCACCCATGAAATTAAAAGACACTTACTCCTTGGAAGAAAAGTTATGACCAACCTAGATAGCATATTAAAAGGCAGAGACATTACTTTGCCAACAAAGGTCCATCTAGTCAAAACTATGGTTTTTCCAGTAGGCATGTATGGATGTGAGAGTTGGACTATAAAGAAAGCTGAGCACAGAAGAATTGATGCTTTTGAACAGTGTTTTTAGAAAAGACTGTTGAGAACCCCTTGGACTGCAAGGAGATCTAACCATCCATCCTAAAGGAGATCAGTCCTGAATGTTCATTGGAAGGACTGATGCTGAAGTTGAAACTCCAATACTTTGGGCCCCTGATGCGAAGAGCTGACTCATTTGAAAAGACCCTGATGCTGGGAAAGATTGAAGGTGGCAAGAGAAGGGGAAGGCAGAGGATTAAATGGTTGGATGGATCATCAACTCAATGGACATAAGTTTGAGTAAACTCCAGTAGTTGATGATGGACCGGGAGGCCTGGCATGCTGCAGTCCATGGGGTCACAAAGAGTCGGACACGACTGAGCAACTGAACTCAACTCATAGAGCAAGGGTTACCAACTGGGACAGTTCTTCCCATGGGAAATTTGGTCATGTCTGGAGACATTCTTTGATGTCATAACTGCGGCCGGGGGTGCTACTGTCAACTAAGTGACAGGAGACAAGAATATTGTTAAACATCTTACAGTACAGAGGACCATCCTTCACAAAAGCATCCAGATCATTCTCCACTCTTCCTCATGAAAATGCAGCTTTGAAACTATTTCAGCTTTCTCTCATACCTACTCTTTATGCTATAGTTATCTATCATCCTCTAGGTAATTACCCTTCATTTTTAGAAAATTTAAACTCTTGATTCACTCTTACTCCTTGAACCACTCCCATCTGGATTCTATTGAATTCAGTATCCACATAGAAAATCCTTCTGATAGTCTTGGCTTCCCGGTTCCTTGAATTTCTTTCCTTCAGTAAGCTTGTTCTCCAGCTCATTACTTCCACAGTCCCTCTCCCTGAAAGTCTTTGTTGTTGCCAGTCACTGCAAGCCCTCCCTAAACTGTTTCAAGAAGGCTACTTTTTGACCGTTGTCGTCTATCTTTTCAGGCAATTTACTGTTCAGACTCCATTCATGTGATTTCATAGGATCTTAAATTTATTTTCTAACACATTTTAATTGTTTCTCATCCACTTCATGTTCTCACTTTTCTCTTTACCTAGCCAAATCATTCTATACAATTTTTCTTCCTTTGATCTCAATTGCTTTTTTTTTTTCACTTTGCTAAAACCCAGACTTCTCTGCCTACTGTTCTCCTGTACTTCTGAAGCTGAATTTTCTCACTCGAATTTTGTGACCATAAACTTCAAGATTATTAGTGTTCCTTGCAATAATTCTATCTTTCCTTACTTTATTAACCCTTCTAACAATTATTTCATATTTTCTCAAACCCCTATATTCCCCCACCAACCTTTGCTATACTTTCAATTGATGACCTTTTCTCTATTTCATGGATAAATGATTCTCAGAATAGAACTTCTTCAAGCTTCTTCTACCATGTCTACCTCCTCACCAACATTTATACTTATATAATTAGCTTTTCCCTCTGGTATTAAAACTGAATTTTCTGAATCCCTCAATCTAAGGTCAGCCTCTTCAGTTAGACACTTGACTCCATTTACTTTCAATTTCTAATCATTTTACAGTTTCTCTTTTAGAAGAGATTTAATTTTGTGTCTATTTGCAGATTTAAAAAAATTATCTTCAGTTTTACTGTTTATATTAGATCTATGGTGATACCCTTCAGTAATTCTGGAAAAAGAGTTCTATTATCTCTTGGATCCATGGAAAATATAGATAATATCCATTGTCAAGACATCCTGGGACTTTGGATGATTATTAGAATTTATCCCTTTGTCCGCCATGTCACTTAATACACTTCAATACTTTTTTCTCTGTGTACAACATTCTAAGCAATTTCTTAAAATCTGCCTACTGTTCACTAATTTTTTCTTGGCCTGTTTTTTAATCTTCTGCATGATTCTTCACTTTGGTTTTAAATTTGTTAACATTTTTATTCCTTTTAGAAAGCACAGTGGCCAACCTCTTGCATATTTAAAGTTATAGACACCCAAAAGGCTGTATTTTTCTCCGGTATCCTGTTGATTTTTGGTGCTTGCTTTTCGTGTTCACACTACTCCTAACTTTATCAGAGTCCCTTAATTTCTTGTAGGCACATTCAATTATTTAGAACATTTCTTCTGCCCAATCCCACCCTCTTTCAAATTTTAACAAATATTTTCACATGTTAGTGTCTGAATGTTTTCAACATCTCTATTCTACCCTAGTGACAGAAATGAAAGTCCCATAAATTCTTTCCAACAGTTAATTTTCAACACCCTCCCCATTCAATAAGAGAAAAGAAATACTAAAACTGTAAGGCACAATTCTGCAAGCTATGGTCCATGGGCCAAATCAAATCCTTTGACTCTTTTTGTATGGCCTATGAACTAAGAATAATTTTTAACATTCTACAAGAGTGAAAAACAAGTAGTATTTTGTGACATGCAATTTACATTTCAGTGCCCATAAATAAAGTTTTACTGGAATACATTTAAGCACATCTGCTTATGTGGTGCCTATAGTTCCTTTAACACTACAGTGGCAGAGTTGAATTGTGACAGATACAGTGTGGCCCTGAAAGCCTAAAATATTTACTATTTGGCCTTTTACAGAAAAGTTTTATAGACCTCTGCTGTAAAGCAACACCTTTCATGTTTACCCAGTACAAGGAGTTGAGACTTAAAATTGCTAAGAAAGAGATAGTTCCTTTGTAATTCATGAGTATAGGTGTTTATTTATTCCAAATTATTTCTTATTCAAACACTCCTCAGATTCTCTGTGACAACGATGATCAATATTTTCATGATACAAATCACGTTATTTTTAATGCTGTGCTCTTCTTGATATGTTACTGAGATTACCTTTGTCATATGGTAACCAGCAGAGCTCTGAAGTTTCTAACTATGTTGTTCCTCCCATTTACACTTGCCATTTTGAAGAACAGAAAGTGTCCAAATTCCACAGGGTGTAGGAGTTTTCCATTTACTCTGCAGAAGCATGTTACATGAGGAGGAAGTAAAATCTACAGCTGATATGCATTAAAGTGGCTTTCTTTATTTCTGGGAGTTAAAAACATTTTGTCAAATAACTTAAAATAGCTTTACTCCTTTGGTAGAAATTGGACTTCCAGCAGCCGATGGGAAAGCTGTTGTCTGGAGGAGGGAATGATCTGAACAGTTACTGTAAAATATCCCTAGTCATCATCCTTGTCATAAATGTGCCTGGAATAATCTTCCATAGTATATTTTTAAATCTTTCACTCAGTATAATGAGATTTCTAAGTCAATCTGTGTGGAGAAACTTAAATTAGAGAAATTAAATAACCTCTTTCCCCCCCCACACACGTTTTGAGTTTCCATTAAACAATAACAGTAGTAATTTAATAAGCCATTTCTAGCATAGAGAAGAGACCCTGGAGGGATTGTGAACCACAAATATTTAGTGGGAAAGCAATATTCTTCTGTACTTGGGGTTACATGAGAGAATTAAACTGAAATAGGGTTGTTTCTGGATGAGTTGAAGGTAATTAAGCAGTGGGCCAAAGAGCCTCAGAAAGAGGAGTCAAGGACAGGATGAATTTGCAGGAAGGGTAGCAGCATTGCAGATTGAAGCTTTAAGGGAGGTAAACAAAGACATTTCAGAAACAAAGTATAAAAATAACCAGGTGGCTGTTCACAACAAGGATGGCAGGTAAAAGTCTTATATGTGATGCTGTTGTGAATATTTCCTATGGGCCAAGATCCAGCTGTTGGCTTTTGCTTTTTGAGTCTGGCTAATTTAAATGAGATTTATTCCTGTAAGTACACTGTTTTAGAAAATGCCACAACAAAAAGTGAATTCTAACAAGATCTCAGGCAAAAGTTAGGACTCTCCTGGTACAACTGGAGAGGGTGGATACAGAGCAGGAATCCTTCTGGCAAAATCCCACGGAGAATTTCCTCTCATTATAAATATATCTTCCTTTTTTTTTAAACTTAAATTAGTTAGCCTCATCTAGATCAGTGGTTCACAATTCTGGTTGTTAGAATCACCTGTGGAATTGACATGTGCGCGTGCACACACACCCCCCACCCCAAGGTCTACCTTAAACCACTTAGGTCTGAATTTCTGGGTGTAGGGGAGATCCAAGCAGCACTGACAGTTTTAAAAGCTCCCTGGAAAATTCTAATGTGCAGTCAGGCTTAAGAACTGTTGACCTGTATGGGAATTTATCCAACTGTGGGACTGTCCTGTAGATCATAGGATGTTTAGGAGCATTCTTGGTCTCTCCACTAGATGCCAGTAGCACTCTCCTCCCTGTTAACTGTGGCAACTGAAGATTTCTCCAGGCATTGTCAAATTCTCCTGAGAGGCAAAATTGCCCTCCAGATCCTGGGTGTTCATTGGAAGGACTGATGCTGAAGCTGAAGCTGCAATATTTTGGCCACCTCATGCGACGAGTTGACTCACTGGAAAAGACTCTGATGCTGGGAAAGGTTGGGGGCGGGAGGAGAAGGGGACGACAGAGAATGAGATGGCTGGATGGCATCACCGACTCTGTGGACATGAGTTTGAGTGAACTCCGGGAGTTGGTGATGGACAGGGAGGCCTGGCGTGCTGTGATTCATGGGGTCGCGGAGAGTCGGACACGACTGAGCGACTGAACTGAACTGAACTGAACTGAGAATCACTGATTAAGTCCAAATGAAACTAGGAATAATCAGATAGGTCCTTTGAGACACATTCCAGTTCCTTTAAGGAGGAGAAGACAACTTACATAAAACATCATAACAAATTCAACTACATTGAAAGTTAGTATAGCCACTATGGAAAACAGCATGGAAATTCTTCAAAAACTTAAAAATAGAATTACCATACAACCCAGCAGTTCGACTTCTGGGTACCTATCTGAGGACATGAAATCAAGATCTTGAAGAGATATCTGCACTTTTATGTTCATTGCAGCATTATTCACAAGGGCAAAGATATAAAAATAATGTAAATATCCACCAGTGGATAAATAGATAAAGGAAATGTGCTATACATAGAATGGAAAATTATTCAGCCACGAGAAAGAAGAAAACCCTGCCATTTGCAACAACATATATGGACCTTGAGGGTACTATGATAAGTAAATAAGTCAGACAGAGAAAGATGAATACTCTATCATCTTAGAAAAGGCAGAAGAACCAGAGATCAAATTGCCTACATCCGCTGGATCATCTAAAAAGCAAGAGAGTTCCAGAAAAACATCTATTTCTGCTTTATTGACTATGCCAAAGCGTTTGACTGTGTGGATCACAACAAACTGTGGAAAATTCTAAAAGAGATGGGAATACCAGACCACCTGACCTGCCTCTTGAGAAACCTATATGCAGGTCAGGAAGCAACAGTTAGAACCGGATATGGAACAGCAGACTGGCTCCAAATAGGAAAAGGAGTACGTCAAGTCTATATATTGTCATTGTGCTTATTTAACTTATATGCAGAGTACATCATGAGAAATGCTGGGCTGGATAAAGCACAAGCTGGAATCAAGATTGCTGGGAGAAATATCAATAACCTCAGATACGCAGATGACACCACCCTTAATGGCAGAAAGTGAAGAACTAAAGAGCCTCTTGATGAAAGTGAAGGAGGAGAGTGAGAAAGTTGGCTTAAAACTCAACATTCAGAAAACTAAAATCATGGCATCTGGTCCCATCACTTCATGGGAAATAGATGGGGAAACACTGGAAACAGTGACAGACTTTATTTATTTGGGCTCCAAAATCACTGCAGATGGTGATTGCAGCCATGAAGTTAAAAGACACTTACTCCTTGGAAGGAAAGTAATGATCAGCCTAGACAGCATATTAAAAAGCAGAGACATTAGTCCATCTTGTCAAGGCTATGGTTTTTCCAGTGGTCATGTATGGATGTGAGAGTTGGACTGTGAAGAAAGCTGAGCACTGAAGAATTGATGCTTTTGAACTGTGGTATTGAAGAAGACTCTTAAGAGTCTCTTGGGCTGCAAGGAGATCTAACCAGTCCATCCTAAAGGAGATCAGTCCTGGGTGTTCATTGGAAGGACTGATGCTGAAGCTGAAACTCCAATACTTTGGCTCCCTGATGCGAAGAGCTGACTCATTGGAAAAGACCCTGATGCTGAGAAAGATTGAAGGCAGGAGGAGAAGACGACGACAGAGGATGAGATGATTGGATGGCATCACCGACTCAATGGACACGGGTTTGGGTGGACTCCGGGAGTTGGTACTGGACAGGGAGGCCTGGCGTGCTGTGGTTCATGGGGTCGCAAAGAGTCGCACACGACTGAGTGGCTGAACTGAACTGAACTTATTTATATGTGGAATCTAAAAAAGTCAGATTTTTCCATGGGCTGGTAGGTGAGCGAAATGGGGATATACTGGGCAAAGTGTACAAACTTTTTGTTATAAAACAAATTCTGGGAATTTAATACGAAACTTGGGGGCTATAATTAACAATACTATATTATACACTTGATAGTTGCTAAGATAGATTTTAATGTTCTTACCACACACACACATACATACATACATACATATAAATGTAAGTTATGTCAGGTGACAGATGTGCTAACTAGTCTCATTGTGGTAATCATTTCACAAATATTATGTGTATCAAATCATCACATTGTACACCTTAAACTACATAACATTATATGTCAATTCTACCTCAAGAAAGCTGCAAAAAAATTCAGATACACTGAGTAATATAGACAATATAGGCTCTATATTTTCCTCATATTTTTATATTAGTCTTCATTAATCTACAAAGATAGCTCCTTCATTTGAAGATAACTCCTTCAATATTTTAATTAATATTACATTTTACATCATGCCTTCTATTTTACTTACAGCTTTATGTGAGTGGTATTAATATGGAAACAGAATTCCTGGCTACCTAGTCCATAAGTCAAATGATCAACTCATATACTTTAAAAAGAAAGTTCAGCAGAGAATGTCCAATAAGGGGATGGAAAACAGAATCCCATACTCCACAATGGTTTTAGGAAGCAAAATAGGACATGATGTTAACGTTGAGTATGTGTCAAATACTGCCCTGAACGCTTTACATGGTTTGTCTTTCTAAAGTATTCACAAATAACCCTATGAAGATTAATACCATCTACTGGTAAGAACTATGTTCATATTTATAACCAGTTTGCCCTGCTTGGGGGACACTGTGGTATAATGGGAAGAAAACTTAGAAAGACCTGAATTTGAATCCTAATTATATCAATTGTTAGATGTTTGTTCTTGGGTCAGTTATACATTTTGGTTCCATTTTCTAGTATTTGAGATGAAAATATCAAGGCTATTATGTGTGACACTTATAAATCATGCATATAAGACACAAATAATATCTGGCAATGGTTGGCATAAAATATTAGATTCCTCTGTCTTTCCTTTTTATGAAGTACTGACTATTCTAGGTAGATTTTTCTCCTTTAATCGTTGCAACATTTGTGTGATTTAAATATTATTACTTCATTTTACACTTGAAACCAAAATTTAGAAAAATTAAATAACTTGTTTTAAGACAAGATTTAAGTCACAGGGTCAGACTTTGAACCCAGGCAATCAATTGAGTGAGAAACTTGAGATGGGAAACTGCCTGTTAGGTAGTATCCTTGTTGCTGCTGCTGCTGCTAAGTCACTTCAGTCGTGTCCGACTCTGTGAGACCCCATAGACGGCAGCCTACCAGGCAGGCTCTGCCATCCCTGGGATTCTCCAGGCAAGAACACTGGAGTGGGTTGCCATTTCCTTCTCCAATGAGTGAAAGTGAAAAGTGAAAGTGAAGTTGCTCAGTCGTGTCTGACTAGTAGCGACCCCATGGACTGTAGCCCACCAGGCTCCTCTGTCCATGGGATTTTCTAGGCAAGAGTACTGGAGTGGCGTGCCATTGCCTTCTCTGGGGTAGTATCCTTAAGTCCTCTTTAAGCAGCACATGGATACTTTTTATTTGTATATTCTATTGCTGATCACTGCTTCCCAGGTGGCTCAGGGACAAAGAATCTGCCTGTCAATGCAGGAGACGCAGGTTTCATCCCCTGGGTTGGGAAGATCCCCTGGATAAGGGAATGGCAACCCATTCTAGTTTTCTTGCCTAGGAAATGCCATGGATAGAGGAGCCTATAGGGCTATATTTCATATGATTGCAAAAGTGTCAGACACAACTTAATGACTCAAAAACAGCAACTGTTGACCACTACAGGATACTCTACAGTTCAGTTCAGTTCAGTTGCTCAGTGGTGTCTGACTCTTTGTGTCCCCACAGACTGTAGCTCACCAGGCTTCCCAGTCCATCACCAACACCCAAGGCTTACTCACACTCATATCCATTGAGTCGGTGATGCCATCCAACCATCTCATCCTCTGTCGTCCCCTTCTCCTGCCTTCAATCTTTCCCAGCAGCAGGGTCTTTTCTAGTGAGTCAGTTCTTCCCATCAGGTGGCCAAAGTATTGAAGTTTCAGCTTCAGCATCAGTCCTTCCAATGAATATTCAGGACTGATCTCCTTTAGGATGGATTGGTTGAATCTCCTTTCAGTCCACGGGACTCTCAAGAGTCTTCTCAAACACCACAGTTCAAAAGCATCAATTCTTCAGTACTCAGCTTTCTTTATAGTCCAGTTGTCACATCCACACATGATTACTGGAAAAACCATAACTTTGACTAGACAGATCTTTGTTGGCAAAGTAATGTCTGCTTTTTAATATGCTGTCTAGGTTGGTCATAGATTTTCTCCCAAGGAGCAAGCATCTTTTAATTTCATGGCTTCTGTCACCATTTGCAGTGATTTTGGAGCCAAGAAAAGAAAAAAGTCTGTCACTGTTTCCATTGTTTCCCCATCTATTTGCCATGAAGTGATGGGACCAGATGCCATGATCTTTGTTTTCTGAATGTTGAGTTTTAAGCCAACTTTTTCACTCTCCTCTTTCACTTTCATCAAGAGGCTCTTTAGTTCTTCTTCACTTTCTGCCATAAAGGTGGTATCATGTGCATATCTGAGGTTATTGATGTTTCTCCCAGCAGTCTTGATTCCAGCTTGTGCTTCATCAAACCTGACATTTTGCATGATGTACTCTGCCTATGAGTTAAATAAGCAGGGTGACAATATGCAGCCTTGACATACTGCTTTCCCGATTTGGAGTCAGTCTGTTGTTCCACGTCCAGTTCTAACTGTTGCTTCTTGACCTGTATTTCTCAGGAGGCAAGTCAGGCGGTCTGGTATTGCCATCTCTTCCAGAATGTTCCACAGTTTTTTGTGATCCATACACTCAAATGGTTTGGCATAGTCAATAAAGCAGAAATAGATGTTTTTCTGGAACTCTCTCACTTTTTTGATGATCCAGCAGATGTTGGCAATTTGATCTCTGATTCCTCTGCTTTTTCTAAATGCAGCTTGAACATCTGGAAGTTCACGTACTGTTGAAGCCTGATTTGGAGAATTCTGAGCATGACTTTACTAGCATGTGGGATAAGTGCAATTATGCAGTAATTTGAACATTCTTTGGCTTTGCCTTTCTTTGGGATTGGAATGAAAACTTTTTCCATTCCTGTGACCACTGCGGAGTTTTCCAGATTTGCTGGCATATTGAGTGTAGAATTTTCACAGCATCATCTTATAGGATTTGAAATAGCTCCACTGGAATTCCATCACCTCTACTAGCTTTGTTTGTAATGTTGCTTCCTTAGGCCCACTTGACTTCACATTCCAGGATGTCTGACTCTAGGTGAGTGATCACACTGTTGTGGTTATCTGGGTCATGACTGTCTTTTTGTATAGTTCTCCTGTGTATTCTTGCCATCTCTTAATATCTTCTGCTTCTGTTAGGTCCTTACCATTTCTGTCATTTATTGTGCTCATCTTTGCATGAAATTTTCCCTTAGTATCTCTGACTTTCTGGAAAAGATCTCTAGTTTTTCCCATTCTATTGTTTTCCTCTATTTCTTTGAACTGATCTCTGAAGAAGGCTTTCTTATCTCTCCTTGCTATTCTTTGGAACTCTGCATTCAAATGGGTATATCTTTCCTTTTCTCCTTTGCAAAAATGAAAATAAGTATAGAACTAAATGCACTTGAAAATTATATTCTTAATCATTATGGACTCCAAAGATTATCAGGACCTAGGTTTTCTTGGCCTTTTTCATGACTTATTTTTTAGCTTATTCAGCAGAAATCCTCTAGATGCACATTCCTGTAATTTTACTTTTAAGAAAGGTGAAGAATGCTTTTCAATTTTCTCCTATTTTTCCGTTTGCTCCAGAAGATCTCTTTTTGGTTCTCAAAGGAGAGAATAAGTATGAAATTGTGGCAATTAAGAATAAAATCCATGCCTAAAATCCCACTTTTTCCTAATTTTTGCAAAAGATAGAATTAGTTCAGGTTGGTCCACAAGTCTCAGATCAGTGATCAAGTTAATCTGTGTTTTGAGAATAAGTCAGGATGTCTAAAGGGAAAGTGATTTTCCAAATAGATAATTATACCTTATTATGATTAGTATTCATCATTTGGATGACACAAAAGTCAAGTTAAAGAGTTTCACAGAAATCCCAAAACAACCCCAAATGTAACTTGCCAGAAACTGCAGAAAAACAAGCTGATAAAAAGGATAAAGGGAAAAGAGAAAAGATGCCATGTTTTCATAGGTTTTCTTTACTGTTTTATCAGTTACAATCAGGAAGACCGATAAGATGGTACAATGCTTTTTTTCAATGCCTTGGATGATTCGCTCAGGTGCCATTGAACTTCTCTGTGCCTCCTTCACTAGGTCCCACTGTAGTGATTGCCACTGAATCATGTGCATCCTTCATTTTCTCACTTTTACTAGCAGTTTAAATTTCAGTGTAATCCAGGTAGTTGATTTCCAGAACTGATACATTTTGCCTGCACATTCTGTAAATATTACCATAGAAAATAATTGACAAGGATTAAATTAGTGGTAGAAGTTAGAATGTACATGGTGATATAATCTTCAAAAGTGTATTAACATAATGAAAGTAATTTTACTAGATTTTTAAGAAGTAAATTTCTCTACATATATCTTTTCAAAGTGAATACAAGAAAAATTAATCCTAAGGAGAAGACCTGATGGGAGAGAGGTTTATGGATGAGAGGAACAGAGAAGGAATACTTAAATTAAAAAAAATTTTTATTGCTCAGTTTTTTATCCAAGCATTATATAGATTTTAGTCAAAAAGACAGTAGAATTCTGGAGACATCTTTTTCTTTAAACTTTTCTTTGCTAGTAAGTGATCAGTGTGATATTGATACTATTTCAAGACTAAGCATAGGATTTTCAGGGTCGATGCATGTTACAGGATGCTTGGGGCTGGTGTGCGGGGATGACCCAGAGGGAGGATAAAGGGAGGAGGGAGGTGGGAGGGGGGTTCAGGAAGGGGAACTCATGTATACTCGGGGTGGATTCATGTCAATGTATGGCAAAACCAACCAATATAATATTGTAAAATAATTAGCCTCCAATAAAAAAAATAAAAATAAAAATTATAAAAAAGGATTTTCAGATATTACAGTTTCATGTGATAAAATCTTGTCTGACTTTGATAAATTCATAGAATTAAATTTAATTTTTTGTGTATATTTATGGACACAATGAAATATTTTGCAATAACTACCATATTAACTGTAGAAACATTCATGGGGTTATTTGACACAATAATTACACACACAGTTTTTGCCTCTTTGTCCTAATCTTGTTCTGTTGCAGTTAAATGACAACTTCATTGAATCGTTCTTATTACCTTTATGTTTTGCACTACTGAACCTGGAATTCGTGTCATCGATGTGTTAACAGTCTTATCAGCACATCTGCTTTGCTCTGAGAAGAGTAAGCATCACCATTAAATTTGTTATTAGCCCCATGTGTCATGACTTCAAGCTTCAGAATGTCAGACTGAAACCCATACCATTATAATATGGTGAATTCCACAGGTAAATGACTTTCTAATATGAATAGTTAGAAAAATCTGTGACAACACTAAGGTACTGTTTTATTCAATTATTTTCCAAAGTCTTTGAGCCTATGAAGCAAGAATGTTTTCACAGTTGCTTAGAAGTGATCTGGCAGTGATATACGAAGGTCAAGAGACGGGGCTTTGGGGTAGACAGACCTTGGCTCTGTTCACCACTTGGTAGCTGCTTAACCTTGAATGATTTATTTAACCTCTCTGAACCTCAGATTCTTCATCTATAAAATGCAGATAATATTACCTTACTTTATAGTGTTGAACTGAAATTGAATGGACAATTAATTTAGAGCACTTAACATTCAATTATTATTGCTATTAATATTTTCCTTGCTGTACACTTTCCTCATATTTATGAAAACTTAGTTCATACATTGAGGCAGTCTGCCTAAAAGTATAATCTAGATAGCTTAAAGCTTTGATAATGATAAGAAAGATAGCTGACATTCACTGTACTCTTTCCAAGCACTTTATTTCATTATATTATTAGATTTTTCACAACATTGGACTTATTCTGGCCAAGATAGGCTAGCAAAGATGAGATTTATCCTTCTGCTTGAAATAACTAAATAAACCGAGACTAGTATATAGCAGTTTTCCAGACATTGTACGTGAAGAGGAGAGAGAACCTCTGAGAGATGAGAAACAATTGTAGCGAGCCCTACAATTTCCCTAGCTTACTGACTTGACAGCATCTCCTTGCCATGGTACAGGGAGAGGGAAGTCCGTGTCTACCCCAGGAGACTTCCTGAGCTGAGAAGACAAAGGTCAAAGTGTGGGGAGATTGAGGAAGCTAGAGTTTACAGGGCAGAGTATCAGAGAAGAGGGAGGTGTACAGAGAACTCTGGAAATCTGCAGAGATTCCCACTTAAGTATTGAACAGAATACTAATTAGCACATGCATATGAAGAAACTGAGGCATGGGAGAAAGAATAGCCTGGAAAAATTAAGGGAATGGTAGCTGACACTCATATACGACCAGCAACAGTGCCTGTTCCCACTAGCCAGAACTCAAATTTCACGAGGTATTGGAGAAAACACGCAAAGATCTCAACCCGGTAGTGAGAAATCATTAACTCTAGTTTAAAACTGCTCTGGTTCTGCCTGACAAATGTTAAAAGAAAAACACAAAAGGATCTAATTGTTTCCATGCACAGTCTGGGCAAACTACAAGAGTAGTTATTGACATAAAAAAATATTGCACCAGACAAGATAAAATGTACAAAGTCTGACATCACCCCCAAGATTATAAAGCTTATAGTAAGAAAGTACCATCCATAATGAAAGAAATCACTTGATTTAAACTGATCAAGAATGGGCACAAATGTTAGACTTGACAGAGGTTGATATTAGAACAGTGTTTCTGATTGCATTCTGTATGTTCAGAAAGCTAGAGGAAAGATTAAACATGGTAAATACAGGTATGAAAGATATTTTAAAATATTCAAATTGAACTTCTATAGATGAACGCTACAATGTCTGAGATTAAAAGAATACTAGATGGCATTATTGACGGGACATTGCAGATGAAAATACTAATAAATTTTAAGATATAGAAGTATATCTAAAATGAAACACAGAGGGGAAAAAGGAGTAATCATAATAGCAATTATTATTATAACTTCATATACACTGTTTTAAGTTTGTGTATATGGAGTTCCTGAAAGGGGTGGGGCAGAAAAATATTTGAAGAAATAATTTAAAATTTCCAGTTGTGTAAACCCACAAATGCAAGAAGCTCAATGAGAAGAAATGAGAAAATCTTAGAAATTGCCAGACAAGATACATTACATATAGAGAAAAACAGATGAGGATTACCATAGATTTCTCATTGCAAACAACACAAGTAAAAAGTGGAGAAGCATCTTTAATATACTGAAAGAAAAATCTGACTACCTAGAGTTCTATGCCTAGTACAAGTATCTTTCAAGAATAATGATGGTGAAAAAAAAAAACTATTGCACTACAAGAATATGAAAGAAAGTCCTTCAGGTAGAAGGAAAATGATGCCATATGTTAATACAGAGCTAAGCAAAGGAATGTTGTAAACATATTTAAAGAACAGAAGTTGTCAGAATGAATAAAAAGGCAAGAGCCAATATATGCTACCCATGTAAAATGTACTTTAAAGATACTGATGGATTAAAAGTAAAAAAATAGAAAGCAAGATACATAATAACAAGAATTACCAAAAAAGCTGAAGTGGCTCTATTAAGTTCAATCAAAATAGATTTTAGAGTAAAGAATTTTATAATGCTTCTGCTGTAATTCATGGGGTCGCGGAGAGTCGGACACGACTGAGCAACTGAACTGAACTGAATGCTTCTGGTTGTGTATATTGAGGGAGGGAGGTAGAGAAAAAGGGATGGGGGAAGAGAGCGAGAAAGAAATTTTAAGGAATCAGGGTTTGGCAGTTTCAAAATTTACAAGGCAGGCTGACAGGCTAGAGACCCAGGAGCCTCCAATAAAAAAAAAAAAGAGTTGGTGTAGTCTTGAATCTGAAGGAAGTCTGAAGCCAGAACTTTATTAGCGTGTGAGATGACTGCAATTGTGCAGTATTTTGAGCATTCTTTGGCATTACCTTTCTTTGAGATTGGAAAGAAAACTGAACTTTTCCAGTCCTGTGGCCACTGTTGAGTTTTCCAAATTTGCTGGCATATTGAGTGCAGCACTTTCACAGCATCATCTTTTACTATTTGAAATAGCTCAACTGGAATTCCATCCCCTCCACTAGCTTTGTTCATAGTGATGTTTCCTAAGGCCCACCTGACTTCACATTCCAGGATGTCTGGTTCTAGGTGAGTGGGAGTATGAGTTGTGAAGATTTTTTTGTACTCCTTTTCCTATATTGAACCAGTCCATTGTTCGATGTCCAGTTCTCGATGCCAGTTCTAACTGTTGCTTCCTGATCTGCATACAGATTTCTCAAGAGGCAGGTCAGGTGGTCTGGTATTCCCATCTCTTTCAGAACTTTCCACAGTTTACTGTGATCCACACAGTCAAAGGCTTTGGCGTAGTCAATAAAGCAGAAATAGATGTTTTTCTGGAACTCTTGCTTTTTCAATAATCCAATGGACGTAGTCAATTTGATCTCTGGTTCCTCTCTGCCTTTTCTAAATCCAGCTTGAATATCTGGAAGTTCACGGTTCACGTACTGTTGAAGCCTGGCTTGGAGAATTTTGGGCATTACTTTTCTACTGTGTGAGATGAGTGCAATTGTGCAGTAGTTTGAGCATTCTTTGGCATTGCCTTTCTTAGGGATTGGAATGAACACTGACCTTTTCCAGTCCTGTGGCCACTGCTGAGTTTTCCAAATTTGCTGGCATATTGATTTCAGCACTTCCACAGCATCATCTTTTAGGATTTGAAATAGCTCAACTGGAATTCCATCATCTCCACTAGCTTTGTTCTTAGTGATGCTCTCTAAAGCCCACTTGACTTCACATTCCAGGATGTCTGGCTCTAGGTAAGTGATCACACCATCGAGATTATCTGGGCTGTGAAGATCTTTTTTGTACAGTTCTTCTGTGTATTCTTGCCACCTCTTTTAATATCTTCCTCTTCTGTTAGGTCCATACCATTTCTGTCCATTATTGAGCTCCTCTTTGCATGAAATGTTCCCTTGGTATCTCTAATTTTCTTGAAGAGATCTTTAGTCTTTCCCATTCTATTATTTTCCTCTATTTCTTTGAACTGATCACTGAGGAAGGCTTTCTTTTCTCTCCTTACTATTCTTTGGAACTCTGCCTTCAAATGGGTATATCTTTCCTTTCTCCTTTGCTTTTCACTTCTCTTCTTTTCACAGCTATTACAACTAGGCCTCCTCAGTCAGCCATTTTGCTTTTTTGCATTTCTTTTTTTTGCGGGATGGTCTTGATCCCTGTCTCCTGTACAACGTCTCAAACCTCCGTCCATAGTTCATCAGGCACTCTGTCTATCAGATCTAGTCCCTTAAATCTATTTGTCACTTCCACTGTATAATCGTAAGGGATTTGATTTAGGTCATACCCGAATGGTTTAATGGTTTTCCCTACTTTCTTCAACTTAAGTCTGAATTTTACACTAAGGAGTTCATGATCTGAGCCACAGTCAGCTCCTGGTCTTGTTTTTGCTGACTATATACAGCTTCTCCATATTTGGCTGCAAAGAATACAATCACCCTGATTTCAGTATTGACCATCTGGTGATGTCCATGTGTTGAGTCGTCTCGTGTTGTTGGAAGAGAGCGTTTGCTCTAACCAGTGCGTTCTATTGGCAAAACTCTATTTGGATTTGTCCTGCTTCATTCTGTACTCCAAGGCCAAATTTGCCTGTTACTCCAGGTGTTTATTGACTTTTTACTTTTGCATTCCAGTCTCCTATAATGAAAAGGACATCTTTTGGGGGTGTTAGTTCTAAAAAGTCTTTTAAGTCTTTATAGAACCACTCAACTTCAGCTTCTTCAGCATTACTGGTCGGGGCATAGACTTGGATTACCGTGATATTGAATAGTTTGCCTTGAAGATGAACAGAGATTATTCTGTTATTTTTTAGACTGCATCCAAATACTGCATTTTGGACTCTTTTGTTGACTATGATGGCTACTCCATTTCTTCTAGGGGATTTTAGCCCACAGTAATAGATATAATGGTCATCTGAGTTAAATTCACCTATTCCAGTCCATTTTAGTACCCTGGTTCCTAAAATATTGATGTTCACTCATGCCATCTCCTGTTTGATCACTTCCAATTTGCCTTGATGCATGGACCTAACATTCCAGGTTTCTATGCAATATTGCTCTCTACAGCACTGGACCTTGCTTCCATCACCAGTCACATCCACAGCTGGGTATTGTTTTTGCTTTGGCTTTGTCTCTTCATTTTGTCTGGAGTTGTTTCCCCAATGATCTCCAGTAGCATATAGGGCACCTACCAACCTGGGGAGTTCATCTTCAAGTGTCCTATCTTTTTGCCTTTTCATACTGTTCATGGGGTTCTTATCGCAGGAATACTGAAGTGGTCTGCCATTCTCTTCTCCAGTGGACCACATTTTGTAATAGGCTAAGCAAATACTCATACTCTAGTAAGCCTCATAATAGAATAATCTGATCTGACTTACATTTAATCTAAGGTATACCAGTTAGCCGTCAAATGTATACTATACAGAGTTTTGGTGAAGGTGTCTATATACCATGTGAGAGAGAATTTTGGTCAAATGGAGTCTGTATCAAAGAAGGAGATAATTCTATCTTGCAACATTTAAGTTTAGGAGTTTATATAATGATTAAGAGAGTATTTTCCAGAGGTGGCCTCCGTCAGTTTGAATCTCAGTTCTGTTACTTACTAGTCATATGTCCATGAGCAAGATATCTTTCTGAGCCTGAGCTTATTTCATCTAAAAAACGAATCTAAAAATATTACCTACTTGTGATGATAATTTTATATATCAACTTAACTAATCTATAAAGTGATGCTTAGAATTCTCCAAGCCAGGCTTCAGCAATATGTGAACTGTGACCTTCCAGATGTTCAAGCTGGTTTTAGGAAAGGCAGAGGAACCAGAGGTCAAATTGCCAAAATCTGCTGGGTCATCAAAAAAGCGAGAGAGTTCCAGAAAAAACATCTACTTCTGCTCTATTGACATGCCAAGGCCTTTGACTGTGTGAATCACAATAAACTGTGGAAAATTCTGAAAGAGATGGGAATACCAGACCACTTGACCTGCCTCTTGAGAAACCTGCATACAGGTCAGGAAGCAACAGTTAGAACTGGACATGGAACAACAGACTGGTTCCAAATAGGAAAAGGACTATGTCAAGGCTATATATTGTCACCCTGCTTATTTAACTTATATTCAGAATACATCATGAGAAATGCTGGGCTGGATGAAGCACAAGCTGGAATCAAGATTTCTGGGAGAAATATCAATAACCTCAGATATGCAGATAACACCACCATTATGGCAGAAAGTGAAGAACTAAAGAGCCTCTTGATGAAATTGAAAGAGGAGAGTGAAAAAGTTGGCTTGAAGCTCAACATTCAGAAAACGAAGATCATGGCATCTGCTCCCATCACTTCATGGCAAATAGATGGAGAGACAGTGGAAACAGTGGCAGACTATTTTTTTTTGACTGCAGAATCACTGCAGATGGTGACTACAGCTATGAAATTAAAAGATGCTTACTCCTTGGAAGGTAAGTTATGACCAATCTAGACAGCATATTAAGAAGCAGAGACATTACTTTGCCAACAAACATCCATCTCGTCAAGGCTATGGCTTTTCCAGTAGTCATGTATGGATGTGAGGGTTGGACTATAAAGAAAGCTGAACACTGAAGGATTGATGCTTTTGAACTGTGGTTGGAGAAGACTCTTGAGAGTCCCTTGGACTGCAAGGAGATTCAATCAGTCCATCCTAAAGGAAATCAGTCCTGGGTGTTCATTGGAAGGACTGATGCTGAAGCTGAAACTCCAATACTTTGGCCACCTGATGTGACGTACTGACTCATTGGGAAAGACCCTCATGCTGGGAAAGATTCAAGGTGAGAGGAGAAGGGGATGACAGAGGATGAGATGGTTGGATGGCATCACTGACTCAATGGACAGGAGTTTGAGTAAATTCTGGGAGTTGGTGACGGACAGGGAGGCCTGGTGTGCTGCAGTCCGTGAGGTTAAAAAGAGTCGGACACGACTGAGCAATTGAACTGAACTGAAAAATAAGTGCAGCATAAACGTGAAATCCTTGTGATAAAGCTATCTTATTCATTATGCTTCTATTATGAACAGACACATTTTGCTTGTGTTTTATTATTTAATCATAGAACTTAGTAAGTTATCTGTCCATTATAACATTAGATACTGTATGTTTTCAATAAATGGTCACATTATTTAAGAAAAGTATTCCTTTTGGCATTGTTTTAAAATATTTCTTTTATATTTATTTTATTAATCAAACTGTATATACTTAAGGTGTACAGCATGGTGATTGTGTGTGTGTGTATATACACATAGTTGGATGAATACTATATCAAAGCTAATTGATATACCTTATCTTTACATAGTTACTGTTGTTGTTGTGGTTGTTTATTTCTTGGGAACTCTAACACCTGAAATCTATTCTGTTAGCCAGTTTCCAATATTCAATATAGTGTTATTAACTATAGTCATGCTGTAAATTAGATCTTGAGATTACATTAGACCATATTCATCTCATATAACCAAGTTTGTACCCTTTGAATAACATGTCCCTATTTCCCCACCTCTGTGCAACTGGTACCCACTGTACTACTACTCTCTGCTTTCATGTATTTGACTATTTTAGATTTCACATACAAGTGAGATGATTCAGTTTTTTTTTTTTTTCCCTGTCTGCGTTATTTAACTTAGCACAATGTCCTCTAGGTTCATCCATGTTGTTGTAAATGGCAGAATGTCCTTAAATTATAAATAATATTTCATTGATATATATAAACACACACATATATGTATTTATAATCTCACAATTTCTTTACTCATTTGTCTGTTGATATACTCTTACCTTATGTGTTTTGTTTGATTTTCTTTGTATTTATTAAACAGTAAATACTAAAAGATTTTCAGACATACATTATAACAATCTGCTTTACGAGACTATAATTTTGTTTTTCTCTCAACCACAGTTGTTGAGGTTTTCTTATATGATGTGGAATTCATGGAGTTTAATCAGCATAATGTGTCTTTATATCTTTTATGGCATTGGGTCCCAAATAGCTAAACAGAAAAATTCCTGAGCTAATTTATGCAAAGAAAATGTTTAATAGTGAGTTATACCTGAGAAATTGTAGACATCTTTTTCCTTCTCAATAAGTTACGCATCTTAAGCTCAAAGTCAAACATGAAGAATCTCTTCCTGACAAAAAGAAGTGGAACAACTTGTGTTCCTCACAGCATAGAGCAGAATACTGATTCTGCAGAATACAGGCAGCTAGCCAGAGAATAAAGAAAGAGGGAAAGGAATCTGTTCAGCTTTATAAGAGAAGAAAGCAGAAATAATTCCTTCGGGAAGAGTAATTAGTTGTAGACATTTATTAGATGGCCTTGGGAGGTTTATAAGGACTCTTAAAGTTATCAGATAGAGAATGAGCCTGAAGACTTTCTGTAATTATTAATGAGTATCTGATACAAATACTCAGTCATCCCATTACTCAGTCATCCCATCGTAGGATGAATCTATAATGGGGTAGAACACAAAGATGAGAATCAGCTGAAAGTGAATGAAGGGGCAAAATCCAAAGTAGACAGAATAGAATGTGTTGCTTTTGCTAACCAAGTAAGAGTTATTTGAGCTCATTAAGTAAATTGTACAAGTAAATCCCCTCCATTTATTTAAGCGTTAGTTGCTCAGTCATGTCTATTTGCAACCTCACAGACTGTAACCTGTTAAGCTCCTCTGTCCATGGAATTCTTCAGGCAAGAATACTGAAGTGGGTTGCCATTCCCTTCTGCAGGGTATCTTCCCAATCCAGGGATCGAACCCAGGTTCTCTTGCATTGCAGGAAATTTACCATCTCCTTTGGATTGGTAAAGGTGAATTCTTTACCATCTGAGCCACCAGGGAAGCTCATTCATCACACGTTTTCTGAGCACCTACTCTGTGCCATCCCAGGACTAGGTGCTGGAGAGAAAAGTAGAGCAAAGCAGATATGGCTCTTCCCTTTTTGGAGATGGCTGCTGCTGCTGCTAAGTCGCTTCAGTCGTGTCCAACTCTGTGCGACCCCATAGACGGTAGCTCACCAGGCTCCCCCGTCCCTGGGATTCTCCAGGCAAGAACACTGGAGTGGGTTGCATTTCCTTCTCCAATGCATGAAAGTGAAAAGTGAAAGTGAAGTCACTCAGAATGTGTCCGACTCTTGGCGACCCCATGGACTGCAGCCTACCAGGCTCCTCCGTCCATGGGATTTTCCAGGCAAGAGTACTGGAGTGGGGTGCCATTGCCTTCTCCATTGGAGACTGCAGGAAGTAGCTTAATAAAACAATCAAAATATAAGTGTGAAATCACAACTGTAAAAAGCCCTCCCATTCTTGGTCTTTCTGTCATGCTGTCTGTCATTTCTGCCAGGGAATGTGTTTCCCTCAGCTGTCTGTTTGATTAACTTTCCATACTCGTTTCAAGTGGTTGCTTAAATGTCTTGCGAAGGAAGGCTACCCTGATCATCCTATTAATTTTACAGCTTCTACTGGCCTTGCTTCATTGGCTATATGCCCTACATTTTTTTCCCCTCATAGGATTTATTATTTTGTAAGACACTGTGTACTTTCCTAATTTGCATGTTTATTGGTACTATCTCCACCTCAAAAATAAACTTCTTGAAGGCAGGGACCCTGTTTGTTTTGATAATTAGGTTCATATCCCAGGTAACTGAGAACATTACCTGATATATCAGAGGTGCTCCGTATTTGTTTACACACACACACACACATGCATACATATATATATTTATTTGGCTGCTTTGGGTCTTAGTTGAAGTCTGCAGGATCTTTCTGGGGTCATGTGGGATCTTTCGGTGTGGCACACAGACTCTTTAGTTGTGGTGTATGGGCTCAGTCCTTGCAGCTTGCTGGCTCCAGAGTGTGTGAGCTTCAGTAGTTGCAGCACGTGGACTCAATTACTCTGTGGTATGGGGGATCTTAGTTCCCTGACCAGGCAGCAAACCTGAGTCCACTGCATGCAAGGATTCTTAGCCACTAAGTTCCTCAGTATTTGTTTAAACAAGTGAATAAATGAGTCTCTGAGAATGTATCAAATCATCTTACAGCAGTCAGAGTGGTTATAAATTAGTACACCTGACTTAACTCCATCATAAAATGGATACTGTTTTAATATAATTCACTCAGGTTTTTCCAGTTTTCTCAATTGATTTCTTCATGAAATCCCAAGAATTATTTTTTAAAAAATGTAAGCCCTCTCACTCTTCATTTCAATTCTGATACTCAGCTTGTACCAATTAGAAAAGTACTTTCTCTGCAGAATATTGCTTTAATGTGATTTATCATTATCTGATTTGCTGTGCTGTGCTTAGTCACTTAATTGTGTTCAACTCTTTGAGACCTCATGGACTGCAGCCCTCCAGGCTCCTCTGTCCATGGGGATTCTCCAGGCAAGACTACTGGAGTACGTTGCCATGCCCTCCTCCAGGGGGTCTTCCCAACCTGATGATCGAACCCAGGTCTCCCACTTGGCAGGTGGGTTCTTTACCAACTGAGCTACCATGGAAGCCATACCTAGACATGTGTGACTTGGGTTAGTATGCATCGTGTTCATGGTTTATCACAAAACTTCCTTGGCCTATGATTTCTCAAATCTTTTCTGTTCTTACTCTTTTAATGTGTGTCATTTTATTGCAGTGCTTACTTATTTGATCTTTTCCATGAATATTTTAACAAGCATTGTAATTTATTTGCAGAAAATTTCTATGATTTAGAGAGAATGCTTGACATCATATTTGTCCTGGAGAATTTAGGTTACATGGGCTCAAGTCCTGCAAGGGATCTTCATCCTATAGTTAAGCATTGATTATGTGCCAGAATCCGGGGATTTAAAAATGAGAGGACGTAGTGGATCTTTAAGGAGTTGCTTGGTTCTATTATCCTTGGAATTGAGCTATTAGAGATGGTTCACTGCATCCTAAATTCTGGGCCAATCATGTGTAAGCATTGCTATAATTTAAGGAGCCTGGTAGAGCTAGAATTTTCCTGTTAATGGTGCGTTATTTTCCCTCTCTCTTTCTTGTAGCCCCCTCAGGACTTACCAGAAGTCTGTAGTAATCAAGTCTGTGTGTAACTGGCTATCTTTATGCACAAATCTAGGGTTCATGGACATGGATTTCATTAGAAATCTGTGTTCTCCACAGTCATACATTTAATAAGGCTGTCTTCTAGTCTTAGATGCAAGTAGAATTGTAATTGTTCTGAGAAGCTTGTAAATATCATGTCATCCTGAAGTATGCCATCCGAGTGGTTCAGCATGTTTAGAAAAATGAAACTATGGGTGAGAGGAATGAAAGATGAGGCTGGAGAGTTAATGAGGGGCCAGCTCATAGGAGAATATTATTCTACTCAGGGAAGTTTTAGCCTCATCCTGAAAGCAGAAGGTTCCTATTTAAGTATTTTATTTTTTTAAGTTAGAAGAATGGTATAATCTATGGATGTAGTGTGATGATTGAATTGGCAGAGTGGCAGGATGAGATGCAGAACAATCTACTTGAGGGATGATGGTGACCTGAATTAGAAAAAGGGCAATGGAAAAGGAAGAAGTATAGAGATGGCCTTGAGGTAGGTGTGCAGAGAAACTGGAGAGGGAAAAAAAGATGAAACCCGTATTTCTGGCTTGAGTATGTGAGTGTCACTCTTGGGACAAATAGCTCTTTTTGGTAAAAGATGGTGAATTAATCTATGAATTTACACAGTTTTGCTATCTGTGGACAATCAAAATATCTGTTTAAACAATTAGGTATATGTTTCTGGTGCTCAAGAGAGGGACTGGAATGGAGGTCAAGATTTGGTATTTATTAGCACATAGATGTTTCATGAAGCTGTAGCTGTAGAAAAGATTTACCAGGGAGAGGGTGTGGAGGGAGGAGAAAAGAGAGTCAGTACTGTGATTTACTATTACAGGGATATATGGAGAGTAGAATTCTGTAAGGGATATTGAGATGGAGTTGTCAGAGAGTAAGAAGAAAATCATGTTCACACGCAATGGACCCATTAAAGCTTCCATCATCTAAATGGGTCTTGTAAGTTCCCAAGGACAAGAGCAGAGTGTAGAAGAATACAGCTATTGCCAAGGTCTTAAATGAAGAAGAAGAAGGAGCAGGTGGTAGTAGGTGACTATGATAGACGGTGATAGGTGGTCCTTGCTTCACAGTAATAAGAAAAAAGCATTTGGGGTGTGAGGGAATGAGAAACTTTCCTTAAGAAGTATTCAGCAAAAACAAGATTTTGAGAGGAGTTCTATAGATGGAATGTTTATGTCTTCCCCCAAATTCATGTTGAGATCTAATCCTCAATATGATGGTACTAACGCGATTAGATCATGAGGGTGAATCCCTTATAAATGGGGTTAATCTCCTCATAAAAGAAATGCCAGTGGGCTCTCTCATCTCCTATGCTGTGTGAGACACAGCAAGAAGTAGGCTGTCTATGAATCAGGAAGAAGGTACTCACAGTACCTGAATCTGCCAGCCCTTAATCTTTGACTTCTCAGCCTCCAGAACTGTGATAATTAAGTTTCTGTTGTTTATAAGCCACACATTTATGATATTCTATTATAGCAGCTTGAAATGGCTGAGGCCAATTTAAGTGAAGGTATGAGAGGGAGGAAGGAAACAGTTAAAAGATTGTGAATATAGACGGATTTTGTATAACTCAGGACTTAGGATTCTAGAGGGTACAGTGGGGAGGTTTGGAACAGGGGAGAAATAGATGGTGTGTTAAAGGGAAAGCATCACAGAGTATTAGGGGTGGTGACACGGTCAGTCAGTTCAGTCGCTTAGTCATGTCCGACTCTTTGCGACCCCATGGACTGCAGCACACCAGGCCTCCCTGTCCATCACCAACTCCTGGAGTTTACTCAAAAACATGTCCATTGAGTCGGTGATGACATCCAACCATCTCATCCTCTGCCTTCTCATTCTCCTCCTGCCTTCAATCTTTCCCAGCATCAGGGTCTTTTCAAATGAGTCAGCTCTTCGCATCAGGGGACCAAAGTATTGGAGTTTCAACTTCATCATCAGTCCTTCCAATGAACACTCAGAACTGATTTCCTTTAGGATGGACTGGTTAGATCTCCTTGCTGTCCAAGGGACTCTCAAGAGTCTTCTGCAACACCACAGTTCAAAAGCATCAATTTTTTGGTGCTCAGCTTTCTTTATAGTCCAACTCTCACATCCATACATGACTCTGGAAAAACCATAGCTTTGACTAGATGGATCTTTGTTGGCAAAGTAATGTCTCTGCTTTTTAATATGCTGTCTAGGTTGGTCATAACCATTCTTCCAAGGAGTAAAAGTCTTTTAATTTCATGGTTGTAGTCACCATCTGCAGTGATTTTAGACCCCCCCCAAATAAAGTCTGTCACTGTTTCCATTGTTTCCCATCTATTTGCCATGAAGTGATGGGACTGGATGCCATGATCTTTGTTTTCTGAAAGTTGAGTTTTAAGCCAACTTTTTCACTCTCCTCTTTTACTTTCATCAAGAGGCTTTTTAGTCCCTCTTCACTTTCTGCCATAAGTGCTATGTCATCTGCATATCTGAGGTTATTGATATTTCTCCTGGCAAACTTGATTCCAGTTTTTGCTTCACCCAGCCCAGCATTTTGCATGATATACTTTGCCTATGAGTTAAATAAGCAGGGTGACAATATGCAGCGTTGACATACTCCTTTCCCAGTTTGGAACCAGTCTGTTGTTCGATGTCCAGTTCTAACTCTTGCTTCTTGACCTGCATACAGATTTCTCAGAAGGCAGGTCTGACGGTTTGGTATTCCCATCTCTTGAAGAAATTTCCACAGTTTATTGTGATCCACACAGTCAAATGGTTTGGCACAGTCAATAAAGCAGAAGTAGATGTTTTTCTGGAACTCTCTCCCTTTTTGATGATCCAACAGATGTTGGCAATTTGATCTCTGGTTCCTCTGCTTTTTCTAAATCCAGCTTGAACATCTGGAAGTTCATGGTTCACGTACTGTTGAAGCCTGGCTTGGAGAAGTTTGAGTATTACTTCACTAGTTTGTGAGATGAGTGTTATTGTGTGGTAGTTTGAACATTCTTTGTCGTTGCCTTTCTTTGGGACTGGAATGAAAACTGACCATTTCCAGTCCTGTGGCCACTCCTGAGTTTTCCAAATTTGCTGGCATATTGAGTGCAGCACTTTCACAGCATCATCTTTTAGCATTTGAAATGGCTCAACTGTAGTTCCATCAGCTCCACTAGCTTTGTTCATAGTGATTCTTCCTAGGCCCACTTGACTTTGCATTCCAGGATGTCTGGCTTTATTCCAGTGATCACAGCATCGTGGTTATCTGGGTCCTGAAGGTCTTTTTTGTATAGTTCTTCTGTGTATTCTTGACACGTATTCTTAACATATTTTGCTTCTGTTACGTTCATATCATTTCTGTCCTTTATTGCCCATTTTTCAATGAAATGTTCCCTTGGCATCTGTAATTTTCTTGAAGAGACCTCTAGCTTTCCCCATTCTATTGTTTTCCTCTATTTGAACTGATCACTGTGGAAGACTCTCTTATCTCTCCTTGCTATTCTTTGGAACTCTGCATTCAAATGGGTATATCTTTCCTTTTCTCCTTTGCCTTTCACTTATCTTTTCACAGCTATTTGTAAGACCTCCTCAGACAGCCATTTTTCCTTTTTGCATTTCTTTTTCTTGGGGATGGTCTTGATCCCTGTTCCTGTACAGTGTCACAAACCTCTGTCCTTAGTTCTTCAGGCACTCTATCAGATAATCCCTTGAATCTGTTTTTCACTTCCAGTGTATAATCATAAGGGATTTGATTTAGGTCATACCTGAATGGTCTAGTGGTTTTCCCTACATTCTTCAGTTTAAGTCTGAACTTGCCAATAAGGATTTCATGATCTGAACCACAGTCAGCTCCCAATTGTGTTTTTGATGACTGTATAGAGCTTCTCCATTTGACTGCAAAGAATATAATCCATCTCATTTTGGTGTTGACTGTCTTGTGATGTCTATGTGTAAAATCTTCTCTTCTGTTGTTGCAGGAGGGTGTTTGCTATGACCAGTGCATTCTTTTGGAAAAACTGTGTTATGGTAAATGATATCAAACAGGAAGGCTTTCCTTGGCCGCTGCCTACAGCTAGCAGGGATTTGAAATGGATGGGTTTAACTTTAGTGAAGTTACTAGATAATCAGTCTTCATTCTATCTACCCTTTATGTGGCAGGAGTTCTTAGGTTTCTTTGGAGTCATCTTTGGCCATCACAATACTAGTTTTTGGTAGATGAGTAGATTTTCAAGCCAAATGGATGGCCCAAGGTGTGGTTTGATGGTAAGTATATGTGAGTGGCCCAGATTCCTGCAGAGTGGCCAAGCATGTTGAGTTCAGTGTGCCAACCTTTGTAGTATGTGGAACACCCCCACTTTCATTTTCAGATCACAATTTGATATCTGAAGACTTCTTTGTCCCTTAAGTCATTGTTATAAGCTCCCTTTTAAATGTTCCTATAGCATTATATAAGTTCCTGATCATAGTACTGGCCAAACATATTATTGCCAGTTTATATATCTATATCCCACATTAAACTATACTCTTTAAAGGACAGACATTTCTGTTCTGCTGACCTTTTTCCAGAAACTGGCATAGTGAGTGAAATATTCCCCTCTGCCCACACACAGAGTATGTAAATGGGGCTAATATATCCTGTAGGTATTGTATCTCTGTCTGAGGAACTGGTGTGTGCCTGTGCTCAAGGGAGGTGTTCCAAATTAAGCTGGAGTTTTTATACCCTCAGTGCCTAGAGGAATAGATGGAACAGGGCAACTGAGTTGCTTGTCATCAGCTCTCGTGGATCATGGCCAAAAGAGGGCAGCAGAGAGTCACAGACCAGAGGCGGTTTGCCCTGGTGTGGAGATGGAGATTGGGAGTAAGATATTACAAAATCAGGAGAGAAGAGTTTTGGGTGCCAGAGATAGAGTGGTGCTCTTTACAACGGCTAATACTAGAGGGGTATGTTTAGCAAGCAGAGAGTTGGGAAATCCCTAGATCGAAGTGAAGTGAAGTGAAGCTCAGTCGTGTCCGACTCTTTGCAACCCTATGGACTATACCTGCTTCCCTTGTGGCTCAGCTGGTAAAGAATCCTTCTGGTAAAGATGATATTTAAAAGAAAACTAAAATCTCAAAACCAAGGAATGAAGCAGGAAGTAGTAAGGTATTTTCCTCTTGGGTTGGAGGTAATTTGTAATCCTTGTGTTTTAACTGACAACAACATCCTTTGAAGACCAGGTCAAGCCTCCACTCTGTTTAGGTGACAGATAGAGGAGTTTGACCCTAAAAGTGTGGCCTGTTAGTTACAGGAAGGAGTGGTGAAGGGGCAAGGAAACTTAGTCAAGTGAAGGGAAACCACAGATGTACAAGTAAATGCTGGAAGGTCTGCCTCTTATAGGTGGGGCAGGACCATCTGTTCTGAGTGACCCAAAGGGAGAAAAACTGGGACTAATGGGTGGGAATGACAGAGAGAAGGATCTCAATTCAAAACTAGAACTGCTTTCTCTCTGAGCCTAATCTCGTGCCACTCTCCCCTAGTCTGCCATGCTGGAGCCACCCTGGCTTCCTTTCAGTTTCTAGCACCTACCAAGAGTTTTGCTGCTGCTTCACGACTAGCATCACCCTTCAAATCTTGACTGAACTGTCATTTCCTGAGAGAGTCCTTTTCTGAGCACCCCCTACTATTCTCTATCATACTCACTCCCTTTTGATCACCCTTAACTATTCATCATTACTCATTCCTTTATTTTCTTCATTTATTGTCCGCCTTCCCTGATGAGGGGTAAAGACCAAGTGTGTCTTACTCCCTCCTGGATACCCAGTATCTAGTAGAATACTCAACTTGTGGTAAGTGGTTAAATACACATTTGCTGAACAAATGTACTGAATAGATGGCTTTCGGAGGGAGGGAGTTACCCAGCAGGGAAGGTATTTAACATAGACTGAACACACTACTGGCCACAGCGTTGTATAAAGGATTCAGGAATCTGATGGATTTTTACATAAAGTAAAACATTTCAAGTTCCTTTCTGTGATTCAATTCTATTATTCGAAGAAATGAAGAGTGTAAAATTAAAATGGAGGCAATGATGAGTCCATTGCTCATCAATGAAGAGGAAAGAAAAATAAATATGGCTGATTAAAGAGTAATGAAGATCTTGCCAAGCCATTAATAACAGTGGAAAATATAATTTGTAGGCAATATAGACCTTAAATAAATCTGTAGACTGAGTTAGTTCCCTAGGAACATATTTAGGGGCTTCCCAGGTGTGCTAGTGGTAAAGAATCTGCCTGCCAATGCAGGAGACGTAAGAGGTGTGGCTTCAATCCCTGGGTCAGGAAGATCCCTTTGAGGAGGACTTGGCAACCCACTCCACAGTTTCTTGCCTGGAGAATCCCATGGACAAAGGAGCCTGGCAGCTACAGTCCATGGGGTCACAAAAAAGACACAACTAAAGGGCCTCATCATGCATGTACGAAAACAGATTTGCAAGTAACTACTTATTCTCTCTCTCTATTTTATTTGTTGGATTATGTTTGCTTTACAATGTTGTGTTAGTTTCTGCTGCACGACAAAGTCAATCAGCCACATATATACATATATCCCCTCTTCCTTGGATTTCCTTCCCATTTAGGTCACGACAGAGCAATGAGTAAATTTCCTTGTGCTATACAGTCTGTTCTCATTAGTGATCTATTTTACACACAGCAGTGTATATATGTCAACCCCAATTTCCCAGTGCATCCTTTTTATCTTTAATAACTAACAAAGTATTTGGCATGTGGTAAATGAACAGTAAGTATTTACTGAATAAATGCATACTTAAGGGAATTATTAAGAGAAACTTTGGGATCCACACCACCATACGTTTCCATAAATTTCTGCAGCCACAGATTTTATATTGTCTGATATCCTTTGCTTGAAATTATATGTCTGTTTATAGCTAAACACCTTCCTACACATAATATACTTACAGCATATCATTAAAATGCTGATAAAATAATGCCTCACGCTCCTCATTGATAAGATAGTCATGCTCCTCATTGCTGAGTGTTGGTGTAGAAAAAAATCATTACTGAAAACATTCTCAGTTTTCTGAAATTGCCTGTGAGTTGCTGTTATGTTTTTGTCAAAATTGGTACTTAATTAAACACAATGATAACCAATGCTCATTAAGATGCTAGATGCAATTTGGGTAATTAGTTTTCTTCAAGATTTTTTAAACCATGTTTATATCACTGAACATCAAATATTAATGCTAATTGAGTATATATTTATTTTAATGCTAGCTATCATGGTGAACAGACTTTAAGGTGGCCTCCATGACCCCCAGCTCTTGGTGTACATTTACTTTTGTAATCTCTGTCTCTTGAGGGTGGGTGGGATCTATGTCTTGATTCTAACTAGCAGAATATGGCAAAGGTGATGTCACTCCTGTGATTATTACACTATATAAGATGCTATCTTGCTAGTACACTTGATATAGGGCCTATAAGCACCAAACTACTTAATCAACAGAACTGTTTCTTTTGGGACAGTTCAATTGTTTCTTTTGACTTAGGAGGTGCTGCTTTTTCATAGGACACTAAGGGTGTTGTGGTCAGAGAAAATTTGGAAAACTTCACAGAGAGTGCTTAGAAAATAACACTCCACAATGACCCTGTAGGATTTGTATCTCTACCAACATACTTCATAAACAAACCAATCTTCTAGTCATTTTCAGGTTGTAACTCTTGGTATTGACTAAGTGTCTAGATGTACTATTAAAAACATCATCATTGGCAGCAAAAGCCAAAATAGACAAATGGGGCTACATTGAGCATAAAAAAACTTTTGTATGTCAAAGGGCATATCAGCAGACTAAAAAGACAACCCAGAAAATGGGAGGAAATATTTACATATTACATATCTGATAAAGAGTTAATATCCAAATGTATAAAGAACTCCTACAACTCAAAACCAAAAAGTAAAATAACTGCATTAAAAAATGGGAAAAACACTTGAATAAACATTTCTCCACAGATGGCCTATAAGAGATAAAAAGATGTTCAACATCACTAATCATCATAGAAATACAAATCAAAACCACGATGAGATATCGTCTCATGCCCTTAGAATAGCTACTATCAAAAAACCAGTAAATAAAAAATATTGGTAAGGATCTATAGAAACAAGAATCCTTGTACACTGTTGCTGGAATTCTAAAATGGTATAACCACTATGGAAAGCAGTATGGAGATTCCTCATAACAATGAGAAAAACTCTCCTTTGCTGTACACCTGAACCTAACACAACATTGTAAATCAACTATATCCAAATAACATTTTTAAAAAAGAAATACTGTATGATCTAGTGATCCTACTTCTGAGTTTTTACTCAACAGAATAAAAATCAGGGTCTTGAAGAGGTATTTGTGCACTCATGTTCACAATATCCAAGAGTTGACAGAGACTCAAATGTTCATCAGATGAATGGGTAAACAGAATGTTGTTTATATGTATGATGGAATACTGCTGCTAAGTCACTTCAGTCGTGTCCAACTCTGTGTGACCCCATAGACGGCAGCCCACCAGGCTCCCCCGTCCCTGGGATTCTCCAGGCAAGAACACTGGAGTGGGTTGCCATTTCCTTCTCCAATGTGTGAAAGTGAAAAGTGAAAGTGAAGTTGCTCAGTCTTGTCCGACCCTTAGCGACCCCACAGACTACAGCCAACCAGGCTCCTCCATCCATGGGATTTTCTAGGCAATAGTACTGGAGTGGCTTGCCATTGCCTTCTCCAGATGGAATACTACTCAGCCTTAAAAAAGAAGGAAGTCATGTCACATACTACAGTGAAGATGATCTTTGAAGACCTTATATTAAGAGAAATAATTTAGTCACAAAAAGACATATACTGACTGCATGATTTCACTATATGAGGTTTCTAGAGCAGTCAGATTCATAGAAACAAAAAGTGGAATGATGGTTACCAGGACCTGGGGAGAGGGGGAACAAGGAAATTGCTTTTAGCTTTGCAAGATGAAAAAGTTTTGGAGATCTGTTTACAACAATGTGAATATACTTAATGTTACTGAACTGTACACTTAAAAATGGTTAAAATGGTAAACTTTATGTTATGTGTTTTTAATCACAATAAAGAAAATTGGTCATTTAAATGTATATTCTGAGAGGTTGATTTCAGATTCCAGATACATGATGCAGAAAATTTTTATTCATGAAACCTGCAGGAGTCGCTTCTTTGCTCACCTGTCATAACTGTACTATTGGGAATAATGTGAGGGAAAGGAGTTAACACAAAATAGGCTTGGTATTGTAGAATAGTTTTTAACAATACCCACTGTTCCTTCTATGAGTGTCAAACCAAACCCAAATGAAAAAGGCAATGAGAAATAATATGTACTGTAGGTTTACTGTTTGATTTACATTAAGATCAGCATGGGTTTTCAGAACTCCAGGACTTAAGCCATTGTTTATATTCATGTCAATAGACCCCTAATTTTAATTCTAATTTAATTTAAAGGTCAAGGTTTTTGATAAGCATCACAAGAATGCACTCATTTTATAAAAAGTTAAGGCAAAACTTAAGAATGTAGTGTCAAATGTGAGAAGTGAAGTTAAAATCACTCAGTTGTGTCTGACTCTCTGTGACCTCCACGGGCTGCAGCCTACCAGGCTCCTCTGTCCATAAAATTCTCCAGGCCAGAATACTCAAGTTGGTAGCCATTTCTTTCTCCAGGGTATCTTCCCAACTCAGGGATCGAACCTAGGTCTCCTGTATTTCAGGCAGATTCTTTACCATTTGAGCCTCAAGGGAAGCCCAAATGTGAGTACCGTGTTTTATTTCTATTCCACTCCCATCCCATGCTACTCTTAGCAGTTTAATATATATCTTTTCAGACTTTAGTTTATGTATTTCACACATGTATATGTATATATATATGAATTTATCTTTTTAAAAAGAAAGAGGAAGCATACTATTCTTATAATTCTGGACTTAATCTTTCATTTAAACCATACTTTGAGACTTCCATGTCTCTGTATGCAGAGCTTCATAAATCTTATTAATAGTGGCTTAATATTCCATGCAATAACTGTACCCTAATTTATTTCCCTACTTTTCCACTGATGGGTTTTCTGTATGTTTATAAGACTCTACCTCAGTGCAGGAGGGTGGACTAGTTATACATTTTCTAGGAACTGGAAATTGACTGGAAATAGCTGGTCTGTCTTCCGATTGTAGATCCTGAGAACAGAAATCAACTGTCACATAAGTGACAAAGTGATCAGATCTGAAGGCAAAATATAAACTTTGTCTAATGACAGGAATTGAATTGGACTTATCTTGTTTGAATCTGACTAAAAAGAGAAAAAATAAACCTATGAATGAATAAAGCAGAACAGAAGAAAGAACAAACACTGAAGGCTCACAGAAAAGATATACTTTTGAAAATTTGTACTGCAGGACACAGATGATTATTTGAACCGAACCAATATGATGTAAGATATATGTCCAAGAAAAAAAAGCAGAAAGTCATGCATAGAAAACAAGCTTAGGAAAATAGAGATTGAAATAATATGGAATGGTTATATTGGATCTAAAACCACAATGAACAATATGAAAAAATAATCACATCAACAATTGATGGATTATGCAGATGGTAAGAAAGAGAGCAATGAGAGCCAACGGCTGGAGAGGAGAAAAAACAAAGGAGAAAAATAGCAACAAAATAATAAAAATGGAATATGTAAGTCATTTAGACAAACATCAGTATATCCAAGATTAGTATTTGGAAATAGAATAAATACAGTTTTTTAGTCTTGTAGAGTTCAATAATCATGTTTTGAGAAAAATAAAAAGATATTAAAAGAGGCATAACCTAATCAACTAGCTATTTGAAAATTATTAAAGAAAAATTTTCTAGAGTAATAGATAGCTAACACACTTGGTGTGCCATGGAAGAAACCGTTTCTTTTTAAAATTCCATAGAATATTTGCAAACTATTTATTAAATTAGAGTATCAAAACTATCAAGTAATGCTCCAAACAAGAAGATTAAGGTCTTATTCTTTGACCAAAATGTGCTACAATTTGAAATTAATAAAAATTTATGCATCTCCCCTACAAACTCAAGGCTATCTGTGTGAGAAATTTTTAAAAGTCATTCTCCAATAAGCATTGGGCCAGAATTAAAATGAAATGATGGCTAAAGTCTACTTAGAATAATTGCAGAGAAATTCTTTAAATGACATAGAAAGCAACAATGACCCAGAGGGAGGATAAGGGATGGAGGGAGGTGGGAGGAGGGTTCAAGAAGGGGAACACATGTACACCCGGGGCGGATCCATGTCAATGTATGGCAAAACCAATCAATATAATATTGTAATTTAAAAAAAATAAAAAAATTAAAGAGCGTAAGATCTGAGGGTAATCAGATAGGCCAGTGGATCCAAACAATGCCTGGGTTTAGACCGTAGAATATATAAAATGTGTTTGATGGAAGAGGAAACAGAACAGGCACCCAATATAATACTAAATGGACGAATCACTAGCTTTTCAAATATTTTCAATTTTATATTAAATATATTTAATCCGTTCCGTTCCGTTCAGTCGCTCAGTCGTGTCCGACTCTTTGCGACCCCGTGGACTGTAGCCTAGCAGGCTTCTCCGTCCATGGGATTCTCCAGGCAAGAATACTGGAGTGGGTTACCGTTTCCTTCTCCAGGGGATCTTCCCGACCCAGGGATCGAACCCGGGTCTCCCACATTGGAGGCAGGCGCTTTAACCTCTGAGCCACCAGGGAAGCCCTATTTAATATAATATATTAAATAGATATCATAACATTGATAAACTTTTTAGAATTAAGATGAAATTAGTTCTGTATTTCAGATTCCACATCAGAATAAATTCATTATGAATACAGTTAAAACTATAGAAAAATAGAAATAATGCTGAACATGTCTCTGATCTAGCGTGGAAAAGTATTTTTCCAAAATCAAAGACATAGGTAAATAACAAGATTTCACTAAAAATATCTGAACAATAAAAACATATATAAACCTACTAAAGGGCACATGACAATTAATGTTAGTGTCTTGAATACTTTATGAAAGAGTTTGGTAGCTTTAATATAAAAGCAGTGCTAGACAGTACAAACACCCCAGTAGAGAAATAGGTCAAGAACATCATCAAATAATTCACAAAATGGAAACTGGCCACTAAAATATGAGAAAAAATTCAACCCCAAGAGACACCAAAGTAAAATAAGTAGAAATATGTTACTAGCTTTAAATTTTCAAATTTGATTGCTTTTAAAAAATTGTAATACCCAGTTTTGGCTAGGGTGTAATTATGACTCCCCTGGAGTGAAATTTTGCAATATGCCAGAGGAGTCTTGAAATTCTTGCACTTTTTTTACTGAGTAATTTCTCCTCTAGGAATATATTCTTAGAACATTTAAAGAGATACAGCAAAGAATCTATGTAAGCATGATCTATATTATTGAAATATTCAAAACAGTCTGACCATAAAGAATTGAATGAAGTATTGTACAGTTTCTTAAAATAATGTTTAATAGTACTACTTGGTATTTACATGCTTAAGATATTTTATTAAGAAGACTTAAGTTATAAAAGAATATTTACAAAACTTCCATTTTTAAATAGCAATTATCTACTCTTTTATATAAAAGACTGAAATACATTATTAATGAATAGTTTTGATCTTTGTAGGAATTGTCTGAGAAATTGCATATAATTTTCATTTTGCCACATTTTCCAAATTTAGTAAAATACCATAAACTTGTGAATTATATATGTAGAAAAGGAGGAAGTAGTGTTTACTTAAAAAGCCATGTCTTTCAGATAATGCTTTAAGTAAAAATACAGTTATGAGAGACAATGAGGGTAATTCATTAAGATGCTAGTGAAAACTATTTAATATTCCACTATTGTATGTACTCTGAGAATTCTAACTGCTATAGGTAGGAGCATTTTACCATAGAGTCACATTTGGTGAAGATCTATGAATTGAGAGTGTTACTGGCCATAGTTGAATAATACTTTTCCAATACTTGCTGTTTGGAGGGTACGATGGGCTTCCCTGGTAAGTCAGATGGTAAAGTATCTATCTGCAATGTGGGAGATCCAGGTTCTGTCCCTGGGTTGGGACGATCATCTGATGAAGGGAATGGCTACCCTCTCCAGGATTCTTGCCTGGAGAATTCCAATGGACAGAGAAGCCTGGCAGACTACAGTTCATGGACTCACAAAGAGTTGGCCATGACTGAGTGACTAACACTTTCACTTTTCACTTTCATGGTATGTAAGTATTAAAACATAGAAATCTCAGTTAAATAGAGTCAGAGACCAAATTGGGGAGCACTCACACTCTAGACCAACAGGCAGTCTTCTTCTCACCTGGCAAGGACTCAGCCAGTGAAAGACACAATTCTGCAGATGAAAATCCATGAACTCCTTTTTTACTATAGCTCTCCCAACTTCCTTTTCCCTCTGTGAAGGAGTTCTCCTCTCCATCTTTCTAGAGACTTGAACATGGCTTGTTGTGGGTTCAGTTCAGTTCAGTTCAGTCGCTCAGTTGTGTCCGACTCTTCGCGACCCCATGAATCACAGCACGCCAGGCCTCCCTGTCCATCACCAACTCCCGGAGTTCACTCAAACTCATGTCCACAGAGTCGGTGATGCCATCCAGTCATCTCATTCTCTGTCATCCCCTTCTCCTCCTGCCCCCAACCTTTCCTAGCATCAGAGTCTTTTCCAGTGAGTCAACTCGTCGCATGAGGTGGCCAAAGTATTGCAGTTTCAGCTTTAGCATCCATCCTTCCAGTGTTGTGGGTGCTGACCCTAAATTGCTATTCTCTGTTGATCTGAAGTAAACCCATTTTAGATGGAGAAATAACTGGCACTCTCTTTGTTACAATATCACATTATCACATTTTTTGGGGGGTGGGAATATTAGGTCTTTAATATTGTACAAATTGCTGAAAATTAGCTATGATTTCTTATCAATTCTTTATTTAACCTCTTAGCTCTTTTAATTACAAATTGAGGAGATCAATTTTCCTGTGATACAAATTTTGAAAATTTTTTGCTGAAGTTATCTTTGACCCAGAATGGTTTGTTTCTCTTATCGTAATATAACGGAACTTTGTAGACTATGCTAGCTTTTGATTAAATGAGAACGACTTCTAGGTTGCGTACTAGAAAATGTTTTGCATCTGATGCAAAGATGCTGGCTTAATATTCCTTTATGTTTTATGTTATTAAATATCACCCCCAAACTTAGAAATACTTGGAATTTAACTTAAATTGTGTATGCACATAAATTACTCTTAAATTACTCACTATGTATAAAGACATATGTCCCCTGATTGCTAATATGGTAAACATCTTTTCATAAACATATCAAATGAAAATATTAAGAAAACAAACAAATGAAATTCATATGAAATTCAGAGAATAAGCTTATGTTGATTTCCTAGGTTTACAATATTGTTATGCACATTAGGGATCCTGGCTATAGTTTAGGAGAGCCATTTAGGGATACAATCCAGTGGTTGATTTATCACACTCCAGGGTTTAGTCTTCAGCTTTGCAAGGCCAGAAATTTGGTCTTGTCAGAACTCTGAGATAATTAGACCCTGGGAAATTGCTTCATTTCAATAAAAAATAGAGAGATGTATAAAATAGAATATCAATTTACTCACTTGTAATGAGAAATATAACTGTAGCTAGGACTGAATCACTCTTGTTAGCAGATGAGCATATTCTTTCCCTTTAGGCAACAGCAAAGGGTACAATGTTTAATCAGAAAGCTCATTTGATGAAAACAGATTTGTTTAATTTTAAGGAGTGCCTCTCCTAAATTAAGGACAGACTAAATTAAGATTATAAGAATAGTTTTACCCTCTAGAGGAAAGACACCCATTGAATCTATTGACCTATAATCTCTGTCCCCTGAATAGGCACTCACTATTTTTTATAACTTGTCTCTCTCAGCCAATTGCTTTCTCTAGGCCCTTCTATCTTCAAAATTCTGTAATATATTTTTTAACCTCTTTAAACATTTCTAATACTATTTTGATGTTCCATATTCTAGCACTAGATATACTTGTAGAGTCTCATTTCTTCACTGGTCACAACTGTATAAGTTGTTGCTTAAATTTTGAACTTAGCCTTCTGAAGTATCTCACTATATGCTTTATATGAACTTGCTACAAAAGTATAAATTATGCTTTGTAGATCAGATCAGTCTAGGGGTCAAACTAAATCCCCCAATATGGTCATATCTACATTTGTTAGTTTACTTGCACCCAACTGTATAAGTTTTCCATTCCTACCTTAAGACTCCTTTTAACTATTTTCTGAAATCCCTGGAGGGCATTGCACTGGTAAGCAGCCTGACGCCCATGAAAGAAGTGGTGCATTCCTGGAGATGCCCATCAGTGCAGACAGTACAGCTGCCCATGTTTGATGTCACTGGTTCCTGCCCTGAGAATGAAGTCTTCTGCTTGCTGCATGGGATACCCTTCACCAAAGGCAGGTCGGTGCCCCACTGCTGCAAGAGCTGTGGCTCATAAGCCACACTGCGGCAGAAGCAAAAATAATGGGGTTAAGATAAATCATGATAATGACCAACACCAAAAGACTTCTGGGTAAAGTCAAACCCTGAGGAAAAGGGTCAGCAGGGATTAAGAAAATAAGTGACAACCAAGAAAGCTTTCTTTAGAAGAGAAGATTTTTGTAGGTGGATAGGAAGACAAGATGAAAGTTTAGTTATCATTGTGGGAGGGTGAAGCAGATCGGATGTTCACCCATAAGATGCCTGTAAGTGAGTTATTAATTAAAAAATTCCCCTCTTTCTTGGCAGAAGCAATCCTTATCAGGGAGCATGGCTTGAAGAGATCAAAGGCTAGATTTTCCCATTTCACATCATCTTGGCCAAGTGTATTTATGCAGGGCATAGGTCAGACAACTCTTTAAAGAATTGATGGCATTTAACAAGACTACTGAAAAATGACATAATGAAGGGAATTTGGATGATTTTAAGAATACAGACTTTTTGGTGTTTGTCACTAAGATGTTTATCTTACAGCAAGAGTTTCTTCTTAGTTGTCAATAAAAGGAATGGAAGTAGATTTTAAATACTATATATAGTTAGGTTAGTGTTAGTTACCTAGTTGATGTTGAATTAACCTAATGATTCTCAGTCTCAAGTGCTTTGCAGATTCAAACTGTGAATATTTTCATGTGTGGTTAAAACTGGAGTTGACTTTCTGCAGTGTGTGCTGCAGGTGTGATAGAATGGGAGAGTCTTGGAGGGAACATGGCAATCGAAGAACCTTAATATTGATGTGAGCAAATAGCAGAGTCATAAACCTTGGCAGAAAGACTACTTCACTTTTCTAGCAAACCATTTTTCTGGATTCATCTCAAATCAATTTCTAAAATCACTACGGCCATTTTTAGGCTTCTCACACTCCTCTGCATATCCCCTTCCCACAAATTTTCTCCAGGTAAATCCTCCTACTTTTCGGATTTGAATCCATTATCTTGTTTTCTTCTTTGCAATTGACCTGCCATCCATTCATCCCCTTGGTATCTGCTTCCCCAGGAATTGACCATAAAGTAGAAATGTCTCCCCTGGTGGCTCAGAGGTTAAAGTGTCTGCCTCAAATGCGGGAGACCCGGGTTCGATCCCTGGGTCGGGAAGATCCCCTGGAGAAGGAAACGGTAACCCACTCCAGTATTCGTGCCTGGAGAATCCCATGGACAGAGAAGCCTGGTAGGCTACAGTCCACGGGGTCACAAAAAGTCGGACACGACTGAGTGACGAAACGGAACCTTCCAGAAGCCTTCCAGCCTTCTTCCCCACTCAACTTATTTTCTTGTTCTGTACCAAGATGGCAACTAGAAACTGATGGTTTGAATGTCTCAGCTGCTTTCCGATCATACCGAAAAAGGGAAAATAAATAATTAATACATGAAGAAGAGATACATTTCTGAAATCTTAGAAGTTTCTTATAGGCATGATCCTTCATCCAGGGATAGCATCTGGTGGACTAGGTGAACAATCTACACCTTATTCCTGAACATTAGATTGCTGGAAGCTATAATAATATTTTGATAACTTCTTCCCTTATCATCATCATCATCACCACCAACAACAAAATAAGGATAGAAACCATTATTTTTCAGTGTAGTCAAATGAATTTTATTGCTGATAAATTGATATCTTATTTCATCAGACTTAGACAATACTAGATATCCTTTTCCACATATTGATTTGTGTTCCTTTTCTTCCTGCTTTTGGACTTCAGGTGTAGTGACTTGTTTTTAATAGGACAGTTTAAAGAACCTGAACTCCTGGATCTGAAACCCTAGGAAACATCTTTTAAGATCCATGATTGAAAGTGCTGACTTTGTGATTTCCCTCTTGATCCCATTTTCTGTCTTCTCAATACACTTTAAAAATATGATAGGATAATTCAGATTTGAGCTCTCAGTTGCTTATTTCTGTAGGACTGAACTGCTTTAATTCTGTAACCCACATTGAAATAAAGTATTGAACATTTTCCTGACTCTTGAACAGATTATCAAATTTTATTCTGCTAGGATTGTACTAACCTATATTATCCACTACCAGTTTATGTAAGTACTACTTTTGTTATGTATTTTTTAGCAATAAAGTATCACTTGAAAAATATTTTACATTTCATTAAAAGGGGTAATTTGTATTTATAAGAATATTAATATTTCATTGCAAAGGGTTATTTGTCTTTGTAAAAATTTTGATTTTATTTAAAAAATCATAATCATTATATAATAGCATTTGATTTATGAAATGTCCTTTGTCTGTTGCTCTCCTCCAAGGAATTAAAATGAATACTGAAGTGAAGTGAAGTGAAGTGGCTCAATTGTGTCCGACTCTTTGTGACCCCATGGACTGTAGCCTACTGGGCTCTTTTGTCCATGAGATTTTCCAGGCAAGAATACTGGAGTGGGTTGCCATTTCCTTCTCCAGGGGAACTTCCCAACCCAGGGATTGAACCCAGGTCTCCTGCATTGTAGGCAATCGGTTTACCGTCTGAGCCACAAGGGAAGCTTAAAAACTACCTCATCCTTGTGGATCAAATAGGACATAATATTCCCTGTTATTAAATAACGTAAAAATCAGCATAAAGAATTAAGCATGATGAAAATTAGACAAGATAATACTGAAGTTCACTGTATTATTTCCCAAAATCCATAGAGGAAGTTCAATGAGTCCCAGTGACAGAGGGACTTAGGGGTCATATAATGCAACAACCCACTGTGCTGGAAAGAAAACCACAACAGAGTAGTTTCCATGACTTTTCCAAGGCTTATTGGTGATACATACGGATGCAATTCCTGATTCTTCTAACTTCCAGTCTTAAAACAATTTATTAAACCATGCTGGTTGTAATCGTTATCCCATCAAATTTTTGGTATCATTTTCAGTCTTGTCATTATTACCATGTGATATATCTGGTGACAATGAACTTCAATTATTTAAAAATATACTTCATTGTTATACATAAAAAAATTCTTATAGGAAATCTTCCTTTAAGACTTGCATAATTTTCACTTTCACAAATGTTTGTTATAACAATTTATGGAGTCTTGTAGGAAAACAGCACTGTGCTGTTGACCATGTTATCCCATGGTGAAGCTGCTCCTGCATTTCATGTGAGTGTTGGTGGAGAGAGGTAGGAGTCATTTATTGTTAAACTGCACATAGGAAAAGATTTTTCTTCCTGGTTGTATTTGGGTTCTCAGAGAAACAGAACCAGCAAGATGTTGTTGTTATTCAGTCACCAAGTCATGTCTGACTCTTTGAGACCCCATGGACTACAAGACTAGCTTCTCTGTCTCTCACCATCTCCCAGAGATTGTCCAAGTTTATGTCCAATGAACTGGTGATACCATCCAACCACCTCATCCTTTCTTGTCCCCCTCTCTTCCTGTCTTCAGTCTTTCCCAGCATCAGGGTCTTTACCAATGAGTTAGTTGCATCAGGTGGCCAAAGTATTGGAGCTTCAGCTTCAGCATTGGTCCTTCCAAGGAGTACTCAGCGTTGATTTCCTTTAAGATTGACTGGTTTGATCTCATTGCTTACATATTAAAAAAAAAGGATTTATAATGGGAATTGGGTCACGTGGTTATTGAGGTGAAGAAGTCCTACAAACTGCCATTTGCAGTCTGGAGAACTAGGAAAGCTGGTGGTATAATTCAATCCTAGGGTCCAAAGACCAAGAATAAGGAGTTCTGATGCCCCAAAGCAAGATAATATGGACATCCCCATTCGAGAAAACAGAATTAGCCCTTCTTCTGCCATTTCCTTCTATTCGGGCCCTCAGTGGATTTGATGATGCCAGCCCACACTAGTAAGGACAGATCTCCTTTACTCAGCCTATTGACTCAAATGTTAATCTCTTCCAGAAAGATCACAGACAGCACCCAGAAACAGTATCTTATCATCTATCTGGGAAGCCCTTAGTCCAGTCAAGTTGTGGTATAAAATTAACCATTAGAGAGTTTATGCTTTTTATTTTTAGAAACTGACATTGATTGAGTGTAACTCTGAACTCAACATTCTAGTGTCTACATTGTCCTGTAGTTGAAAAATAATATACTAGTGATCCAGTCTTATCTCGAATTTTGTATAGCAGTTTGGTTTGCCTGTCACTATCAATCAATGTTTTCATATCTGCAACAATTCAGCCAATGTCATTCTAAGTCAGAAGGAAACAGCATCACAGCCAGGCATGGCTGCAATATGTTTCGAAAACTATAGATCTATTCACAGGTGTTGTGAAACATTCTTCACACTTATAGCCACTTAATTGTTACTTTAATAGTGAAGTTAGCCTTGACTATGTCCTGGATACTTTTGAGAGGCTTATTTATGAAGAAGACAAGTTCTTCTTTTCAGGATTTCTTGGGTACTGGTATACTTTGACTTGGCTTTAAGTTGTTCCCAACTAAAGATCTAAAACTAAACATTAAAGAAAGAATTTCAGTTTTTAATGAAATGTGGAAATTGATGACCATATGTTTTAGCACTGTAGAGTTTTTCTATTATCTTTCTCTGTAGAGAGTCTTGCCAGTAGAAACTAAACAACATGCATCATCTCGTATTTTCTTGAAAAACTCACACAGCTAATACAGAATGGCATGCTCAGGTTTTCACAGAAAATTATTATGTTCCCTCTTTGTTCCCTTTTTCCATTTCCTGAGGGAGATTCAGCATGGGGAAAGAAAGAGGCAAACTGACTTACCCATAAGCACCGATATTTGGCAAAACCTTACATTTCTTTAAACAGTTACCTTTCCCAGGTTTGAAAAATCACTGAATTTAAGAACTATAGAGAATAGGGAATGATATTAACCCAGCTGTCTCTCAGAGTGCAGTAAAGAAAATATGAATTCAGTCTTTGTAATGGAAAAGAGAGTACCTCATTGAACACAACTATTGTGATGACCATTACACTGAATTAAAGAATTAGTTCACTAATTAGCTCTTGGCAGTTCACCTCAATTGATCTTCAACTTCAAGGCAGAGCAAATAAATATAAGGAAAAATACTCATATATGTTAGCTGGAATGAAAGGTTTGAAAATAAAATAAAAATGTATTCCCTTTTCCTTTTCTTATGTAAGCTCAGTTGTAAATCATTTCTTACCCTTTCTCAATCCCAAATCAATTTTGATTTCTCTTTTTGATTCTAATTTCTCTAACAGAGAACTCTGTCAAGCTGACATCATGTTCTAGCTTTATGAATCAAGTGATACACATATTATCTGTATCAGTACCGTGTCAGGTACTGGGCAAAATACAAAGACACAGATCATTTGAACATGGAGTTTCTGTCTGGAAGGAGGTGGCAGTTTAGCTGGAGGTACAAGCAATGCACCCCCAAAAGGTTCAATAACAATTTGGTAATTAAAAACAATAGAAATTAGTGTGAACTAATGGGATTTGCATTTATCTAGTTTACAAAAATGGTAGGTGAGTAATCTGATTGACATCCTAACTTTGTTTTGGGGATACCTGAGGCATCATAGTAATTTGAAATGGTTCTATCTTTCCACAGACAATAAATTCCGCTTCTATGAGTGTATATGAATAGGCCAGACAGGGTTAGAGGAAAGAACATCTTTGGAGTCAGAAGACCTGAGCTTTTGGCTCATTCACATGGCTGATTCCTCTTGGGTGAATTATCTACCCCCCTCAAGTGTTGATTTCCTCATATTTAAAATAATGAAAATAAAGCAGAAGCTTGTAGTAGGCTGATCTCATTCATGCTCTTAATAAATGGCATCCCTGTAGCAGCATCTCTCCCCTCACGCTGTGTCACCAGGGTCAGCCTTGTGCCTTGCTTTGGCCAGTAGAACAGTAGCAAATGTGACATGAGAATAACAACGTGCTTCTGCTCTTTCTCTTGCTCCTCTGGCTTTATCATGAGAACATGTCCAAAACCAGGCCATGAAACATGTAGAGCACAGTCAAGACAGCTCACTATATCCAGCTAAGCCCCAAGGCACGTGAGAGAACCAAGCTGTTTAGGAGACCTGCACCTGACTGCGGGTGTATGAATGAGCCCCACTGAGCTCAGGTGAACTGGGCAGACAATGCCATCAACTCATAAACAAGGATAAGTGATCATTGTTTTATGTCACTAAGGTTTGGTGATGGACTGTCAGACAGCAGTAGCTAACTGATAAAATACTTCATCGACACTGTGGGAATTAAATAGGACAATGCATGTGAATGAGTTCTGGAAACTGTGAAGTAATTCAAAATATGAATTAAAAACTTTTAAAATATCAATGATTTATCGAAGATGAGGACATAGAAGAGTAACGAGATGTAGACTGTCCAAGTCATTCTGTCAATTTTTTTATGCAGTTGTTCAAAGTGATATAAATTTATTTTGGTCACCTATTTATTTGCCCAATGGCTCAGAAGTTCTTATCACTTATAAATATTTTAAAAAGGATACACTAGAGAAAAGCCTAATTCTAAAATATAGATATAGAAAAAATTCATATGATTGTATACACTTAAATCATTTAACTACTGAAAATTTTCATTACCAAGCAACCAAGATTTTTTCCTTAGCAAATTATTAATAGTTTGACTTGACCAAAGTCAGGGCTGAGAAAAATCCAAGAAGAAAATTATGCATTTGATGTTATTTAAATGTAATTTATGGATTATTTGTATACTGCTGACTTTTTAAAAATTAGATACTGCAAATATAAATAGAAAATGAACCTACCATTTCTGAGTGGAGTCTTCTCTGAAAGCTAATTTTTAAAAGTAGGCCCTTGGATTTTTTAGCATATTTTCCAATATCAATAATGATGGGTAACCTATTCAAGTTCATTTAATAAATTTTTATTGGGAAACTTACATAGCTTGGCTCTATTCTAGGGGACAGAGATGTTAGTGACTAAAACAGACAACTATTTCTGTTCTCTTGTAACTTACATTCTATTAGGGGGCCAGAAATAGCAGGAGCCATAGGTAAACATGTAATATGGTATCTGTCAATAAGTACTATGGAAGAAAACAAATCAGAAAAGGGGTATGGAGTGTATCAGTAGCATTGAAACTTTTACTTAGATGGTTTTTGCTGAATTAGCTGAGGAAGTGGACCAGGAGCTGTGAACACAGACAAAAATAAAAACTAAAAACAATGCTTTGTGCCTAATAAAGGATTATTTCTGGTGGTTTGGCACCCCTTTTCCTGTGCTAGCCTTCATTGGTGAAGCCATAGTTTTCATTCTGGCTTGAGATAAAATATGATGATGAGGTGGCGATGTGTGAGAAGGACACATGGCTGAGAGAGAAATAGAAAAAGATGAGAGGGAAAGAAGGCAGTGGCTGCCAGGTCCCCTTTCTGAGATGGCTGCACACATCTGGGTAAATCATTAGACATGAAGCTTAGAGTTTTCATCTTATAGTGTACTTCAGTATATCAATATCTTTTCCCTCTTTAAGGATACACATTACTCAATGGGGGGAGATATGTATGGGAGGGCAAAAAGTACAGGGGGTTACTAGTGTGGTGGACTAAGAACCTCAAAGTTTCCTGAGAATATTATCTCATATGAAGCAATAGAGTCCTTTATAGTGCATTCCTACTGACTGTTCCGTTCACTCAGCCATGTCTGACTCTTTGCGACCCCACGGACTGCAAAAAGCCAGGCTTCCCTGTCCATTGCCAACTCCCAGAGTTTATTCAAACCCATGTCCATCACAGCAGTGATGCCATACAACCATCTCATCCTCTGTTGTCCCCTTCTCCTCCCACCTCCAATCTTTCCCAACATAAGGGTCTTTTCTAATGAGTCAGTTCTTCGCATCAGGTGGCCAAAGTATTGCAGTTTCAGCTTTAGCATCAGTCCCTCCAATGAACATCCAGGATGATCCAGCAATCACACTCCTGGGCACACATCTGGAGAAAACAATAATTCAAAAAGACACTTCAGTGTAACTAGCAACAGTACTTACAGTAGCCAAGATATGGAAACAACTTACATGTCTACTGGCAGATGAATGGATGAAGATGTGGTTTATAAGCACAATAGAATATCACTCAACCATTTAAAGAATAAAAAGCCATTTTCAGCCACAGATATGGACATGGAGAGTTTCATACTAAGCGAAGTAAATCAGTCAGAGAAAGAAAAATACATGATATCAGTTATATGTGGAATCTAAAAAAAATGATACAAATGAACTTATTTACAAGGCAGAAATAGACTCACAAATATAGAAAAAAAAAAAGTATAGTTACTAAAGCAGAAAGTTCAGTTCAGTTCAGTCGCTCAGTCGTGTCTGACTCTCCACGACCCCATGAATCACAGCACGCCAGGCCTCCCTGTCCATCACCAACTCCCGGAGTTCACTCAAATTCATGTCCACAGAGTCGGTGATGCCATCCAGCCATCTCATTCTCCGTCGTCCCCTTCTCCTCCCGCCCCCAACCTTTCCCAGCATCAGAGTCTTTTCCAGTGAGTCAACTCATCCCATGAGGTGGCCAAAGTATTGGAGTTTCAGCTTTAGCATCAGTCCTTCCAATGAACACCAGGATTGATCTCCTTTAGAATGGACTGGTTGGATCTCCTTGCAATCCAAGGGACTCTCAAGAGTCTTCTCCAACACCACAGTTCAAAAGCATCAGTTCTTCAGGGCTCAGCTTTCTTCATAGTCCACTCTCATATCCATACATGAATACTAGAAAAACCATAGCTTTGACTAGATGGACCTTTGTTGGCAAAGTAATGTCTCTACTTTATAATATGCTGTCTAGGTTGGTCATAGCTTTTCTTCCAAGGAGCAAGTGTCTTTTAATTTCATGGCTGCAGCAGTCACCATCTGCAGTGATTTTGGAACACAAAAAAGTAAAGTCTGTCACTGTTTTTCCATTGTTTCCCCACCTGTTTGCCATGAAGTGATTGGACTGGATACCATGATCTTAGTTTTCTGAATGTTGAGTTTTAAGCCAACTTTTTCACTCGCCTCTTTCATTTTCATCAGAGGCTTTTTAGTTCTTCTTTGCTTTCTACCATAAGGATGGTATCATCTGCATAACTGAGGTTATCGATATTTTTCCCAACAATCTTGATTCCAGCTTGTGCTTCTTCCAGCCGAGCATTTTGCATAATGTACTCTGCATATAAGTTAAATAAGCAGGGTGACAATATACAGCCTTGACGTACTCCTTTCCCGATTTGGAACCAGTCTGTTGTTCCATGTCCCATTCTGTTGCTTCCTGACCTGCATACAGATTCTTTAGAGGCAGGTCAGGTGGTCTGGTATTCCCATCTCTTTCAGAATTTTCCACAGTTTGTTGTGATTCACACAGTCAAACGCTTTGGCATTGTCAATAAAGCAGAAGTAGATGTTTTTCTGGAACTCGCTTACTTTTTCAGTGATCCAATGGATGTTGGCAATTTGATCTCTGGTTGCTCTGCTTTTTCTAAATGCAGCTTGAACATCTGGAAGTTCATGGTTGATGTACTGTTGAAGTCTGGCATGGAGAATTTTGAGCATTACTTTACTAGCATGTGAGATGAGGGCAACTGTGCAGTAGTTTGAACATTCTTTGTCATTGCCTTTCCTTGGGATTGGAATGAAAACTGACCTTTTCCAGTTCTGTGGCCACTGCTGAGTTTTCCAAATTTGCTGGCATATTGAGTGCAGCACTTTCACAGAATCATCTTTCAGGATTTGAAATAGCTGAACTGAAATTCCATCACCTCCACTAGCTTTATTTGTAGTGATGTTGCCTAAGGCCCACTTGACTTCACATTCCAGGATGTCTGGCTTTATTCCAGTGATCACACCATCGTGGTTATCTGGGTTGTGAAGATTTTTTTTTGTATTGTTCTTCTGTGTATTCTTGCCTTCTCTTCTGAATATCTTCTGCTTCTCTTAGGTCCATACCATTTCTGTCCTTATTTGTTCCCATCTTTGCATGAAATGTTCCCTTGGTATCTCTAATTTTCTGGAAGAGATCTCTAGTCTTTTCCATTCTATTGTTTTCCTCTATTTCTTTGCACTGATCACTGAGGAAAGCTTTCTTATCTTTCCTTGCTATTCTTTGGAACTCTGCATTCAAATGGGTATATCTTCCTTTTCTCTTTTGATGTTAGTTTCTCTTCTTTTCTCAGCTATTTGCAAGGCCTCTTCACACAACCATTTTGCCTTTTTGCACTTCTTTTTCTTGGGGATGGTCTTGATCTCTGTCTCCTGTACCATGTCATGAAAGTCCATCCATAGTTCTTTAGGCATTCTCTATATCAGATCTAATCCCTTGAAACTATTTGTCACTTCCACTGCATAATCATAAGGGATTTGGTTTAGGTCATATCTGAATGGTCTAGTGGTGTACCTTACTTTCTTCAATTTAAGCCTGAATTTGACAATAAGGAGTTCATGATCCGAGCCACAGTCAGCCTCCAGTGTTGTTTTTGCTGACTGTATAGAACTTCTCCATCTTTGGCTGCAAAGAATATAGTCGATCTGATTTCAGTATTGACCATCTGGTGATGTCCATGTGTCGAGTATTTTCTCATGTTGTTGGAAGACAGTGTTTGCTATGACCAGTGCGTTCTCTTGGCAAAACTCTGTTAGCCTTTGACCTGCTTCATTCTGTACTCCAAGGCCAAATGTGCCTGTTACTCCAGGTATCTCTTGAATTCCTACTTTTGCATTCCAGTCCCTATAATGAAAAGGGCATCTTTTTTGGGTGTTAGTTCAAGAAGGTCTTGTAGGTCCTCTTAGAACCGTTCAAGTTCAGCTACTTCAGCGTTACTGGTCAGGGCATAGACTTGGATTACTGTGATGTTGAATGGTTTGCCTTGGAAATGAACAGAACTCATTCTGTCATTTTTGAGATTGCATCCAAGTACTGCATTTTGGACTCTTTTGTTGACCATGATGGCTACTCCATTTCTTCTAAGGGATTCTTGCCTGCAGTAGTAGATATAATGGTTATTTGAGTTAAATTCATCCATTCCAGTCCATTTTAGTTCATTGATTCCTAGAATGTCGATGTTCACTCTTGCCATCTCCTGTTTGACCGCCTCCAAACTGCGTTCATTCATGGACCTAACATTCCAGGTTCCATGCAATATTGCTTTTTACATCATTGGACTTTACTTGCATCACCAGTCACATCCACAACTGGGTGTTGTTTTTGTTTTGGCTCCATCTCTTCATTCTTTCTGGAGTTTATTTCTCCAGAAAGCATATTGAGCACTTACCGACCTGGGGAGCTATCTTTTTGCCTTTTCATACTGTTCATGGGGTTCTCAAGGCAAGAATACTGGAATGGTTTACCATCCCCTTCTCCGTGACCCACGTTTTGTCAGGACTCTCCAGCATGACTTGTCCATCTTGGGTGGCCCTACATGACATGGCTCATTGTTTCACTGAGCTCGACAAGCCTGTGGTCCATGTGATCAGATTGGTTAGTTTTCTGTGATTGTGGTTTTCCTTCTGTCTGCCCTCTGATGGAGAAGGATAAGAGGCTTATGGAAGCTTCCTGATGGGAGAGACTGACTGAGGGGGAAACAGGGTCTTGTTCAGATGGGTGGGGCCATGCTCAGTAAATCTTTTTTATCCATTTTTTTGTTGACTGACTGTTAAACTATCCCAAAATAGACTCCCTCAAAGCAGTTTTATTTTGCGCATGATTTTGTAGGTCAATAGTCAGGCTCAATGCAACACTGTAAAGTTGCTATGCTCCAGTAAAGTTTAAACAATCAGGCTCCCCTGGGACCAGGAGATCCACTTGCAAGATGTAAACCTGGGGCGAATTCATGTCAATGTATGGCAAAACCAACCAATATAATATTGTAAAATAATTTGCCTCCAATAAAAACTAAATTAATTACTTAAAAAAAAAGATAACTTACTCATTTGACGGGCAAGTTAATGCTATATTATCTGGGAACTCAGCAGGATTTTACTCTGAGTCCTCAGTTCTTCTTCTTTTCATTTCTTTTAAATTACAGTTGATTTATAATGATGTGTTAGTTTTTGGTGTACAGCAAAATTATTCAGATAGTATATATAGTTTCAGATCCTTTTCCATTTTAGGTTATTACAAGGTACTGAATATACTTCCCCGTTCTATGTGGTATATAGGTGCTTGTTGTTTATTTATTTTATATGTAGTAGTGTGTATATGTTAATCCCAAACTCCTAATTTATCCTTCCCTACTTTCTGCTTTTGTTGACCATGATGGCTACTCCATTTCTTCTAAGGGATTCCTGCCCATAGTAGTAGATATAATGGTCATCTGAGTTAAATTCACCCATTCCAGTCCATTTTAATTCACTGATTCCTAGAATGTCTATGTTCACTCTTGCCATCTCCTGTTTGACCACTTCCAATTTGCCTTGATTCATGGACCTAACATTCCAGGTTCCTATGCAATATTGCTCTTTACAGCATCGGAGCTTGCTTCTATCACTGGTCACATACACAACTGGGTATTGGTTTTGATTTTGCTCCATCCCTTCATTCCTTCTAGAGTTATTTCTCCACTGAGCTCCAGTAGCATCCTGGGCACCTACCGACCTGGGGAATTCCTCATTCAGTATCCTATCATTTTGCCCTTTGATACTGTTCCTGGGGTTCTCAAGGCAAGTATACTGAAGTTGTTTGCCATTCCCTTCTCCAGTGGACCACATTCGGCTGTGGTCCATGTGATCAGATCGACTAGTTTCCTGTGATTATGATTTCAGTGTGTCTGCCCTCTGATGCCCCCTTGCAATACCTACCATCTTATTTGGGTTTCTCTTACCTTGGGCATGGGATATCTCTTCACAGCTGCTCCAAGAAAGCTCAGCTGCTGCACCTTACCTTGGATGAGGGGTATCTCCTCAAGGCCGCCCCTCCTGACCTTGAATGTGGAGTAGCTCCTCTCAGCCCTCCTGTGCCCGTGCAGCCACCGCCTATTGGACGTGGGCACTCCTCTCAGCCACCAGCCCTGGTCTCAGGCGTGGGGTAGCTCCTCATGGCTGCACTTCTTTGTGTGGTCGGTTGTGCCGGGGCTGGCGTCTCTCGCATCTGCGCCAAAATGCAGTACTTGGATGCAATCTTAAAAATGACAGAATGATTTCTGTTCGTTTCCAAGGCAAACCATTCAATATTACAGTAATCCAGGCCTATGCCCCAACCAGTAACGCTGAAGAAGCCGAAGTTGAATGGAACTAACACCCAAAAAAGATGTCCTTTTCATTATAGGGGACTGGAATGCAAAAGTAGGAAGTCAAGAAACACCTCGAGTAACAGGCAAATTTGGCCTAAGAGCACGGAATGAAGCAGGGCAAAGGCTAATAGAGTTTTGTCAAGAGAATGCACTGGTCAGAGCAAACACCCTCTTCCAACAACACAAGAGAAGACTCTACACATGGACATCACCAGATGGTCAACACGGAAATCAGATTGATTATATTCTTTGCAGCCAAAGATGGAGAAGCTGTATACAGTTAGCAAAAACAAGACCAGGAGCTGACTGTGGATCAGATCATGAACTCGTTATTGCCAAATTCAAACTTAAATTGAAGAAAGTAGGGAAAACCACTAGACCATTCAGATAGGACCTAAATCAAACCCCTTATGATTATACAGTGGAAGTTAGAAATAGATTTAAGGGACTAGATCTGATAGATAGAGTGCATGATGAACTCTGGACGGAGGTTCGTGACATTGTACAGGAGACAGGGACCAAGACCATCCCCATGGAAAAGAAATGCAAAAAAGCAAAATGGCTGTCTGAGGAGGCCTTACAAATAGCTATGAAAAGAAGAGAAGTGAAAAGCAAAGGAGAAAAGGAAAGATATAAGCATCTGAATGCAGTTTCAAAGAATAGCAAGGAGAGATAAGAAAGCCTTCCTCAGCGATAAATGCGAAGAAATAGAGGAAAAAAACAGAATAGGAAAAACAACAGATCTCTTCAAGAAAATCAGAGATTCCAAGGGAACATTTCATGCAATGATGGGCTTGATAAAGGACAGAAATGGTAGGGACCTAACAGAAGCAGAAGAGATTAGAAGAGGTGGCAAGAATACACAGAAGAACTGCACAAAAAAGATCTTCACGACCAAGATAGTCACGATAATGTGATCACTGACCTAGAGCCAGACATCTTGGAATGTGAAGTCAAGTGGGCCTTAGAAAGCATCACTACAAGCAAAGCTAGTGGAGGTGATGGAATTCCAGTTGAGCTATTTCAAATCTTGAAAGATGATGCTGTGAAAGTGCTGCACTCAATATGCCAGCAAATTTGGAAAACTCAGCATTGGCCACAGGACTGGAAGAGGTCAGTCTTCATTCCAATCCCAAAGAAAGGGAATGCCAAAGAATGCTCAAACTACCGCACAATTGCACTCATCTTACACGCTAGTAAAGTCATGCTCAAAATTCTCCAAGCCAGGCTTCAAAAATACGTGAACCGTGAAATTCCAGATGTTCAAGCAGGTTTTAGAAAAGGCAGAGGCACCAGAGATCAAATTGCCAACATCTGCTGGATCATGGAGAAAGCAAGAGAGTTTCAGAAAAATATCTATTTCTGCTTCATTGACTATGCCAAAGCCTTTGACTGTGTGGATCACAATAAACTGTGGAACATTCTGAAAGAGATGGGAATACCAGACCACCTGACCTGCCTCTTGAGAAACCTGTATGCAGGTCAGGAAGCAACAGTTAGAACTGGACATGGAACAACAGACTGGTTCCAAATAGGAAAAGGAGTATGTCAAGGCTGTATATTGTCACCTTGCTTATTTAATTTATATGCAGAGTACATCATGAGGAACGCTGGGCTGGAAGAAGCACAAGCTGGAATCAAGATTGCTGGGAGAAATATCAATAACCTCAGATATGCAGATGACACCACCCTTATGGCAGAAAGTGAAGAGGAACTCGAAAGCCTATTGATGAAATTGAAAGAGGAGAGTGAAAAGGTTGGCTTGAAGCTCAACATTCAGAAAACAAAGATCATGGCATCTGGTCCCATCACTTCATGGGAAATTGATGGAAAAACAGTGGAAGCAGTGTTATTTTTTGGGCTCCAAAATCACTACAGATGCTGATTGCCGCCATGAAATTAAAAGACGCTTACTCCTTGGAAGGAAAGTTATGACCAACCTTGATAGTATATTAAAAAGCAGAGACATTACTTTGCCAACCAAGGTCCGTCTAGTCAAGGCTATGGTTTTTCGCGTGGTCATGTATGGATGTGATAGTTGGACTGTGAAGAAAGCTGATCGCCGAAGAATTGATGCTTTTGAAGTGTGGTGTTGGAGAAGACTCTTGAGAGTCCCTTGGACTGCAAGGAGATCCAACCAGTCCATTCTAAAGGAGATCAATCCTGGGTGTTCATTGGAAGGACTGATGCTAAAGCTGAAATTGCAATACTTTGGCCACCTCATGCGACGAGTTGACTCACTGGAAAAGACTCTGATGCTGGGAAAGGTTGGGGGCGGGAGGAGAAGGGGACGACAGAGAATGAGATGGCTGGATGGCATCACCGACTCTGTGGACATGAGTGTGAGTGAACTCCGGGAGTTGGTGATGGACAGGGAGGCCTGGCGTGCTGTGATTCATGGGGTCGTGGAGAGTCAGACACGACTGAGCGACTGAACTGAACTGAACTTTCTGCTTTAGTAACTATACTTTTTTTTTTTTCTATATTTGTGAGTCTATTTCTGCCTTGTAAATAAGTTCATTTGTATCATTTTTTTTAGATTCCACATATAACTGATATCATGTATTTTTCTTTCTCTGACTGATTTACTTCACTTAGTATGAAACTCTCCATGTCCATATCTGTGGCTGAAAATGGCTTTTTATTCTTTAAATGGTTGAGTGATATTCTATTGTGCTTATAAACCACATCTTCATCCATTCATCTGCCAGTAGACATGTAAGTTGTTTCCATATCTTGGCTACTGTAAGTACTGTTGCTAGTTACACTGAAGTGTCTTTTTGAATTATTGTTTTCTCCAGATGTGTGCCCAGGAGTGTGATTGCTGGATCATCCTGGATGTTCATTGGAGGGACTGATGCTAAAGCTGAAACTGCAATACTTTGGCCACCTCATGCGACGAGTTGACTCACTGGAAAAGACTCTGATGCTGGGAAAGGTTGGGGGCGGGAGGAGAAGGGGACGACAGAGAATGAGATGGCTGGATGGCATCACCGACTCTGTGGACATGAGTTTGAGTGTACTCCGGGAGTTGGTGATGGACAGGGAGGCCTGGCGTGCTGTGATTCATGGGGTCGCGGAGAGTCGGACACGACTGAGCGACTGAACTGAACTGAACTGATGGCAACTTTATTTTTAGTTTTTAAAGAAACATCCATACTGTTTCCCACAGTGGCGTACCAATTCACATTCCCACCAACAGGATGGTTCCCTTTTCTCCACACTGTCTCCAGTATTTGTTATTTGTAGACTTTTTGATGATGCCTATCCCCGAAGGAAAGTTATGACCAACCTAGATAGTATATTAAAAAGCAGAGACATTACTTTGCCAACCAAGGTCCGTCTAGTTAAGGGTATGGTTTCTCCCGTGGTCATGTATGGATGTGAAAGTTGGACTGTGAAGAAAGCTGATCACCGAAGAATTGATGCTTTTGAACTGCAGTGCTGGAGAAGACTCTTGAGAGTCCCTTGGACTGCAAGGAGATCCAACCAGTCCATTCTAAAGGAGATCAATCCTGGGTGTTCATTGGAAGGACTGATGCGAAAGCTGAAACTGTAATACTTTGGCCACCTCATGCGTCGGGTTGACTCACTGGAAAAGACTCTGATGCTGGGAAAGGTTGGGGGCGGGAGGAGAAGGGGACAACAGAGAATGAAATGGCTGGATGGCATCACCTACTCTGTGGACATGAGTTTGAGTGAACTCTGGGAGTTGGTGATGGACAGGGAGGCCTGGCGTGTTGTGATTAATGGGGTCACGGAGAGTCAGACACGACTGAGCAACTGAACTGAACTGAACTGATCCCTACCAGTATGAGGTGGTACCTCATTTATAACTTTGACTTGCATTTCTCTAATAATTAGTGATTTTGACAATTTTTTTCATATGTCTTTTGGCTACCTGCATGTCTTCTTTGGAGAAATGTCTATTTAGGTCTTCTGCCTAGTTTTTTTTTTTTTTTTTGGGTTGCTTGTTTTTTGTAATTGAGTTGTATGAGTTGCTTGTAAATTTTGGAAATTAATACCTTTTCAGTCACATTATTTGTGAATGTTTTCTCCTAGTCTGTAGGTTGTCTGTTTGGTTTTTGGTTTTCCTTTGGTGTGTGAAAGCTTATAAGTTTGATTTGGTCCCATCTGTTTATTTATGCTTTTATTTCTATTACCTTGAAAGACTGATCTAAGATAATATTGCTACGATTTATGTCAGAGAATGTTTTGCCTGTGCTCTCTTCTAGGAGTTTCGTGGTGTCATGTCTTATATTTAGGTCTTTAATCTATTTTGAGTTTATTTTTGTGTATGGTGTAAGGATGTGTTCTAACTTCCTTGATTTACATGCAGCTTTCCAGCTTTCTCAACACAGCACTGTACCTAGTTTTTAAGAGTGACCATTTCAGTGTTGTACATTCTCATTTATGTGTGAAATCTAAATGAGTTGAACGCTTAGAAATGAGTAGAATGGTGGTTACCATGGTCTGGTGATGAGGGGAAATGGGAATGTGTTGTTCAAGGGCACAAATTAGCAACTAGAGGATAAATAAATTCTGGAGCACAGCATTGTGACTGTGGTCGGCAATAGTGTATTATATGCTTCAAATTTGCTAACAGACTAGTTCTTAAATGTTCTCCCTACAAAAAAGAGATGATAATTATATGATGTGATAGAGGTGTTAGCTAATGCTAAGGTGTTAATCATATTGCAATATATAAATGTATCGAATCAACACATTTTGTCTGCCTGAAACTTATACAGTGCTTTATGTAAATTATATCTCAAAAAAAAGGAGTCAGTGTTCCAACACAGGTAGTGTATCTGTCAGTTTCATAATGTCTAGGCTGAGAAACAGGCACAGCGTCACTTCTACAGTATTCTGTCCATTAAAGCAATCACAGAGCACTTACAAAATTAAGGGAAAGGGTCACAGATCCTCATCTCTCCTTGGTTAAAATAAAATGTTGAATGAAGAAGAGAAGTGTGTTATTCCTACTGGATTGTCAGAAGTCTTTTTGAATTTTGAGACTATTTGGTTTACTGTCTCTAACACAGTGCCTAAGGAAAAGTTAATTTATCAAGTTGAACAATGATTTTATACTTCTCAATTCTGAAGGGAAGTGTGAAAGATATTTTCCAAAAATTGAGATAGAATAAACTATATAGAATCTTTCTTATGTTTATTGTTTCTGTCTAAGCAGTCCATGTTACCTCCCCAAAGCGATTTTCCTTTCATTGCAGATATGCTTGGCTGACCAACTGGACACAAGCTATAAAAATCAGAGGGGGAGAAATTGCTTTAGTAGATTCAAAGGCAGGAAAGAATGTTTCCTCTGTAGTGAGCCACTAAGCTGCAGGTACTCAGGGCTGCTGCTTGTTGGGGATCCCTGAACAAATCTGATAGCCCATAAAGACAAGACAGGCTTAAGGCCAAGCTACAGGGTAGAACTGTCAGAAGAGTTTTAAAAGTGAGTCACGCAGTGTTGATTTTAACTCAATGTTGTGCTTAGGAATGGAGAAAACCATCCATCATTATTTCACTGATAGTATTGTGCATGGTACTCAGCTGGAGTGCAGCCTTATGAGGCTCTTGGAAAACTTACCTTTCATTTTGTCTGTATCGGTTAATGCTGTTTAGAGAAGGGTGTACAGAGACTTAAAATTTTTTTTAAAGAATAAAAGTTGATAAATGTGTTTGAAAACTAATTGTGGCTGGCAGCTCATGGTTGGAGAAGGCAATGGCAACCCACTCCAGTACTAGTGCCTGGAAAATCGCATGGATGGAGGAGCCTGGTGGGCTGTAGGCTGTGGGGTTGCTAAGAGTCAGACACGACTAAGCGACTTCACTTTCACTTTTCACTTTCATGCATTGGAGAAGGAAATGGCAACCCGCTCCAGTGTTCTTGCCTGGCGAATCCCAGGTACGGGGGAGCCTGGTGGGCTGCCATCTATGGGGTCACACAGAGTCGGACACGACTGAAGCGACTTAGCAGCAACAGCAGCAGCAGCAGCAGCAGCTCATGGTTGCCTAGAGATGGGACTCATTATTCCTTTTACAGTGTTGTAACTTTTTATCTAGGTCAGACGTTTTTTAGAGCAGAATGGATCCCTACATTTCTAGATAAGATCAAGAAAGACATTAAAAAAATTTCTTTTTATTGGATCAGAATTTAGGGTGATAAAAGAGGCAAGAAATTAGTCACTATTTATGAATTGTTTTTAATCAGTAAGGCAATGTAGGGAATGGACGTGTGGATGATGTCCACAATGGACAATTTAGAAGCAACTTAAAGGCTGTCCTGTAATGGATGGACAAGTTGGTTCATCTCAGAAGTTTGATTGAAAAAGTGTAATTGTAAAGATCACGGCAATCTCTCTGAGATATCCTCAGAGGTCTTGAAAACTTAACCTTAAGAGAGTCTAAAATCTAAAAGGGGGCAGAAAGGAGAGGAGTTGATACTGGACTTTAACTGGAGAGATTCATTTCCTGCCTGTTGCCTTCCTTACTAGTTGACAAGTTCATATCCTCCAGCTTCGGCTTTGTAACACTGTGGTTGGGACCCTGTAAACTACAGTTCCTTTTTGGCTGCTGGCTCCTATTAGGCACTATAAACACAGGGAACTAGAGCGAAATCGTAAGGCTGAAGGAGGAAATGGAGCTTGCTCTTTCTTTTCTGTTTCCTGATCCCATCAGAGCCATCCTTGCAATGGTATTTCATTTAGAATGTGGCATTTGGTTCCAGTAGCAGTAGGTGGTTCCAAGTTCCATTTTCCTTTTCATATTCCCTGTACTAGTATCATTGACTGTTTCCAGATTACCAACACTAGCCAGCTGGTATCCCTCCTGTAAGTCTGAGTTCTGGCTCAGCCAGGGTCCTCCTCTGAGTTCTGGAGGTACCAGTGCCAGTTGGCAGTGGCTTCTTCTTGGAGACGTGCATCCAGGTCTTCAGGATCTTTTTTCTACGCTTCTAAGTTCTTAGAACCCTAGGGGAGTAGCTGATGCTTATTGTTGCCATTTCTGTGATATTTTGCTGTTTACTTTTTGCCTTTTTACCTTTTTTATCCTTTTTAGTCTTTATATTAAATCTATGTTAAATTCACGGATGATTGTGACTGATAACATCTCTTTTGCAGGAATATTTACCATAGTTTCCAGTGTTACTCTGATTCTGCCATAGAGGTGCAGAGCCTGAACCTTACCTATCTATTCCACACTGAGATACAATAATATAACCAGTCCACAAGTCTTGCCACAGTGCAGTTGATAACTAGTCAGCTAAGCATGCTAAAGAAGGGAAACATTGGAATCTACTGAGGGGTCATTTTTTAACTTGATTAGAACTTCTGGGTCCTGCCAAGTCCCTAAAGGTCAGCATTTTCTTATCAAATTCTTTTAACAATCCTTTTCTTCACCACCCTGACCCCCAACTGTATCATTCATGGTTCTGGTCACATGTATGTCCCTAAGAATTCCATTTGGTCCTTGACCTCCGTTGTTACTCTTCCTCCTTTTCAAAAGGTAGGTGAAATGAAGTGAAGTAGGGGAACAGGGGTGGGGATAAATTTCCTGAGTGATTAGGCTTTAGTTCTATTAAGACCACATGCTACAGGATGTTCAGAATACAGATTGAAGATTTGGGAAGTGTGCATCAGGAAAGTCTTCCTATAGGTGGTATGTCTTAGCTGAATCTGGAAGGATGGACTAGAGTTAACAGGATGAAATAGAAGGAGCATATAGGTTTCTAGAGCTAGATAAGATATACCTACATATCTGGTAAAATGAGCAAATTTGTAACATCTGGGCATATTACATAGCAGATGGGAAGGACAAAATTGGCTTTCCTGCCATATTTATTTTCCAGGCCTAAGAAGACCCTGTCAGAAATTGAGTATTAAGTAAGCATCAGGATATATAGTATTTTCTTTGTCTTCAGTTTTTTAATTTGCTGAAGTATAGTTGATTTTTGATGTTTCAGGTGTGCAGCAAATTAATTTGGTTATATATATATTAGATTCTTTTCCACTATTTTTGTTGTTGTTTAGTTGTCCAGTCATGTCTAACTCTATGCAATCCCATGGACTGCAGCATGCCAGCCTCCCTGTCCCTCACCATCTCCCAGAGTTTGCTGAAGTTCATGTTCATTGCATCAGTGATTCCATCCAGCCATCTCATCCTCTGATGTCCTCTTCTCCTTCTACCCTTAATCTTTCCCAGTATCAGGGACTTTTCCAGTATGTCAGCTGTTTGCATCAGATGACCAAAATACTGGAGCTTCAGCATCAGTCCTTCCAGTGAATACACAGGGTTGATTTCCCTTGAGATTGACTGGTTTCTTCTCCTTGCTGTCCAAGGGACTTTCGGGAGTCTTCTCCAGCACCACAGTTTGAAGGCATCAACTCTTTGGCATTCTGCCTTTGGTGTTCTTTCCATTAGAGGTTATTATAAGATATTGAATACGGTTCCCTGTGCTATGAGTAGGTTCTTGTTTGAGAATATATATAATTTTAAATGACTTTCATCAAAGTATATTATTCATATTATATTATTTACTAATTGTTTTCATAGATATATGTTAATTTCCCAGTTAGACTATATAGAGACAGTACTAAATACTATTTTGTGTCCATCCACCATCACCTTATATGGTGACACACAAGTAATTTAGTAGATGCCTATGCAATAAATAAATACAAAAATTAATGAACCTTTAAAAATACCATTAGATTCTGTAAAATGGCCAATTGAGGCCAGTATTTTATCTTGGAGAAGAGCATTTTTTTTTTCTTTTTGATATTAGTCTTAAAAGCCAAGGAAAGTACTTCATCTACAATTCCCAATATTTCCCTATAATAACCTCTTAGTAGAATGTGCATATAAATTTGGTTAATGGTTGGATCATTTTTCAAATATAATTGGAAAACATGTTTCTTTTTTAGCTGTCAAAGAGGGGCTTGATATGTGGTAAAATAATTTAGTTTACATTGGCCATTTGGGGATGTTGACCTTCTAGGCAATTGTACCCTCATATTAATTTGGAAACCTTTTACTTGAAGGAAATACTCATCTCCTACTGTATGAACTGAAGGAGATATGACTCCTTTATCTTTTTATACTGATAAAACAGGCTTGGTCAACAGATATTATCTTGTAGACTTTGAGTCTTGAGCACTTGATAGCATAATATGATGCTATCATATATGATATCAGTTCAGTTCAGTTCAGTTCAGTCGCTCAGTCGTGTCCGACTCTCCGCGACCCCATGAATCACAGCACGCCAGGCCTCCCTGTCCATCACCAACTCCCGGAGTACACTCAAACTCATGTCCACAGAGTCGGTGATGCCATCCAGCCATCTCATTCTCCGTCGTCCCCTTCTCCTCCCGCCCCCAACCTTTCCCAGCATCAGAGTCTTTTCCAGTGAGTCAACTCGTCTCATGAGGTGGCCAAAGTATTGGAGTTTCAGCTTTAGCATCAGTCCCTCCAATGAACATCCAGGATTGATCTCCTTTAGAATGGACTGGTTGGATCTCCTTGCAGTCCAAGGGACTCTCAAGAGTCTTCTCCAACACCACAGTTCAAAAGCATCGATTCTTCGGCGATCAGCTTTCTTCACAGTCCAACTCTCACATCCATACATGACCACGGGAAAAACCATTGCCTTGACTAGACGGACCTTGGTCGGCAAAGTAATGTCTCTGCTTTTTAATATACTATCAAGGTTGGTCATAACTTTCCTTCCAAGGAGCAAGCGTCTTTTAATTTCATGGCTGCAATCAGCACCTGCAGTGATTTTGGAGCCCAAAAAAACAAAGTCTGACACTGTTTCCACTGTTTTTCCATCTATTTCCCATGAAGTGATGGGACCAGATGCCATGATCTTTGTTTTCTGAATGTTGAGCTTCAAGCCAACCTTTTCACTCTCCTCTTTCACTTTCATCAAGAGGCTTTTGAGTTCCTCTTCACTTTCTGCCATAAGGGTAGTGTCATCTGCATATCTGAGGTTATTGATATTTCTCCCAGCAATCTTGATTCCAGCTTGTGCTTCTTCCAGCCCAGCGTTCCTCATGATGTACTCTGCATATAAGTTAAATAAGCAAGGTGACAATATACAACCTTGACGCACTCCTTTTCCTATTTTGTCATAATATGGTGACAGCATTGTGGCCTTCCCTGGTTATCTTCTACATAGCCCTCCAGAACTCACTTGGTACCTGTCAAGTTTTGGCCCTCCAGTCTTCTAATATCATTCCAATAAATTCTCATGCTGCTTCAGATTATGATATCATTTTCTGTTGCTTGCAACCACATGCAACAAATGATATAGACAGTACTGTTAAAGATGTAAGAAAACATGCTACTCTTTATCCTCATTCAAAACTAGATATTTTAAAGTACAAATACTATAAAGTGGAATTTTGACCCACAGAAAGAGCATTTCTGTCTTTAATATCAGCCATCTGCGAACAAGTTTCCCACCGGATACAAGGATTTTTGACAAGTATTGTAAATGTCTTTAAGTGACACACATATTTGGATGGAGATTTCAGAGTTTCCCCAGTGAATGTGATGAACTGTCCAGATGGTTTCCTGATAGCCACTCAGCAGAGTCCTTAAATGATAATAATTAACAACTAATTACATTTAATGCCTTGAAAGGGGTCCACTAGCATTCATTTGATCGGAAATCCATCCCTGGGTAGGTCCAGAAGAGGGAAAATACTTCCAGCATAACCATCTGGATGATCTTTCTCCCCCTGCTCTTGCTGCTGAAGAGGGACTGGTGATGTCCATGACTCCTTTTGGAGTACATATTCTGCTCTGGAAGCTGCTTAAAGACTGGGCCTTGCTGAATTAAATTGGCTTTTGTCCCATCAAAGGCCAAGTTAGATGCAAATGCTCTGTCTGGATGGAGAGGACAAGAAAGAAAGCTTGGAAAACCTGTGCCAGATTTTGTAGTGATTGTGGGAGTTAGGACATGCAATCATACCAAACAAAGCTGGGACAAAATGACCTACCTGATTAATTCAAAGAAATGAAGGTTATTTATATTTATCTCCACAAACACAATGTCTCTTCCCATGGAGTGTACATAGAATTATAATTGAGCTTGATCAGTTTATAGACTCTCAGTTTAGAATTCCTGACAGTTCTGGCAGAAACTGGCTTAGAACATACATTTCCCCAAGTATGTTGTTTTACTTTCATATTCAACTGATAACCCTGTCATGGATAACGAATGCCAAGGATTTTCTCATGGAAGATGCCTGAACATCATGTAGTAATCTTCCAGCTAGCAGCTCTGTTTTGGTGCCACTGTTTGCCAAGTCTAGACTCTAGATGAGTCGTTGTAGGCAGCAGGTGGCCTAGTGGTGAAATGTAATATAATAATAATTTTCCCCCTTTGGAAATGGCCTTGGAATACAGTGGAGGGCTTCAAAAGCTTATGAGGCCATGCCTGTGCTATCGAGTCCCACAGTTTTGGTTCTATAACTGCCTGAAGCTGGACCAACTGGATTTTAAATCCTGGAAATGTGAATTTTGGAAGAGGTTTGAAACTGGGTCACATTACTGGCAATACTATAGAAGAAAGGCTCTTAAACAGTTCTATGTGTACTTAAAGCATAACTTTCAACAAAGTGTGTTTTCATAGCTTTTGATATACAGTGTTTTTGTTATCTTTTTCTGTATACTGTAATTTTAATTTGGACTTTTAAACTTAATCCAAGTTTTGTTTCTGTCGATTCAGAATAGATTAGCACTAAGTTCATAGTCATTAGGGTCAGTCAAGGGCTGTGCTCCATTAATGCTCACTCAGAACCATCTGAACTGTTGCCAGTCCCTGCAGCGCATGTTGGAGAGGACTAGAGAACAGCACCTTAAATACTTAATTGGCTAATTCAAGTCACAACATCATGCCTACATTCAAGGGTGTAGGGAAACACAATCCTGTTGCATTATAGAATGACAAAAACTAGAAATAACAGAAATATTGATGAGAAGCACTAGTGTAACATGCCAGCTGGAGGAATTTTTGTTCTTGGTTGTGTCATTATCAGAGAATGTTACCTGTATTCTTTCTAAATTTTGGTATTTATTGAAGTTTGCTTAGTGGTTGAACACATAATCAATTTTTATGACTATTTCATGAACACTTAAAGAAGATATATTACATATATATGGATGTAGAATTTTATGTATATCAATACATATTCTTTTTACTTACAGCATTTAGTTTTTTAATGCATGGAAAACTTTTTTTTTAATTATAAAAGAGAAGCATATCTACAAAAAATGAATAGCCAGTGCCTAAATGCCCAATTTGTTTTTATTATTACCAGAGAGATATGCATATAAACTAATTTTACAGGTGGACTCATTACACCCGTTTTTCAAGTGACAGTCCTTAATGAACTGTCTTTTTTATTAATTAGTTTTTATTGCAGTATAGTTGCTTTACAATGTTGTATTAGTTTCTACTGCATAGCAAAATGAATCAGTCACACATATGCGTATATCCTCTCCCTTTGGACTTCCTTCCCATTCAGATCACCAAAGTGCATTAAGTACAATTCCCTGTGCTATATCATATGTTCTCCTTAGTTATCTATTTTATATAGAGTATCAATAGTGCAGCAAATAGAGTTTAGAAAAGGCTAAGGACTGAACACTTTCAGCAGTCATTTCTTGGTTTAATTTTTCTTTTTCCTTCATGTGAGCTGTGTCTCTGCTTGTGGAAGCATCGAGTGTGTCTGAGTGTGTAGACTACACCTGCTATCCTCAAGGCGCTGGCACTAATTCTCTAGCTTCTCTCTTTATTTGTACTTGGTTTTTCCCTGCATTGGAGAGGTAAGAAGGTAAGAATATGGAGACTTATTTGACCATAGATATGGACATAAGGAAAGTCTTTCAGCCTATCTTTGGTTCTGAGCCTCTCAGAATCATTTGGATGTGGCAGAAGAGGCAGAAGGCTCACACTAGTTCAGTAGAGTCCTAAATTGGGAGTGTGGAATAGAGGTCTAGCAGGAATGATATGATTCTTTATCATGTTTTACTTCTATCTCCTTATGTTCCTTGGGAATTTGCTTATCAAAAGCAGAGCTGACCATGTACTTAGATACAAATATCAATTGGTATCATATTTACCACTACTTAATTTTTTTTCTAATGTTTTTCTGCAATTAAAAAGAAGAAAATACATATGAAAATAAGAAGCAGTGTTAAATCTTGACTGTCTTTTCTCCTGTCCTGGTTCTTATTGTCCTCTTTTTAAAAATTGCATAACTTAAAATTTTGTTCATTTTTATGAATGTTTTTGCTCTCTGTGTTATCAATATGTGAGTATTTGCAGTTGGATACTCCTGTAAATATGTTTAGCCAAAATAAGATACTGGCCAGAGATATAATGGATATAATTAATAAAATTAATAATAATATTAATAGTGCTTTTCTTCACAGATACTTTGTTGTATGTTAACTTACTTTGACCTCATCACAATATCATGAAATATTCTAGGCGGTGCTATCCTCTTTGATTTTTACAATGGAAGACACTGACGCCTAGATATATTCAATGAGTTACACAATATCACACTTTAAAGTTTTTTTTGTTTAAATCATACACTGTTGTGAAGGTTGAGTACTCCATGCCTCCTGCCAACAACTTCAATTTTCTTATTCAAGTGGATATAAAGAATCTTTCACTAGTTATACTATTTTAATTTCAACAACAGAGTTTGACCTACTGAATTGGACTTTATGAAAGCTAATGAGGAATTAAGCTGCCTGAAAGACTTGAGATGAAAGATTTTCTGAGATCTTTTATGCATTGTAAACATACAGCCTGCTGAGACCAGAGCTTGCCTTTGTACATTGTGAGGTAGAGGGGAGGAATGAATAAACAGTAGAATAAATTGCCTATTGGGCACTTTTAACATTTAAAAGCAAACAGTAATTGTCACACTTCTGCCCTTACTTCAGTTGGGTACATATTGTACCTTTTGGTCTGAAAGCGTAGGTCAGTGATTATACACCTATGGTCTCAGGGCCACGTGTGTCCAACAGGAGGTCGAAAATGACGTGGGCAGAGAAAATCACTCACTGCCTTAGGCTCAGAGCTTCTTTACTGTTTCTACCCATGAATTCTGTGGTGCCGGGAGCCAGCAAGGGAAATCCTACCCGTGGCAAAGGTCAACTGGGGAAGAGGCCTGACGGGCAAAGGCTAATCAGGGCTTGAGGAGCCCCCTGGACTTACCTGAGCATCTACCCCAAAGAAAACTGGAATCTGACTGCTTTACTATCTTACGCCTCTTACCAAGTCCTCTAATACTTACAGGGGCTTCCCCCAACCACCTTTCTCTGAAAACATTAATTCAGAGCTGTAGTTTAAAAGCTCTCCTCGGCTTAATAGGAGTGTTCCAATCCAAGCCCCTCTGATAGCTTTCTAACTTGCATGACAAGTTTGTCCGGGCTCCTAAAATGCAGGAATCTGTTGAAGAAGTTAAAATCACTAGAATAGTACTAGAAAAGATTTCATTGTTGAATCAATGCTTGCTGCAGTTTCCTCTATTGTATCCTTGGAAATATATTAACCCTTTGATTTAACCACATCAGATCTTAAGTTAATAAATTCCTTTCTTGCAGCTCACTACACCGGTGCCTTATAGGAATGTAACTTTGTTATGTGTCTACCACCTAACTTTAGGAAAGTCACCTTAAAAGAAAAGTCTTTTACTTGCTAACCTATTGTTAGGAGAGAGGGCCATGAACTGTTAGCGGGCCCCCTGGCCAGAAGAGGATGTAAACCACCTAAAACTTTTATCACAAGACACACAAATAAGCCCTGATCCTGATAAGGGTCAAGACTTCTGACCCCACGCGATTTTGGCATGACTCTACCTCCCTTTCTCTGTTTCTTATGCGCATAACTTAGGGTATAAAAGCAGCACTGGAAAATAAAGTTTTGGGCCTTGCTCACTGAAGCTTGGTCTCCCCGTGTCGTTCTTTCTCTTTTTCCATCCTTTTCTCTATTCTCCTTTTTCTGGTTGAGATCCTTGGAGCGCTGGGCCCTCTGAGTTTACTTATCTGCCTGGGCTTCTAAGACCCACTCGAGGGGGTGCCCTGGTGGGGTGCCTCAAGTGATTCGAGAGGGCGCCTGCGGCCTACGTAAACAGAGCAAGCCCCGTGCTGGGGTTTTATTGGTTTCCAGCGTAAACCAAGGAATCATCAGCCCCTGTCTCTCTCTCTCTCTCTCTTTCTCTCTCTCTCTCTCTAACGCCGACGCCGTTCATCCCGAGGATACCCTGGGTCATATCGGGGCTGGACCCCGATACTGTGGCTTCAAATTCTCTAAGCTGTTGGATTCTGTACCTGCCTTGACCTTTAAGATTCTGCTGAGCTCTCCAAACTTGCCTAAAACCATGGATTTAACTCTTTCCTGTTTCTTCTGACCTCAGATTTCTGTTTTAAGGCCTACTTTGCAGGAGTTGTTAGGTTCCTGACCTGTTCCCCGCTTTGACCCCAGATTTCACACCTGACTGCTCAAATTTGGTTAGAATTCAAAACTTTCCCTTTTGCTTCTGTCTAATGGCCACCTCATGCGACGAATTGACTCACTGGAAAAGACTCTGATGCTGGGAAAGGTTGGGGACAGGAGGAGAAGGGGACGACAGAGAATGAGATGGCTAGATGGCATCACCGACTCTGTGGACATGAGTTTGAGTGAACTCCGGGAGTTGGTGATGGACAGGGAGGCCTGGCGTGCTGTCAGGGGGTCGTGGAGAGTCGGACACGACTGAGCGACTGAACTGAACTGAACTGAATGATCACTGCCCTCATCAGTGCTTGGGCATCATACTTCATGCTTTAATTTGGTTATTCAACAGTTTTCCTAATAGTTTTCCATTGTTCTTTCCCTCAGTTATGTAAGTCAGTTATCTGAGAATAAACATAAAATATAAAGTAATTGCCACCACAGGAGGTATGATGATGTTTCTGAGGAAGAAACATGGAATACAAATTTCTGCTTCTTAGAGATTAAACTTTTCCAGATTGAAGTAGTGTCATGTTTAATTCTAGAAAATACATCTATTTATCAAAATTCAGAGTGAGATTTTTGGACCCTTTCCCATTTCATATCTGTCAGGTGTAGTAACAAGAATATCCCAAAGAACTGAAGAAAGATAAAAAGAGCAGTGGTTCAGCCTCACCAGGTAGCAAGGGTGAATTTGCTCTAATGAGTTTCCCAAAACTGACTGTGGTTTTGTTTATGAGTCTGGACACATTGTGAAAAATGAAAGTGAGTCATTCAGTCATGTCCCACTTTGCAATCCCATGGGCTTTAGCCCACCAGGTTCCTCTGTGCATGGAATTCAGGCAAGAATACTAGAGTGGGTTACCATTCCCTTTTCCAGGGGGTTACCATTCCCTTTTCCAGATCTTCATGACTCAGGGATTGAACCTGGGTCTTCTGCATTGAGGGCAGATTCTTTACCATCTGAGCTACCAGGGAAGCTCTGGACCCTTACTAAACTACAGTTTTCTAGGCCCCACCTAGAATATTTTTTGACAGTATGGTTTGAAATTTGAATTTTTAACAAATTCTCTAGTGATTCTGGTGCTGCTGCTGCTGCCTAGTCGCTTCAGTTGTGTCCGACTCTGTGTGACCCCATAGACAGCGGCTTATCAGGCTCCTCTGTCCCTGGGATTCTCCAGGCAAGAACACTGGAGTGGGTTGCCATTTCCTTCTCCAATGCATGAAAGTGAAAAGTGAAAGTGAAGTTGCTCAGTCTTGTCTGACTCTTTGTGACCCCATGTACTGCAGCCTACCAGGCTCCTCCGTCCAAGGGATTTTCCAGGCAAGAGTACTGGAGTGGGTTGCCATTGCCTTCTCCGATTCTGATGCAGTGGGCCGTATTTGAGAACCACTGCTCTTAGTAACTGGGGGTAACAATTATGCAGATAATAATTGAGAGAAAGAAAAATCTTAAAAGATACAATAGATAAAGACTCTCTAACCAAGTTTGACAAAAAAAACAATGGAGAGTAGACAGAATTCTCTTCCATTATTATTAAGTCCTTGATACAATAAGTTAAACAAGCTCCAAAATTAATTATTAAAATTTAAACTGTGAAGGAAGATCAGTTATGCTGATAACTGATCATTAGCAGTTATCTGATAAGAATAAGTTAACTGATAAGAATCATTATGGTGAAATAAAAATAGTAGACTGGCTAGAAGAGACACACTTCCATTACCAATAGCCAGCTAATGTAATGATGTCACCAGGTTCCTGCTAAAGATGGGTTATGAGTAAATGTTGATCAGAGTTTTGTAGTTTACGTTTATTGTGATATCTTTATAGTTCTTTACTTATTGCATGTGTTTCATTATTCTTAGTTAGTGATGTCATTTCCCCATGCGTATCTTCTTTTAAAAATTATGATGTCCCAAAGTGAAATACCTCTCAGGTATTTTTACAGATAGGTAAATTATCACTGGATAGGTACTATGTGATAATCATAGTCAAGAATTTGGTGTCCAGTGTCTGAAAAGTAGAAAAGCAGCTCCTTTTACAAAATTCTAACTGTATAAGATTTGCTTCTATCTGAGAATGTTTGTGGTAATATTCAAAATATGCTACAACAGTTCAGTTCAGTTCAGTTCAGTTGCTCAGTCGTGTCTGACTCTCTGCGACCCCATGAATCACAGCACGCCAGGCCTCCCTGTCCATCACCAACTCCCAGAGTTCACTCAAACTCATGTCCACAGAGTCGGTGATGCCATCCAGCCATCTCATTCTCTGTTGTCCCCTTCTCCTCCCGCCCCCAACCTTTCCCAGCATCAGAGTCTTTTCCAGTGAGTCAACTCGTCACATGAGGTGGCCAAAGTATTGCAGTTTCAGCTTTAGCATCAGTCCTTCCAGTGAACACCCAGGATCGATCTCCCTTAGAATGGACTGGTTGGATCTCCTTGCGGTACAAGGGACTCTCAAGAGTCTTCTCCAACACCACAGTTCAAAAGCATCAATTCTTTGGCGATCAGCTTTCTTCACAGTCCAACGCTCACATCCATACAACAGTTATGGCAGTATAAATTAATAAATAAGTAAAACACATTTAAAATTCTTTTTATTCTCTAAGTTAAAATGTATAAGATCATGCAACTGCTTATTTACTTAGATAAATTATTCATCTAGTTTAATAATTTTCAATCAGTTGTTGATTTATTTAGAAATGAATAGCTTGATTTTTTGTTTGTCATAGGTTTTACTGACTAAATGTTGCTCTGGTCTGATTTGATTCTGGGAAGCATATACATTTCAATGACTTCTTAATTAAAAGGATAGTGAATATTTCTGGCACCTTAACCTTTAGCATCTCAGAGGTGACTCGTTACTCTGTCTGTATGTGTGGAGAGTCTGAATTTACAAATGTCATGATGATATTGCCACCAGTGCTTTAACACCTCTTGTGTGCTCTACTATTTTGCCTCTACAAATATTGGGCTCCTCCAAAATAGCAGGTGGGCCCAGAGCATGTCTCTGACCCTGTTGTTAATTCTAGTTTTGTCCACTCAGCAATACATCAGGGGGTTGCCAGGGTTTGTACCAGCAAGACTCACAGGGTGAATTCACAGGGTGAATTTCCTGCTTCTGCTACTACTATACAGCATTTTTAGGTAGAACTTGTCTCAATAACCCATATAATAGAATTTCCTAATTTAATATTCAGCATGATTATGCTGGTATAAACTGGTTGTAAAGCAGCTATCGGTATGCCAATTGTACTAGTTAGGATGACATACTCTTGTATGTAACAGATAGCTTAAAGAAGGCAGACATTTATTTTTCTTTCTTAGTTTAGTTGGAATAAAGATTTGTGCAAATAAGTACTGATGCCTAATTTGGGAGGGTGGTTGGTGATAGTGTTAAGAGATATGACTTCCATTTCTGCAAAAAGAAAATGATTTTAGGATTTTGATAGGGGTTGAATTGAGTCTGTAGATATCTTTGGGTAGCTTGGATATCTGAACAATTTTAAGGATTCTAATTTGTGACCATAGAATGCCTTTCCATTTGTGCCTTCTTTGATTTCTTTCATCAGTGTTTTGTAGTTTTCAGTATATAAATCTCTCATCTCCAGCGTTAAGTTTATTCCTAAGTATTTCATTCTTTTTGGTACTATTGTAAATGGGATTGTTTTCCAAATTTCCTTTCCAAATAGTTTGTAGCTAATGTATAGAAACAATGAATTTTTGTATGTTGATTGTGTATCCTGCAACTTTACTGAATTCATTTGTTAGTTGTCACAGTTTTTTTCTAAAGAAGTCTAAGGATTTCTGTATATAAGGTCATATATAAGATGATAAGCAGGGATATCTGCAAGCTATCTTCAAGCAGGGATAGTTTTAATTCTTTAAATTTGAATGCCTTTGGTTTTTTTTTTTTTTCTTCTTTTTGGTCTAATTGCTGGGGCTAACCCTTGCAGTACTGTATTAAATAGAAGTGTCCAGGGTGCACATTTTTGCCTTATTCCTGATTTTAGATAAAAATATTTCAGATTTTGACCATTGAGTCTGATGTTAGCTGTGGGCATTCACATGAAACCACAAAAGCCCAAGAACAGCCAAACCAAACCTGAGAAAAAGCAAACCTGGAGACATCATACTTCCTGATTTAAAATATATTATGAAACTATAGTAACCACAACAGCATGGTACTAGCATAATGACAGTCATATAGACAGAGCAGAATAGAGTCCAGAAGTATGTCCATAAGTGTATAGTCAATTGCTTTTTGACAAGGGTGCCAAGAATACATAATGGGGAAATAAAAGTCTCTTCAACAAACAGTGTTGTTGAAAAGTGGATGCATGCATGAATGCTAAATTGCTTCAGTTGTGTCCAACTCTCTGTGATCCTATGGACTGTACCACACAGACAAGATACTGGAGTAGGTTGCCATTTCCTCCCCCGGGGGATCTTCCCTACCCTGGGATCGAGCCCAGTATCTCTTATGTCTCCTGAATTGGCAGGTGGATTCTTTACCACTAGTGCCACCTATCCAAATATAAAACAATGAGATTGGATCTTTAACAAGATACAGCAGAAAATCAGTGCAAAATGGGTTAAGGTAGGAGTAAAACATAAGACCTGAAAGTGTAATGCTCCTAGAAGAAAACAGGGAGAAACCTTCATGACATTGATCTTTGTATTGATTCTTGGTTATGATACCAAAAGCACAGGTGATAAAAGCAAAAATTAAAAAGTGGGGCTACATCAAACTAAAAGGCTGCTCAGCAAGGGAAACAAGAGTGGAAGGTCAACCTACAGACTGGGAGAAAATATTTAATAAAAGGTTAATCCTATGAGGAACTCTTAGGAACTCAATAAGAAAAATCTACTACTCTGATTTAAAAAGTGGTCTAAGAACTTGAATGGACTCTTCTCCAGAGAAGGCACACAGATAGATATGGCCAATAGATATATGAAAAAATGATCTTCATTAATCATCAAGGAAATGTAAATCAAAACTACAAAGATATACCTACTTATACCTGCCAGGATTACTACCATCAAAAAAATAAAAGACATCCCTGTTGGCAGAGATGTGGAAGAAACACTTGAGCATTGTTAGTGGGAAAGCAAAATGGTGCAACTGCTATTGAAAATGGTACTAAGATTCCTCAAAAAATTACAATTAGAATGATTATATGATCCAGCAATGCTTGCTTCATTCTGTGTATGTCTGTATATACATATAATATATAAAAGAATTTAAAGCAGTGTTTCAAAGAAACAATAGCAAACATATGCTCATTGAAGAACTTCTAGAAAGACTTGAGATGTGGAAACAAACTAAATGTGTATAGAAAGAAGAATGGATATGGCCAAAGTGGTATATGCATACCATGGAATACTATTCAGCCTTTAAAAGGGAGGAAATTTTGTGATATTTGACAACATGAATGAACTGTGAGGATATTAACCTAAATGAAATAACCAGCCACAGAAAAACAACCACTGCATAATTCCACTTATATTAGGTATTTAAAACTGGTTCAGTTCAGATGCTCAGTTGTGTTTGACTCTTTGTGACCCCATGGACTATAGCACATAAGGCCTCCTTGTCCATCACCAACTCCCAGAGCTTGCTCAAACTCATGTCCATTGAGTTGGTGATGCCATCTAACCATCTCATCCTCTCTTGTCCCCTTCTTCTCCTGCCTTCAATCTTTCCCAGCATCAGGGTCTTTTCCAAAGAGTCATTTCTTTGCATCAGATGGCCCAAGTACTGGAGCTTCAGATTCAGCATCAGTCCTTCCAATGAACATTCAGGACTGATTTCCTTTAGGATGGACTGGTTGGATCTCCTTGCTGTCCAAGGGACTCTCAAGAGTCTTCTCCAACACTACAGTTCAAAAGCATCAATTCTTCAGTGCTTAGCTTTCTTTATGGTCCAACTCTCACATCCATGCACAACCACTGGAAAAATCATAGCTTTGTTAGATGGACCTTTGTTGACAAAGTAATGTCTCTGCTTTTTAATAAGCTGTCTAGGTTGGTCATAGCTTTTCTTCCAAGGAGAAATGTCTTGCCTGCAGTCACCATCTGCAGTGATTCTGGAGCCCAAGAAAGTAAAGTCTGTCACTGTTTCCACTGCTTCCTCATCTGTTTGCCATGAAGTGATTGGACCAGATATCATGGTTTAGTTTTTTGAATGTCGAGTTTTAAGCCAACTTTTTCACTCCACTTTCAGTTTCATCAAGAGGTTCTTTTAGTCCTCTGCTTTCTGCCATAAGGGTGGTGTCATCTTCATATCTGAGGTTATTGATATTTCTCCCAGCAATCTTGATTCCAGCTTGTGCTTCATCCAGCCCAGCATTTCACACAATGTACTCTGCATATAAGTTAAATAAGCCGGGTGACAATATACAGCCTTGACGTATTCCTTTTCCTATTTGGAACCAGTGAGAAGCTGTATACAGTTAGCGAAAACAAGACCAGGAGCTGACTGTGGCTCAGATCATGAACTCCTTATTGCGAAATTCAGACTTAAATTGAAGAAAGTAGGGAAAACCACTAGACCATTCAGATATGACCTCAATCAAATCCCTTATGATTATGCAGTGGAAGTGAGAAATAGATTTAAGGGACTAGATCTGATTGATAGAGTGCCTGATGAACTCTGGACGGAGGTTCGTGACATTGTACAGGAGACAGGGACCAAGACCATCCCCATGGAAAAGAAATGCAAAAGAGCGAAATGGCTGTCTGAGGAGGCCTTACAAATAGCTGTAAAAAGAAGAGAGGTGAAAAGCAAAGGAGAAAAGGAAAGATATAAGCATCTGAATGCAGAGTTCCAAAGAATAGCAAGGAGAGATAAGAAAGCCTTCCTCAGTGATCAATGCAAAGAAATAGAGGAAAACAACAGAATAGGAAAAACAAGAGACCTCTTCAAGAAAATTAGAGATTCCAAGGGAACTTTTCATGCAAAGGTGGGCTCGATAAAGGACAGAAATGGTATGGACCTAACAGAAGCAGAAGATATTAAGAAGAGGTGGCAGGAATACACAGAAAAACTGTACAAAAAAGATCTTCACGACCAAGATAGTCACGATAATGTGATCACTGACCTAGAGCCAGACATCTTGGAATGTGAAGTCAAGTGGGCCTTAGAAAGCATCACTACTAACAAAGCTAGTGGTGGTGATGGAATTCCAGTTGAGCTATTTCAAGTCTTGAAAGATGATGCTGTGAAAGTGCTGCACTCAATATGCCAGCAGATTTGGAAAACTCAGCAGTGGCCACAGGACTGGAAGAGGTCAGTCTTCATTCCAATCCCAAAGAAAGGCAATGCCAAAGAATGCTCAAACTACCGCACAATTGCACTCATCTCACACGCTAGTAAAGTCATGCTCAAAATTCTCCAAGCCAGGCTTCAGCAGTATGTAAACCGTGAACTCCCAGATGTTCAAGCAGGTTTTAGAAAAGGCAGAGGCACCAGAGATCAAATTGCCAACATCCGCTGGATCATGGAGAAAGCAAGAGAGTTTCAGAAAAACATCTATTTCTGCTTCATTGACTATGCCAAAGCCTTTGACTGTGTGGATCACAATAAACTGTAGAACATTCTGAAAGAGATGGGAATCCCAGACCACCTGACCTGCCTCTTGAGAAACCTGTATGCAGGTCAGGAAGCAACAGTTAGAACCGGTCATGGAACAACAGACTGGTTCCAAATAGGAAAAGGAGTGCGTCAAGGTTGTATATTGTCACCTTGCTTATTTAACTTATATGCAGAGTACATCATGAGGAACGCTGGGCTGGAAGAAGCACAAGCTGGAATCAAGATTGCTGGGAGAAATATCAATAACCTCAGATATGCAGATGACACTACCCTTATGGCAGAAAGTGAAGAGGAACTCAAAAGCCTCTTGATGAAAGTGAAAGAGGAGAGTGAAAAGGTTGGCTTGAAGCTCAACATTCAGAAAACAAAGATCATGGCATCTGGTCCCATCACTTCATGGGAAATAGATGGAAAAACAGTGGAAACAGTGTCAGACTTTGTTTTTTTGGGCTCCAAAATCACTGCAGATGCTGATTGCAGCCATGAAATTAAAAGACGCTTACTCCTTGGAAGGAAAGTTATGACCAACCTTGATAGTATATTAAAAAGCAGAGACATTACTTTGCCGACCAAGGTCCGTCTAGTCAAGGCAATGGTTTTTCCCGTGGTCATGTATGGATGTGAGAGTTGGACTGTGAAGAAAGCTGATCGCCGAAGAATCGATGCTTTTGAACTGTGGTGTTGGAGAAGACTCTTGAGAGTCCCTTATACTGCAAGGAGATCCAACCAGTCCATTCTAAAGGAGATCAATCCTGGATGTTCATTGGAGGGACTGATGCTAAAGCTGAAACTGCAATACTTTGGCCACCTCATGAGACGAGTTGACTCACTGGAAAAGACTCTAATGCTGGGAAAGGTTGGGGGCGGGAGGAGAAGGGGACGACGGAGAATGAGATGGCTGGATGGCATCACCGACTCTGTGGACATGAGTTTGAGTGTACTCCGGGAGTTGGTGATGGACAGGGAGGCCTGGCGTGCTGTGATTCATGGGGTCGCGGAGAGTCGGACACGACTGAGCGACTGAACTGAACTGATGTATTGGATCAGTTGGAACAGGAAGGAATCAGTGGTTGGGGAAACAAGGTGTATTCATTTCCTATTTCTGCTATAGCAGAAGGAAATGGCATAACGGATTACCACAAATTTAGTAACTTAAAACAATACAGATTTATTATTTTACAAGCCTGGAGGTCAGAAGTCAGAAATGTATTTCACTGGGCTGAAATGAAAGTGTAGGTCCAGCTGTGTTTTCTCCTGAGGCTCTGGGAGAATCCATTTCCTTGCCTTTTCAGCTTCCAAAGGATACCTGTGTTCCATAGCTTGACACCCTTCCTCTGTCTTCAAAGCTAGTACAATGAAAATGAAAGTGAAGTTGCTCAGTCATGTCCTACCAGGCTTCTCCATCCTTGGGGTTTTCCAGGCAAGAGTACTGGAGTGGGCTGCCATTTCCTTCTCCAGGGAATCTTCCCAACGCAGGTCTTCTGCATTGCAGACAGACACTTTACGGCCTGAGTGACCAGGGAAGTTAGTATAATATGTATTTTCAAGTATTTTTCTGACTGTGAACCTCTGCTTTCACAATCACGTTTTCTCTGACTGTGACCCATTTGTCACCCTTTTACAAGGACACTTCTGCTTATATTAGACCCAACTGTATAATCCAGGCTAATTTTCCACATCAAAATGCTTAATTACAGCTGCAAAGTCTCCTTTTGCCATGCAAAATAACATATTCACAGGTTTCAGAGATTCAGATATGGACATCTTTGGGGGACCATTATTCTGCCTACTACACAAAAATAGGACATAAATTCATATGTGAATTAAGGGTAGTGGTGTCTATGGGACTGACACTCTTCTGTACTTCCCTCCATAACTAATCAGGTATAAAAGTCTCTTCCTATGCATGATCCTTTGAAGCTATCTGTAAGGTCGAAACGGCCCAATGATGTTAAACAAAAGAACCCAAATGCCAAATAGATAATGTAACAGGCTTTAATGGCTGCACACCCCTGGGCGGAACCCCAAGACCTAACAGAGCAAGGTCAGGAAGTCCGCGCCGAACAAAGGCAAGAGGCAACTTATATAACTTTAGGTAAGATTTGGAGTGTTGGTCTCTCATAGGTCAGTTAGCCCAGGGGCAAGACCGGGTTGGTTGCACGATCTACTCAAGGTTGTGCTGACACAGCGGAATAGTTCTTACTGTTTCTGGGCAGAATGCTGTTTCTGGACAGGAGGTTAGGAAGGGGAGGTTAGGAGAGGGTTGATCTCTACCAGGAACTGATACCTCAAGGACACTCTAGCAATGGGGGAGGAAATGAGGGAACAGAGCACAATAGTCAGCCTTTTTCTGCCAGTGGGAAGAAGAGAAGGGGAGAAGGGAAGAGGCCAAAATGGTCACTGAGGTCCGACCTTACAGTATCTTCTTCTTACTTATTATTTTCATTGAACCAAGTGAACTCGGCCAATTTGGTGTTTCTGCTAATGTTGACTTCATCTAATAATTATGTCCTATTCACTTTCACTTTTCACTTTCACACATTGGAGAAGCAAATGGCAGCCCACTCCAGTGTTCTTGCCTGGAGAATCCCAGGGACAGGGGAGCCTGGTGGGCTTCCGTCTATGGGGTCACACAGAGTTGGACACGACTGAAGTGACTTAGCAGCAGCAGCATATCTTCTTCTGCTATCTAAATTTTGCTAATTCATTGTAAAATTGCATTTTGTCTTGTGGCTAAAAGGAGATAAATCACATTCATGCTATTTTCTTCCCTGATCTATGAGGCTTCTGCTGAGATTTTTTATTTAGTCATTTTCAGAATATTAGGCTTTTCCACAAACATGGCAGGTAATTGGACTGAGTTTATTCATTGAAAACCATACAGGAAATTTTCCAAACGACTCATTCTAAAGAAAAATATCTCAAAAAAATAAAATTTTGAATAATGTACATATGCAAAATCTAAACTCTGAATAATTTTTGGTTTCTTCCTGTCTCTTTCATCCCATCTAGTCAAAAACCATTTAAATTATAAAATAAAGGATAGTTAGCTACTTCACAATATAAAGGAAAATATGAAGCTCAAAAGTAGTCATGATGAAGTCAGCAAATTATACAATAATATTCAAACCCCAGTTCAGTTCAGTTCAGTCGCTCAGACATGTCCGACACTTTGTGACCCCATGAATCTCAGCATGCCAGGCCTCCCTGCCCATCACCAACTCCCAGGGTTCACCCAAACCCATGTCCACTGAGTCGGTGATGCCATCCAATCATCTCATCCTCTGTTGTCTCCTTCTCCTCCATCTTTCCCAGCATCAAAGTCTTTTCAAAACAGTCAGCTCTTCGCATCAGGTGGCCAAAGTATTGGAGTTTCAGCTTCAACATCAGTCCTTCCAATGAACACCCAGGACTGATATCCTTTAGGATGTACTGGATGGATCTCCTTGCAGTCCAAGGGACTCTCGAGAGTCTTCTCCAACACCACAGTTCAAAAGCATCAATTCTTCAGCACGCAGCTTTCTTTATAGTCCAATTCTCACATCCATACATGACCACTGGAAAAACCACAGCCTTGACTAGACGCACCTTTTTTGGCAAAGTAATGTCTCTGCTTTTTAATATGCTGTCTAGGTTGGTCATAACTTTCCTTCCAAGGAGTAAGCGTCTTTTAATTTCATGGCTGCAGTCACCACCTGCAGTGATTTTAATAAAGTCAACCACTGTTTCCACTGTTTCCCCATCTATTTGCCATGAAGTGATGGGACCGGATGCCATGATCTTAGATGTCTGAATGTTGAGCTTTAAGCCAACTTTTTCACTCTCCTCTTTCACTTTCATCAAGAGGCTCTTTAGTTCTTTACTTTCTGCCATAAAGGAGGTGTCATCTGCATATCTGAGGTTATTGATATTTCTCCCAGCAAGCTTGTATCCAGCTTGTGCTTCCTCCAGCCCAGCATTTCTCATGATATACTCTGAATATAAGTTAAATAAGCAGGGTGACAATATACAGCCTTGACACACTCCTTTTCCTATTTGGAACCAGTCTGTTGTTCCATGTCCAGTTCTAACTGTTGATTCCTGACCTGCATACAGGTTTCTCAAGAGGCAGGTCAGGTGGTCTGGGATTCCCATCTCTTTCAGAATTTTCCACAGTTTATTGTGATCCACACAATCAAGGCTTTGGAATAGTCAATAAAGCAGAAATAGATGTTTTTCTGGAACTCTCTTGCTTTTTTGATGATCCAGCACATGTTGGCAATTTGATCTCTGGTGCCTCTGACTTTTCTAAAACCTGCTTGAACGTCTGGAAGTTCACTGTTCATATATTGCTAAAGCCTGGCTTGGAGAATTTTGATCATGACTTTACTAGGGTGTGAGATGAGTGCAATTGTGCAGTGGTTTGAGCATTCTTTGGCATTCCCTTTCTTTGGGATTGGAATGAAGACTGACCTTTTCCAGTCCTGTGGCCACTGCTGAGTTTTCCAAATTTGCTGACATATTGAGTGCAGCACTTTCACAGCATCATCTTTCAGGATTTGAAATAGCTCAACTGGAGTTCTATCACCTCCACTAGCTTTGTTTGTTGTAATGCTTCCTAAGGTCCACTTGACTTCACATTCCAGGATGTCTGGCTCTAGATGAGTGATCACCCCACCGTGATTATCTGGGTCATGAAAATCTTTTTTGTTTAGTTCTGTTGTGTATTCTTGCCACCTCTTCTTAATATCTTCTGCTTCTGTTAGGTCCTTACCATTTCTGTCCTTTATTGTGCTCATCTTTGCATGAAATCTCTAATTTTCTTGAAGAGATCTCTAGTCTTTCCCATTCTGTTGTTTTCCTCTATTTCTTTTAACTGATCACTGATGAAGGCTTTCTTATCTCTCCTTGCTATTCTTTGGAACTCTGCATTCAAATGGGTATATCTTTCCTTTTCTCCTTTGCTTTCACTTCTCTTCTTTTCTTAGCTATTTTTAAGGCCTCCTCAGACAGCCATTTTGCTTTTTTGCATTTCTTTTTCTTGGGGCTGGTCTTGATCCCTGTCTCCTGTACTATGTCATGAACCTCTGTCCATAGTTCATCAGGCACTCTATCAGATCTAGTCTCTTAAATCTATTTCTTACTTCCACTGTATAGTCATAAGGGATTTGATTTAGGTCATACCTGAATGTCAAACCCCAGACTCATTTTTACAACAGGTATTCTTACTTTTACACCATTCTTCCTGGTCTAAATCACTGAAAATTAAATCCTGATATAGCCATCAAGGAGCTGCTTCTTTCAAGGCTTTGTGAAGAGATAAGAATTTATGATGATTTCTCTCTTTTATTTCCAATAAGCTGTGCTGGTATTTTGTAAATCTAAAAAGCATAGTGTATTAAAATTTGGAGAGAAAACAAGGCTAAACCTTTCATTTTCTAGTGAGCATGCACTCTGGGATAGGGTTGTTGAAAGCAGTACTTTGACCCTATCTTCCCCCAGTCCCCACCCCAATACCACCAAAATAAAGTTAAGGAACTCAATGATGGCTACTGAAACTGGAAGATGTCTATTAGATTTATCAGAGTACTTTTTAGGTTAATTGGATTCTTTGACTTTCCTTATCTGTCTCTGATATCCAATGGTGTGTGGGTCTCTGGCTCAGTTTGTTACCTTAGACAGAGCACAGTCAAATAAAAGATCAGAAAACTAGTCTTAGCTGGCTGGTTGACATGTGAATAGTGTTCCTCTCACTCATTAAAAAGATTTTGCCAAGCCCAGTTTCATACTCCTGCAAATTTGGGAGCTGCTAATCTGAGGTTGGGATAGGGTCAAGCCTTTATTCATAAGATGAATGATAAAGAGGTGATAAAGTCAGGTACTGAGTGAAAACAGGCATGCTGGGAGGTTTAGGTTTGGTGACTTTCTCTTTGAAGAAGCAGAAAGGCAACAGCTCAAAGAGATATGTGTAAGACTTCATGATTCACAAACCTTTATTGGTGAATGTCTTCCAGGATATTTATCTGGTCACAGGAGGATTGCCTGCTGACTACTGAGGAACTTAGACATGAGAACAAATCTAGTGTCTCTCTACATTTATCTCTTTAATAACATACCTGCTCATTTTCCCTTTGTTTGGAATGTGGGCAGTTCCTGGTGACTGGGTTTCAAGTAGATTGTCCCAAACTTAGGACATTTTGATTGTTTTGAGTTTTTCACTTTATGATGGTGTGAGATGGATTCAGTAGAGACCATACTTTGGATTTTGAGTTCTTATCTTTTCCTGGGCCAGAATTGTGGCATATCCTGGGCTATGATACACCTTCATTTTTCTGGGCAGGGCAGCAGCTGCACCCTGAGCCAACCATGTGATCACTAGAATAAGCAATGATGCACTTGCAACCATTCCAAACTCATACGGCTATTCTGTTTTTCAGTACAGTATTTGATAAATTACCTGAGATTTCCAACACTTTATTATAAGTTAGGCTTGTGTTAGATGATTTTGCCCAAATGAAAGCTAATGTAAGTGTTCTGAGGACATTTAAGGTAGGCAAGGCTAAGCTATGATGTTTGGTAGATTAGATGTATTATGCGTATTTTTGACTTACAGTATTTTCAACTTGTGATGGGTTTAGCAGTACATAACCCCATTGGAAGTTGAGGGAAATCTGAAGCACAGAATATAAGTACCAAAACAGAGAGTGGTGTGTGTGTGTGTATGTCTGTGTATGTATTAAATCTTAAAACATGACTCTTGAATTTATAGCATTCTCCACTCTTCAGCAGAAAAAACAGGTTTCATAGTGTGTCATTTACTGTGAATGTACCAACAATGTAGATTTCAAAATTACAAATGTTACAGCCAGAAACATTGGGTTTCTTGGAAATGTGTTTGGGAAATCTTTTAAGACTAGCTGTCTAAAATTCTGCCTACAAGAAGTTTTTACATGGACTCTGTCATATCCTGAAAAAGACTAGCTTATCATAAATGGGAGAACAATTGTTCTGATATAGAATGACTACATTTCAGTACTCAATGTGAGAGCAGGAATAAACAGGTGAGGAACTAGCAAATCTTCTAGAAGGCAGTGCTTTATTACCACAAATACCTACCTTAAGCTAACCTCACCCAAAATCCCTGTAATACATGGCTGCAGAAAGTTGGAAGGAAGAAAAACTCACAGAACATTTCAACACCTGTAACAAATGCAGTGTTTTAACCAACAAGAGGCTTATGAGTGGTGAAAGGTAATTGTGACGGCTCCAACAACTTTGCTAACCCACAAATTCTATTCAGGTAAATGCAGACCCTCTATATGGACTGAAAATATGTTTGCAATTCTCCTGTGGCACATATAGTAAGTGATAAATAATAGAGTGATAAAATGTAGTGAGGGATGGGAAGTGGAAGGACCCTTGGAAAAACCCAACTAGCACTAAGAAGTGACTCTGGGAATCAGGAAAATCTGGGAAGGAAAGAAGAAAAGTGACAGAGGGATCACCTAAAATAATGTAGGCATGGCCTGTGCCTTCTAGAATGTGAGCCTGTCAGAATCTCTGTGTAACTATGAATGTGGTTCCAGGATTTATAGAAACAGGAACGAATAATCTATTTGAAATCAAGCTGAGGAAAAAATCTGTGGTCCTTTCTAAACTTCTGTTTATGTGGAAGGGCTCTAAATTATTTCAAGTTTAAATAAGGAAGAAGGTATAACTAATGCCTTGTCTGCTCATTTAAAAAAGAGTTAAAACAATAATATGTACTAGGAACTTTATCTTGTTTATACTACAAGTGTCTCAGAAAGAGTCATGTTACAGGAAATATGTTTTGAATAATCATAGGGAAAAGGGAAAATAATTTGGTATTTGCAAACTGAAATTGATGGAGAGTTCTTGAAACTGTTTCTGGGCATTGAATACACTTCTCCGTTATTCAGTTCAGTTCAGTTCAGTTCAGTCGCTCAGTCGTGTCCGACTCTCTGTGACCCCATGAATCACAGCATGCCAGGCCTCCCTGTCCATCACCAACTCCCAGAGTTCACTCAAACTCATGTCCATCCAGTCGGTGATGCCATCCAGCCATCTCATTCTCTGTTAAGTTTCTATATAATTGATGGTGTGTGTATGTATAATACATAACTAAAATTACATTATTGTATAATATTAAACATATTATATGGTTGCTATAATTGGTAATTCTGAGTGGGAGGGGCTGGTAATTAAAATCATTATCTGAGGAAAGATAAAAATGTATTAATAAAAATGTACTATTTGAATAGCTAAGACAATATTGTTATTATGTTAGCAGAAGTTTGAGACAGAATTTGAAGAATTTAGTGCCACTTAGTCAATAAACCGGAGAAGGCAATGGCAAGCCACTCCAGTACTCTTGCCTGGAAAATCCCATGGATGGAGGAGCCTGGTAGGCTGCAGTCCGTGGGGTCGCTAAGGGTCGGACATGACTGAGCGACTTCACTTTCACTTTTCACTTTCACACATTGGAGAAGGAAATGGCAACCCACTCTAGTGTTCTTGCCTGGAGAATCCCAGGGATGGGATTCTGTCTATGGGGTCACACAGAGTCTGACACGACTGAAGTGACTTAGCAGTAGCAGCAGCAGTCAATAAACAGTTATTTTCTCTGAAGATTCAAGCAACTAAAAACTAATTTATACCAGGATTTTTTGTTGCCTTCTGTAGTGTGCTTCTTATAGGAGTTATTCTTGGTCACCTTTTATCTTATCTACTTCTTGCTAACTTTTTAAATATGAGTTAAAATAGCACAAATACAAGTTGGGTTAAGCAACTGAAAAATGACTATTTGCTTATTCTCCACTACATTTAGAACAAACTAAGACATGTTAGATAAAATTAGGCCAGAGACAGAGGAGCAACTGTATGATGCCTCAAATCATTGCTTCTTCTCTTCATACAGTTCTAAAGAGACACGGATATAGTTATCTGTCACTTTATTATCCACTGGTATTTTATCCCATATTCATGGAGGTGGGCAGGTAGGCTAGAACATGGACTTACATTTTCCCATTGATAGTACTCTTCCCCATACTTGGATCTTGGACCTCACTACCCTCTGGCTAGTTGTAAGAAAGGACAGGAGAAAGAGAAAAGTTATAGGGACTGTTCAGGGATGGCTGACCCTAGGGAACCTTACTTTGCCATCAGCAGAAGGAGACATTTACCATATATATGGGCTTTTAGTAGGTAGTTACTTCTTATACTATCAGTGGTGGTCTAATCATTCTCTTTGAATCTGATTGATCAGATTACTAACATTTTTCTTTCTAGTATTTACAGGTGGAAGCAAGAAGGGGAAAGAATGTAAGAGAGGAAGCAGTCTTAATTATATCCTATCCTTAATGGCCTACAGTTTTTGATTAAATACAGATACAGCCACAAATTCCAATTAAATGTTATTATAATCACAGAACATATGCATTCATAATACTATGTGGAATTTGGAATACTTGGCTAATACTTTGCCATATCTCTGGAGAAATTTCCATTTACCTAGGGATCTTAGAGATTTAGGGCCCATCTGTCATCGAAAAGACAAGTTGCGTGATTGATAAGTGCTAGAACACAGCTAAGGAGATGAGCAAATCAACCAGAGTTTCCAGATTTGCATTTGAGATGGAGATTTTAAAAGCATGTAGGTCGATGCATGTAGGATGCTCGGGGCTGGCGTGCGGGGATGACCCAGAGGGAGGATAAAGGGAGGAGGGAGGTGGGAGGGGGGTTCAGGAGGGGGAACTTATGTAAACCCGGGGCGAATTCATGTCAATATATGGCAAAGCCAACCAATGTAATATTGTGGAATAATTTGACTCCAATAAAAAATAAATTAATTACTTAAAAAAAAATAAAAGCATGTAGGTTGATAGTAGGGAAATCATGAAAAGTTTCTCTCCCACCCATCATCTCCAATCAAGGACAGATATGTCCAATTTCTAACATGAGTAAATAGGAAAATAATATGTACTACCATGAGATCTATGTACAGATGTTGTGGCATACAAGGAGAAGAACATTTCAAATACAGGTGCAAATACAGTAATAATACATTATAGTATGTGGAGGTAAGTTTTAAAAGTGTTTGTTTTATGATTTCAATAATTCAAAACATGAACACAGTGAAACAGGAGAACAAAGAGGAAATAAGATAAAAGACGGAGATGAAAACAGAACCAAGGTAAGTAAACATCAGGATGATACTAAAAACTGCCATATGAGAAATCAAATATGAATTCGATATAATAGACATAAAAACTGACCCCACAGAAAAGGGAATCAGTGATGTGAGATGCACGTTTGGAAAGCTTTTCCAGGATACAGAGTGAGAGGATTAAGATAGGAAGGTGATGACAGCCAAGACGAAACATGAAAGATTACAGAGAACTGGCATAACAGATAAATGAATCAGATATCAAAACAAATGGTAAAAACTCAGCAATCAAAGCTGTGACTATAAAAATCTTTTCTAAACTGAACAAAGCATTGAATCTTCAGGGTAGAGTCTCACTGAGAAGCAGGAAACATTAATGAAATGGAGCCAATATTTAGGCACTTCCTGCTGAGATATCTGAATTTCAAAGGATAGAGAAAAAAATATCTTACAAACATCCAAGTAGGAGAAAATCAGATTATTTGTACAGAAAAAAAAATGTAAGTGGATCTCAGACGTCTCCGTCACTAGATAGCCATGCTGGAAGCAGTATTTAAAGTGGTAGGGAGACAATGACAATAGTATGACTGAAGACCCCACGTGCAGAGATTCTTCCTTTTATGTACAGTGGCAACAAAAAGACACCGTGTACAGCTCATGAGATGTTGTACACACGTTCCAGCCAGAATAAGAGAGATATTCTCTAACTGACAAAGAGTTACCATAATAAAGAAACACGGAAAATGGTGAAGTTATAAGAGTACTGGCACTGAGTAGCAGACTCAGTTATATGAATAACATAAGTAATTATAATGATTACAAACATAATCAAAATATAAATTTCTGAACAAATTTTAAAGAGAATATTATTAACATAAATTATTAAAATATAATAGTGAAAACCTGGCTATAAAATTCTAGATCAGGCAGTGAGTGGGAAGTTGGTAGTAATAGAAGCATTACTATTAGAAGGGTATTGGGTTTTGAATGCATTTTTAATCTAACTACCTTGGTGATTATCTTAGAAAATTCGTTTACTTGTGATTTTACATCATAATGATTTCATTGATGATTGTTCACAGTATCTATTCCTTTACAATTGTTTTGTCTCTTATTTCCGCTCTTTGTTCCTATATGAGTTTTTCAAAAAAGGAAAACAAAACTTTTTGTTGCCACAGGAAGTGACCAACAGGGTCCACAGAGCAGAACTCCTAGTTACCAAGACTGGCTTGTTTTTTCCTTTGTTGTTTGGCCCAGTCAGGCTCATAATTATCACTGACAAGGCTGTTTCTGGCATGAAGGATCCAGAGAAGATTCCTAATGCTTGACTTTTTAGGACTGCCAAGGTATTCAGATGAAGTCAGTTTTGGATTACTCTTTGTGGCAAAACTATTCCCTTTGATTGTTAATTATTCCTCTGAGCTGTATTAACAATGTCCAGTGGACATTGGAAGGACTGATGTTGAAGATGAAGCTCCAGTACTTTGACCATCTGATGCGAAGAGCTTACTCATTGAAAAAGACCCTGATGCTGGGAAAGATTGAAGGAGGAGAAGGGGATGATAGTGGATGAGATGGTTGGATGGCATCATCTACTTGATGGACATGGGTTTGGGTGGACTCCAGGAGTTGGTGATGGACAGAGAGGCCTGGCGTGCTGCAGTTCATGGGGTCAGGAAGAGTCGGACACGACTGAGCAACTGAACTGAACTGAACAATGTCCATCCAGCAAGTGTCAGTGTCACCATGGGAACACAACTCTTCTTTTATATACATACTTGGTAATTTTAGAAGTATATAGTGGTCGCTGTTATCCTGGTCTGTAGGTCTGGTTTCCTAATTGGGAACCAGACTGTGCATTTTAAACAGCAGGAGGAAAACTCAGGCTGGTCCACAAGGCAGTGTCATAGTGGAGGCAAGTTTCCTAATTCCAGCCCATCCTCTCTAATTAGAGGGTCTTACAGCCTTTACCCGCCTGTGCTTACATAGTTTCTTCTCTATCCACCCTATTCCATTAGGCCTCTCCCATCCAGATATGGCTGATACTCTTCTCTGATTCCAGACTTATGGTCACCAAAATTTTTTCTGCCTTCGCTGATTGTATGATTTCCCCATCTTCTTCTACTATTTAGGTCCTCATGGTTAGGACTATTTAACTTCCAACCACAGTGTTAATGCTGCCCATAATTCCTAGAACTAAATCTGACCAGAGAGAGAAAGTACTAAAATAGTTTTACCTCCACAAGTGTTCCACTTGCTGTTAGTCTGATCCTTACATAAGCCTAGATTGTCTTCCCTGGGTCCTGTTCTCATGACTGGGGTGCTGTTTTGATATGTCATGTTCCCCAGGGGCTTCCCTGGTGGCTCAGTGGTAAAGAATCTGCCTGCCAATACAGGAGACGTGGATTCCATCCCTGCGTCAGGAAGATTGCATGGAGAAGGAAATGGTAACCCACTTCAGTATTCTTGCTGGGAAATCCCATGAATAGAGGAGCCGGGCAGGCTACAGTCCATGGGGTTGAAAAAGAGTTGGATACAACTTAACAACTAAATAGCAACAGCATGTTTCTCAGGTCCTGGAATGCTACCATACATTCTCAGGCTTTTCTCAGGACTAAAACCCTGTTGATGGCTGAACTCTGACTTTAGGGACAATTACTGAATCCAGGCCTTCCAGATAATGCTACCTCTCTGTTTGACCAACCTACTGAGACACTCTGCTGATTCATTTTGAAGCTTAATGCACGTATGGATTGGGGCCTGATATCCTTTCACTCTTTTTGAGCATTTTTTCCTTTGTCATATGGCATGTATCATCTGTGTAGCTTTTCTGGGTCTCAAGTGAGTGACAGTGATGACTAGCAAAGTCTCTCCATTCTTTTTGGCCCAGAACTCAGTCTCCCAGCACTGTACACTGTTGGGCATCTCTTTTCAGTTCTGGACTTCAGAACCATTCTTAACAAGTATGTTAGGTCTCACAATTTTGACCCACACATGTGCAACCTAGCTTTCTCCAAGGACCCATGAGGATACCCCATACCTACTTCTTTGTTTCAGTTCAGTTCAGTTCATTCGCTTGGTTGTGTCTGACTCTTTGTGACCACATGGACTGCAACACGTCAGGCCTCCTTGTCCATCACCAACTCCTGGAGTTTACCCGAACTCATGTGCATTGAGTAAGTGAAGCCATCCCATCTCATTGTCTGTCATCCCCTTTTCCTCCTGCCCTCAATCTTTGCCAGCATCAGGGTCTTTTCAAATGAGCCAGGTCTTCTCATCAGGTGGCCCAAGTATTGGAGTTTCAGCTTCAGCATCAGTCCTTCCAATGAACATCCAGAACTGATCTCCTTTAGTATGAACTGGTTGGATCTCCTTGCAGGCCAAGGGACTCTCAAGAGTATTCTCCAACACCACAGTTCAAAAGCATCAATTCTTCGGTGCTCACCTTTCTTTATAGTCCAACACTCACATCCATAAATGACTACTGGAAAAACCATAACCTTGACTAGATGGACCTTTGTTGACAAAGTAATGTCTCTGCTTTTTAATAAGCTGTCTAGGTTGGTCATAACTTTCCTCCCAAGGAGGAAGTGTCTTTTAATTTTCTGGCTGCAATCACTGTCTGCAGTGATTTTGGAGCCCACAAACCTAAAATCAATCAATGTTTCCACTGTTTCCCCATCTATTTGCCATGAAGTGATGGGACTGAATGCCATAATCTTAGTTTTCTGAATGTTGAGTTTTAAGCCAACTTTTTCACTCTCCTCTTTCACTTTCATCAAGAGGCTCTTTAGTTCTTCTTCACTTTCTGCCATAAGGGTGGTGTCATCTGCATATCTGAGGTTATTGATATTTCTCCCGGCAATCTTGATTCCAGCTGGTGCTTCATCTAGCCCAGCATTTCTCATGATGTACTCTGCATATAAGTTAAATAAGCAGGGTGACAATATACAGCCTTGACATACTCCTTTTCCTATTTGGAACCAGTCTGTTGTTCCATGTCTAGTTCTAACTGTTGCTTCCTGACCTGCATACAGATTTCTCAAGAGGCAGGTCAGGTGGTCTGGTATTCCCATCTCTTTCAGAATGTTCCACAGTTTATTGTGATCCACACAGTCAAAGGCTTTGCCATAGTCAGTAAAGCAGGAGTAGATGTTTTTCTGGAACTCTCTTGCTTTTTCAATGATTCAGTGGATGTTGGCAATTTGATATATGGTTCCCATGCCTTTTCTAAATCCAGCTTGAACATCTGGAAGTTCATGGCTCACATATTGTTACAGCCTGGCTTGGGAATTTTGAGCATTACTTTTCTACCATGTGAGATGAGTGCAATTGTGCAGTGGTTTGAGCATTCTTTGGCATTGCCTTTCTCTGGGATTGGAATGAAAACTGAACTTTTCCAGTCCTGTGGCCACTGCTGAGTTTTCCAAATTTGCTGGCATATTGAGTTCAGCACTTTCACAGCATCATCTTTTAGGATTTGAAGTAGCTCAACTGGAATTCCATCTCCTCCACTAGCTTTGTTTGTTGTGATGCTTCCTAAGGCCCACTTGACTTTGCATTCCAGGATGTCTGTCTCTAGGTGAGTGATTACACCATCAGGGTTATGTGGGTCATGAAGATCTTTTTTGTTTAGTTCTTTTGTGTATTCTTGCCACCTCTTAATATCTTCTGCTTCTGTTAGGTCCATACCATTTCTGTCCATTATGAGCCCCTCTTTGCATAAAATGTTCCCTTGGTATCTCTATTTTCCAAAAGCGATGTCTAGTCTCTCCCATCCTATTAATTTCCTCTATTTCTTTGCACTGATCACTGATGAAGGGTTTCTTATCTCTCCTTGCTATTCTTTGGAACTCTGCATTCAAGTGGGTATATCTTTCCTTTTCTCCTTTGCTTTTGGCTTTTCTTCTTTTCTCAGCTATTTGTAAGGCCTCCTTAGAGAGCCATTTTGCTTTTTTGGGTTTCTTTTTCTTGGAGATGGTCTTATGAACCTCCGTCCATAGTTCATCAGGCACTCTGTCCATCAGATCTAGTCCTTTAAATCTATTTCTCACTTCCACTGTATAGTCATAAGGGATTTGATTTAGGTCATAGCTGAATGGTCTAGTGGTTTTCCCCACTTTCTTCAATTTAAGCCTGAATTTGACAATAAGGAGTTTATGATCGGAGCCACAGTCAGCTCCCAGTCTTGTTCTTGCTAACTGTATAGAGCTTCTCCATCTTTGGCTGTGAAGCATATAATCAATATGATTTCAGTGTTGACCATCTGGTGATGTCCATGTGTAGAGTCTTCTCTTGTGTTTTGGAAGAGGGTGTTTGCTATGACCAGTGTCTTCTCTTGGCAAAACTCTTAGCCTTTGACCTGGTTCATTTTGACTCTAAGGCCAAATTTGCCTGTTATTCCAGGTATTAGTTGACTTCCTACTTTTGCATTCCAGTCCCCTGTAATGAAAAGGACATCTCTTTTGGGTGTTAGTTCTAAACGGTCTTGTAGGTCTTCATAGAACCGTTCAACTTCAGCTTCTTCAGTGTTACTGGTCGGGGCATAGATTTGGATTACCGTGATATTGACTGGGTTGCCTTGGAAACGAACAGAGATCATTCTGTCATTTTTGAGATTGCATCCAATTATTTCATTTTGGACTCTTTTGTTGACTATGATGGCTACTTCATTTCTTCTGAGGGATTCTTGCCCACAGTAGTAAATATAATGGTCATCTGAGTTAAATTCACTCAGCTTCTTTTTTAGCTCCCACCTTTCTGGTGTCCTGACCAGCAAATTCTAGCCACCTGAGCACCCTGCTCTCCACTCTCTGCTTCCTCAGAGATCATTGCTTGTTTCTTGGGTCTCAGCTCCCAACTTCATAATGGGAAGCTTCTCCCTGATCAAACGCCAGAGTAACAGTGCGATTCATCTCATGTGCTTTTCCACTGTCAAGAATTATAGACCTGTTGGTAGTCTAATGCCTGAAAATATTCCACCATATATATTTTCCAGTTACATGGTTGGTTTTTCAAAAATTTGTTTATTTTTTTCTGTACTGGCTGTGGTTGCTGCACATGTGCTTTGTCTAGTTATGGGCTTCTCATTGCAGTGGCTTCTCTCATTATAGACCATAGGCTCTTGGGCTTCAGTACTTGTGGCACCAAGGCGTAGTTGTCTCATGGCGTGTGAGATTTTCCCGGATGAGGGATCAAACCTGTGTCCCATGCATTGGCAGGCAGAGTCTCAATCCACTAGATGAGCAGGGAAGTTCCATCTTTTTTTTTTTTTTTATGACAAGTTATATCTGGAACCTGTTACTCTGCCATGGTTTGAAGCACAGAATTTTGTGTTTTTGCTTTTTATTGTTAATGTAGAAAAGTTTCTGTCAGTTTTACAACTTGTTATTGACTATGTCACATACATTTTTAGTAGCAGTCAAATTTGGGAAATTCCACTTCAAGTTTCCTTCAGACATAAGTTAACACAACTGCTCAATATCCCTTTAGCTAGATCTCCAAAGTGGCCACAGCTACTCCAGTAGCACCAGATGGGAGGCAAAGTAGATGGGGAGTCAGAGTGGGGAAACAGGGTCTTAAGTGACTACTCTCAAAATGTCTAACTTTGAAAATGGTACTAAAATAGAGGACCATGTGAATACAATGCTGGGGTCTTGTCCAAACTTTGGAGGGAGTTTATGCAACAAGAAAGAGAGAAGAGAAGTATTGAAAAGAGGTTCTTAGATTGCATTTGCTTCATAGTCCATCTGTTTCTTTTACCATCTTCTGACCAAAGATTTCTGCCTTTTCTACTTGGAATTTTTGTAGAGTTCATCCTCTGCTCTGATCCTAAAAAAAGGTCAATTCCTGACTCAAAAAATCAATTATTTTGTCAGAATTGTTGACAATCAGGTTTAGCCATTCCCTGCCCCAGAAGACAATCTCCAGCTTCTGCTGTCTCTTTATAACCCTAACTGGGGTGGACAGTACACTGTCACCCACTGGCATACTAGCCCTGCTGGGTGAATATATCCTCTGGATGACTGTTCCAAGCAGATCTCTGAAATTCCGGATACCTGAGAATAGGAAAGCCTTGCTCAACTGCTGAGAACTCACAGATCTTAAAAGTGAAGTAAACTGTGTTGGAGGTCACAGAACATTTTAATTAAAATAGAATTTTACAGAGTATTATAAAAGCAAAGATTACACATTATGGCAAAACACTCCTTTACAAATATTATTTTGGCATATTTTGGACCCTTAATTGTGAAACTAGAGTTAGTTACTCAAATGTATTTGATTTGAGAAATTGAGTGTCATCTCTGGGATTAAAGTCTAAAGATAGACAGTGTTGAAATTAGAAAGTAGCTCTGTTTATTTAGTGCAAAGACAGTAATAGTAAGATATTTTTCAGGTTGAGAAGACACTGTATGCATTCACACAGAAGCACTTTCTTTTACAGATTATAAACTTGGTATTGTAGAGGTATGACAGATTTTCATTTCCTTGGATTAGCTACTGCAGGCCTTCCTAGATAAAGATGAAAATATCATTTGTGTTGTATTCTACCTGAAATAACATAGATTGAGGAATTCTCCCTATAAGTGGGAAGACTTTGAAAGATACTAATTAGTAGATAACCCACTTCTTATATAAGAACAATAGGTCAGAGGAATGTATATATAATTTTAGTTTCCTAATAGAACTTCATATTTATGTTGATTATTTAAAAATATGTAGGTAAATCTTTTATGTATCATGCTAATTTGTAGATCAGAAACAGCCTATAGGGAGGCATATGAAAAGCTAATTAGAACAGTAGGTAATAGATATGTCTAAAATACTTTTAAAAAAGAATTAGAAATTGACATTCTCAAAGGAATGGACATAAATAGGGCATCTTAGAGAAGTAGCTTACTCTGGTTAAATGATAATATTCATTCTCTAATTTTTATCTCTGTGACTCATGAAAGTTTTTAGAAAGGTGTTAGTCTTTAACGTGGCTTTGGCCCTATATTGCTACAATGGAGCTCTCCTGTTTATGCATAATATTTATTTCTAACTTTTCTAGAAGTACCCTTGGCAAAGGCTCCATCTCTCATTTTTATCATGTGATTCAGGGGGGATTACCCCTACCACTGGCCATTTTGAATTATGTCTTCTGTCACTTGTAACTCAACTACTAATATTTGTGACTTAATTTTGTTCCTTTAGTAATAGATGATAATGTATGGCAGTCCCCACAGAATTTATATTTGGATAAAGAGAAAATGTTGGAAAATACTTTATCAACAAGCTTTTGAAAGGCACAGTTGGCAGGAAAATCATCTCTTTATGTAAGAGAGTGAGGTTTCTTATAATACTCACAATATATCCCTGGTTCAATGAAGCATCTATTTTATGCATATTCTATAATTTTGTCATACACTTACATAAAAACTCAGGTCCATAAAAGTTAGTTGTTCAATCTGTAAGTTTAATTAAAATGTAAGAGATATACCTTCATCTTTCTTCAAATTCTCACAGCTCTTATAAATTCTATCATTCATGCTGATTCTGCCTTATAATTTAAAACTGCTTATGTCAAGTTTAAGTATCTTGAGAATGAAGATTTAAGCTTAGTGCTTGCTGTGTACCTCAGTGACCCCAAACAACTTCTAGCTGAATTATATATATGTTTACTGTTACTGAGATAAAAGGGTTCATATCCTTTTATCTTCTCATGTTAAGGTTTTACGAATGTGGTCCACTGGAGAAGGGAATGGCAAACCACTTCAGTATACTTGCCTTGAGAACCCCATGAACAGTAACAAAGGGCAAAATGATAGGATACTGAATGAGGAATTCCCCAGGTCGGTAGGTGCCCAGTATGCTACTGAAGCTCAGTGGAGAAGTAAATCTAGAAGGAATAAAGGGACCGAGCAAAAGCAAAACCAATACCCAGTTGTGGATGTGACTGGTGATAGAAGCAAGGTCCGATGCTGTAAAGAGCAATATTGCATAGGAACCTGGAATGTTAGGTCCATGAATCAAGGCAAATTGGAAGTGGTCAAACAGGAGATGGCTAGAGTGAACATAGACATTCTAGGAATCAGTGAATTAAAATGGACTGGAATGGGTGAATTTAACTCAGATGACCATTATATCTACTACTGTGGGCAGGAATCCCTTAGAAGAAATGGAGTAGCCATCATGGTCAACAAGAGAGTCCGAAATGCAGTACTTGGATGCAATCTTAAAAACAACAGAATGATTTCTGTTCATTTCCAAGGCAAACCATTCAATATTACAGTAATCCAGGCCTATGCCCCAACCAGTAATGCTGAAGAAGCCGAAGTTGAACGGTTCTATGAAGACCTACAAGACCTTTTAGAACTAACACCCAAAAAAGATGTCCTTTTCATTATAGGGGACTGGAATGCAAAAGCAGGAAGTCAAGAAACACCTGGTGTAACAGGCAAATTTGGCCTTGGAGCATGGAATGAAGCAGGGCAAAGGCTAATAGAGTTTTGTCAAGAGAACGCACTGGTCAGAGCAAACACCCTCTTCCAACAACACAAGAGAAGACTCTACACATGGACATCACCAGATGGTCAACACGGAAATCAGATTGATTATGTTCTTTGCAGCCAAAGATGGAGAAGCTGTATACAGTTAGCAAAAACAAGACCAGGAGCTGACTGTGGCTCAGATCATGAACTCCTCATTGCCAAATTCAGACTTAAATTGAAGAAAGTAGGGAAAACCACTAGACCATTCAGATATGACCTAAATCAAATCCCTTATTATTATACAGTGGAAGTGAGGAATAGATTTAAGGGACTAGATCTGATAGATAGAGTGCCTGATGAACTCTGGATGGAGGTTCGTGACATTGTACAAGAGACAGGGACCAAGACCATCCCCATGGAAACGAAATGCAAAAGAGCAAAATGGCTGTCTGAGGAGGCCTTACAAATAGCTGTGAAAAGAAGAGAAGCAAAAAGCAAAGGAGAAAAGGAAAGATATAAGCATCTGAATGCAGAGTTCCAAAGAATAGCAAGGAGAGATAAGAAAGACTTCCTCAGTGATCAATGCAAGAAATAGAGGAAAACAACAGAAAAGGAAAAACAAGAGATCTCTTCAAGAAAATTAGAGATTCCAAGGGAACATTTCATGCAAAGATGGGCTCGATAAAGGACAAAAATGGTATGGACCTAACAGAAGCAGAAGATATTAAGAAGAGGTGGCAAGAATACACAGAAGAACTGTACAAAAAAGATCTTCATGACCAAGATAGTCACGATAACGTGATCACTGACCTAGAGCCAGACATCTTGGAATGTGAAGTCAAGTGGGCCTTAGAAAGCATCACTACTAACAAAGCTAGTGGTGGTGATGGAATGCCAGTTGAGCTGTTTCAAATCCTGAAAGATGATGCTGTGAAAGTGCTGCACTCAATATGCCAGCAAATTTGGAAAACTCAGCAGTGGCCACAGGACTGGAAAAGATCAGTCTTCATTCCAATCCCAAAGAAAGGGAATGCCAAAGAATGCTCAAAGTACCACACAATTGCACTCATCTCACATGCTAGTAAAGTGATGCTCAAAATTCTCCAAGCCAGGCTTCAGCAAAATGTGAACCGTGAAATCCCAGATGTTCAAGCAGGTTTTAGAAAAAGCAGAGGCACCAGAGATCAAATTGCCAACATCCGCTGGATCATGGAGAAAGCAAGAGAGTTCCAGAAGAGCATCTATTTCTGCTTCATTGACTATGCCAAAGCCTTTGACTGTGTGGATCACAATAAACTGTGGAAAATTCTGAAAGAGATGGGAATCCCAGACCACCTGACCTGCCTCTTGAGAAACCTGTATGCAGGTCAGGAAGCAACAGTTAGAACTGGACATGGAACAACAGACTGGTTCCAAATAGGAAAAGGAGTGCGTCAAGTCTGTATATTGTCACCTTGCTTATTTAACTTATATGCAGAGTACATCATGAGGAACGCTGGGCTGGAAGAAGCACAAGCTGGAATCAAGATTTCTGGGAGAAATATCAATAACCTCAGATATGCAGATGACACCACCCTTATGGCAGAAAGTGAAGAGGAACTCGAAAGCCTCTTGATGAAAGTGAAAGAGGAGAGTGAAAAGGTTGGCTTGAAGCTCAACATTCAGAAAACCAAGATCATGGCATCTGGTCCCATCACTTCATGGGAAATAGGTTGAAAAACAGTGGAAACAGTGTCAGACTTTATTTTTTTGGGCTCCAAAATCACTACAGTGCTGATTGCAGCCATGAAATTAAAAGACGCTTGCTCCTTGGAAAGAAAGTTATGACCAACCTTGATAATATATTAAAAAGCAGAGACATTACTTTGCCAACAAAGGTCCATCTAGTCAAGGCTATGGTATTTCCCATGGTTATGTATGGATGTGAGAGTTGGACTGTGAAGAAAGCTGATCGCCGAAGAATTGATGCTTTTGAACTGTGGTGTTGGAGAAGACTCTTGAGAGTCCCTTGGACTGCAAGGAGGTCCAACCAGTCCATTCTAAGGGAGATTGACCCTGGGTGTTCACTGGAGGGACTGATGCTGAAGCTAAAACTGCAATACTTTGGCCACCTCATGTGACGAGTTGACTCACCGGAAAAGACTCTGATGCTGGGAAAGGTTGGGGGAGGGAGGAGAAGGGGACGACCGAGAATGAGATGGCTGGATGGTATCACCGACTCTGTGGACATGAGTTTGAGTGAACTCCGGGAGTTGGTGATGGACAGGGAGGCCTGGCGTGCTGTGATTCATGGGGTCGTGGAGAGTCAGACACGACTGAGCGACTGAACTGAACTGAACTGAACTGAATAATGTTTTCAGTAGAAAACCAGTTCTATCTTTCAATTACTGTCAGAAAAATGATTTAAGATCAACTGTTTTAAAACCAAAATCTTCATGTTTTTTGGACAGACATTTCTTTATAATTATTTGGCTAACAGTCAACAATTTTGTGTATCAGATTAAGTCATTCTGTTACTACAAGTACATTTTGCAACTCAAGTGTCTTGAAGGGATTATCAGAAAATTTCATTGCTGAAATTAGACACTTTGCTTAGCTAATTGAATTAGGAACATGAATTATAAAAGCAAGTGAAAGAATGGCTCATACACAGCCAACCTTCTCCAAAAAGTTCTCTAAGCACTGTCAGATGCTCTTCATTTTCCAACTCCACTCAAATATGACTTCTGCCCCCATCATTTCCCCAGAACCACTCCTGCTATTTCTGACACATTTATGTTGTCAATACGTGTTCTGTCCTTCTTTAGCTTATCCTCTCAGCATATTTGACGTTGAGAGTCTATCTGAAACAGTCTCTTGTTTGGTAGCATCTCTTGTTTCTAGTTTTATTCCTCTCCCTGTGTTCTTCTCAGCCTCTGTGGTTGATTCTCTCCTATGAACTCATCTGTAAGCATTCTGAGTTCTTCATGTCTTGGTGATAGGCCTGTCTTTGTTCTCCCTAAAGCCTTTATTCAGTAGTAGAGCTCATACCTTGCCACAGATTTAAATACTATCTATATGCTGGTGACATAAATTGCTGGTGACAAATTATATTTCTGGGTCCAAAATTAGACCTCCAGTCTTATACAGCTAACTGCATATTTGACATCTTTGTTTGGATGTTTTATGTACAACTCACCTTTGGCATCAGTCTTGTGAATCCTGTTCCATCCATAGTCTTCCTCATGGCATGTCACTATTGTACAACATTTCCACTCAGCTGCTTAATCCAGAAAATGGAGAAGAAACCTTTATTCTTTCTTATCCCAATCCCTCTGCTTCCAATCTATATTAATAAGTCCGTCACGTTGTACTGATAAATTATACCTCATATCTCACCACTTTCCACGTCCATTACCAGCCCTTCAATTTAAGCTGTATAAATCTGTAGTAATTGGAACTACTTCAATAGTCTTTTGAGTTTTCCTGTGCCTTTTACCTATCCTCTCGTCACAATCAATTCCTCTTATAGTATAGCATCCAGAATGATTTTTTAAAAGAAGATTTTGCCACTTGCCCTCTTTAAAATTATTCTATGGATTTTCATTGCATTTTTGAATCAAATCCAAACTTCATGTATTGGAAAAGAAATAAGCAGGGCTGCTTATTTCTAGAGTTTCAACTCATATCTTTCACTATACTCTGGTCATGCTTTATTTTACTTTCTCGTCCAGGATTTTGCCCAATTTAAAATATTTGTTCATTCTTTTTTTAAATTTATTTATTTTAATTGGAGGCTAATTACTTTACATTATTATATTGGTTTTGTCATACATTGACATGAATCTGCCCTGAGTATACATGTGTTCCCCATCTTGAGCCCCCTTCCCACCTCCCTCCCCATCCCATCCCTCTGGTTCATTCTTAACTTCCTTCATGGAATGCTCTTTGTCTGGAATTTCATATGGCTGCTTCCATCTCAGCTTAATTGTCATCCTCCAAGGGTGATATGAGGCTTAATTTTTCTTTCTAAATAGATTTATTCCCCACCTATTTTCTATCATAGTACTACAGTAAATTTTTTTTTATTGCATTTTGTATTTAGTAATTTTTATGTATTAGTGGAGTTTGCTTGCTTATTATTTTTTTCTCCCCAATATATTGTAAAATTTAAGCTTTTCTCTATTCCTAGCACATTGTAGTTGTTCAGTTGCTAAGTCATGTCTGATTCTTTGCTACCCCATGGACTGTAGTACACCAGGCTTCCCTGTCCTTCACTATCTCCTGGAGTTTGCTCAGATTCGTATTCATTGAGTTGGTGATGCTATCTAACCATTTCATCCTGGGCCATCCCATTTTCCTTTTGCCTTCAATCTTTCCCAGTAACAGGGTCTTTTACGATGTGTTGGCTCTTTGTGTCAGGTGGCCAAAGTATTGGAGCACATGGATAGTCCAAAATGTGTACTTAATAAACAAACACTTAGGTAATGTTCTGATTTTTCATCTGGAACATCTGAATGCAGTGTAAGTATCTCATGTTTGAACATAGCATTAAATAACGCTCAAGTGACCTTCACCAACATACAGACATGACTATAGATATTTGAGAAGCACTGTCTAATGTGTGAAGAGTAATATGAGGTTTTCTCTCCCTGTATAACCAGCCAGAATTACCAAAATAAAAAGGTTGGCCCAGCGCATTGACTAATAATTAGACAGTGTAAACATATTTAAAAGGTATTAAAGTGTGTTATGTTAGAACTGCATTCCTGATCTCAATTTGTCTATTATAAAATAAATATTCAATATGATTTCAGCTACTCAACCATTCTGTATTTAGAGTTAATATCCGTCTTTCCTCACATTTAAGGTCACTGGTGAAACAAATGAAACACCTGATAGCTCCTTGAGGAAAGGCACTGTTTAAGCATGTCCTAATACCTCACTGGAAAAGACTCTGATGCTGGGAGGGATTGGGGCCGGGAGGAGAAGGGGACGACAGAGAATGAGATGGCTGGATGGCATCACTGACTCGATGGACATGAGTTTGGGTGAACTCTGGCAGTTGGTGATGGACAGGGAGGCCTGGCGTGCTGTGATTCGTGGGGTCGCAAAGAGTCGGACACGACTGAGCGACTGAATGGAACTGAACTGAATGTAATAGCAAGTAGAAGAAAGTTCACCTTCTAGCTGCTCTAATTTAAATGATATCTACCTTTATAGCTTTAAAAAATTTCACTAAACACATGTTGAGCATCTGCTGTGTAGAAGGCAACATGTCCGCACTCAAACTTGGCATGGTTATAGCTTAGGGTATTTGCATTACAGCAACTAACACATGCAAAAATAAGTAATTTTTTTTTTAAAGTATGTGATAAATTACTAAATATACTAGGAAGTGCTACAGGAACCCAGAAGAAGGTGGGATAGGAGCGGTGCTGAAAAGTTTCCAACTAGGTAATTCCCCCTCCTCCTTTTTAAATTGGAGCATAATTGCTTTTACAATATTGTGTTGGTTTCTGCAGTACAGCATTTTGAATCAGCCATAAGTATACATACGTCCCCTCCCTCTTGAACCTCCCTGTCAACCCCCACCCCTCTAGGTCGTCACAGAGCACTGGGTTGAGCTTCCTGTGTTATACAGCAATTTCCCACTAGCTATCTCCTTTACATATGATGGTGTATATGTTTCAATACTCTCTCAGTTTGTCTCACTCACTCCTTCCCTTTCTGCATCTACATGTCTGCTCTCTATGAATTTCCCCCTTTCTAATGAAGACAGTAAAGTCATCCATCATATTTTACTGGATTTAGAATAACCTGCAACAAGGCAAACTTAAATATTTGTTGAAGAAATAAAGTGATAAAGGAGTAAATCAGAGTTTCTACCAGTCAGAGAAAAACCTTGGTTTTTGGGAAGCCTCACAGTGTCTGACATTTTGCACTCTTCTTAGTCTTGTTTCCTGGTCCAGACTTTTCTTTTTTTAGTTTACAATCCCAGTTGAAGATCTATGAAAAATCTTGGCTGTGATGAGCCAAAATCAATGTTGAAAAAATAACTTCTCCCACTTTAAATGTCTGAACCAAAGCCTAAAGTTAAAGCATATTTTCTACAATTTCTCCTCTGGACTTTTAGCTCCCTTACCTCTTATGTTCTTTTCTCTTTCCATACCTATTGATTTACTTTGCTAGTCCTTTTCAGTTTTGTCTCTGTTCCCCAGTATAGGAGATCACTTAAGGATACAAATGTATTCCTTTTGGTCTCTATTAGCCCCTCTTTCACTTTGTGGGTTGATTTAAGTCATCTGTTAAATCTGCACTAAAATTATGTTTTATCTAGAATGACAAAAGAAGTTAAAAAAGAGAAAAATGACTGACTAGATAAGGAGATCCAACCCGTCCATTCTAAAGGAGATCAGTCCTGGGTGTTCATTGGAAGGACTGATGCTAAAGCTGAAACTCCAATACTTTGGCCACCTCATGGAAAAAGTTGACTCACTGGAAAAGACTCTGATGCTGGGAGGGAGTGGGGGCATGAGGAGAAGGGGACGGCAGAGAGTAAGATGGCTGGATGGCATCACCGACTCGATGGACATGAGTTTGAGTGAACTCAGGGAGTTGGTGATGGACAGGGAGGCCTGGCGTGCTGTGATTCATGGGGTCACAGAGAGTCGGACATGACTGAGTGACTGAACGGAGACATACTCTATAAAATCTCCATTAAATGAGATAGCTTTAGCAGTTGATCCCCTCAGCCCATGATTCCCCAAGAAATTTTAGGTGGAAAGGCAATAGATAAAATGGACAAAGATGGTGCTGCTCTGGCAGAAAGTAGTGGGACAGCCAGGATTGGTGAATCCTTAGCCTCCCTCCACTGTTGCAGTAGGGAATGATGTACCTACATGGGACTCTACGCTTTCTCTCAACTGTGTGAAAATCATTGAGTTTGTTCCTTAACCAACTACTCTGATGCTCAATGGATTTATCAGTAGGAAACCAACCTATTGCAGAGCTGGAAAGGAACAAAAACCTTCCAGAAAATTTCATCTCAGAAACAAGCCTCAGAAATGATCTAATTATTTCTATAATTGACCCATCTCTTTTCTATTTTCTTTTTTTTTTTTTATTTTACAATATTATATTGGTTGGTTTTGCCATACATTGACATGAATTCGCCCCGGGTTTACATAAATTCCCCCTCCTGATCCCCCCTCCCACCTCCCTCCTCCCTTTATCCTCCCTCTGGGTCATTCCCGCATGCCAGCCCAGAGCATCCTATAACATGCATTGACCCTGAACTAGTGATTCGTTTCACATATGACAACATACGTGTTTCAGTGCCATTCTCCCAAATCATCCCACCCTCACCCTCTCCCACAGAGTCCCAAAGACTGTTCTATACATCTGTGTCTCTTTTGCTGTCTCGTATACAGGGTTATCATTTGCATCTTTCTAAATTTCATATATATGCGTTAGTATACTGTATTGGTGTTTTTCTTTCTGGCTTACTTCACTCTGTATAATAGGCTCCAGTTTCATCCACCTCATTAGAACTGATTCAAATGTATTCTTTTTAATGGCTGAATAATACTCCATTGTGTATATGTACCAAAGCTTTCTTATCCATTCGTCTGCAGATGGACATGTAGGTTGTTAAAATGGAATTTGAAATTTAGATCAAAACACAAATACTCATTAATTTTGCTCTATAGATTTGGAACATTATAGAACTTGGAAAGTTATCTTACAATAATATTTAATGATTGCAGCTGTGAAATTAAAAGACGCTTACTCCTTGAAAGGAAAGTTATGACCAACCTAGATAGTATATTAAAAAGCAGAGACATTACTTTGACAACAAAGATCCGTCTGGTCAAGGCTATGGTTTTTCCAGTGGTCATGTATGGATGTGAGAGTTGGACTGTGAAGAAAGCTGATTGCTGAAGAATTGATGCTTTTGAATGGTGGTGCTGGCGAAGACTCTTGAGAGTCCCTTGGACTGCAAGGAGATCCAACCAGTCCATTCTAAAGGAGATCAGTCCTGGGTGTTCACTGGAAGGACTGACGCTAAAGCTGAAACTCCAATACTTTGGCCACCTCATGCGACGGGTTGACTCACTGGATAAGACTCTGATGCTGGGAGGGATTGGGGGTGGGAGGAGACAGGGACGACAGAGAATGAGATGGCTGGATGGCATCACCGACTCGATGGACATGAGTTTGGGTGAACTCAGGGAGTTAGGTGGTGATGGACAGGGAGGCCTGGCGTGTTTTGATTCATGGGGTCGCAGAGAGTCGGACACGACTGAGTGACAGAACTGAGCTGAACTGCTAAACACTGTTGTATTTTTAAATTTAGAGGGTGCCACAGTGTATTTGTATTTCTTACTTCCCAGCTGGTTACAATTCATATTCAGCTGCTACACAGAATACATTGTAAGATAAACAAATTTAAAGCTCATAATTAAATATTGAAAATGTTCAAAGTGGCAGTGACATCAATAGCCATAAGACATAGGTTTTCCTCAAGAGCAAAGCTCATATTTTGCATCTAGTAATGGAAAGCTGTTCACTCTGGTTGAGATATGTGAATATTTACCTCTATCCTGGCATCAATACTTTAACTCCAATTTTTTTAACTCAATAATTTATTTTGAAAGAAGACATTATGATGACCTTATTTTCTTTCTAAGTCAGAATGTTTCTGGAAATATAACCCTGAGAAGAATTTAAAATAGTAAACTTTTGCAAAATACTAATGTCCTCAAATCTATTTATGGAGGGAGATTAGATTAATTAAAAGTAATTCTTTTTTATCAACTCTATGCTGAATATGTTATTCACCACTTTTTCAAGGTGACTTTTATTTAAAAAAGCCAATATTTCACTCACTGAAAATGTTGTGGAATAAAGCATCATAATTAGCATAAATAGATTACTTCTGTAATGGAATCCAAAGTACACAAACTCTCCCCATAATCATCAATCTTTCATTTTAGTGAAAGTGGTTGTTTGACTTAACTAGCTAAAAAGCATAAGGCTAGCTCCTGTCCAGTATATGAAAACATCATTAATATTTGAGCGTCAGCTGGGTTTAGGACCCACACTGAGACCCAGCAAAGACATAGTTTCTGCTCTCAAGAAATTTATATTCTAGAGGATAGATGAAGCAAGAATAATAAGAATTTACTTTGACTTGATGATAATACTGAGATGACCAACTAATTACTGGGCATCTGTGCTCTTCAGCCCAACCAGACAGGCATAGTTGGGATGGGTGCTCAGGGGTTTAGGCAATTCCAGAAAGTATGCTCCAGTTCACAGATAGGTGGCATCAGTTCAGAACCCGACCCTAATACCATTCTTGAGATTCAGGTTTGTGTCCTGCATGCAGCAGCCATAAGAAAGCTGCCACCAGAAGACAGAAGGCCATGTTCTGGCTAATGGACACTCAGCCAGCAAGTGGGTGACATAACTAAATTGGCTGAATGCCCCTGAAGCAGACACAGAGTAGAAAAATTCAGATTACTCCAGGCTGTTCACACATGGGGCTCATGGGAAAGTGTCTATTGCTATTGCTGTCTGCAAGGAGGTGATGATGCTCTTTTTCCTGTGTAAGGTTGAATCAGTTGCTGGAAAATCAAGCAAAATGAGAGAAGCTGTACTTTACTACTCCATAAGAAACACTTTAAAAGAAATATGATACTGCACAGATGTCTTTCTTGTCACATTATTTATAATAGTAGAAAAAATAGAAAAAATTTCAACAGGGTGTTTAAATGTATTATGATTTATCACTGCAGGGTCCCTAAAAGAAAAAAGATTTCAACAGGGCTTTAAATATATTATGATTTATCACTGCAAGGTCCTATTGGGCTGCCAATACAGTGATAATTATGGAAACTATCTAGTAACTACAGAAAGTGTTCTTGAATTACATGAAATGAATAAGATAGGAGATAGACAATACATGTGTTTTGTTTAAACTGTATTGGAAAATTTGAATGTCAATAGAGGCAGTTAAAAAATAACATAAACAAGAACTGAACTTGGAAACAGAAAATCTGGATTTATAACCTGGATTTGTCATTTATGACCTGCATCTGGGTAAATTAACTAGTCTGCCTCCAATGCGGAAGACCCGGGTTCGATCCCTGGGTCGGGAAGATCCCCTGGAGAAGGAAACGGTAACCCACTCCAGTATTCTTGCCTGGAGAATCCCATGGACGGAGAAGCCTGGTAGGCTACAGTCCACGGGGTCGCAAAGAGTCGGACATGACTGAGCGACGGAACGGAACGAAACGGAACCTTAACATTGTAAACTTGGCACAATGACATTAACCCTAAACAGAGGCTGTGAGTACCAACCAGGATAATGCCTTTCATCTGTATGGGGCAGTTAAGAGGGTGGGCTTGTACCCAAGCAGCTTGCTCAAACTCTGGTTCTGCCACGTGTTATGTATGCAACTGTAGACAAGTTAATCAGCGCATGATGCCCCAGTTTCCTTTCTGGTAAATGGGCTGTTTGGCTTAGGAGTTGAAAACATGGATGTTGGAGCCAAATGCTTGGCTTTGAGTAAATTATTTACTGACTTGGAAAAGTTCCTTAACTTTTTTGGATCTCAACCCCCCATGTGTAAAATGAGAATTAAACTGTACCTATTTCATGTGTGCATGAGTGCTCAGTCATGTGTGACTCTTCGCAACCCCATGGACTGTAGCCTACCAGGTGTCCTCTGTCATGGAGTTTTCCAGGCAAGAATACTGGAATGGATTGCTATTTCCCACTCCAGGGGATATTCCTGACCCAGGGATTGAACCCATATCTTGTGTCTCTTGCATTGGCAGGCAGATTATTGACCACTAAGCCACAATGGCGTGATTACTCACCTGGAGCCAGACATCTTGGAATGTGAAGTCAAGTGGGCCTTAGAGAGCATCACTACAAACAAAGCTAGTGGAGGTTATGGAATTCCAATTGAGCTATTTCAAATTCTGAAAGATGATGCTGTGAAAGTGCTGCACTCAATAGGCCAGCAAATTTGAAAAACTCAGCAGTGGCTACAGGACTGGAAAAGGTCAGTCTTCATTCCAATCCCAAAGAAAGGCAATGCCAAAGAATGCTCAAACTACCACACAATTGCACTCATCTCACACGCTAGTAAAGTCATGCTCAAAATTCTCCAAGCCAGGCTTCAGCAATACGTGAACTGTGAACTTCCAGATGTTCAAGCAGGTTTTAGAAAAGGCAGAGGAACCAGAGATCAAATTGCAAACATCTGCTGGATCATGGAGAAAGCAAGAGAGTTCCAGAAAAACATCTATTTCTGCTTCATTGACTATGCCAAAGCCTTTGACTGTATGGATCACAATAAACTGTGGAAAATTCTTCAAGAGATGGGAATACCAGACCACCTGACCTGCCTCTTGAGAAACCTGTATGCAGGTCAGGAAGCAACAGTTAGAACTGAACATGGAACAACAGACTGGTTCCAAATAGGAAAAGGAGTAAGGAGTACGTCAAGGTTGTCTATGGTCACCCTGCTTATTTAACTTATATGCAGAGTACATCATGAGGAATGCTGGGCTGGAAGAAGCACAAGCTGGAATCAAGATTGCTGGGAGAATTATCAATAACCTCAGATATGCAGATGACACCACCCTTATGGCAGAAAGTGAAGAGGAACTCAAAAGCCTCTTGATGAAAGTGAAAGAGGAGAGTGAAAAGGTTGGCTTGAAGCTCAACATTCAGAAAACAAAGATCATGGCATCTGGTCCCATCACTTCATGGGAAATAGATGGGGAAACAGTGGCAACAGTGTCAGACTATTTTTTTGGGCTCCAAAATCACTGCAGATGCTGATTGCAGCCATGAGATTAAAAGACGCTTACTCCTTGGAAGGAAAGTTATGACCAACCTAGACAACATATTAAAAAGCAGAGACATTACTTTGCCAACCAAGGTCCGTCTAGTCAAGGCTATGGTTTTTCCTGTGGTCATGTATGGATGTGAGAGTTGGACTGTGAAGAAAGCTGATCGCCGAAGAATTGATGCTTTTGAACTGTGGTGCTGGAGAAGACTCTTGAGAGTCCCTTGGACTGCAAGGAGATCCAACCAGTCCATCCTAAAGGAGATCAGTCCTGGGTGTTCATTGGAAGGACTGATGCTAAAGCTGAAACTGCAATACTTTGGCCACCTCATGCGACGAGTTGACTCACTGGAAAAGACTCTGATGCTGGGAGGTATTGGGGGTGGGAGGAGACGGGGACGACAGAGAATGAGATGGCTGGATGGCATCACCAGCTCGATGGACATGAGTTTGAGTAAACTCCAGGCGTTGGTGATGGACAGGGAGGCCTGGCGTGCTGTGATTCATGGGGTCGCAGAGTCGGACACCACTGAGCAACTGAACTGAACTGAACTGAAGCCACCTGGGAAGCCCTACTTCATGAGATTTTGTTAAAATGACAGGATTTAATTTGTGTAAGTGTTTCTGGGACAATGCCTGGCATACAGTAAGCACTTAATAAATGTTAGCTATTATTATTCAGAAAAAATGGAAAACATTTTATTTGAGGCTGTTTATGAATTTGAATGGAAGTTGAAAGGGAACCCAGATCAAGCAATTAACATGTAACTGCAGTAGGACCACAAGGGGGAATTTAGTCCTTGTTTTAGATTTCTTTATTGATGTTGCAATTTTTGTTGTACAATAAATCATAATCTAAGACAAGGAAAAATTAACAAATCTGCCCTATATACCTTCCCTGAGGCAAGGCCTCCTCAGTCACTGACACACTAATTCATGTTGTAGTATTAATGGCTGGTCGTGGATTAATATGTTACCCCTCCTAGGTAATATATTCACATTTTAAATAGGCACCGTATGCTAAGAGACTGCCTGATGTGGGATTATGAGAGCCTTGGTACAGACTGGCATGAGGAATTTCTGATTCAAAGGAAACTTTGGGCATTGCTGCAGTCACCATGTCTTGGTATTTGAGATTCACACAAAGGAGAGTTTAATTTGGGAGGGTCTTGTGGCTGCCTACAGCCATTCTGTCTGATCAGTGGGATGCCAAGAGTCGGGGGAGAACACCTCCATCCTACATGTAAATGTAGGACCACTACCCCAACCCACTGGATTTGCCCCTGCAGAAGTCATGCCCACCCTTCACCCTAATTCTCTCTCTCTTCTGTCTCTGTCCCAAGGAGAAAAGCCTCTTTCAAAGAGTGACAGTGATCAAATTGATCTGACCACAAAATAAATACAACCCATTTCTCTGTGTCTGCAAAGTTATATTACAAATATTTTAATACTCAAAGGATGCTAGTCAAGTACTCACTGACCTAATTGTTGGAACTCAGCCTCCCTAAAAGCATCCTGAATGTATTCCACAACAAATATTTATTGAGCACCTACCAAGCACTTGACAGGGGACACTGAAGAGTGAACAAATCCAGGTTCTTGCTCACAGTCTTCTTTCCGATGGGAGTTATTTTGAAAGCTTGGGAATGTGGGCTTCTCTGTGCCTGCAGTGGGTCAGCTGCAGTCACCTCTGCCCAGCAGATGGGCTGGCTGTCCTCCCCTGTTCTGGATCTCACTTCCTTGCAGCTGTCACCCATGAATCATCTGGCTCAGAGAACCCAAGATGTTGCTACTCTGAGAACTCCAATGTCCTTGCTAAGGGCACCAACTCCAGTTGCTCCTAAGATACCCAGTCCTCAGGGGATCAGATCTGTGCTGAATCCCATGCAAATTGAGGAAGGCAGCTCTGTTTGCTCCATGGCTGTGGCCCCCACTCTGTCATCAGTGCCCTGAGAGCAGTTATCCTGTCTCCAAAAGTCTCATTTGAGTGGGTGAGTAAAATTCCAGCCATCCCTCTTGACTAAAATCTCATGAAGACAGATCTGTGACTGCTGGTTCTTTATCTCTCTAATAACGGATCTTAAACCTAGGCCTAGGAGCTAGATGGTGATGTCCTCCTTCCCTTGTCACTCTCCTCTCAGTGCTTTTTCTTGGAGAAATTCCTCCATTTCTCCAGTTACAAGGCAAAAATGTCCCACACATCTCAGTAAGGAATGACACAATGAATTTTGTTATATCACCTCTGCTGCTGCTGCTGCTGCTAAGTCACTTCAGTCATGTCCGACTCTGTGTGACCCCATAGACGGAAGCCCACTAGGCTCCCCCATCCCTGGGATTCTCCAGGCAAGAACACTGGAGTGGGTTGCCATTTCCTTCTCCAATGTGTGAAAGTGAAAATTGAAAGTGAAGTCGCTCAGTCATGTCCGACCCATGGCGACCCCATGGACTGCAGCCTTTACCAGGCTCCTCCATCCATGGGATTTTCTAAGCAGGAGTACTGGAGTGGCTTGCCATTGCCACCTCAGATTCTGTTATATCCTTAAGGAAAAAAAAAAAAAAGCCATGAAGGACTAAAGGTGAAGAAAATTGAGGTCAATACAAGTAGAAGAAACCCAGCTGTAGGCACTAAGGTTGAAATAAGTCTAAATGTGGAATCCGCAACTATCTCTTTCTTCCTATAGAGCAGGAGTCCTCAACCTCTGGGCCGTGAACTGGTTCCCATCATATGAACAGCAGCAATCAATTAGAAATAAAGTGCATAATAAATGTAATGCACTTAATCATCCAGAAACCATCCCCCCAACCTCTGATTCATGGAAAAATTGTCTTCCACAGACAGAATAGGTCCCTGGTGCCAAAACAGTTATGTACCACTGCTCTAGAACATGTCTTCTACGTAGTCCATGTAAAGTAATGCCCAGTCACCTTCCTGATGGGCAGAGCTCAACACAGCAGAAAGAGGAATCTGATCTTCTGGTTTCATGAGCCGTCACACAGCTCCGAGAGAAAGCACTTCCGTTGAGCATACTATTATTTCTAAAGTCCCAGTAAAATGAATATGCCTGGACTATATGTCTTTTTCATGGAGAAGGAACTGGAATCTCAGTCCTCGATTTTTTTCCTGTTTTCTGGGGATCAGTTCATGAGAAGGCAAAGAGATAATGAAGTGTGAATGAATCATGTAGCAGGTAAACTTTCATCTCTGAGTCATGATTGAATGCCCCAGAAGGAAGCTTGCCGTGAGATTCTTATTTCTCAGCCCACATCAACCTGGGAGGGAAACTATGTATAGTCATCTCACCATAAAAATAGCACTTCTCTCCATCTTTCTATAATGACAGCAACTTCAGCCCTATTCCAAGTCTCTCTTCTCTTTAAGTTCTTAGTAGAGTAAACTGCAATACTTTGGCCACCTCATGCGACGAGTTGACTCACTGGAAAAGACTCTGATGCTGGGAAAGGTTGAGGGCAGGAGGAGAAGGGGACGACGGAGAATGAGATGGCTGGATGGCATCACTGACTCTGTGGACATGAGTTTGAGTGAACTCCGGGAGTTGGTGATGGACAGGGAGGCCTGGCGTGCTGTGATTCATGGGGTCGCGGGTAGTCGGACACGACTGAGCGACTGAACTGAACTGAACTGAACTGAGAGTAGAGTAAGTTACATGTCGCCGAACATGTGACCATATCATGTGTTTTCTGCTGTATCCGTGTCTCCTTTTCAATCTACAGATATCCAAAGTGTGCCTGGTGCTTGTGAGGACACTGGGTTCTGATGCCACACTGAATCTATTACTATAGGTGAAGCATGTGTAAGATTCCTGTCGAGCAAACAAAATCGCAAGCACACTTTTGTTATTTAGTAGCTAAGTCATGTCCAGCTCTTTTGTGACCTCATGGACTATAGCCTGTCAGGCTTCTCTGTCCATGGGATTTCCCAGGCAAGAATACTGGAGTGGTTTTCCATTTCCTTCTCCAGAGGATCTCCTGAAGCCAAGGATCCACCCGACATCTACTGCGTTGGCAGGTGGATTCTTCATCTCCGAGTCACCTGGGAAGCCACAGTCTTTCAGACCTAACTATTGTTTTCAGTGTTTCAGAGAGTATAGTGATAGCAGCTCTTCAGTGTTGGCTTTTTCCCCAAAACTGATGTTTTGACTATCAAGACTGGGTCAGAAAACAGTCTTAGGAACAAGCACTGTTCTGACCTTAGAATCCTCTTCCCTCTACATCCAATCTGTTTCATTAACCTGCCATTCCTGGCTCCAACCCTTGTGCCATTGTAGCTCTATTCTGAGGATAAAGTTTTGTGAGGGATACTTCAAAGTCCTTCTTGTAAACTAAGCTCTTGATACTAGCTCCAGCAATCCTTAAGAAACACTGAGCACACTGTGCACTGGGACCTTTGAAGTAATGGTGTTGAAATAATCACATTAGTAAGAGACTCTAACTCCATAAAAACTCGTTCAGTGTGGTTTCCATGCCCTCTCTCCCCTCAATATCCCAAACTATTTCTGTTAGAAGGGATGTTTCATGGATTTCCCTGAAGCAACTCTCAGCTAATTACATCTTCAGAAGAAGATGAGTAGTACTTGGAGCTACTCTTTTGAAGAAAGAGGTTGACTAGTGTGCTGAGGGGAAAGGGTAGAGCTTTTTCTTCTCCAAAATGTAGAAATGCTGATACATTCTTGCCAGATAAATATTATTTTTTAAATTATTGATATTTTGTTTTACAGGCAGGGAAAGATCGATTTCAAATTAAATCTTTTTATGTGCTATTCTAGTAGGTGGAATTGCCTTGAGTAATTAAAATGATACTTAACATATTTTTGCATACATTTGTTCACCTTTTTTCTAAATATTTTATCTCAACTGTAGTGAGTAGATAGATAATCTTTGTAGTTTTAGTGAGCTACATAAATATCTCTATTTCTAAGTTTAGAGATAACTTCATCCTTTCCAAGGAAAATGATTCCAATTTGCACAACTTTCTAGGAATTCTACCTTAGAAATATACTCAACATGGACTACTTTGTTATCCCCTCAGTATTTTTTCTTTTTTAAAAAAAATTTTTGTGATGTTCTGGGACCATCCTCCATGCAGTATCATTCTCTGTAATTTATATTATTTATTTCTGCCTGGCCTAAATAAATGTAGGATGCATTCATTTAAAGAATCTTCATTTACATAAAGGTAGGAACAAAGACAGATAGTCTACCATAGCAAAAAATAGTCAATGCTATTCTTTTCCTATTATTCTATAGCTTAAACGGTGCATTCTTTAGGTGAACTGCTTTGTTTCTATGGCATTTATGAATTCTGGAAATTTCCTGTGTGATTTACCTTCTGAATGCTCTCTAATTGGTAGAGAATATTAAAAGAAGTTCTTTTGATAGAAAAAAAAAAAAAGAAACCAACAACAATAGCCAATTATTCTGCTGTTTGACACCAAGAGGCAGCCTGAAGTCTTTAGAAGCAAAATCAATTCTTTTAAGGAATTTTAGAAAATGTTTCTGCTTTCATCTCCAAAGGTATCCATCTACAAGTTTTTCATTTCCTATGACCCTGTTCATTTCTGCTTTGCATTTAAGGCTTTGTTCATAGCTGTGGGAAATCAAAGCCTCTCAGGAGAGGAAAGGAAAATGAACGTGTAATATGTGCTGGGTAGCTATACCAAGCTGCTCGGCAGCGCCGCTAATGAGCCGCACTCTCTCACAGCTCCCCGTCTTTCCGCAGTGCTGCTTCCTCTCGTGACATGTTCTTGCTGTCATTTCGTAGACAGCGCCCGTTTCTTTTTCAGGACTCAGCTTGGGCAGGAGTTCACCAGGAAGCTTTCTCTGGCCTCTGCTGTCTGGCTGGCTGTCCCCAGCTGGGCTCCCCAGTGCTCGGTGCTTCCTCCATCACAGCAGCTTTCTGTGTGCTGGGATTGCCTCTATTTCTCTATCTTCTCTAGCAGAGAGGCAACGTTCCGACTGCCTGACTCTGTTTCATCTCTGAGATGCTCAGCCTAGACCAGTGCCTGTCATGTATGATTTGAGTGAACTCAATGAATATGGGCCATGACCTCTTGCTCCTGGAGGGGAGGAAAGGACACCCTGCAGATTGAGGATAACCTGACTCCTGGAATATTTTTCTGTTGTGGTAACATTATAACAGAATACTCTTTAGTTACTATTTAGAATCTTTCTACAATGTTTAATACCTGGATACTGGGAGAGAGGTGAATTCTTTTTTTAAAAGAAACTATTTTATTTTTGGATGCTCTGTGTCTGTTGCTGCACATGGACTTTGTCTATTTGCGGCAACAGGGGGCTTCTCTCGTTGTGGCGCACTGGTTTCTCATGCAGTGGCTTCTCTCATTGAGTAGCACAGGTTTTAGGGCATGCGGGCTCAGTGGTTGCAGCTCACAGGCTATAGAGTACGTGGGCTTCAGTAGTTGCAGGCTCAGTAGTTGTGGCATGTGGGTCCTAGTTGTCCCATGGCATAAGGATTCTTCCCGGATCAGGGGTTGAACCCATGTTCCCTGCCTTGGCAGGTTGATTCCTAACCATTGAATCATGAGAGAAGTCCAAAAGATGAATTGTAATTTCCTCTCTTCAGGCTAGGCTCACTATCAGGGAGGTGTTCTTTTCAGATAGGTGAGAGGATCACAGGATGAAAATCACAGTGCTGTCAGGGGGGCAGGCGGAGTGTGTGTATGGGGGGACAGGGAAGCCTTCTGGGGTTCCTGTGTGATATTAGTTCTAAGGTGAAGGGTGATGGTCCTGTCACAGGGCTTATGAGGTAGGAAGGGAGAGACACTGGAGTGAAGGCCAGCATGGACTGCAGGGTTGGTTGGGTAGATGAGCTGCTATGAGGCTGAATCTTTCAGGGATTAATACTGGGCCTGATCAAGTTGAAGAAATCCATATCAAGAGGTTTTCAGGAGCTGAAAATGCAAGAAGGTAAGCCCCTTTCAGAATATGTGAATCAGTGCAAGCCTAAGGACTGACATGAGGTCAGGGGTCGCATCTGCCACCTCTCCCCACCCCTGGCAGTCTTCTCATGGCGCACCTCTTCCCTGTATATTTGGTACCGTCTTGGAAGGACAAACTGAGAAGTGGAAACTACTTAAAAAAATTAAATGCATTTTACTTAGAAAATAAAGTCTATTTGTAATACTGGCTCAGATGAAAGTTTAAGTTTGATAGGAATAAAAATTGTTATCATTATTATTTTCACTGATCATATCAAGGCTTTAGATAAACATAAAATTACTTTAAAGATTACATATTTCTCCACATCTCAGTTGAAGCATGAGTTTTGCAAACTTGTTACACATTTATCCCCAATTTAATTCAAAGTTGGTACGGTGATGTTAGACTTCTCTTTTGCCATCCAAAGCCTGATGTGGTGCCTTACATGTAATCTCTTCTCCATGAATATTGTTTTGACTTTGCTATCTTATGTGAGGTAGCATAGACTACACATGCGACAAAACAGTCTAGAGTTGTATCATTTTCTTAAGATTTTGCCTGTAAGAGAAAGGGTCAATTCCATGTGAGTTTTGTATAGGTACAGTTAAGAATATCCTCCTTATGCACTGAGAAAGTGAAGGCAAAAGAAATATAGTAGCATCTTTAAAAACCATGAAACTTTTGCTTACATGAACAAAGTAAAAAGGAGACTGGTGCCAGTTATCTCAATTATTCAGGAAAGCTGTTATTTTGGTCCATTTATACACAATTTCCTTTGTAAAAAACATGCACATTTGCCTAAATAGGCAACAGCTGTCTTCTTCCCACCTGTGCCCCATTGAAAATTTCATCGACTTATCATGCCAGTGTGATTTCCCCAGACAATGCATATTTTTATTTTTTCACTGAAATTCTTCAAAAGTAAAATGGAGAGTGAATGAGGGAAAGAAGAAAAAATGTGTTTTCAGGAGACCTGAATTAAATTATTCTCCACATTTCCTTACAAAGCAAAGTGAGATAGAAAATTGAAGCAATTATCTAAATAACCCAGGCTCCCCATCTCAGGCCCTCATGCTTCTGCAAAAGGGGGGATGGCTGAACATTCTTTGTTTAGGAGCCTTTAGGTCTCTTGGTTTTCTGTAAGTTCTGTCAGAAACACAGGTTTGACTTTTCCTGATGCAAAGCATCTGATGGAGAGGTACAGTGTATCATTTGAAATTCTGACTGAGGAGGGTAAAGAAGTCGTAGTTTCAGCATCTCACCTGATTCTGGAGCAGTGCTCAGGAATAACTTTTCAGAGCTTCCATTAATTTTTAAAAAAATATTTATTGATTTGGCTGCATCCAATTTTAGCTGCTTCATGTGGGGTCTTTCCTTGTGGCACACGTGCCCTCTAGTTGTAGCACATGGGCTCAGAAGTTGTTGCTCACAGGCTTAGTTGCTCCATAGCATGTGGGATCTTTGTTCCCCGGCTAGGGATCAAACCTATGTACCCTGCTTTGCAAGGTGGATTCATAATCACTGGGCCACCAGGGAAATTCCAGAGCTTCTATAAAGTTTAAGGGACTCCTGTATTCCAGGTTTGTCCAGAGTGGTGCCTCTACTGATTGTCTGCAATTCAGGAACACATTGAACCATCAATATTTACTGGTGTCTTAGTAATGGCCATCCTAAATACTGTTGTCTATTTATAGCATGCTTTGGAATATATAAAATGCTTTATTCTGTCACCCAAACTCTATCTTTCCAGCTCTCTATATGAGTCAATCCCCCCCCCTCCAACCCCCACCTGCTAACTGCCCAGGAGCAGTGTCTTCTGCATTGTTATAAGTATTTTAAATTAGGGCATATTTTCTCTCTTTGTATCTTCATGCTTTCACATGTCTTATTTCCCATCATTGTGTGCCCTGTGAACTATTCCTGATATTTCAAGACTCATATCAGGGACTGTCTTTTCCATGATGTTTTCCTGACATTGCCTCCCGCTCCTGCCCCCTCTGGAGAAATGTAACACAGCTCTTCCTCTCCATCCCCCTCTTATTCAATAACTCCTATAGCATAAACCTGTCACATTGTATGTCAGTGTAATTCTGTTCCTCTTCGTCCACTCTAGACTCTGAATTCTTTCAGGGAGATGATGTCACCCCCGTTCATCTTTCACCCCAGATCTAGCAGCAGTGCCTGGCACATATGAGGCTGTGCTATGAAGGACTTGTTTTTTAAACTAATGAATGAGATAGACAGGATAAATTGTAGTATTCTCATTTTCACACTAAGAATCGAATACTTGGGAAGTTAAAAGTGTATTCAGGGGTATAAAGCTAACAAAGGGAGGAGTGGAAGCTTGGATTTTAGTCTGCTGATTCCAAGAGAGTGGTCTTTCCACCTGGGATGTCTGCCTATTGGAAGAACTCATGCCTTTACCAGTTCTGCCTTTCTGAAATTAGAAGCGTTACATGTTTTCACTGACTTGTGCTAACCAGATACATAGTGGGTTGGCCAAAAAGTTTGTTCAAGTTTTTCCATTGTGTTGTATGGAAAAACCTGAATAAATTTCTTGGCCAACTCAATATTACGAATAGTAAACCGCACATGTAGAGGTTAAGAACATTGACTCTGGAGCCTAGCGGCCAGTACTAAATTTCAGATAGTAACTACTGCTGGTTGCTTAACTCTTCTGTGCCTTGTATGTGTAAAGAAGATAATCTTCTTTAATCTAATCGTAGATGATCTCCTACGATGTCAAAGATTTAGAGAAGTTAATTATGTAAATTGTTAGAATAGCACCCAGCACAATAACAAACATGCTCCGTGTGTTTGTTTTTATTATATATGTTTGTTGGTACTAAAAATGGGGAAATAAATAATTTCTTGATAAATGTGAAGTTTGGCACATAATATACTTCATATCGAGGAGTAAAATAATAAGAAGTAGCCTTAGTGGTGAAAAGGTTGAAAATGATTGGATGTGCTCATTGTCCTTCTGGTTGAACTTTAAAGATCATCAAGTAAAATCAAATACTTCATGCAGTACACAACAGAAAATGTCTCCTTCCCGGAGAGGATACTGATGGAGAGGTAGAAGCAGATTTGCAAGTTGCTGGGAGCAATTTGGCAAAGAAATAATATAAGCAGACATCATTTCGAGTAAATACTCCCTTTAAAATAACCACTGAAAAGCTATTAAACATGCCTTCAGATCAAAATTTACAACAGAACTCACAGATAAGATTCACAGCTTTTTGGTTTGGAAGGGTCCTCTTGTGGCTGTGCAGGGATAGACAGAGAACTCTTATTTTGCAGTGTTACATCTTCTTTAAGTGCTACTACAAATGCTAAAGATTCTCTCAAAATGCAATGAAAATAAAGCATGAGGGTGATACAATAAAATCCAAATAGACCACATTCATATGCTCGTTTTGGGACTCACCAGCACATCTTGGAGTCACACTGGTAAAATAACATGTCCAGATTAGATAATTAAGGCAGGGTCCTTATTAGAGAATGTGGAAATACATAAAGACACTGCTAACATTGAATGACACTAAATGGGCCGTTGCTAAGTCCTGCTGTGTGCTCATGGGATCCCTGAGTGGAAAAAAAAAAAAAAAATCGTAAAGCAAACATCCCGAGGATCAAGAAAGGAATTGAGAATGTGTATTGCTGACAGTTAAAAGGCAGCATGGAAGAGGAGAAACAGCATCGGATTAAAGTCAGAGAAAATATGGTTCTTCTCTCAGTTTTGTTTTTTCTCAGCAACGCGATTTTAAGAAGTTAGGTGATCTCTGAATTCTAGTCTGCAAATCGGGGGTTACAACACCTGTCTACTTTACAGGCTTGTGGTAAGAATCAAATGATGCAATGGATGTGAAGGCACTTTTGAAACTTTTAAGTGTTGAAAAACTTCAGGTTGTTCCCGAAGATAATTTTTAAAGCAAAGTCCAAAATCACCTATTTCCCATACACAGAGCCTTCATTTCTATTTCAAGGAAGATTGAAAATGGGCTGCCTATTTGCATAAAAGGGATAAAGTGAGAAAAAGTAATGGAGCTAGGAACAAAATGGTTAGTGTTTAACAAGTGAGCAAAAACAGTTGTGTTTTGTTTTTCCCTAAAATGTATCCTGGGAGGCTATATAATTGAAAATTTCTGACTCTTAAATGAGCACAGACCATAATTTTTGAAGAGGCCTTGCTTAGCATGAGTCCTTGGGATTTCATTCATCATACCTTAAGGGAAAATTGAACAGAGGGCTTAAGGGTCCATTAGGAAGTAATTTTCCTCTGGATGAGTAACACAGGATAATACCAGCTGTGATGGAAGAAACCTTGCCAGCCACCCCGGTGGCACTATGAGAGGACAGCCCAAGCTGTAAGGTTTGTTTTTCAGACACTGTTCCCCCAACTCGATTGGGAACAGGGCCAACAAACCCATAGTCTGTGTTAAACAGTAGTAATTTTTCATTCTGAAGCAGAAGCTTAAATCTCTAACTCAGAAGGTGTCTTTGACAGGCAGCTTGTTGTGGGGTGAAGTGGGAAAGGAGATGAGTGATAGGTCCTGAATGGTCGCTGCAGATTTTCCTAATTCACAATTGGCCAACATAGAGTGCGTAAATAACCTCATGGGTTTATTCCACTTTCATAAACCGGGAAACTTTTGGGAAAGATAACAGGGTAAATAAGAATATTTGTAAACTCTCACACATAAACTAAATGGAATGATCAACAGAAACTAGAGATATTGTCAACTACGATATTGTTTACAATACTTTAAAAGATGACACCAGGAAGCAAAACAAAACTTACCATGTTGGTGGATGCTGTTGGGGCCCTGCCCAACACTGAGCAGGTGCAGCTTTTCCTGGGTGCTGTAAGTGCTGGCTGCTAAGGACTATAGCATCCCTCTTCATCCACAGCTTCCTAGACCCCTCCACGAGAGCCAGTGACAAATGACTAGTTGACGTGGGGCAGGGGAGACTAGGCCCCTTACCTAAAAATGGAATCAATTCTGAGCTGCAGTTTTCTCTTATCTTTTTTTTAAAATTTTTGTACACTTTTTTGGCCGTACCCCACAGCATGCGGGATCTTAGTTCCCCACCCAGGGATTGAACCCATGCTGCCTGCACTGGAAGCATGGAGTCTTAACAACTGGACCACCAGGGAAGTCTAGAGCTGCAGTTTTTGCTCCAAAGATTCCTAAGGGACCAGGATTAAAGTTAGATTCCAGCTAAGAGATGACACCTCACTTAGCTTTCGCCCTTTGGCCTCTCCTGCTTTACTTCCTCCCTGCTAAGAGCACTCAGCGAAACAGTTCCACAATCTCTTCCTAAGATTCTGTTTCTAGGGAACCAGAGGTTTTAAAAACAGCTTCTATGAGTTGATTGTTGAGGAATGCCAGTAGAAAAATTCTGGAAAATTCTACCAATATCTTATAATTGGGAGGATTGAGGTACTGGAGGTATAAATAGGCTATGGAAAAAATTTTGGAGTTCTCTTTTCTGATAAAGGTCTGTTATATTCCAAGACAAAGGTGGCTCAGTGAAAAACACATTTTTTTTCTCTGAAAAGTGGTTTTGCAGTAGCAATGTTCTGACTTGAGAAAGAAACCCACTGTAGTATTTATCTACTTTGTAAAAAAAAAAAAAAAAATACCAGAACTGCAGTGGTTTAAAATAAGCTACATCCCATGAGCCAGGAATCTGAACATGGTACAGCTGGGTCTTCTGCCTCAGAGTCTCCCACAAGCATCAGTCAAGGTTTTGTCTGAGCCTGGGGTCCATCTGAGGCTCACTTTGGGAAGGGTCACTTCCAAGCACATGTGGTTGTTGGTGGTATCAAGTTCCTCATGGGCTGTCAGGTAGAGGGCCTCATCTTCTTGCTGACTTTTGGGGGGAGGCCACACAGTTCCTTGCCCCATGGGTCTCTCCAGATGACAATGTATTCAACAAGGGCAGTGAGGGAGAGCATCAATAGTGAGAGCCTCCTAGCAAGAGAAAGGTTGCAATCTAATGTAAATAATCACATGTGTGAAATCCTTTCCCTTTTACTCTAGTCCATGAGAAGCAAATCATGGATCCTGCCACAGTCAAGAAGAGGGGATTACACTGGGGCAAAAATGCCTGGTGATGGAGACCACTGGGGACCCTGTTAGAGTCTGTTTGCTGCCATATCCACTGATTTAGATCAAGGAACCCTGGAAATGAGGATAAGTCATCAGAAGGATAGGGGGAATATCAACTTAGAGTCATTTAACAATTTTAGATCACTAGTAGCAAAAGTGTTAAGAGAAAACATGTAGTTTCAGCACATAGAAAGAAATCTAATGGTGCGTTACCCCACCCTGCTCCACCATAAAAGTTCCTGCCTGTATGGCCAGCTGGAGAAAACCAAACATCTCTCGTGTTGGGAAAAGAATTTCTCCAGATCCAATTGGATTTGTCTCCACATGGCAGATTTCAACAAATGTAGAGAAAATTCTTTCAGGGGAAAGATACTTTAGTTGCAGCTTGCTATAGTATCAACTTCCTTCCAATATTCTTAAAACCACCACAAGACTAAGGTGATATCATCCTCCTTCATCACCCTCCTGCTGACTTTCCAGTAGCATACTTTTAAGATGTCTGGAAAGAATTTAAGAAAAATCAGATGTAATAGAAGGTTTTCTGCTCTCAATCAATATATTATACTCAACCTACTACCCTCTTACCTTGGTAATAAATGTGATTATCATTGGTTACCAAGGTATGGTAATACAGTTTGAAACAATGGTGTGAAAAATTTCATCAAGAAACATATATTTGAAGACTTATCCAGGGAAACAAAATCAAATTTTAGTTACTACATATTTTGAACTGATATTAAGGAAAACATGGTGTCTGAAATGACTGTGAATATTATTTTTAACAATGAGCTGCAAGGATTTTTATTAAGGAACTAAAAAAGTAAATTTAATAAAGTCATGTTATTAAAGCATTTCAACTAGTAAAGAAGAAAATTGTCACTATATGGATCATTAAGACAGTTGAGAAAATTACCTAGAAAGCCAAAGAAAAGCTATAAGATTTTTATAAAAGTTATGTATAATAAAGAAGATTACAAGTAAGATAATGATGAGTCAACATACCTATAATTTGTGCTCTTAGAGAAGAGAATAGAATAGGCCAGGAGAAATGAAATAATAGAACAGAATAGAAATTAAATATAAAACATTGAGTTGAAGGTAGATTGTAATCTGCTTATCTGCAGGTTTCTCCATGTGTCAGTTTAGTTCAGTGCAGTCGCCTGGTCATGTCAGGCTCTTTGCAACCCCATGGACTGCAGGACACCAGGCTTCCCTGTCTATCACCAACTACTGGAGCTTGCACAAACTTAATGAAAAACAACCAACATTGAATCTCCTCAGATAAGATTATTGTATTTTAAATACTAAAAAGGATCATACAAGCTTGAAGGGACAGAAGCACATTACCTAAAGGGGGAAATAAGATGGTCTGTCATGAAAAATGTTAGAAAAGAGTCGAACAATGTTTTGAAGGAAAATAGAAATTTCTGCATCAGAGTTTTTCTTGAATGTAAAAGCAATTAAAAAGTTACTACCTTTGCACCTCTCAAGGGTGGAAGAAACATGCAAAAATTTTTTTGTAGGCACTCTATCTTAGTATAAAATTCTTATAGCCTTTTAAAAGTCTGTAGACATTAGTCCACTAAATTCTAACGTCTAGAATTTTAGATGATAAGTCCTATGCTTTTTCTCTTTGTTAAAAGTTTCTCCTTCCTGCTGGAAAAGGGCAGAGATTGATCTTTGGTGACTGGAGTTCTTTACTACGATATCTGTACTTGGGGGCTTGTTTTCATAGTCAGTACCAGAATTCAATGGCCTTTTTCAGTTTGAAGCCTCAAAAATTTCTTAAACTCAGGGAAATATAATTCTGTTAGTTTAATTTTTTTTCCCATTTGTATGTTAAATCCTATGAATTCATCATCTGTATTAGTTTCCAAGGGATACTGTAACAAATTGCTGCAAGCCATGTGGCTTAAAGTGGTTCCCTGTGGCTCAGCCATAAAGAATCTGCCTGCCAATGCAGGAGACACAGCTTTGATTCCTAGGTTTGGAAGATCATCACCTGGAGAAGAAAATGGCAACCCACTCCAGTATTTTTGTCTAAAAAATCTCATGGACAGAGAAGCCTGGTGGGCTACAGTCCATGGGGTCACAAAAGAGTTGAGTACAGCTTAGTGACTAAACAACAAAATGTGGCTTAAAACAATAGAAATGTATTCTCTAACAGTTGTGGAGACTAGAAGTCTAAAATCAAGATGTCAATAAGGCCATGTTCTTTCTTTAGTCTCTAGAGAAGAATCTTTCTTTGCTTCTAGCTTATGGTGGTTGCCGGCAATCCTTGATGTTGTTTTGGCTTGTGGCAGCATGGCTCCAACTTTTTTCCATGTTCATTTGGCCTTCTTCCTCATGTCTCCTGCATGTTTTCAAATCTCTCCCTCCCTACAAGGACAACAGTCATTGAATTCACAGCTCATTATAATCTGGTATGACCTCACCTTGTTTTGATGACATCTATAAGACTTTATTTCTAAATAAGATCACACTCACAGGCATGGGGTCAGGACTTGAATATGTCTTCTGAGGAATGCAGTTCAACCACATCATCATCCAAGTCTCTAACGTCATGATATCCATCTCTTTGTGAGACACTTCTATTTTATATTCAAGGACACATATTTCAACCCTTAACATTACCTCTAACTACTGTATTAAATTCTAACATAACAATATTTTTAGTTGATGAAAATACTTTTATTTTGTGTTTTAATCAAATCCCTAAGTGTTTTTAATGTTCTTTTGCTAGAAACTCCCTGTTCCGGGTATTCTGCTTGACATACATTTCTCTGGATGGCAGAAGTTCCATAGATGTAACTTTCTTTTTCTTCATCTGCTCATCTCTTCTTCTGGGTGTGGAGTTGCTTTTTTTCTTTTAGTTGCTCAGTAGTGTCCGACTCTTTGCAACCCCATGAACTGTAGCCCGACAGGCTTTTTGCATGGAATTCTCCAGGCAAGTATACTAGAGTGGGTTGCCATTCCCTTCTCCAGGGAATCTTCCTGACCTAGGGATCAAACTGGGATCTCCCACATTCAGACAGATTATTTACTGTCTGAGCCACAAACTGATCTATTTTATAAGGAATCTGAGTTACATGGAGGTAAGTATTGTTGCAGCCTCATTTCTTGATGGTCAGTGATGAAATAGGTGATGATTGTCCATTTCCCATTTGGGTCCCGGAGGGAAAGTTGCTTTGCTGCTCTTGTCTCTTCAATTGCAATATCTAAGGCAGGGGTATTCAGCCTGTCTGCACATGGGAATTACCTTACAAGTAATTCCTGATTTGGCATTGATATGCCTTGTCCCCATCTCTTGTTTATTTGATCTGGATTTCTAGTTCTTGGGCTGGATACAAAACATTTAATGTTTTCATGCTTTGTTAAGAATATTTTCTTAAATGTCATTGAAGACTCTGATTCAGAGGTCTTCCTTTGTCGTTTTCTTATTTTCCTTTTTGCCAAAGTTTACTTTCACCTGTCGTTTGTTTGTTTCAAAGTTTTGGTATTTCTCTTGCATACTGCAGCCTTTCCTCAAATGTCTCATTTGCTCACATTTAGAACTGGTTGATATTCAGTCTGATGGAATGACCTATGGTGCTAGTTAAGGTTTAGTGATGGCAGACTTTCTTTAGGGTAAGGAATAGAAACTGGTTATTAGGTTAAGGTACACCTATATGATATAATGAAGAATGCTTCTTCTATGGCACTCATACTCAGCCTTAGTTACCTTAGTTCTTTCTGGATGGTTGTTTGGTATTGAGTGTAAAGCTTAAGCCAGTAGAGACAAGCAAAGGAGGAGGACTGATTATTTCACAGATTTCTGTACATAGACCTTCATCTACCATCCAGTTGTACCTCTTTTCACTATTCCTTCTTCTTTTCATACTCTCCTTTAGCTTGTACTTGCTGAGTGGATTACTTCTTCCTTTACTGATGATTATACCACATGGTTTCCAGACTGTGGCTTCCTCTGAAATGCTTCATCTACCAGTATTCTTCCACTTATATCCCACTGTTCATTGTTTGCTTATTCTCTAAATTTTGTAGGTTTGTGCCTTTTAAACATCCCCTTCTTATCTTAAAGAATCTGAAGAAAGTGGAGAAAATCTGACCTCTTGCATCAGAAGTGGTAAAGAATCATTTTAATGGATGCATGATATGCTATTTTGCTGGTGCACTGTATTTTATTTGTTTTATGAGTATCCTATTGTTGGGGTTGAAGTTTCACCAAATTTGTGTTGCTATAAACAATTGTACAATGAACAACCTTATCATACAATCTTGTTGCAAACACTTTGTGGATAAAATTCTACAAATACAATTGTAGGTTAATTTACATGCATTAGAATAATGTGCTGTTATGCCCACATCCTCTCATTGTAAATTACTTCAATTTATGGCGCCCATTCTCCAGTGTTCTCTTTGACACTGAGTACAATACTTATTTCTTTTTTAGTTGTATAAGTTAAAGATTGTATCTCAGTTTCATATTATCTCTTCAAAGATATTAACTACCATACTTAAATAGCATTCCGCAGTGCAAACCAGTAATTTTATCTTGTATAATCTTCATAACAGTCAGTCTGGGTTTATTAGTCATTTTTACTCCTTTTAAGCTCCGTGAGATCAGGGGCATTGTCATTGTTGCTGTACTTCCTGAATTTCGGAAGGTTTTCCAGGCTTCCCAGTTGGTGCAGTGGTAAAGAATCCACCTGCTAATGCAGGAGCCACCGGAGATGTGGGTTAGGTCTCTGGCTCAGGAATATCTCCTGGAGCAGGAAATGGCAACCCACTCCAGCAGCCTTGCCTGGAAAATTCTATGGACAGAGGAGTCTGGTAGGCTACAGTTCATGGGGTCGCAAAGAATCAGACCTGACGGAGCACACATGCACGCACATGCGTGTGCATGCACGTACACACACAAGCACACACATGCGCTGTATCTTTACATGGTCTTCCAACTGTAGATTTGTATGTGTGTTTCCTAATCTCTTCTTGTAAGACACTAGTCCTATTGGATTGGATTTCACCATGATGACCTCATTTTCATTTAATTACTTCTCTAAAGAAATGGGTGGCATCACCGACTCAATGAACATGACTTTGAGTAAACTACAGGAGTTGGTGATGGACAGAGAAGGCTGGCGGACTGCTGTCCATGGGGTCACATATGGTCGGACATGACTGAGTGACTGAACTGAACTGAACTGAAAGAACCTATCTCCTAAATTACTGTGCATTGTAAGTACTTAATAAAAATCTGGTGGAATGCATATTGTTGAAGGCAATTTTTAGTAGATACTTCAGTTTATTATAAATGAGTCTGTTTTAAAGTATTTAACTTTTGCTCTAATTTTCATAGAAAAAAATACTCTACAATATGGACCTTAGATACATGTATAGTGATAAATATAACCTAAGTACCAGAGGGCTTATAAAGTAAAGGACCCTCCTTTTATGAGTGCATAAGGAACCTTCTGGTAATTTTTGCAGGCATCCCAGATTTTATTCTCATCATACTGATGTAACTGCAAGCATATTTATGCTTGACTATCTCTGTCTTCATTTTAAGCCCTTTAACCCCATACTGATCCTCATGTTGCAGGAAGAGGGACCCTTTGCAGGGCCCAAGGTGGGCTCTTGTCTAACACTTGGAAATGAGTTGTCTGAGGAGACCACATGCTGACAAGCTGACAAAGTGAGAGATTTTTTTGGGAAAGGGCACCCTGGTGGATAGCAGGGGAGTGAGGGAACCCAGGACAACTGCTCTGCCATGTAACTTGCAATCTTGGGCTTTATGGAGATGGGAATAGTTTCTGAGTTGCCTGTGGCCAATCGTTCTGACTCAGGGTCCTTCCTGGTGGTACATGCATCGCTCAGCCAAAGTGTTTCCTGTGAGAGTTCTGGGAGGTTGGTCAGACATATAGACTGCCATCTCCTTTCTCCTTTTGACCTTTCCGAAGTTCTTCCCAGTTGGTAGCTTGTTAGTAGTGCTTTCCTTACTGACCTCCTGTTGTAAGATAGCTCCTGCAAGTGGCTACTGTCTTGCGTGACCGGGGCAGGCAGTTTCAATCAGTGTTTCCCCTAAACACTAGGACTTCTTTTCCTGTGATTTTAATAGTAGAAAATAGAACAATTCCATACAGATGTTGGGGAGCCAGCCTTGCAGACAGCTGGAAGAAACAGGTGTACAGAAATCCAGGGACTATTAACATATCTAATTGAGTAAGTGTTGGTAGTTACAAAAGTAATTAAGAATAAAAGAAAGCCTTGTGAAGCTCCTAACAAAAACATTGCTGGTAATCACTGCCAACTTAAAACTCATTTTGTGAAGCTTTCTGAAAAAAATGGGAGCATTTGATATTGAATATTACCTTTTGTCTTGTAATTTACATAGGTATCTTTAATGAACAGCTCGTTTATAGTTCCACTGAGTCTTTCCTGTGTATGTTGCAGACATCTTTGAAACAGCAGTATCAGCAATTTAGAATCGGCAGGCTTCCTTTTGAATATTTATAGAAAGATTTTAAAAGTATACTTACCAATTTTCTTTCAGTTGGCTTTTTTAAAATTGCCATGTTTTCTCCTATACTAGAAACACGCTTATTTTAGAATAAGAAAATGGGACATTTTCCACTGTGGGTTTTTGTCATTAGAATTTTCAGATTGAATCCTGTGGATGGTTCCATATAACATTTTATGACTATTTTTATAATTATCATAGAAGCACATAAATATTGCAAAAAAAAAAGCACAAAGGAAATCATTTAGATAGGAAATAAATCACTCATGATGTAGCCAGACAGAGAGCATGAGGTATATATATAAATTGTGGAATCTCTTACCAGGTATCTTAGTTTGCTAGGACTTGCATTACATACCACCATGGACTGGGTGCTTAAGGAACAAAAATTCATTTTCTCTCAGTGCTGGAGGCTAGAAGTCTGAGATCAAAATATTGGCAGCATTGTTTCTTTCAGTTCTCTTTTTAGCTTGTAGATGGCTGTCTTTTCCCTGTGCCTTTTCTCTGTATATAAGCATGTCTCTATCCTAATTTCCTCTTCCTATGAAGATCCTGTCATATAGCATTAGACCCAACCCTAATAGCATCATCACAGTTTAATCACCTCTCTAAAGACTCTCTCTCCAGATATGGTCACGTTTTTCTTTGATATCAGTGGTTAGAGCTTGAACATATGAAATCTGGGGAGACAATTCAGTCCAAGACCAAGTGTTTAAAACTGTGTTTTATATCTGTGGGTTTAACAGCTTTACTGAGGTATAACTGACATACTGTGATGACAAGTAAGTAATATGTATACTGTTACAAATTTTGACATATATATATATAGTCATGAAAATTTTGCCATAATAATCAAGATAATAAACTTATTCATCACCCTCAAAATTTCTTTGTATCCCTATGGTCTTCTTCTCCCTCTCTTTCCTGCTCTGCTCCCACCCTCAGACAACCACCCATCTGCTATTTATGTTTGCATTTCCTAGTATTTCATAAAATGGGATAATAGAGTATATACTTTTTCAGTTCAGTCGCTCAGTCGTGTCCGACTCTCTGCAACCCCATGAATCACAGCACGCCTGGCCTCCCTGTCCATCACCATCTCCCGGAGTTCACCCAAACTCATGTCCATAGAGTCGGTGATGCCATCCAGCCATCTCATTCTCTGCCGTCCCTTTCTCCTCCTGCCCCCAACCTTTCCCAGCATCAGAGTCTTTTCCAGTGAGTCAACTCGTCGCCAAAGTATTACAGTTTCAGCTTTAGCGTCAGTCCTTCCAATGAACACCCAGGATTGAAATCCTCTAGAATGGACTGGTTGGATCTCCTTGCAGTCCAAGGGACTCTCAAGAGTCTTCTCCAGCACCACAGTTAAAAGCATCAATTCTTCGGCGATCAGCCTTCTTCATAGTCCAACTCTCACATCCATACATGACCACGGGAAAAACCATAGCCTTGCCTAGATGGACCTTGGTTGGCAAAGTAATGTCTCTGCTTTTTAATATACTATCTAGGTTGGTCATAACTTTCCTTCCAAGGAGTAAACGTCTTTTAATCTCATGGCTGCAATCAGCATCTGCAGTGATTTTGGAGCCCCAAAAAATAAAGTCTGACACTGTCTCAACTGTTTTTCCATCTATTTCCCATGAAGTGATGGGACCAGATGCCATGATCTTTGTTTTCTGAATGTTGAGCTTCAAGCCAACCTTTTCACTCTCCTCTTTCACTTTCATCAAGAGGCTTTTGAGTTCCTCTTCCCTTTCTGCCATAAGGGTGGTGTCATCTGCATATCTGAGGTTATTGATATTTCTCCCGGCAATCTTGATTCCAGCTTGTGCTTCTTCCAGCCCAGCATTCCTCATGATGTACTTTGCATAGAAGTTAAATAAGCAGGGTGACAATATACAGCCTTGACGTACTCCTTTTCCTATTTGGAACCTGTCTGTTGTTCCATGTACAGTTCTGACTGTTGCTTCCTGACCTGCATACAGGTTTCTCAAGAGGCAGGTCAGGTGGTCTGGTATTCCCATCTCTTTCAGAATGTTCCACAGTTTATTGTGATCCACACAGTCAAAGGCTTTGGCATAGTCAATGAAGCAGAAATAGATGTTTTTCTGGAACTCTCTTGCTTTCTCCATGATCCAGCGGATGTTGGCAATTTGATCTCTGGTTCCTCTGCCTTTTTTAAAACCTGCTTGAACATCTGGGAGTTCACGGTTCACATATTGTTGAAGCCTGGCTTGGCTTTTTATCCGGCTTTATTCACTTATCAGAATTATTTTTAGATTTATTCATGCTCTACTGCATATCACAGCATCTAGAATATTACCCTGCACATGGCAGGCACTCTAACTATTAATTAAAAGAATAAATAAAAGCATAAATCAGTGAGCATTTTAGAAGATTAAGGAGATGGGATATTATATGCATTGAATGACACTCATAATATTGGTGTTCTCTCTGAGGTACTTTATAGAGCTGAGTAAATGAACCAGGTTTGTAGCTTAGATAATGTCCCTGGTACCATTTGAAGGATGAATTTGTAGTAGGAAAAGGCTAAAAGCATTGGACCAATTATTAAAAATTCTAACATACTGGTCCCTATACACTATATATATACTGGTTCCCAATAGTTTGCACAGAGTCATCCATGCTAAAATATCCAGTAAACAATTGAAAATGTGAACAAGAAAGAATTACTTGCGGGGAGAAGGGTTAGGAGGATGAGTGGGAAAGTTAGGGTAAAGGATATAGTTTCCTAATTCTATTCGTAAAGTTGCCAAACACCTTAAACATGCATCATGATACAGAGGAAAGAAAACAGGTATCAAAAATGAAGAATTGTGGTCTCATATTAACTGTCTCTTAACCTTTAAGACTTTAAGCAAGTATTCAAATGCAAATGGCTAATTATTAATAACATTGTCTTTGTACCTATTTAATCATGTTTTTAGAATTTTTTAATGCTTGCATTTTCAAATTTCACAGTGACAGACCTAGGTGTGGATCTTTATTCCCTCTGCTAGGATTTTTATCTTGAAGATTAACATTGAGGAATTCTTATCCATTATTTATTTGGTCATTTTTTATTTCCTATGTTCTCTGTAATATGTTTTGGGGAATCCTATTACTTGGGTAGAAGTACTGATATTGTTGGTTTGGTATGTCTTTATATTTGATGTTGTATTTTTCATTTCTTTCCACTATTGGTGAGGTTTTTAAAATTTTATCTCTCGACTATTGAAAAATTTATTTTGTTAATCTTATTTTGTAATTTCCCAAGAGTTCTTTCTACTTTATTGTATTGTTATTTTTTTCACAGTGACTTGTGATTTATGGATATCATATTCTCTGGGCTATTTCTTAGATTACTGGTTATAATATTTTAAACTCCTTTTTTCTCTATTGATTTCTCTCTGTTTATTCTGGGGCCATCTCCTTCTTTCTTTGTTTTGGTCTTTCTTTTACATGTAATTTTTTTTCCCCCTCAAAGTCTGTTGATTCTCACACAAGTAAAGTAAAGTTCAAAATTCTCCAAGCCAGGCTTCAGCTGTACGTGAACCATGAACTTCCAGATGTTCAGGCTGGTGTTAGAAAAGGCAGAGGAACCAGAGATCAAATTGCCAACATCTGCTGAATCATTGAAAAAGCAAGAGAGTTATAGAAAAACATCTATTTCTGCTTTATTGAATATGCCAAAGCCTTTGACTGTGTGGATCACAATAAACTGTGGAACATTCTGAAAGAGATGGGAATACCAGACCACCTGACCTGCCTCTTGAGAAACCTGTATGCAGGTCAGGAAGCAACAGTTAGAACTGAACATGAAACAGACTGGTTCCAAATAGGAAAAGGAGTACGTCAAGGCTGTATATTGTCACCTTGCTTATTTAACTTACGCAGAGTACATCATGAGAAACGCTGGGCTGAAAGAAGCACAAGCTGGAATCAAGATTGCTGGGAGAAATATCAATAACCTCAGATATGCAGATGACACCACCCTTATGGCAGAAAATAAAGAACTAAAGAGCCTCTTGATGAAAGCGAAAGAGGAGGAATGTTGGCTTGAAGCTCAACATTCAGAAAACTAAGATCATGGCATCCGGTTCCATCATTTCATGGCAAATAGATGGGGAAACAGTGGAAACAGTGGCTGGCTCTTTTTTTCTGGGCTCCAAAATCACTGTAGATAGTGACTGCAGCCATGAAATTAAAAGACGCTTACTCCTTGGAAGGAAAGTTATGACCAACTTAGACAGCTTATTAAAAAGTAGAGACATTACTTTGCCAACAAAGCTCCGTCTAGTCAAGGCTATGGTTTTTTCAGTGGTCATGTATGGATGTGAGAGTCAGACTATAAAGAAAGCTGAGTGCCGAAAAATTGATGCTTTTGAACTGTGGTGCTGGAGAAGACTCTGGAGAGTCCCTCGAACTGCAAAGAGATCCAACCAGTCCATCCCAAAGGAGATCAGTCCTGAATATTCATTGGAAGGACCGGTGTTGAAACTGAAACTCCAATACTTTGGCCACCTGATGCAAAGAGCTAACTTATTTGAAAAGACCCTGCTGCTGGGAAAGATTGAGGGCAGGAGGAGAAGGGGACAACAGAGGATGAGATGGTTGGATGGTATCACCGACTTGATGGACATAGGTTTGGGTGAACTCCGGGAGTTGGTGATGATCAGGGAGGCCTGGCATGCTGTGGTTCATGGGGTCGCAAGGAGTTTGACACGACTGAGTGACTGAATTGAACTGAACTGAACTGTTGATTCTCAGTTGTCTATTTACTTTAATAATAAAGTTAGCCGCAAACATTTCATTTAATTTCTTTCAGATGAACTCAGTGTCCATCTTCCTTTTCATGACTGGGGGTAAATGATTGCCTATAGGCTGTTATCTATGATTGTCTGTGTTATCCTGGTGATCAGGGATTAAAAATGGTGGAGATGACAGTTCTGTGTGTGGAGTGTCAGTTAATCTTTTCTGTCCATTTCTAACTGCTGCTCTGTATTGAGAATTTCCAGATCATCTTTCTAGGGGATTTGTTGGCTGAATAAGTGGTGTTTTTCCTGCATGCTTTTCACATTTATTCAATTTGCAGCCCTTTTCCCTCTGCTTCATTAGTCACTGTTCCAATATCCATTTTTCAGGTATTTGTTGAAATACATATTTTACTAATGATCTCTTTCTTTTTTATATGTTGTTGTGACTTATTAACTTTTAAAAACATTCTGTTTTAGTCTTCTATTATCATTTTATGATCTTGGCTTCATCGCAGGTTACCACTTGAAAGTATGTGAAGAGAAATAATACTAACCTAAATATTCTGAAAGCTAAGTGATATAATGTATGTGATATTTGTCACATATTAAATACTAGTTCTACTTTTCCATCATATAAGTATGTCTTCTAACATCTTCTGTCTGCTAACCCCCAGCAGAGGTAACAAAATTTACCCTAATTTTTAATTTTGAATTCTTTGTCACAGGAAACCAACACACTTTTTGACCATTCAGGAGAAAATCCTACAGGTTGTGAATATTTTAGAAAGTTTATCATGATTCTACTTTTCTTCCTGTCTTCTAGTCAATATTTTTTCTATCATTTTTGCCCTAAAATATATTTGCAAAGAGGATTTTAGTTGTGGTTCTCTTGAGAAAAATATTTAAACCTTTGATCAAGCTCAAGTACAGGGATTGATCATTCAGCCAGTAAATATTTACTCAGTCCTCAATGCAGAATGCTAGGATTTATTGACATTATTGGTAGTATTATACTACGTATATCCAGAAGGAGTTTAGAATCTCACTGGGGAGAGAGGGCAGAAACTTGGGGGAAATATGTATATATAATGCATGGTATGCATCAGGTCAGTACCACAGTTAATAAACACTTCAACAGTCCAAGAGGGAAAGATTTTCTGTGGTTTTATGTGCTTGCTGCTGCTGCTTCTGCTAAGTCAATTCAGTCGTGTCTGACTCTGTGCGACCCCACAGACGGCAGCAGACTAGGCTCCGCCGTCCCTGGGATTCTCCAGGCAAGAACACTGGAGTGGGTTGCCATTTCCTTCTTCAGTGTGTGAAAGTGAAAAGTGAACGTGAAGTCACTCAGTCGTGTCTGACTATTAGCGACCCCATGGACTGCCTCCCACCAGGCTCCTCTGTCCATGCGATTTTCTAGGCAAGAGTACTGGAGTGGCTTGCCATTGCCTTCTCCGTTTAGCTTTATTCTTTTCCTTTATAATAGAACCTCCATGAGAGCAAGAACCTTACATTGATTGCCATGTATTCTTTAAGCATAGAACAGTTTCTGATATTTAGTAAGTACTCACTCATATAAGCTGAAACAATGGGTAATTTAGAATTTGTTTCAATTTAAAGGAAGCAGACAACTTGATCAGGTGGAGAGAAGGGAGGGAAACTATCAATGTTATTGTTCAGTCACCGGGTCCTGTCTGATTCTTTGTGACCCTGTGGATTGCAGCACACCAGGCTTCCCTGTCCTTCACCATCTTCTGGAGCTTTCTCAACCTTATGTCCATTGAGTTGGTGATGTCATCCAACCATTTTATCCTCTGTCATCACCTTTTTCTCCTGCCTTCAATCTTTCCCAGCATCAGGGTCTTTTCCAGTGAGTCAGCTCTTTGCATCAGGTGGCCAAAGTATTGGAGCTTCATCTTCAGTCCTTTCAATGAATATTCAGGGTTGATTTCCTTTCAGATTGACTGGTTTGATCTCCTTGCCATCCAAGGGACTCTCAAGAGTCTTCTCCAGCATCACATTTCAAAAATGTCAATTTTTCAGTGCTCAGGCTTCTTTATGATGCAACTCTCACATCCATACATGACTGCTGGAAAATTCAGAGCTTTGACTAGACAGACATTTATCAGCAAAGTAATGTCTCTACTTTTTAATATGCTATCTTGGTTTGTCATAGCTTTTCTTCCAAGGAGCTAGCATCTTTTAATTTCATGGCTGCAGTCACCCTCTGCAGTGTTACGGAGCCCAGGAAAATAAAGTCTGTCACTGTTTCCCCTATTTCCCCATCTATTTGCTATGAAGTGATGGGACCAGATGCCATGATCTTTGTATTTTGCATGTTGAGTTTTAAACCAACTTTTTCATTCTCCCCTTTTACTTTCATCAAGAAGTTCTTTAGTTCCTCTTCACTTTCTGCCATAAGGGTGGTGTCATCTGCATATCTAAGTTTATTGATATTTCTCCTGGCAATCTCGATTCTGGTTTGTGCTTCATCCAGCCCAGTATTTCTCATGATGTACTCTGCACATAAGTTAAATAAGCTGGGTGATGATATACAGCCTTGATGTACCCCTTTCCCAATTTGGAAGCAGTCTGTTGTTCTATGTCCGATTTTATTTGTTTCTTCTTGACCTGCATACAGTTTTCTCAGGCAGCAGATCAGGTGGTCTGATATTCCCATCTCTTTAAGAATTTCCCCCAGTTTGTTGTGATCCACACAGTCAGACTTTAGCATAGTCAGTGAAGCAGAAATAGACATTTTTCTAGAATTCTCTTGTTTTTTCTGTGATCTAATGAATGTTGTCAATTTGATCTCTGGTTCCTCTGCCTTTTCTAAATCCAGCTTGTATATCTGGAAGTTCTCTGTTCATGTACCGTTGAAGTCTAGCTTGAGGGATCATATGCACAAAATAACAACAAAGTGTAGAGGTAGAAATAACCAACATGAATTTACAAAAGAGAATAGACCACCCTGATTCAAGAGTTTATTTTAAAAGTTAGTGAGATGTTAAGTTATTAGTTTGGCTCCAAGCAATATGACAGGTCTTTATATAGCAGGAGAAACAATCTGGGTTTTATCTCACTAGCTCTAGTGAGACATTAATGATCATTGAAAAGAAAAATGATTTGATATATACACAGTCATTTTACAATCCATTTTGGATATTTTAAGTCTGTTTAGGTAGGATTTCTCAAATGGCCCTCAGAAATTCCTACCCTAATCACTGGAACCTCTGAATGTAGTAAAGGTATCAATCTTGTGATTATATTCTGTTATATGGCAAAATTGACCTTTAGATAGGACTGTTATCTAGATGGGCTTGATTTTATCACATAGGTCCTTAAAAGCAGAGAGGGTGAAGTAAGAAAATGTGGGTGGCCCGTAAGAGCTGAAGGTGGGGGTTCCAGCTGACAGTTAGCAAGGAAAGGGTGGTCTCAGTTTCATAACTGTTAGGAATTGGATTCTGCTAACAACCCGAGTAAGGTTAGAAGGGCTCTATTCAACACTCTGACAAGTGCTCAGGTGGTTAACACTTTGACCTGTGAGATGTGAAGCAGATAAATTTTGACTTACAGAACTGGAGATAATAGATGAGTATTGTTTTGAGTCACTTAAGTTTGTGGTAATGTTTTATTTTCTATAAAAAGCAATTATAGAAAGATCAGAGAAGGATGGAACAGCAGTCAGGGAGACCATGTTATTTTTGCCTGACTTCTACACTTGTTCACTTACTGAGTAAAGGTGATAGGCCTTGAAAATTCCTTTGTAATTAAAAAGGAGTAGTTAAGTTTTTTTTTTTTTTTTATTATTATAGTCTCAACACCCATTATACCTCACTGTTGTGGTCAATGGTTAAGTAAGAATGCGTTAATTGGTATGGCAGGTTTTATTTTTGTCCAAGATATTTATTGTCTGCCTCTGTCTGAAGGTTATCTTTCACTTCATTGATGTAAGACAAGCCTTTGTAACTGTTTTGGATGGTCAACGATGAACAGAAGTGGCATATACTTCTTTTCATGAGAAACTTTAAGAGTCATTCCATGGTTCTGCCAATCTTTATTTTCCTTTCACCACAAACCTGTATGCGTGGCTTGGGCTTCCCCTTCAGCCTGGGTCCTGGAGTGGAGGTGCTGTGAACAATAAAACAGTGTCCATTGTTGTGAGCCAATGAGAGTTTTGCATCACTTTTTTTTTTTTTCCATAAAAAGACTTGCTAAACAGAGGACACTATGTCCAGACCTCCTATAATAAAAACTGAAACTACGTGCCATTGGCTTTAATAGGAACAATGGTTGGTGAAGAATCTATTATTGGAAGCTAGAAAGATGGAGCACAAGTTATCCAGTGGTGAGGATACTTGATATAAAGTTTGCTGCAAGAATGTGGAAGGCAGACAAAATACCAGATGACTCCATGGCTTTTGGTAGAGATGAAAGAAACAGAGTATCAGTAGTGCTTCCTGGATATTATGGCTGAGTTTAAGAGACCATTAACAATGATTTTCGAACTGGGTTGTAAAATAGAATTGACTATGAATAAAAAGGGCTGATTAAAAATCAACCTTTTCATTAGGACCTAAGCATGGATATGACTTTCCTAACTTTAGTTTTATTTTGTATTTGGCTCAACTGGTAAAGAATCTGCCTGAAATGCAGGAGACCTGGGTTTGATCTTTGGGTTGGGAAGATCCCTGGAAAAGGGAAAGGCTACCTATTCCAGTATTCTTGCTTGGAGAATTCCATGGACAGTCCATGGGGTTGCAAAGAGGTAGACACGACTGAGCAACTTTTCACTTTCACTAATTTTTTGGTGAGAACAGTTAAATCTATTCTCAGCAAATTTCGAGTATATTGTACATTATTATTATACTCACCGTGCTATACATTAGATCTCTAGAGCTTATTCATCCTGGATATCTGGTCCTTTGTACCTTTTGACCAATATTTCCTTATTTCCTCCACCCCTTAGCCACTGGTAATCACATTTCTACTCTCTGCTTCTAATAGTTTAACATATTTTTGAAGGAAAGTTCAGTTCAGTTCAGTTCAGTCGCTCAGTCGTGTCCGACTCTCCGCGACCCTATGAATCACAGCACGCCAGGCCTCCCTGTCCATTACCAACTCCCGGAGTTCACTCAAACTCATGTCCACAGAGTCGGTGATGCCATCCAGCCATCTCATTCTCTGTCATCCCCTTCTCCTCCCGCCCCCAACCTTTCCCAGCATCAGAGTCTTTTCCAGTGAGTCAACTCGTCGCATGAGGTGGCCAAAGTATTGCAGTTTCAGCTTTAGCATCAGTCCTTCCAATGAACACCCAGGACTCATCTCCTTTAGAATGGACTGGTTGGATCTCCTTGCAGTCCAAGGGACTCTCAAGAGTCTTCTCCAACACCACAGTTCAAAAGCATCGATTCTTCGGCGCTCAGCTTTCTTCACAGTCCAACTCTCACATCCATACATGACCACGGGAAAAACCATAGCCTTGACTAGACGGACCTTGGTTGGCAAAGTGATGTCTCTGCTTTTTAATATACTATCAAGGTTGAAGGAAAGTTACAAGGCTCAAAATAGCCTGGATTTAAAACTCCCCTCCAAGTCCTCCCCACCATTCTATACAAAACAAAGAACTCTCTCACCCAAAAGGAAAAAAAATGGACATTAAGGTTGATTGCACCCAGTTCCCAGTCAGTTCAGCCTCTGGCCGATCTCCAGAATTCCTTGCCCCATCAGTTTAAGAGATTACTACTCCGAACAACCTTGTAGAAGAACAGGTCCATTTAAGATAGTAGCTTTCCACATATATGCCTATATATACTTACTCTTTTCTTGGGTTAGTGCAGCAGCTCGCCTCATTAAAGGTGATCTGTTCCTGTGAAGTGCCGGTCTCATTCTTTTTCTGAACCTCGCTTTCTCTGACTCCCTTACCCTACATTTTTAGATTCCACATGTAAGTGACATTAAGCAGTATCTAAGTTTCTATGTCTGGCTTATTTCCGTGTCTGACTTTCTACATCACTTAGCATAATATCCTCCAAGTTCCTTTTTGTTGTTGCAAATGACAAGATTTCCTTGTTTTTTAAGGCATAATGTTTTTCCATTGTATAATGTTACCACATTTTCTTTATTTAATTATCCACATCCTTGCCAACACTGGTTGTGTCTTGTCTTTCTGATACTCAGACCTTTCCAATAGGTGTGAAGTGGTATCTCATGTGGTTCTGATTTGCATTTCCTGATGATTAGTGATGTTGGGCATTTTTTCATGTATCTATTGGCCATCTGTGTATCCTTTTTAGAGATGTTTGTTCAGGTCCTTCACTTATTTTAAAATTGAGTTTTCTTGCTATCTAGGTGTTTGAATTCCTTATACACTTTGTATATTAACCACTTATTGGTTACATGGATTATAGTATTTTCTCCTACTCTATAGGTTGTCTCTTCTCTCTGTTTCCTTTGTTGCACAGAAGCGTTTTAGTTTGATGCAACCCCATTTGTCCATTTTTGTTTTTGTTTGCTGTCATATTGAGAAGTTCATTGCCCAGACCAATGTCAAGAAACTTTCGCCGTGAGTTTTCTTCTAATAGTTTTACAGTTTCAGGTCTTACATTTAATTGTTTTAACCCATTTTGAGTTGATTTTTGTATATGGTATCAAATAAGGATCAAATTTCCCTTTTCTGATGAGCAATAGGAGGCTTTTTCATTTTAAAAAGTCAATTTTCCATTTTTTTATAACAACTGATTAAATTTACCTTAGGCATATCTCCTAGTAAAGAATATTTAATGGATGCAATAATCTCTGGGGTATCGAGAACATATGTTAGAAAAGATAAAATACTATTTCAATAGGTCAGGAAGATGAGAAAATTAAGAGAATGAAGTGGCAGCTAAGAAGAGGAGTGCCTGATTTTTATTACAATGTAGTACTTTTCACATATTTCTGTGTGGGATTACTGACCAACTGCAATTAGTACCTAATATGGTACTTACCTGAAACTATGGTTCTGTTTCTAATGCTTAAAGAGAATATTCTCAAAGGTCTGCATGAGCTTTTATAGAACACAAAAAAATTTCACCCTTTCAAAAAATAAATAAAAAGAAATTAAAAACTCTAGTTCTCTAGCTTTCTCTCATATAAGAAGGTTGCCTTCATGTCAAAGCAGTGAACTTGAATTTTACATAGAATAAGGCAAATTGACTCCCATGCATATAGCAGCAATTTTTAACAGGCACACAGGTGATGTGTTTTTTAAGGAACCTAAAACTTATATATAGCAGATGTACACACTCAGAGTTAGCAAAACTGTGAGGTTTGAAAGTACAATCCACAGAGTTCTCTTACTTCTGACACCAACTGTAAGTTTAGAGGGTCCCCCAAACCACCCTGAGGTTAGATAACTTTCTAGAAGAGCTCACAGAATTCACTTGTCTATTATATTCATGGTTGAGGTTTATTACAGGAAAGGATACACAAAAACTCAGCCAAAGGAAAATGGTACCCATGTGAGATTAGGTATGTGCTCACTAACCTTATTGTGGTAATCATTTTGCAATATATATGTGTATATCAGATTATTATGTTGTATCTTTTAAATTTACACTGTTATCTGTGAATTTTATCTTGATAAGACTGGGAGGAAAATTAGCTAAAGGAAGAGACCCATAAGGCAGAGCCTCAAGAATTCCAGCTGAAGCGTCTGTTCTCTGCATGGAATTAGGAAGTGTCACTCTCTTGGCCTTGATATAGATGATACACAGAAAGTGCTGCCAACCAAGCACTCTCTCATGAGTTTCATTGCAGTGTTTTTCTTTGGGGATTACGTGGGTGTGATTGATTGCTCACATCATTGACCTCTGTCTCCAGGTCAGCTGAAACTGAATGACTCAGAACCCCCATCTTAAATCTCAGTTGGTATTTCCAGCATAGCTGGACCCCATTCTATTGGGTATGACTGGCCACACCCTAAAATCCATTGTGGCCAACTTTCACCTAAACAAAGATACTCCTACCAGATATGACATAAATTACCTCGCAGAAGCCAAGAGAAAAAGCCAGCTCTCTATGGGCAAAGGCCAATTCTTTATGACATGTTTGATCAGAAGAAAATATACTATTTTACTTCAGAGAGGCAGAAAATAATTTGTGCTCTGTAAGTGGCTGAGGAAAGGCAAGGAGAAAGGGGTATTGAGGACAGGCTTGCTTTGGCCATTTCATGACTTGAAATCAGTAAACAGGAGCCTGTGTGTTATTGCTGGTAAGCAAAAGGAAGACATCTTGGGATCCTTTGCCTCGGTGTTCCTTGCATATACTGAACCTCACTGCCCTGCCCCTCAAACAACAGTTGCCTCAGCTAGATACCACTGTCCTCATTTTTCCCATTTATGGTCCAAATGGGTTCTTTTTGGATCTGGAATCTGTTGTCCAATGTATCTTCTATCCTAAGCTCTTTGTGTCTCTCCCATTTATAAGTGTGCCTACTGGTTCATTTATAGATAAAACTTTGGAGAGAATAGATCTAGGACATACTTGTGGTATTGCATTAAAATTTATTTGTACGCAAACTTTGAAAATATTTGTCCAGCCAGCTTTCATTCCATATGCTCTGAAGTAATAACAGAATAGAAGCAAGAATAATAAAGATGTTCGTACTCCTAGGAACTGTTTCAGGTCTGTCTAAGCCTATGACCAAAGATTCATAGCCATGGGTATATGACCCTGAAATTTTTCATAATCTTGTTCTTTATGAAAAGACACCAGGACTACACTTTTGTGTTCCCTTCGTATCTTAGTGGCAGCCAAAGGCATAAATAAAATTCCTGTATGTTATAACTCTATCTTAGCTTCATTTATTGTTTGCATTAGTGGATCATAAAAATAGCTTTAGATAGATTAAACCTGCTCAGCTCTTTAAAAATTGCCTTTATTTGCACTATTTAAAAACCCTCCAGCTACTCATCAGAGATCACGGAAGTTGAAAGATAACGAATGTGTTTGATTTTGCCTAATTTGCTATCATAGCAATAAGGAATGTTGACAAAAGGAAATTCCCAGTATACCCAAGACAAATCCCTTTAGAATGTTTTTAATTCATTGCATATTCATTGAATAAATTTGTCCTAGAAAAGAATAATTTTTGTTTATCACAGGACTACATTAATACATCTATTAGTCCAAGTAGGGTTTAGCATGAGTTTTATCTTGCCTAGATGTTTATATCTGGGATATTCAGAGGTTTCCATCACATAGAAGTTTACAGGACTGTCATAGCAATGTGAACTAAAACAGCTTGGATATAACCATTATACTAACAAAAATTAATGATCATGATAAAATTTAATGTTGAGAGGATTTTAGACAGTGTATTTACTGTTGGCAGCACTGTTAGAGGATTTAGTATTTCTACAAAAAAATTAAAAATGTTATTCAAAAAGAGTTAAAAATTGTCCATATGCTTCAACCAAAAATTTACCAAAAAAGAAAAAAATTTAATTTAAAATCATTCACTGAATTGCAGCGTTTTGTTGTTGTTATTGAAAAATTGGAAATAGCCCAAATGCCTCTTACAGAGAATAGTTAATTAAATTGTAACATATAAACATTTTGGGAACATCAGCATGTGAAGGTATTTGAGGGTAGCAGGCATTGCTTCCCAAATCTGACTGTGTATCATAATCTCCAGGGGAACTTATTACTTCTTTGTCTTATACACCTTCTCCAGAGACAGAGCATTTATTTGGAATTCATAGCAAGGTGGTGACAAATGGGATGGGGAAATATACATGGGGCCATTGAAAATATTTGTCCTGATGGTTTTTGTGGGAAATTGAAGAGAAATGATAATCATTGGTTTATTAAACTGCTCTCCATGTGTGAGTATACAATTATTCTTGAATGAGTGCCTGTCCCTGCTATACTACATCAGAATGAGGAGATTGATCCTTTCATTAAGCTTCATGGCATGGTGATAACAGGGCAGTGGCCTCCTCTTCAGAGGCAGAATTGGACATCCTGCCTGTCTACTCTACCAGCCTGTTCTCAACACCCTAAACTAGTTAATAGAACTCAGCCTAGAAAACATGAACTTTAAACACTTTCCAGGGCTTAAGAAGCACAAGCTGGAATCAGGATTGCTGGGAGAAATATCAATAACCTCAGATATGCAGATGACACTACCCTTATGGCAGAAAGTGAAGAGGAACTCAAAATCCTCTTGATGAAAGTGAAAGAGGAGAGTGAAAAGGTTGGCTTGAAGCTCAACATTCAGAAAACAAAGATCATGGCATCTGGTCCCATTACTTCATGGGAAATAGATGGAAAAACAGTGGAAACAGTGTCAGACTTTATTTTTTTGGGCTCCAAAATCACTGCAGATGCTGATTGCAGCCATGAAATTAAAAGACGCTTGCTCCTTGGAAGGAAAGTTATGACCAACCTTGATAGCATATTAAAAAGCAGAGATATTACTTTGCCAACCAAGGTCCGTCTAGTCAAGGCAATGGTTTTTCCCGTGGTCATGTATGGATGTGAGAGTTGGACTGTGAAGAAAGCTGATCGCTGAAGAATCGATGCTTTTGAACTGTGGTGTTGGAGAAGACTCTTGAGAGTCCCTTGGACTGCAAGGAGATCCAACCAGTCCATTCTAAAGGAGATCAATCCTGGATGTTCATTGGAGGGACTGATGATAAAGCTGAAACTGCAATACTTTGGCCACCTCATGCGACGAGTTGACTCACTGGAAAAGACTCTGATGCTGGGAAAGGTTGGGGGCGGGAGGAGAAGGGGACGACGGAGAATGAGATGGCTGGATGGGATCACCGACTCTGTGGACATGAGTTTGAGTGTACTCTGGGAGTTGGTGATGGACAGGGAGGCCTGGCGTTCTGTAATTCATGGGGTCGCGGAGAGTCGGACACGACTGAGCGACTGAACTGAACTGAACTGAACTGAGGGCTTAAGAAACAAAGAGCTATTAAAAAGTTTATATTTAAGTGCTTTCCAAAACTGAGACAATAGAATTAGATCCCTTTATTTCAAATTCTCTAGGAGAAACCGTAATTACTTGACATAGTAATGTGTAGTTCTTTATATATGGAGAGCTACAAGCCCTTGTCCCTGCCCCTTCTTAATGTCTGTGGCTAATTGTGATGCAATAGTTGATGATACAATTTCAGTTCAGTTCAGTTCAGTTCAGTCGCTCAGTCGTGTCCGACTCTCCGCGACCCCATGAATCACAGCACGCCAGGCCTCCCTGTCCATCACCAACTCCCGGAGTACACTCAAACTCATGTGCACAGAGTCCGTGATGCCATCCAGCCATCTCATTCTCCGTCGTCCCCTTCTCCTCCCGCCCCCAACCTTTCCCAGCATCAGAGTCTTTTCCAGTGAGTCAACTCGTCTCATGAGGTGGCCAAAGTATTGGAGTTTCAGCTTTAGCATCAGTCCCTCCAATGAACATCCAGGATTGATCTCCTTTAGAATGGACTGGTTGGATCTCCTTGCAGTATAAGGGACTCTCAAGAGTCTTCTCCAACACCACAGTTCAAAAGCATCGATTCTTCGGCGATCAGCTTTCTTCACAGTCCAACTCTCACATCCATACATGACCACGGGAAAAACCATTGCCTTGACTAGACGGACCTTGGTCGGCAAAGTAATGTCTCTGCTTTTTAATATACTATCAAGGTTGGTCATAACTTTCCTTCCAAGGAGCAAGCGTCTTTTAATTTCATGGCTGCAATCAGCATCTTCAGTGATTTTGGAGCCCACAAAAACAAAGTCTGACACTGTTTCCACTGTTTTTCCATCTATTTCCCATGAAGTGATGGGACCAGATGCCATGATCTTTGTTTTCTGAATGTTGAGCTTCAAGCCAACCTTTTCACTCTCCTCTTTCACTTTCATCAAGAGGCTTTTGAGTTCCTCTTCACTTTCTGCCATAAGGGTAGTGTCATCTGCATATCTGAGGTTATTGATATTTCTCCCAGCAATCTTGATTCCAGCTTGTGCTTCTTCCAGCCCAGCGTTCCTCATGATGTACTCTTCATAGAAGTTAAATAAGCAAGGTGACAATATACAACCTTGACGCACTCCTTTTCCTATTTGGAACCAGTCTGTTGTTCCATGACCGGTTCTAACTGTTGCTTCCTGACCTGCATACAGGTTTCTCAAGAGGCAGGTCAGGTGGTCTGGGATTCCCATCTCTTTCAGAATGTTCCACAGTTTATTGTGATCCACACAGTCAAAGGCTTTGGCATAGTCAATGAAGCAGAAATAGATGTTTTTCTGAAACTCTCTTGCTTTCTCCATGATCCAGCGGATGTTGGCAATTTGATTCTTGGTGCCTCTGCCTTTTCTAAAACCTGCTTGAACATCTGGGAGTTCACGGTTTACATACTGCTGAAGCCTGGCTTGGAGAATTTTGAGCATGACTTTACTAGTGTGTGAGATGAGTGCAATTGTGCGGTAGTTTGAGCATTCTTTGGCATTGCCTTTCTTTGGGATTGGAATGAAGACTGACCTCTTCCAGTCCTGTGGCCACTGCTGAGTTTTCCAAATCTGCTGGCATATTGAGTGCAGCACTTTCACAGCATCATCTTTCAAGACTTGAAATAGCTCAACTGGAATTCCATCACCACCACTAGCTTTGTTCGTAGTGATGCTTTCTAAGGCCCACTTGACTTCACATTCCAAGATGTCTGGCTCTAGGTCAGTGATCACATTATCATGACTATCTTGGTCGTGAAGATCTTTTTTGTACAGTTCTTCTGTGTATTCCTGCCACCTCTTCTTAATATCTTCTGCTTCTGTTAGGTCCATACCATTTCTGTCCTTTATCGAGCCCATCTTTGCATGAAAAGTTCCCTTGGAATCTCTAATTTTCTTGAAGAGGTCTCTTGTTTTTCCTATTCTGTTGTTTTCCTCTATTTCTTTGCATTGATCACTGAGGAAGGCTTTCTTATCTCTCCTTGCTATTCTTTGGAACTCTGCATTCAGATGCTTATATCTTTCCTTTTCTCCTTTGCTTTTCGCCTCTCTTCTTTTTACAGCTATTTGTAAGGCCTCCTCAGACAGCCATTTCGCTCTTTTGCATTTCTTTTCCATGGGGATGGTCTTGGTCCCTGTCTCCTGTACAATGTCACGAACCTCCATCCAGAGTTCATCAGGCACTCTATCAATCAGATCTAGTCCCTTAAATCTATTTCTCACTTCCACTGCATAATCATAAGGGATTTGATTGAGGTCATATCTGAATGGTCTAGTGGTTTTCCCTACTTTCTTCAATTTAAGTCTGAACTTCGCAATAAGGAGTTCATGATCTGAGCCACAGTCAGCTCCTGGTCTTGTTTTCGCTAACTGTATACAGCTTCTCCATCTTTGGTTGCAAAGAATATAATCAATCTGATTTCGGTGTTGACCATCTAGTGATGTCCATGTGTAGAGTCTTCTCTTGTGTTGTTGGAAGAGGGTGTTTGCTATGACCAGTGCATTCTCTTGACAAAACTCTATTAGCCTTTGCCCTGCTTCATTCCGTGCTCCAAGGCCAAATTTGCCAGTTACTCCAGGTGTTTCTTGACTTCCTACTTTTGCATTCCAGTCCCCTAGAATGAAAAGGACATCTTTTTTGGGTGTTAGTTCTAAAAGGTCTTGTAGGTCTTCATAGAACCGATTAACTTCGGCTTCTTCAGCATTACTGGTTGGGGCATAGGCCTGGATTACTGTAATATTGAATGGTTTGCCTTGGAAACGAACAGAAATCATCCTGTCATTTTTAAGATTGCATCCAAGTACTGCATTTCGAACTCTTTTGTTGACCATGATGGCTACTCCATTTCTTCTAAGGGATTCCTGCCCACAGTAGTAGATATAATGGTCATCCGAGTTAAATTCACCCATTCCAGTCCATTTTAGTTCACTGATTCCTAGAATGTCGACATTCACTCTTGCCATCTCCTGTTTGACCACTTCCAATTTGCCTTGATTCATGGACCTGACATTCCAGGTTCCTATACCTACTACTATTTGACAGTCCAGTTGGTCTTTGATCAGTACACTTCTCAGTTGGAAGAAAAAGTCTGTTTGACTCTTATTGTATGTATCCAGGTATCTGTGCAAGGCAGAAAACTAGAAAGTTTCCATGTCAGAGGTGAATATCTCCAGGACAGTCCATAGGCACTTGATGTTCAGTCACTCAGTCATGTCCGACCCTTTGCGACCCCATGGACTGCAGGCACTTGGTAGGCAGTGAATTAAGTTGAACGTTTATGGTGTTATTCTTCAATCCTGCTTCTTTAATTGCATTTTAATCACCTACCACTAGAGGGCACTATTAGAATAACTGTGGGAAAAGGTAGCTCTAAAATAAAACACAAGCCATGACTGGCCACTGGGCAAGGGTCAGGGTGGGTGAAACGGTGGGGTAGTAGGGGGCAGTACTGAAGGCTAGGGAACTTGTCATTGAAAGCTTCAAGCCTATATTTCCCCATACTGAGTAAAGTTTACAGATCCTCTGCAAAACACTGAACCCCAGTGAAGATGCGGTTGAGCTATGTGGGCTTCTGAGATGTTGCTGTGTGTGCATCACAGCATCATTTCACAGAGGAGTTCTTCAAATTCTTGACTGTTTGAGAATAACAGCTCCAATTTATCTTTCAGGTGATGCTGGAGGCTGGGGTGGTGCATGAACAGAATTCTGAACTCAGCTGAGGTCTCAGGAACTGAATCTCATGATGGGATGAAGCTGACAAGGAGAACTGATGTGAGAACCAGGTAGTTGCCCTCCTTAAGTGCAAAAATTGTCCCCATGGGTGGATAAGTACATGAACTTGAATCAAAGTGAAGCAACAACAATCAGGTAAAAGGTAGGAGACCAAAGAGAATCCTTGCAGCTAGAATTTGAAGAGGAGAGCTGTTCTACTGCAGTGACTTACATTTAAGACAAGCTTACATTCTTGGTGAAGGCAAATGCAATAGTTGTTTTTAAGTTAGAAAAGAAGATTACATATTTTTAAGCTTTAAGCATTTTCTGTTTTGCTGAGTGTGGAGACTTCAATATACCTTTGGTTCAAATTATGTCTTTGTTTTGGAGGAACCAAAATAAATCTTTCATTATGCAAAAGTAAAATGGAGACATACTCCAAACTTGAAGATTTCACGAGGCAGTGTTATTTGAAGTAAGGAAACTACTCTGTGATATAACTAAAGATGGCCTATAGGATAGGGTTGCACAGTTGTATAGGGTTGCAGAGCTATAATGCCATCCTTGAGAGAATTGTGTCTATTTTGAACTATGCCCATAATATGCTGCTTCACCATTTGTACAGAGACCTGCAAGAAGGATATATAGCAAGCCTGATCTTTACCTTGAATTATGGGGAAGAATTAGGCTTAGTTTGGATAATAATCTCAAACTAGACTGGCATGATAATATTTCTAACACTTTCTGAGTTCAGCCTTTATTGATGCTGGGTTGTTGGCTTCCAGTGTGGATAAGTACCATGGGGTGAGAAGACCTTGGGGGTTAACTTTTCCTTTGAAGGTATTTCATTTGTGTCATCAATCAACTTTGGAAGAGACTGATCTCGGGATAGTAAACAAGAAGCAGGGCGGGGTGATTGAAAGCAATCTGGCTTCACTGTATCACAGAGTGGTTTGGGACCACTTGGGACTGTCCAAATCCAAGGATGTATCTGGGTCTATGAGTTTTAATAACAGAGAAGGAAATGGCAACCCACTCCAGTATTCTTGCCTGGGGAATCCCATGGACAGAGGAGCCTGGTGGTCTTCAGTCATGGGATCACAAAGAGTCGGGTACGACTTAGCGACTAAAACAACAAACAACCAGTGGTTATGTTACTCCCTGGATTCTATTAATACTTCTCTTTCATTTCCCTCAAACTTTCAGTAAAGTCCATTAAAATTGCAGTCTGTTTTAGCAATGCTGTTTGAGCTTGGGGGAAAGCAATACAAGGGAAAATAGTAGATACTGAAGGGTGACAGTAGTCCCAGCCCTTCAGATGGTGATCTGCAGAAGGACAGAGATTTGAGGCAGCAGGTGAAAACAGGACATATCTGTGGAACATTTAACTGCCCTCCTGAGATACTTGGTCATGTTTGTGTAATCTCTTAAGAGAGGACTTCCAGCAGCTAAGCAGGATGAAGGTTTTAAGTCATTGAAACGAAAATGATTAAGCCCACTAATGGCTTCATATTGGAGTTAAAATTAAAATTGTAATCAAAGCCTAACAGGCTTGTTCCACCTTCCTTTCATATTCTGACCTCTTTCCATTTCTTAACCAAGTCTGGTTTGGGGGACTTGGACATGCCGTCACCTTTGTAAAGGAGGCTTTCACTAGTGCTGTTTTCTCTCTCATGCTTCAGGTATCAGCTTAATTGGTAACTCCTTTAAAAGGTCTTCCCTGGCAGCAGTATTTAAGTGTATCCTCCCTTCTTCCCTGCTTTTCTCTGTCACTGTCTTGATAATTTAATTCACAGCAGTTCGCAATTATAAATGTATGCTTGTTTATCAGTTATCTATATACCCCATAAAGCTACAAAATTCATGAAGGCAGAGGCTCAGACTAATAAATAGGACCTGTATGATGAGGTCTTAACTGTAGTTCTTTGATCAGAGTTGGCTTTTGATAAAATATTTTGACTAAATGAATGGTGTGCTTGATGAAAACATGACTTCATTTTAATTGTCAAGTTGGCATGGACAAAGGACAGTTAGGTTACATAAAGCTCATTTCTAAAAGTTTTTTTTTTTTTAAATTTTTTAAATCAGTCTTCTATTCCCATACATTTTCTCTGTTAGTAGAGATGCTATAATTTTTAAGAGAGATTAGATTATCCATTTGCCGCATGCCTAATGGCATGTAAAGACAAGTCCCATCTTCTCAGCACTTTTCAGGCAGTTGCATGGGAATTTGCCCACATTACCTCTGTTCTGTTTTGGCTCTACATTTTTTTCTTTCTGCTTTTAGCCTTGGACTTCATCAACCAATCTTGAAGCCATCAGTGACCTCAGCTTTGGTATTTGCTTCTGGTTTTCTCAACTTCAATTTTTAGTACTCTCTAAGGCCTTGGGTTTGTACTCAACCTCTGACTATTTCTGTTTCTGGCTCTCTCAGGTTTATTACCTTGGCTTAGCTATAGGTCAGGACCTGGACTTCAGTACATCTTGTGTGATCCCTGTTTGATCCCAAAATATATTGATCAGCCAGCTGAGAAAGACCAGAGCATTTCTTGCTCAAGAGTTGTGGCATCTTCAGCAAGTGGGTATAATCATAATTATGTCCTAAGAGTCTGTATTGTAATAATAACACTGTATTCCTCATCACGGAGAAGGCAATGGCAAGCCACTCCAGTACTCTTGCCTAGAAAATCCCATGGATGGAGGAGCCTGGTAGGCTGCAGTCTGTGGGGTTGCTAAGGGTCGGACATGACTGAGTGACTTCACTTTCACTTTTCACTTTCACACATTGGAGAAGGAAATGGCAACCCATTCCAGTGTTCTTGCCTGGAGAATCCCAGGGACAGGCGAGCCTGGTGGGCTTCCGGCTGTGGGGTCACACAGAGTCGGACACGACTGAAGTGACTTAGCAGCAGCAGTAGCAGCAGCATTCCTCATCAAATTGCTTCTTTCTTCCTTTATCTCTTGGTCATTACTATACTTATATTAGATAACCCTTGTATTTTTTAACTTGGTTAATGCACCACATTAGAGGCAAGGGTTTTTTCTTTCTGAACTGTCTCAGGGAATACACAATGAAATGTGAAAGTTCAGGGAAGTTAGTTCTCCATGGGAAGAACCATGTGAAATGTGAGACAGAAAGGAGCTCGGTAAAATTTTTCTCTTTTTTTCCTTCTATCAAGACCCCAGTATTCTTGGGCTTCCCTTGTGGCTCAGCTGGTAAAAAGTCTGTCTGTAATATGGAGACCTGGTTTTGATCTTTGGGTTGGAAAGATCCCCTGGAGAAGGGAAAAGCTACCCACTCCAGTATTCTCACTTGGAGAATTCCTTGGGTCACAAAGAGTTGGACATGACTGAGTGACTTTCATTTTCATCAAGACTCCAAAACCCTCATTCCCTTTGAAACCCTTCTAGAGAAATGCTGGATGTTGTGTGGACATACCTGTTGAATTATCTGCTGTGTCCTTTTGCAGTCTGTTGTGACGGGAAAGCATGTGTGATAACACATAGCCTCATATTACACTCTCCTCTTCCTTGTTGCACTTCTCTTTTCCTTTTATCCATGAAGTCCTGGGCTTCCACCTCCCAAAGAAAATATTGGCACCTTTTTCTTCATTTAAGTTTAAACCAAGTAGTCAGAATGAGTGAAGAGTGCAGAAATTCTAGTGAAGAGTAACTGGGACAAAATTATGAAGCTAAGTGGAGGAGTAGCAAATTCTAAAGTGTGACTTTAAGGGCAATGGTCTAGATGAATTTTGAGTAAAGGCTTTTACACACTTCTGGAATGTATTCCAGAGTTGTGATAAGCATATGTGATTCAGATATCAATTTTTAAAAGAATCTTCCAATTATTTGGATTAATCAACAGTTTAAAGGGTTTTTCCCAATGAAAATAAACCTTTTTTTTATTATACAGAATTTAAGTAAAGCTGTCATAGTAATGTTGGCTCTCAACTGTTTATATTTAGAGAGAGCATTTTTTTTTTTTTTTTGCATAGTAGTATGTGTGACTTAAAGAGCACAACTCCAACTTTCATTAGTACAATTAATGAAAATACCCAAGTCTTTGGGTTTTTCTGTGTTGGGCAAGAGTAAGATGATAAAATAACCTTTCTGAAGGCCAAGTCTTGTCATCCAAATTGGTCTCCCATGAATGCTAGTAGATATAGGTCTATTCTTGGTGCAGGCAATGATTGACCTCCATTATTCTACTCACTGTGCCTAAACCACCTTATCTATAGAAGCATAATCAAAATAATTGCCTATGTCTCTAGAGTTCTGTGAAAATTAGATAATGTCAGCGAAAGTGCTTTTAGCTGCTGTAATGGTATTATGACCTTTATTCTCCACTTAGAATTAGTCTTAAAATAGTTTCATGATAACCCCTCATTAAAGTTTTTGAGTCTGTTTCAAGTCACTGGTATGGAAGGAAGGACAGTAGCTACAGGTCATGCTAAATAACCTATAGGTAGAGTTTGGAGACAGGAAAAAAAAAAGAAACTCCAAAAGAAAGTTGTTAAACTTCTGACAGAAGGTTGGCTATGTCACGGTAAAATATACTAGTTTTTCCACCTTCTGTCTTTGCCAGATCAATTCTTTGGTGGTTGAAAACAGAATGACAGGAAAGGTGAAAGAGGAGAACTAGAGGTGCTCTGGGGAAGGGGCTGAGGGATGAATTTTTTCCCAGGGTAGTTTGTGGACATTAGAAACAACAAAGTAGGTGAAATGAGTGTGGGAAGTGCTAAGGAGAGGAATTATTTTTTAAAAATGAACTTACATGTATCTGTTTTAATAGTTTGAAATCAAATAGAGAATGTGAGCTATAATAAAATTACCTTTTTGTTTAGAAACCATGTTTCTTGAGTGATTGTAAGTTATTACTTTTTTTTTCAGGAACCTAATGCTTTTGAACTGTGGTGCTGGAGAAGACTCTTGAGAGTCCCTTGGACTGCAAGGTGATCCAACCAGTCCATTCTAGAGGAGATCAGTCCTGGATGTTCATTGGAAGGACTGATGCTGAAGCTGAAACTCCAATACTTTGGCCACCTCATGCGACAAGTTGACTCACTGGAAAAGACTCTGATGCTGGGAGGGATTGGGGACAGGAGGAAAAGGGGACAACAGAGAATGAGATGGCTGGATGGCATCACCGACTCGATGGACATGAGTTTGAGTGAACTCCGGGAGTTGGTGATGGACAGGGAGGACTGGCGTGCTGTGATTCATGGGGTCGCAAAGAGTCGGACACGACTGAGTGACTGAACTGAACTGAATGTTCTTAAAATGAGTTAGGTGCCAGGAAAGCCAAGTAAAAATAGGAATAAGAAAGAGGAGCAGGCACATAGGTAATGAGGATCATAAGTTGTTAAAGCTGCTATGGTGGAAATATTTACATACAGGATCCTTGGCGGGCGGTGGGGAAGGAGCCTCCATTCCTACAGGAAAGGAGACAATTAAGGAGGCCATCACAGACCAGTTTTAAAAAGTAAAGTATACAAACATTTTTTTTTCACTGTTAAAAAGAAAGATCTTAATTATTATCAATGATCTTAATTATTGAAGTTAAAATACTTTACTCCACCTGCTCTTTAGGTGTTCAGAAAGTAATCCATGTGAGGCTGAAGTCATCTAAAAATATAATTTTATTTGAGAGAGCTTAGTTTCTCCAATATCTCACAGCATCAGCTTAGTGTGAAATTATTTTAAAAATGAATCATTTGACTTTATCACAGTCATCTTCTATTGAAATGCTGAGGAGATGATATCCCTCAGTTCATGGGTAGACCAACCACAGTGTCTTGTGAGGGGGCTTCCCAGATGGCTCAATGGGTAAAGAGCTAAGGGGTCTTGAGGTCCATATAAATCATCAGGCAGCACTGGAGGCCCATCTACAAGAGGCTGGAAATCCACTTGTCAGTATGGTGGAGGATATACAAACATCAGTAAACTGGATCAGAGAAGCACTCAAATTTCCAAGTCATATGTTTATGATTTTATGAATAGTTTTACACCAAAGGTTACTTATTTTACATTATAATTTTTAAAAAGGAACCTTTTTCTCACTATGAAAACATATTTGTCACATAATTTTTAGCAATAAAAGTCAAGAAATCATTCATAATTTCTACACCAAGGAAAGTTCCTTCCCTCCCTCCCTTTCTTTGTTGCCATGTGAAGGGAGTATAGAGTAGTAATCATGGTGGAATGTTGGGATTCAGGTTCTTATTCTGCCATTTAGTAATCACATGACCAGAGAAAGTTGCTTAAACATCTCTGTGCCCCAGTTTTTTCATCTATAAAATACAGATTGTAATAGTGCTTACTTCCCGGGCTTGTTATGAGGCTAAAATGAGTCAATATATGTGAAGCATTTAGTAGAATATCTGGCTCATTATATATGTTATGTAAGAAATGTTTGTTATTATTATTAGTGGTTAGGAACATAACCTATTAAGCCTGAGTATGAATCCCTGCTCTACTTATGATGCAATTTTGAATAAATTCAAGATGTCAATGTCATGGCTTCATAATCTTCAAAACAGGGATTGGAATAGGAGCCACTTCTTGGATTATGGTGAAGTTAATATAGGTAAGTCACATAAAACAAGTATGCACCTAAGAGATACCAGCTATATTATTCATTTAAATATATTTTGAGTGCTTACAATATACAAGGAGCCATGCTACATTAAAGGAAACAAGACAGGTCACATCTTCCATTGAGTGTCATAGTTTCAACAAGTAAATATTATTTAAGTGTAGTGAGAAATGTGGATGAGAAGAAGAGCTATTAGAGGGAATTGGGGTAAAGCTATCAGGGAATATTTCTTTGAATATGTGATGATTTGACCTGAGCTCTGAGTATTGAGTAACTATTCCTATGATGAAGGAATAGTGTGTATACAAAGTATGTGTGTGTACAAAGAGTAGGGGTGCCTTACCAAAGGAGACTGGATTGGGAGACAGTTTGAACAACCTGAGTTGCAAGAATCAGGTCATATTTTAAGCACTGAAAAATGTTTCCAAAGCTTGGAGAGTAGTGGGGGAAGCGTGTAATGTGAAAGGGTCTGCAAGTACTATAAGGATAGTACTTAACAAGAAAGACCTAGAGGGCCATGTTGAAGAGGTCCACTTTTCTTAAATGTAATAGGAAGCTATAGATACCTTTTTTAAAATTTTTTAATTTATTTTATTGGAGGCAAATTACCTTACATTAATATATTGGTTGGTTTTGCCATACATTGACATGAATCCGCCCCGGGTGTACATGTGTTCTCTTTCTTGAACCCCCCTCCCCTCTCCCTCTTCCCCATATCCTCCCTCCATGTCATCCCCGTGCACCAGCCCCAAGCATCCTGTATCATGCGTCGAACCTGGACTGGTCACTTATGATAATATACATGCTACAATGCCGTTCTCCCCAATCATCCCACCTTCACCCTCTCCCACAGAGTCCCAAAGACTGTTCTATATGGCTATGTCTCTTTTGCAGTCTCGTATACAGGGTTCAGGTAACCATCTTTCTAAATTCCATATATATGTGTTAGTATACTGTATTGATGTTTTTCTTTCTGGCTTACTTCACTCTGTATAATTGGCTCCAATTTCATCCACCTCATTAAAACTGATTCAAATGCATTCTTTTTGATGGCTGAAAAATACTCCATTGTGTATATGTACCAAAGCTTTCTTATCCATTCATCTGCAGATGGACATCTAGGTTGCTTCCATGTCCTGGCTATTATAAACAGTGCTGCAATGAACATTGGAGTACATGTGTCTCTTTCAATTCTGGTTTCCTCGGTGTGTATGCCCAGGAGTGCGATTGCTGGATCATATGGCAGTTCTATTTCCAGTTTTTTGAGCAATCTCCACACTGTTCTCCATAGTGGCTGGACTAGTTTGCATTCCCACCAACAGTGTAAGAGGGTTCCCTTTTCTCCACACCCTCTCCAGCATTTATTGCATGTAGACTTTTGGATAGCAGCCATTCTGACTGGTGTGAAATGGTATCTCATTGTGGGGAAGCTATAGATACCTTTTAAAAGCAGAGGGGTGATGTGACCAATGATTTCATGTTAGTTTTCATCAATCTGGTTTTAAATTTATGGATGTAGGTACATTTTTACAGATACATTTTTAAAAATTATTGTTCAAGCAGTACTTTTAAATCAGATTTTTAATTTAAATATAGCATTGTTTCTTCATGTGGTTAGCTATTCTTTTAAAATTATTTTTAATAACTACATTGAATTACATTGTGTGGATGAACCATAATTTAAAACTGTTTTTCTGGTGGTAGGCTGATTCTAATTTTTTGGTAAAGAGAATGCAGTAATAACCATATTCCTACTCGAATTCATGAGCTCCTCTAGGCATAGTGTTTGACCCTAAACATAGGGTGTAAGTTCTGGATTTTCCTCACTGAGAAACTGCCATTAGAATTCTTCTTTTGAGTTAATTGTTTCCTGGAGAGCTGGGGGATAGAAGTACACTGTCTATTACCTATCTAGTGCTAGAAACTTCAGGGGACAGGAGATGGATTTGGGTCTGGGGCAGCTCTATCAGGATTTGCCTGACCTGCTTGTTTCTGTGTTTTACCTCAAGCTACCTCACTATGATCTATTACTCACTTTGAACTTTCTGTTGGTCAGGATCCAGACTAGACCATTTGACCAGCCTCCTGTTCTGGTCTACTATCACCTCAGACACAAGTTTTTTGTTTGTTTGTTTGTTTGGCCAAGATGCTACATGTACTCTGCAGTCTACTATCATCCTTTCTTTCAAATGCTGTTGAACTTCAGAAAGAAAATAGAGTCCATGTGCATTTTATCTCTTTCTAGAATGGCAACCCACTCCAGTGTTCTTGCCTGGAGAATCCCAGGGAAGGGGGAGCCTGGTGGGCTTCCGTCTATGGGGTCACACAGAGTCGGACACGACTGAAGTGACTTAGCAGCAGCAGAGCATGACATTGGCTTTATATGCATGATACCAGTTAGTATTTCCTCTAAGATGGTAGGATTTAGATGACAACTTTTTCTGATTCCTGTGGTAAACTGTTTTTTTTTTTTTTTGTTCATTTCTATTTCATAGTTGAGTTAAATGGTGATCTGAGAGGGAATGCTGAACTCATATATATCTTCTCCTAAGTGTCTCGCCAGTGTACACAATATTCAAATATTGCTGCTCAGGGGCAGTAACTGAAAAATAAAACCCTTAGTTTTGACATGAGATCTTTACTTTTTTATGTGACTGTGCGTCAACAATTAATAGGCTCATTGCTAAGTGCAAAAGTGCAGTGTGACTTTCAGTAGATCACTTACCTTTTCTATTACTCAGATTTCTTATTCATCAGCTGAAAGTTTTGATAAGTTCACCAAAGTTGTAGGACAATGTATAAGTCTGTATGTTGCTAAATATGTGTACAACTGTATAAAGCCACTATCTGTCCCAGAATCCTTCCTGTTAGAAAAAGCTTGTTCTTTTCCTTTTGCTTTGGAAAGCTAATATGACCTTGATCCTCAACCCCTTTAGTTCACTCATAAACTTGTGGTTGAACATTGTTGAAGATTTTCAGTACAAAGAATACTACACTGTCCTTGAGGAGCTCAGACTGAAGGAGAAGGCATGCGGGTTACAAGACTCATTATAACTCAGCATGGAAAATGCCACAGCAGATGAACAAATCATTAAGGAAGATTGTGTTTTCTTGTCCCACAAATACGTCCAGTACAGGTGAGGTAATTACATATTGAGATTATAAACTAAAAGACTGTATTTAAACATAGACTTAGCAACAGAAAGAAAGGTATTTTCCGGTCCATCATTAAGTGGTATTGGCAAAGCCAGTCTAATTCTAATCCTCCATTTCCTTTTTTTTTTGGAAAAAAAATCATGTAGTTAATGTCTGCTTAGCAGACTATTGTAAAGATGATATGTGAAACATGTCTGGCAGAGAGTAGCAGTAGTCTTCAAGATTTTGACTCTTGTTTACTTACTTATTCAGGGGATATCTGAGTGTCCACTAGGGGCTGGAAGTCGACAGGGGAATAAAACACACGTCTTTCTCTTGGGGTTTACATTACATAGAAAGAATCAGTCAATATACAAATAAGCAAATAATTAATGCAAATAATGTGATATGAGCCCTGTAGTAAATAAAGAAGATTATGTGAGAGAAAGTAAAATGGTGGGCAGGATGGGGCAGGTGATTTTGGATAGGTTAGCCCAGGGGAAGTCTCTCAAGAGGACATGGAATTTAAGCAAATACTGAAGAGAAGAATGAACAATCCATTGGGGAGGAGGAAGAAAGGAAGATCATTCTAGGCATTGAACAGACATTTCCTTTTCTTCCTCTTCTTCCTCTCTCTCCTTTCTCTTGTTCTTTATCATCTTCTCTACAGAGGGGATCACAATGAACATCCGAGGACTTTTCATTGCTGGGCTGTTTTGTTATGAGTAACAGACTGAAAGACCAAGTTTTTTCATTTCTGAAAAGTAAATTTTATTGAGTATATAGGGCGTTCTTTAGAAGTCTACTGCTGAGATAAATTTGAAAAAAACCAAAAGGTATCCTAGATTGATTCTGAGTAAAGACACACTTGGTCTACAGTAGAGTTTCCCAATCATTTTTATTATTTACTCTTTAAACCTCTTATAAGGCATTGTGTTAGTCATTCAGTCATGTCAGACTCTTTGCAACCCCATGGACTGTGCACCCCCAGACTCCTTTGTCCATGGAATTCTCCCTCTAAGAATATTGGAGTGGGTATCTATTCCTTTCTCCAGGGGATCTTTCTGACCCAGGGATCGAACCCGGGTATCCTGTGTTACAGGAAGATTCTTTACCATCTGAGCCACCAGGGAAGCTAATTATTTACCCCAACTTCATTTTTAAGTGATAATGAGCCTATCTACTTGTTATTAATAAAAACAATTTCTGGTTAAACTGTATCCATAATTAAGAGAATTTCAATTGAAGGCAAGATTTTAATTTTCCTCTGTGTTATTGAGGGTAAGTACATAGTTTCATAAACTTGTGTTATGTGAAAAACAGCTCAGAGACATTTTTAGCAGTCAGGAGTCTTGAGGTAAGTCTCACTAATTCTGGCAAATTGGAGTTCTAGTGTTAGACATCTAGAATTAAAATACTCTTATTTTTGGCTTTTAATCTTTCCTCAAGATGATTTATGTATATAATTTTGAATGATTCTTTTATTCTCTTTATCAATTATTCATATAGACGTGTGACTTTGGATATATTGGGTCTAGTTTGGCATTTGTCCTAAGGCAGGTCCTATACCACTGATATAAATCCGTCTTCCTTTCCCACTAGGTTGTATATTTTTGATGGCACAGATCACTTTTATTTTTCTTATCATTATATACCAAATACACAAATACATAGTTCAAAATTTATATGATTCAGGAAAGTATGTTACTTATCAGCTTCTGGCCTGGGTCCTTGGTGATAAACTTGAGTCTACACTGGAGGTCTTCTGCCTGGGACCACATTCTTTTTAAATTTTATTTTCTGATGAATACTTTCAAGCACCCTAATATAAAACAGGTCAAATTGCATGCATTCTACTCCATTTATCTTGATGGTTTTCATCACTTTCATTTTAAGTCTAGCTTTACTTGACCTTCAATGAAACATTTACTATGTGAGTATTTTAATATTTAATATTTTATCTTTTAGTTTTTTCATTTGTGTTACATTTTATTGACAGTTTATGGGGAAATGAAAAGGTCAAAACAATGGAAGAACCTGGTAAATGGCAGGTGGCTTCAATAAGAAGCTTCTTTTCCATATCAGCACCTTAGAAAATCCTTTTAACTTCTCAGTGTAGGCATGGGTCCTTTAGACCAACCTAATCAAATGACTGCACTATGGGAAAGTCAGACAAATATCTCTGCCTCTAGATCCCTTAACTGATTTCTACTTAATCAAATTTCTAGATTAACCCATCCTATCCATTCCATCTGCAAAATTTACTGATGAATGCCCCAGGTATACATACCATAGGCTGAGTGCTTACTACTACTGCTCCCACCATTTGAGTTGTCCGCTGATCAAGATAAAGATGCATGTATTCATAATTCTATTTATTCCAGTCATTTTCTTAGTGTAATTCTGTAATATAATTATATATTGTATTAACTGATGATATACAAATGCACAAGGAAAATTGTAGATTCTATTAAAATCAAATTATTGTGGTAATGGTGTATCATGAGTATATGTACATGTTCAGACTTATCAAACTGTATACATCAAATGTTTTGTATACTAGGTAAAACTTCAGAAAGCAAAAGAACATTTACAATTTTTAAAAATCAAAAGGTTTGGAAATATTCAATAAAGTCAGTTCCCTAAAAACTTAGGTGTGAACAATACAGCTGTAAAATATTGGGAAGACTGTACAAATCTAGAAAATTTTTCTTAAATTGTTTCAAAAGTATCTTTAAATTCTGCACTCACCTTAAGAATGTAGAAATTTTAGATGACACATTATTAATGCAACTTAGTAAAAAATGGGATTATAACTTCACCATTGGACCAAACAAACAGATAATACAACAAAATAAAACTTTGGTCCTGAAATTGTAAAACACAGAGAAAAGCCTTCAGACATTGAGCTTGGCAATATTTTTTTGGATATGACATAAAAAACACAAAACATATATTATGTGTGACTATATCAAACTAAAAAGTCTTTGCATAACAAAATAAATAATTAAATGAAATGAAAAGGTAACCTATAGAATGGAAGAAAACGTTTGTAAGTCATATATCTGATAAGATATTAATATAAAAATACATAAAAACTTATACAACTCAATAGTAAAACAAGCAAACAAAAAATAAACCTGATTAAAAAATTGGCAGAGAAACTTAATAGATATTTTCTCAAAGAGGACATGAAAAGGGCCAATAGGCACATGAAAAGGAGATTGACATGACTAATCATGCTGCTGCTGCTGCTGCTAAGTCACTTCAGTCGTGTTCAATTTTGTGCGACCCCATAGATGGCAGCCCACCAGGCTCCCCCGTCCCTGGAATTCTCCAGGCAAGAACACTGGAGTGGGTGGCCATTTCCTTCTCCAATGCATGAAAGTGAAAATTGAAGTGAAGTAGCTCAGTCGTGTCTGACTCTTAGTGACCCCATGGACTGCAGCCTACCAGGCTCATCCACCCATGGGATTTTTCTAGGCAAGAGTACTGGAGTGGGTTGTCATTGCCTTCTCCGTGAATAATCATGAGGGAAATATAAATCAAAACTACAGTGAGATATCACCTCACATCTGTTAGAATGACTGTCATCAAAAAGACAATAAATAGCAATTGCTGGTAAGCGTGCAAACAAATGGGAACCCTGTGCACTGTTGGTGGATATACAGATTGGTCCAGCCACTATGAAGACAGTATGGAGGTTCTTCAAAATATTAAAACAGAGTGAACATGTGATTCAAAAATCTCATTTCTGGATATATATATGCGAAAGAGTTGAAATCAGGATTCAAGAGATATCTGCATTTCTATGTTCACTGTATCGTTATTCACAAGAGCCAATAGATGGAAGCAACCTAAGTGTTCATCAACAGATGACAGTTAAAGAAAATGTGGTATATACATGCAATGAAATATGATTCAGTCTTGAAAAAAATTAAAAAAACCCTTCCATATGCAACATGACTGAACCTAGGGGACATTATGCTAAGTGAGATAGCCAGACACAGGATAAATACTACACATTACTACTTTTATGAGGAATCTAAAATAGTCAAACTCATAGAAGCAGAATGTATCATGGTGGTTGCAAGGCATGGGGGAGTGGGAAACAGGGAAGTGTAAATCAAATGGTACAAAGTTTTGGTTATGTAAGAATAAGTCCTAGAGATCTAATGTACAGTATAGCACCTATAGTTAACAATACTGTATTGCACAGATAAACATTTGCTAAGAGGGTAGGTCTCATGCTATATTTTAAAAATAAGCCAAAGCCCACCAAACAAAAAGAATGACTAAGGAGTGAGAAGGAAGTTTTGGAGGTGATACTTATCCCTTGATTGTGGTCAGGTTTCAGAAGTGTATAAATAGATCTCTAAACTTATCAAGTTGTACACATTAAATATGTCCAGTTTCTTATATATCAACTATACCTAAATAAAGATGTTTGAAAATTGAATTAGGTGCATCCTGTGTGTTTACTGTACTGCAGAAATAGACTACTTTTTAAAAGGCTATCTTTAGCTTTAAGCAAGGATGTTATAAACCGTTTATGGTAACTCTTTAAATATATAAGTATTTTCTTTAGATTATTTCAATAAATATAGTTCATTTGTTTTTATAAAAGGGCTCAGTTTTGGATTGAGAAAATCTATGCAGGCGTGTTAAGTTGCTTCAGTCGTGTTCATCTCCTTGCAACCCTTTGTACTGCAGCAATCAGACTCCTTATTCTAATTTTTGTTTGGCTACAGACTTATTGCCATGATCTGGGAGAAATCTAGATTCCCTAAACTTCATTCATTCACTGAATATACTTTTTAGTGATTGCTGTGCATGCCAGATCTTCTCCTGGGCACATCAGACATGTTTTTTTCATGTGTAAAATGTGGAGACATAATTAGGATGTATTCAAGGGGTCATTCAGCTTTAAAATGAAGAATCTGGGATAAAATTCACCATTTTTCTTCACAAGGATTAAAGAGGCAGCTTGGATTTTCTCTGGAGAGCTGAACTGCAATCAGATATTTGAGAAAAGATGTGAACGAAAGTAATAACTCCCTTAGAATTGCTAAAGGTCCTTTGATGATTGTAATGGAAAATGAGTCAAATGGCATTTGGAGCTTGAGGGAGAAGTTTAGTGGAGAAGGTGTACCCTAGGGCTCACTCTTACACGGAACAATAACAAATTGCTAAGAGTCATCACAGCAACAAGAGCAGTGGCAGATGCAGCTTTGGCACATTCTGAATACACTGTACCTGGAGAAGTGGATTCAGAATGAGTGACCCCCTCCCCCACAGGCCCACACCCACCCTGGAGAAGTGGAATCAGAATGAGTGAAGCAACACACACACACACACACACTAGAGAGTGGGCAAGCAAGCCTAATATGACCACTCTCTACGGAAGATGCCTAGGCCTCTAAAGATCCCCTCCCCATGTGTGGTGGGCCTGTTTGCCAGTTGTATTAACTTCTCCAGGTGCACTTTTCAGGTGTGCTAAGTCGCTTTAGTTGTGTCCAACTCTTTGCGACCCTATGGACTGTAGCCCACCAGGCTCCTCTGTCCATGGCATTATCCAGGCAAGAATACTGGAGCGGGTTGCCATTTCCTTCTCCAAGGGAACTTCCCTGACACAGAGATCACACTCAGGTCTTTTATGTCTCCTGTATTGGCAGGCTAGTTCTTGACCACTAGCACCACCATGACATTTTCCAAGACTTAGGTGAATATTTCTGTACAGTTGGCTGCTATTTAGGAACATGCCATGTAGTCATAGAACCTCCTGCTCCTCACCTGATGGTGACATAGAGCTATTCTTATATTCTGTCTGTGGTATTCCAGAAGGTATTTTAAAGAGCACTGTGATAAGTAGTAATCAGTTAAATCAATGCTAATCCTTAGAAAACTAGCCAATCTGATCACATGGACCACAGCCTTGATTTAACTCAATGAAACTACACCATGTCATGTGGGGCCACCCAAGACGGACGGGTCATGGTGGAGAGGTAAGACAAATGTGGCCCACTGGAAAAGGGAATGGCAAACCACTCCCATATTCTTGCCTTGAGAACCCCATGAACAATATGAAAAGGCAAAAAGATAAGACACTGAAAGATAAACTCCCCAGGTCAGTAGGTGCCCAATATGATACTGGAGATCAGTGGAGAATTAACTTCAGAAAGAATGAAGGGATGGTGCCAAAGCAAAAACAACACCCACTTGTGGATGTGACTGGTGATCAAAGCAAGGTCTGATGCTGTAAAAAGCAATACTGCATAGGAACCTGGAATTTTAGGTCCATGAATCAAGGTAAACTGGAAGGGGTCAAACAGGAGATGGCAAGAGTGAACGTCGACATTCTAGGAATCAGTGAACTAAAATCAACTGGAGTGGGTGAATTTAACTCAGATGACCATTTTATCTACTTCTATGGGCAAGAATATCATAGAAGAAATGGAATAGCCATCATAGTCAACAAAAAGTCTTAAATGTAGTTCAGTTCAGTTCAGTCGCTCAGTCATGTCTGACTCTTTGTGACCCCATGAATCACAGCACGCCAGGCCTCCTTGTCCACACCAACTCCCGGAGTTCACTCAAACTCATGTCCACAGAGTTGGTGATGCCATCCAGCCATCTCATTCTCTGTCGTTCCTTCTCCTCCCGCCCCCAATCACTCCCAGCATCAGAGTCTTTTCCAGTGAGTCAACTTGTCGCATGAGGTGGCCAAAGTATTGGAGTTTCAGCTTCAGCATCAGTCCTTCCAATGAACATCCAGGACTGATCTGCTTTAGAATGGACTGGTTGGATCACTTTGCAGTCCAAGGGACTCTCAAGAGTCTTCTCCAGCACCACAGTTCAAAAGCATCAATTCTTCGGCGATCAGCTTTCTTCACAGTCCAACTCTCACATCCATACATGAGTACTGAAAAAAAACCATAGCCTTGACTAGACAGACCTTTGTTGGCAAAGTAATATCTCTGCTTTTTGATGTGCTGTCTAGGTTGGTCATAACTTTCCTTCCAAGGAGTAAGGGTCTTTGAATATTATCATGGCTTCAATCGTAATATGCAGCGATCTTGGAGCCCAAAAACATAAAGTCATCCACTGTTTCCACTATTTCCCCTTCTATTTGCCATGAAGTGATGGGACTGGATGCCATGATCTTAGTTTTTTGAATATTGAGCTTTAAGCCAACATTTTCACTCTCCTCTTTCATGAAGAGGCTCTTTAGATCTTCACTTTCTGCCATAAGGGTGGTGTCATCTGCATATCTGAGGTTATTGATATTACTCCCAGCAATCTTGATTCTAGCTTGTGGTTCTTCCAGCCCAGCATTTCTCATGATGTACTCTGCATATAAGTTAAATAAGCAGGGTGACAATATACAGCCTTGACGTACTCCTTTTCCTATTTGGAACCAGTCTGTTGTTCCATGTCCAGTTCTAACTATTGCTTCTTGACCCACATACAGGTTTTTCAATAGGCAGGTCAGGTGGTCTGGCATTCCCATCTCAATCAGAATTTTCAACAGTTTATTGTGATCCACAATCAAAGGCTTTGGCATAGTCAATAAAGCAGAAATAGATGTTTTTCTGGAACTCTCTTGCTTTTTCCATTATTCAGTGGATGTTGGCCATTTGATCTTTGGTTCCTCTCCCTTTTCTAAAATCAGCTTGAACATCTGGAAGTTCAGAGTTCACGTGTTGCTGAAGCTTGGCTTGGAGAATTTTGAGCATTACTTTGCTAGCGTGTGAGATGAGTGCAATTGTGCAATAGTTTGAACACTCTTTGGCATTACCTTTCTTTGGGATTGGAATGAAAACTGATCTGTTCCAGTCCTGTGGCCACTGCAGAGTTTTCCAAATTTGCTGACATATTGAGTGCAGCACTTTCACAGCATCATCTTTCAGGATTTGAAATAGCTCAACTGGAATTCCATCACCTCCACTAGCTTTGTTAGTAATGATGCTTTCTAAGGCCCACTTGACTTCACATTCCAGGATGTCTGTCTAGGTGAGTGATCACACCATCGTGATTATCTGGGTCATGAAGATCTTTTTTGTACAGTTCTTCTGTGTATTCTTGCCACCTCTTAATATCTTCTGCTACTGTTAGGTCCATACCATTTCTGTCCTTTATCGAGCTCATCTTTGCATGAAATGTTCCCTTGGTATCTCTAATTTCTTGAAGAGATCGCTAGTCTTCCCCATTCTATTGTTTTCCCCTATTTCCTTGCATTGATTGCTGCGGAAGACTTTCTTATCTCTCCTTGCTATTCTTTGGAACTCTGCATTTAAATGGGTGTATCGTTCCTTTTCTCCTTTGCTTTTGTCTTCTCTTCTTTTCATAGCTATTTGTAAGGCCTCCTCAGACAGCCATTTTGCTTTTCTGCATTTCTTTTTCTTGGGGATGGTCTTAATCCCTGTCTCCTGTAGAATGTCATGAACCTCCATCCATAGTTCATCAGGCACTCTATCAAATCAAGTCCCTTAAATATATATGTCGCTCCCACTGTATAGTCATAAGAGATTTGATTTAGATCATACCTGAATGGTCTAGTGGTTTTCCCCACTTTCTTAAATCTAAGTCTGAATTTCACAAAAAGGAGTTCATGATTTGAGCCACAGTCAGCTCCCAGTCTTGTTTTTGTTGACAGTATATAGCTTTTCCATCTTTGGCTGCAAAGAATATAATCAATTTGGTTTCAGTGTTGACCATTCTGTGATGTCCATGTGTAGACTCTTTTCTTGTGTTGTTGGAAGAGGGTGTTTGCTATGGCCAGTGCATTCTCTTGTGAGAACTGTATAAGCCTTTGCCCTGCTCCATTCTGTACCCCAATACCAAATTTGTCTGTTACTCCAGGTGTTTCTTGACTTCCTACTCTTGCATTCCAGTCCCCTATAATGAAAAGGACATCTTTTTGGGGTGTTATTTCTAGAAGGTTTTGTAGGGCTTCATAGAACCATTCAACTTCAGCTTCTTCAGCGTTACTGGTTGGGGCATAGAGTTGGATTACTGTGATATTGAATAGCTTGCCTTGGAGAAACCATTGGACAGAGATCATTCTGCCGTTTTTGAGATTGCATCCAAGTACTCCATTTCAGACTCTTTTGTTGACTATGATGGCTACTCCATTTTCTAAGGGATTCCTGCCCACAGTAGTAGATATAATGGTCATCTGAGTTAAATTCACTCATTCTAGTCCATCTTAGTTTGCTGATTCCTTGAATGTTGACATTGACTCTTGCCATCTCCTGTTTGACCTCGACCAATTTGCCTTGATTCGTGGACCTAACATTCTAGGTTCCTATGCAATATTGCTCTTTATAGCATCAAACTTTGCATCTATCACCAGTCCCATCTACAACTGGGTGTTGTTTTGCTTTGGCTCCATACCTTCATTCTTTCTGGAGTTATTTTCCCACTGATCTCTAGTATCATATTGGACATCTACCGACCTGGGGAGTTCATCTTTCAGTGTCCTATCTTTTTGCCTTTTCATACTTTATCTTTGTATATGCAATTCTGCTGTATTCAGATATTCTGATTTATTTAACCCTTCTTTTCTGAATGGATACCTGAGCTCTTTCCAGGTTTAGTCCAATATTCCAGGATGTGAATATTCTTGGGAGCATGCATTCTGACACATATTTACCAAACATTTTTCTAATGTGTAGGAATGGAATTTCTGGGTCAAAATATAGGAATATTTCCATTTTATCAGAAAATGTTTTCCAAATTCGTTACAGTTACTTATACCCTCACCAGTAATAGATCAAATTTCAGACTGTTCCAGTCTTACCAACATTTAGTTTTATCAGATATTCTAATTTTCTGTCAGTCTCTGTATTTATATCTAATGGTTATTTTAATTTGAATTGCCAGTTATATTTGAATTTTTTTCTTGCTCAGTGCCTGTTCAAGTCCTTGAGTCCTTTTTCTAATATACTGTCTATACTTTTCTTATTGATTTTTGTAATTAAATTTTATTTTAAGATGATTATAGATTCAAAATAGTATAATATGAAGAAATCCTATTCTCTCATTAACCATTTTCTCCAATGATAATATCCTGCTTAACTTGTGTAATATCACAGTCAGTAAATTGACATTGATAAAAAATTCAGTGATATTCAGATTTGTCATTTTATATGTACTCATATCTGTGTATATGTTCTTAGGTGTTTATATTTAGTTATTTGCAATTTTGTCATATGTAAAATTTGTGTTTTCTACTGCCACAGCAAGAAATGACACAGTTCTATCTTCAGATGGATTCCTACTGTTGCCCTTTTATACCCACACCCACCTTCCCTCTTACCCCTCCCCACTCCTCCACATACACTTTCTCTGAAAACCATTACAGCTAATCCTAGAACAACACAGGTTTCAACTATTCAGGTTTATTTATATACTGTTTTTTTTTTTTTAATGGTTAAGATCACAGTACTGCATGATCTACCGTTGATTGAATCTATGGATGGGGAACCATAGGTACGGAGGAACCTCAGACATGAAGAAACTGTGGATACTAGGTGCCTGGAATACAGAGGGTCTACTTTAATTATATGGTGTATTTTTTATTAGAGAGAGGGTCAGCATCACTAAACTCATCTGAACTACACATCTATAATTTTGCCATCCTCAAGGATGTTATATGGATGGAATAATACAGAATGTACTCTTCTGGTACTGGCTTTTTTAAAATTCATTTTTAATTGAAGGATAATTGCTTTACAGTATTGTGTTGGTTTCTACCAAACATCAGCATGAATCAGTCATAGGTTTACCCATGTTCTCCCCCACTTGAACATCCATCCCACTTCGATCCCCATCCCACCCCTCTAGGTTGTTATGGAACCCTGGTTTGAGTTCCCTGAGTCATAAAGCAAATTCCCCTGGCTATCTATTTTACATACTGTAATGTATGTTTCCATGTTACTCTCTCCATACATACCACCCTCTCCTTCCTCCCCACCCCCTAGCTCTGCCCACAGATCTGTTCTTAACGTCTGTGTCTCCACTGTTGCTCTGCAAATAGGTTCATCAGTACCATCTCTAGATTCCATATATATGTTTTAGTATATGATATTTGGTTTTCTCTTTCTGACTTACTTCACTCTGTAAAATAAGCTCTATGTTCATCCACCTCATTAGGACTGACTCAAATGCATTCCTTTTTATGGCTCAGTAATATTTCATTGTATATATGTATCATAGTTTCTTTATCCATTCTTCTGTTGATTTTTTCACAGCCTAATTCTCTGGAGATTCATCCTACTTGCTGTCTAATTATTTCTTTTAATGCAAATGTACCCACCAGACTGTGGCATTCCCTTCTGAGTTTTCTCCTTTGTGATTCAGCATTATATTTTTCCAATACCATAACTCAGAACCATTAGCAGTTTACATACACCTCCTTCTTTGCTTTGGGGTATAATGACTACATTTTCCCCCTCATCCCTAAGTCATAGCACTTTAAGATACTGTCACACCTTTGTGTGTATCACTTTCTGTTAGTGACCCAGAAGACTGAGAATCTAATTTGGATTTAGTGAATGCCCTTTAAGGCAAGGTCATTCATGTATACATTTGGAATGAAAATTTGGAAAAAGCATTTTTTATAAGTCCCTCAAAATGAGATAAGGTTACCTGATTAATGTAATTGCTATTCTAAAATAGGTTTTTCTGTTTCTTCCTTCTCAAAGATTTTAATTCATTAAACTATAGTTTTCAATTAACTGCCTTTCATTGAACCTAGATTCCATGACTTTTATTTGCCTTTTCTTCCATTGTTATCTTGTATTTATTTGACCTGCCTCTTGAGAAACCTGTATGCAGGTCAGGAAGCAACAGTTAGAACTGGACATGGAACAACAGACTGGTTCCAAATAGGAAAAGGAGTACGTCAAGGTTGTATATTGTCACCCTGCTTATTTAACTTATATGCAGAGTACATCATGAGGAAGGCTGGGCTGGAAGAAGCACAAGCTGGAATCAAGATTGCTGGGAGAAATATCAATAACCTCAGATATGCAGATGACACCACCTTTATGGCAGAAAGTGAAGAGGAACTCAAAAGCCTCTTGATGAAAGTGAAAGAGGAGAGTGAAAAGTTTGGCTTGAAGCTCAACATTCAGAAAACAAAGATCATGGCATCTGGTCCCATCACTTTATGGGAAATAGATGGGGAAACAGTGGAAACAGTGTCAAACTTTATTTTTTTGGGCTCCAAAATCACTGCAGATGGTGATTGCAGCCATGAAATTAAAAGACACTTACTCCTTGGAAGGAAAGTTGTGACCAACCTAGATAACATATTAAAAAGCAGAGACACTACTTTGCCAACCAAGGTCCGACTAGTCAAGGCAATGGTTTTTCCCGTGGTCATGTATGGATGTGAGAGTTGGACTGTGAAGAAAGCTGATCGCCGAAGAATTGATGCTTTTGAAATATGGTGCTGGAGAAGACTCTTGAAAATCCCTTGGACTGCAAGGAGATCCAACCAGTCCATTCTAAAGGAGATCAATCCTGGGTGTTCATTGGAAGGACTGATGCTAAAACTGAAACTCCAATATTTAGGCCACCTCATGTGGCAAGTTGACTCACTGGAAAAGACTCTGATGCTGGGAGTGATTGGGGGCGGGAGGAGACAGGGACGACAGAGAATGAGATGGCTGGATGACATCACCGACTCGATGGACAAGGATTTGAGTGAACTCCGGAAGTTGGTGATGGACAGGAAGGCCTGGCGTGCTGTGGTTCATGGGGTCGCAGGGATTCGGGCACGACTGAGCGACTGAACTGAACTGAACTGATGAGTAAAACAGTACTAAAGATAAACATTAATTAAAATAAAATTCTATAGGTCCTGAGATATTTAGGAATAATAGAAGTATTGTTTTGCATTCACTTTATTTCTTAACTCATTAAGACATTTCTAATTTGTTTCCCAGTTTTTAGAGTTAGCATAGTGCCTGACATATCATTAAAGTGTGATTAAAGAGTGAATTATATTTCTAGGTTTTTTGTTTGTTTGTTTATTGTTTAACCTGAAGTTAGAGTTGCAAAAATGAAGTGTACCTTGATTGGCACAAACTCTGCATCTTGCTATCAACAAGTTAAGAGGCATCCCAAGACCATCAAAACCTAAAGATTAGAAATTGAAATGGAATGTAAACTAGATGACAGAAAATCTTCTGAAGCAACACAGGCACTAACCTTTAAAACTTTAAGAGAACAAAGGTGCAAACCTCCTTATTAGCCTCCTCATTTAAAAGTCTAATTGCCCTCTTATCATATCTACACACTTACACATAAACACACAATTAGTCACAGGGTACTTGGAGGTACTTGAGAGAGCTTGATAGGGATTTCGGGACAGAATTCCTTCAGTGCGTTCTAATGTGCTAACAGCTGCGACACATTGATCATTGATGGCAGGAGCTTGAAGGCACGCTAGGGATCATCTTCTCAATCCCTCAATGATAAAGATGAGAAAAAATGAGATTGAGGTAAGGTTGTTGACTTAGTCAATGTTCTCCAGCTCGGTGGTGGCGGAACCAAGTTCAGATCTCAGTGTTGTTGTCAGTGTTGATCTATTCGACACAAATCAGGGAAAACACTTTGTCTACTTGGTCAGCAAATTTGAACTGGTCACCTATGCCGCACTGGACAGTTTGCTGGGCATTGTATGTGCAGAGGTGGATAAGATGAATTCTCACTGTGAAACTTGCTGGTTTCTGGAGGGTTAGACAAGTAATAAGATATATTACTGTAGACTATGTTAAGTGCTACCACAGGGACATGGATAAAATGCTGAGAAATCATTGAGGAGAGATTCTCCAAACAGTTTATTGCAGTGCATTTCTCATGTCCCTCCAGGTCACTGGACATTTCTTGCAAGGCAGCTGTGGTGAGAGGGGATATGTCACATAACCTACTCTGGACTTGACAGAAATGACCTGACTGTTCAAGGTGATACTAGCTCCATTACTGTACATAGACCTGTGGTTAATGATTGCTTTTGATTTGATTGTTTAAGAAGCACTGAAAGAATGATTCCTAATAATGGGTTCCGATATGTATACAAAGATGTAGAACTATTTGGATGTTTGACAAAGGAAAAATCTAAAAAGAAAAGATATTTCACTTTTGTAAGATGGCAAATGGAGGATTCCCACATGCACCTGAGAGTAGTTTTTCAGCTTTGATTCCAAGATGCAATATACAACATCTTTATTTGCCCATGATTTTTTTTTTTTTTTTTTGCTAGAACACAGTTCACATGAAAGAACTATGATCCTGCCCTATGTATCTCCTTTCCTTTGGTACCCTCAGGCAGCTGGAACCAGATACACTGCTCTTCAGCTTTCTTTATCTGCACTAAGGTCACTTTGAAAAATATTCACTCATACACTTCCATTTCCCCTCATTTCTATGTTCCAGCCACGGACAATTTCAGAGCCTGTGTTAGAATTCTTCAGCTTACCTCTGACCTCAGCTACGGTTACAGTGAACAGTTCTGAGGACCTTGACAGCATCCTATCTCAAATATCCTCTGTGCCTCTCCCCAAGGCCTTGGAGTCTTGCCCAGTTTGTGTGCAGGTACCATGGAAATATTGGGAAGTTAAGACCTGTAGGCAAACCGTCAACCAATTCAGAATTTTAATGCCTCAGCTTCTTAACTTTTGGTGGGCAAATTCTAAGAAGAAGTACCTTACAAGTTCCCAGACCAGTTGCATCCCAGTTGGCCATAGTGATAAGCAGTTCTGTAATGACCCTGCTGTTGTTCGTTGTTTATCCTCCTACTTTTCACTCTTGCTCCTTTACTGTGGGCGATCCCCATGATCAACTCCCAAATAAACTACCTATACTACTCACATCCTTGTCTCAAACTTTGCTGTAGACCCAAGCTAGGGCATTTCAAAATTCTGAACTCTTTCTTTTTTAAGATTATTTATTCGTTTATTTTTGGCTGTGCTGGATCTTCATTGCTGTGTGGGCTTTTCTCTAGTTGCTGCCAGTTGTGGGCCTACTTTCTAGTTGTGATGCACAGGCTTCTTATGTCAGTGACTTCTCTTGTTGCAGAGCACAGGCTCTAGGCACACAGGTTTTAGCAGTGGGAGTTCCTGGACTCTAGAGCACAGGCTCAGTAGTTGTGCATGGGCTTAGTCGCTTTGTAGCACATGGGCTCTTCCTGAGTCAGGGATTGAACCCCTGTCTCCTGCATTGGCAGGTGGGATTCCTTTACCACTGAGCCACCAGAGAAGCATTGAACTCATTTTCTAATCATCACCTCTAGCCTTGGTCAACATGTGATCATTATACTTTGACAGTAGGAAAAGCTTTGTTCTGGAACTAAGTCATTGGCATGTATTCTATATAAAATTATTAAACTGTTTCATGTCTAAAATTTTCTAACCAGTACATTAAAAATAATGGTATACTAAATCTGTTCAGTGATGTAGTAAATGGGCAAAGCTAGCTGGGCAAATAGACCAAGAAAGTGTATAAGCTGAGCTGAAATGCTTCTTTCTGCACTAAATTTTGCTTCTCTGGAAGGTTTATTGGAGAGAGTGAGAATGTATGACATGTTCGCAGTAGGTCCACTCATATTACTGTCCAGAGTTTATTGTTACCAGCTGTTTCCTTAGGAACTGTCAGTTTTAGGTAAAAGGCTTACTTCCTTATTATTTTCTTCTTCATTCTCCCTAGTTATAAAAATAACAAATATTTATTAGAAAATGTAAAATACTCATAAAACTATAAAGAAGAAAATCATGTATAATTTCATATCCCATGTTGTTCTTTAGTCACTAAGTCGAGTCCAACTCTTTTGTGATCCCATGGAATGTAGCCTACCAGGCTCCTCTGTCCATGGGATTCTCTAGGCAAGGGTACTGGAGTGGGTTGCCATGCCCTCCTGCAGGGGATTTTCCCCATCCAGGGATCGAACCCAGGTTTCCTGAAATGCAGGCGGGCTCTTTACCATCTGAGCCACCTGGGGATCCTTTCATATTCCATGAGTGAGTGAGAGTAAAGTCACTCAGTCGTGTCCAACTCTTTGCGACCCTATGGACTGTAGCCTACCAGGCTCCTCCATCCATGGGATTTTCTAGGCAAGAGTACTGGAGTGGGCTGCCATTTCCTTCTCAGGGGATCTTCTCAACCCAGGGATCAAACCTGGGTCTCCCACACTGCAGGCAGACATTTTACTTGTCTGAGCCACCAGGGAATTCCTATCCCATAGTTAATCACTAATACTATGTTACTAAATGCCCTTTCAGTCCTGAGAAGGTGAATAGAAGGAAATAGTAGAGGTAGGGAGGAGGAAAGAGAACAGGCTATATTTCTACCTCATTTTTGTCATATTATTTCTAGCTTATTTCTGTCATATTTTTCTTACTTAGCATCATCTTATGTCATTAATAAAATCTTATCATTAGCATCTTTTTAAAAGACTAAAATTTTTCTGCTATTAAATTTTCTAATTTGGCATTATTACAATAACACTGGAGAAAATATATTTTATATATAAATACACAAAACTGATATTTCTTACATAGAGTCCTGGAAATGGGAAAAATGGGTAAAAGAGCATGTGTATGTATAGTGATCTTGATGCTTACTGCCCAAATATTCTATAGGTTTTATGATTTATACTTCCTTATAGAGCTGGCTTCAAGAGTATGTGACCTGTGTGGTTTTAAAGGGATCCGTGCTTAGAACCCCTTACATTTCTTAATGCTCCTTAGTGAAATTCTTAATGATTTTAATGGAAGAGACCCTCATTTTCATTTCATGCAAGTTATATGGCTGGTACCGCTTCCATGAGAAAACAGGGAGAAACATCATGTAAAATGTGTTTTGTAATGGGAGACATAGAAAGATACATGAGAACAAAGATTCAAATGGGAATCTTTTTTTTTTTTAACCATTTTTTTTTTCTTTATTCTCTGTTTCTTATTTGGGGATTGTCTCTATAGATCCCATCAGGTTTTATTGATGTTGTTTGTTTTTGTGTCACACCCATGGGGAAGATTAAATTGTTTTAGCTAAGTCTACTCAAGAGCTGCAGATGAGTCTGATGAGATAAGATGAAGCCATTTCCTCCCTTGGTTGTGTTTGTGCTAGCATGGGAATATACCACTATTTCAAACAGTTGAGTAGCAATTGCTCCTGTGCTAACAGTTAATTTTAGTTTTGTGAGATGGAAAATAATACCACATTCATAAGTATAACTTTGTCTTAAAAGACAATCTTGAGCCTGGTATTTTAAAACAACAAAAACAAGAAGATAAAAACCAATATCATCAAAAGAACAGGCCCAAAAGAATAAATTAAGAAAAATCTATATATTTATATCCATATCTATATTATCTATTTCTGTCTTTTTCTAGTTACTATTTTTAGTACACTAACAATTTTTGGAAAAGGTCAACTTTCATTCCAATACCTAAAAAAGCAATGCCAAAGAATGCTCAAATTACTGTACAATTGCACTCATTTCACATGCCAGCAAGATTTTGCTCAAAATCCTTCAAGCTATGTGAAGGATTCAGCAGCATGTGAAATGAGAAATTCCAGATGTATAAGCTGTATTTAGAAAAGGCAGAGGAACCAGAGATCAAATTGCCAACATATGTTGGATAGTAGAAAAAGCAAGAGGATTCCAAACAAACATCTACTTCTGCTTCATTGACTATGCTAAAACCTTTGACTGTGTGGATCACAACAAACTATGCAATATTCTTAAAAAGATGGCAATACCAGACCACTTACCTGCCTCCTGAGAAACCTGTATGCATGTTAAGAAGCAACAGTTAGAATCAGACATGGAACAACAGACTGGTTCCAAATCAGGAAAGGAGTGCATCAGGGCTGTATACAGTACCCTGCTTATTTAACTTATAAACAATGTACATCATGCAAAATGCTGGGCTGGATGAAGCACAAGCTGGAATCAAAATTGCCAGGAGAAATATCAACAACCTCAGATATGCAGATGATACCACTTAAATGCCAAAAATGAAGAGGAGCTAAAGAGCCTCTTGATGAAGGTGAAAGAGGAGAGTGAAAAAGCTAGCCTGAAACTCAACATTCAAAAAACTAAGATCATGGGATCTGGTCCTATTGCTTCATGGCAAATAGATGGGGAAAATGTGGAAACAGTGTCAGGTTTCATTTTCTTGGGCTCCACAATCAATGTGGACAGTGACTGCAGCCATGAAATTAAAAGATGCTTGCTCCTTGGAAGAATAGCTATGTCAAACTTGGACAGCATTTTAAAAAACAGGACATCCACTTTGCCGACCAAGGTTCATATAGTCAATGCTATGGTTTTTTCCAGTCATCAGGTGTGGATGTGAGATTTGGACCAGAAAGGAGGCTGGGTGCCAAAGAATTGACACTTTTGAACTGTGGTGCTGAAGAAGACTCTTGAGAGTCCCTTGGACTGCAAGGACATCAAATCAGTCAATTCTAAAGGAAATCAACCCTGAATATTCATTGGAAGGACTGATGCTGCAGCTGAAGCTCCAATAATTTGGCCCCCTTATGGGAATAGGCAACTCATTGGAAAAGACCCTGATGCCGGGGAAAATGGAGGGCAAGAGGATAAGGGGGTGACAGAGGATGAGATGGTTGGATGGCATCATTGACTCAGTGGACATTAGTTTGAGCACACTTGTGGAGATAGAGAAGCCTGACATGCCGCACGCAGTCTATGGGGTCACAAAGTGTTGGACACGACTTAGCAACTGAACAACAACAACAAATAATTTTAGAGTAGTTTGGTAAGCTTTTTCATCTTTAAACATATTTTATGCTTTATTAAAAATACTTTAGGCTATTTTCCAAATATTACTTTAGCCAGTTTTGTATGCCCTGATTATTGGCAACGTTTTTAAACTTTAATAATTTATGTGAAAGTGCAAATGAATTACATTTTTCTCCAGTTGTTCAGCTTAATGGATTATCTTCAATGATTTTAGATTCTTTCACCATTCTATGACGTACATGACAGGCACATGACAGACCTTTTCTTGCTGGCATTTTATAATTCATTTTCTTTCACATATACTGAGGTATTTTTCAGGACTTTCAATTGCAAGTTCTTGAACTCAAATAAGCATAAGCTAAAATTAGGTAAAACCGTGGTTCATGGAAGAATTTATGCTTCGCCCTTGTGTGTTTATATTCATGTATTCTGAGAGTTATGGTGTGCTCTTGTGTTGACAACACCACCAAGGAAGCGACGCTGGCAAATAAAATAGCATTCTCACTTCACTGTGCAGTCCAAGCCCAGCATTATTTTCTTCCAGGAGTTATACTGAGATTACACATGCTTTCAATCATGGATTCAAGAATTACAAGACAAAAAAGGATCAAATGATGATGATGCCCACTCTTTTTTTTTAACTTTTTATTTTGTTTCGGAGTATAGCCAATTAACAACGTCATGATAGTTACAGGTGAACAGTAAAGGGACTCAGCCATACATATACATGTATCCATTCTCCCCTAAACTCCCAATCAACCACTATTCTTGAAGTAGCATTGATTATTTCATGTAAAAACTACTTAAATGTAAATGCAAAAATATACTTAATAAATATAGCCCAGTATGTACTGTTGTCCTCGTTTGAAAATTAACTTAAAATAAATGAAACCAAAATAACTTAAAGACTGATATTTAGCAACTTGACAAAAGTCACCTTAAAGCACATAAAATTTAACATATACTGCTGTTTACTGAAAAAAAAAATGTTTTAAGATAAGTGATATAGAACCATAGTAAAATTGACCAGTTCATTAGAGAACTGTTAATCAACACATAACTGGCTAAAATATATTTAAAGTTATTTAGAAATTAAAAAGAAAAGGAATCTCCCCAAATTCCAAAAAATGGGAAAATTATTGTACAACTGTCTTATCTTACTTTAATGTTACAATTATATAAAAACCAGTGATGGGGAAAATTTATTTTTAACTGATTTAACGTTTTTACCAATTTCATTTTAATCACCCCATTTGCACTCATTGAACACAAGCAGAAGGCTTAAAATTGACGAATGGCCGAGATAATGTATATTAAAATTTTCTGGAATATTAAAACTTGGCCTTCGTCTAGTTTAGTTTTCTGCTATTGCTGTTTGATGAAGTGATGCAATTCTCTCTCAGGATTTTTTTTTTGTCACCTGTTTGAAGCTATTGTAACTGTGGTTGGCTTGTCTATCCCCTCGTCCTCTTTGTTTTCACAGGTCTTCATAGAGCAGTTATATAGTATGTTATCTACATCACATTGTTTGGAGTGATATCTATGGATTATTAACCAAATACAGTGGTTCATGGGTGGAAATGTTGAGTCAAGTTTGTCTAGTATATATTTCTCACCATATCCAACAGCTTATAGTTTTCAGAAAAATTTTAAAATACTGCGTTAAAATGATCTTCCCCTATAATTTCAAGCAATCGTATGTCTTTAAAATGCTTTTTATAAATTTATTTATTTTTAATTGAAGTACAGTTGCTTTACAATATTGTGTTGGTTTCTGCCATACATCAACATGAATCAGTCATGGGTATACATATATCCCTTCTCTCTTGAAACTCCCTCCTGCCTCCCACCCTATCCCACACCTCTAGGTTGTCACAGAGCCCTGATTTGAGTTCCCTGAATTATAGAGCAAATTCCAACTGGCTATCTGTTTTATGTATGATAGTGTATATGTTTCCATGCTACTCTCTCCATTTGTCCCAACCTCTCCCTCCCCCACCCCATAAATCTGTTCTCTATGTCTGCATCTCCATTGCTGCCCTGAAAGTAGATTTATCAATACCATATTTCTAGATTCCATATATATACATTAACATGAGATATTTGTTTTTCTCTTTCTCAATTGCTTCATTCTGTATTATAGGCTATAGGTTCATTCACCTTTCTAGCACTGATTCAAATGCATTCCTTTTTATAGCTGACTAATATTCCATTTATATATGCATCATAACTTTATCCATTCATCAGTCCATGGATATCTAGGTTGTTTCCATGTCCTAACTATTGTAAATAGTACTATAATGAACATTGAGGCACATATTTCTTTTTTAGCTTTGATTTCTTCAGGGTATATGTCCAGTAGTGGGATTTTGGGGCATTTGGTAGTTTTATTCCTAATTTTATAAGGAAAATTCAAATTTTCTTCCATAGTGGCTGTATCAGTTTATACTCCCACTAACAGTACAAGAGAGTTCCCTTTCTCCACAGCCTCTACAGCATTTATTGTTTGCAGATTTTTTGATAATGGCCATTCTGACTGGTATAAGTTGATAGCTCATTGTAGTTTTGATTTGCATTTCTTTAATAATGAGCAATATTGAACATCTTTTCATGAGTGTATTAGCCACTTGTATATCTTTGGAGAAATGTCTGCTTAGGTCTTTTGCCCACTTTTTGATTGAATTTGTTTTTCTGGTATTGAGTTTCATGAGCTACTTGTATATTTTGAAAATTAATCCTTTGTTAGTTGCTTTATTTGCTATTATTTTCTCCCATTCTGAGGGTTGTCTTTTAATCTTGTTTACAGTTTCCTTTGTTGTGAAAAAACTTTTAAATTTAGCGAGGTCCCACTTGTTTATTTTTGCTTTTGTTTCCATTACTCTAATTGGTGGGTCATAGAGGATCTTGGGAGAAGGCAATGGCAACCCACTCCTGTGTTCTTGCCTGGAGAATCCCAGGGATAGGGGAGCCTGGTGGGCTGCCGTCTATGGGGTCGCACAGAGTCGGACACGACTGAAGCGACTTAGCAGCAGCAGCAGCAGAGGATCTTGCTGTGCTTTATGTTATACAGTGTTCTGCCTATAAGAGTTTTATAGTTTCTAGTCTTACATGATCATTGCTCACAGTGAACTTACCACGTGTAGAAAACTTCCTGGGTACACAAGCCTTGTGTCGAGAACTTTAGGAGTCTTTGTTTCTCTTGAGCCCCTTCACAGCCCAGTGAGGTCAAAACCATCAAGCTCCATTTAGTAGAGAAGGAAATGGCAATCCACTCCAGTATTCTTGCCTGGAGAATCCCATGGACAGAGGAGCCTGGCAGGCTACGGTCTATGGGGTCGCAAGAGTCAGATATGACTTAGCAACTAAACCACCACCACCACCCCACCAGTCTTACATTTAGGTCTTTAATCAATTTTGAGTTTATCTTTGTGTATGGTGTTCAGAAGTGTTTTAATTTCATTCTTTACATATAGCTGTCCAGTTTTCCCAGCAAAACTTATTGAAGAGACTATCTTTGCCCCATTATATATTCTTGCCTCCTTTGTCAATGATAAGGTGTCCATAGGTGCATGAGTTTATTCCTGGGCTTTCTATCTTGTTTCATTGATCTATATTTCGGTTTTTGTGCCAGTACCATATGATCTTGATGACTGTAGCTTTGTAGTATAGTCTGAAGTCAGGAAGGTTGATTCCTCCAGCTCCATTCTTCCTTAAGATTGCTTTGGCTATTTGGGGTCATTTGTGTCTCCATACGACTTGTGTAATTTTTTTCTTCTAGTTCTGTGAAAAATGCCACTGGTAATTTGATAGGAGCCACATTGTATCTGTAGATTGCATTACGTGTTATAGTCATTTTCACAATATTGATTCTTCCAACCCTGGAATACAGGAATATATTCCTTACAACCCAGGAATATCTCTCCATCTGTTTATATCATCTTTGATTTCTTTCATTGGTGTCTTACAGCTTTCTGTATGCAGCTCTTTTGTCTCCTTAGGTAAGTTTATTCCTATATATTTTATTCTTCTTGTTGCAAGTAAATGGGTTTGATTCCTTAATTATGCTTTCTGATTTTTGTTGTTAGTGTATAGGAATATAAATGGTTTCTGGTATTGATTTTATATGTTGCTACTTTATTAAATTCACTGATTAGCTGTAGTGACTTTCTGATAATACATTTAGAGTTTGCTATGTATAGTATTGGGCTTCCCTGTTGGCTCAGAGGTTAAAGCGTCTGCCTCCAATGCGGGAGACCCGGGTTTGATCCCTGGGTCGGGAAGATCCCCTGGAGAAGGAAATGGTAACCCACTCCAGTATTCTTGCCGGGAGAATCCCATGGACGGAGAAGCCTGGTAGGCTACAGTCCACGGGGTCGCAAAGAGTCGGACACGACTGAGCGACGGAACGGAACGGATGTATCAGTTCAGTTCAGTTCAGTTCAGTCGCTCAGTCGTGTCCGACTCTCCGCGACCCCATGAATCACAGCACGCCAGGCCTCCCTGTCCATCACCAACTCCCGGAGTACACTCAAACTCATGTCCACAGAGTCGGTGATGCCATCCAGCCATCTCATTCTCCGTCGTCCCCTTCTCCTCCCGCCCCCAACCTTTCCCAGCATCAGAGTCTTTTCCAGTGAGTCAACTCGTCGCATGAGGTGGCCAAAGTATTGCAGTTTCAGCTTTAGCATCAGTCCCTCCAATGAACATCCAGGATTGATCTCCTTTAGAATGGACTGGTTGGATCTCCTTGTAGTATAAGGGACTCTCAAGAGTCTTCTCCAACACCACAGTTCAAAAGCATCGATTCTTCGGCGATCAGCCTTCTTCACAGTCCAACTCTCACAACCATACATGACCACGGGAAAAACCATTGCCTTGACTAGACGGACCTTGGTTGGCAAAGTAATGTCTCTGCTTTTTAATATACTATCAAGGTTGGTCATAACTTTCCTTCCAAGGAGCAAGCGTCTTTTAATTTCATGGCTGCAATCAGCATCTGCAGTGATTTGGGCAAACATGGGTTTTACTTCTTTATTTCCAATCTAGATTCCTTTTTCTTCTCTGATTGCCATAGCTAGGACTTCCAAAACTATGTTGAATAATCATGGTGAGAATGGGCACCCTTGTCTAATTCCTGATCTTAGAGGGAATGTTTTCAATTTTGCACCATTGAGAATAATATTTGCTGTGGACTTGTCATATATGGCCTTTATTATGTTGAGGTAGGTTCCTTCTATGCCCATTTTTGAAGAGCTTTTTTTATCATAAATGGGTGCTGAATTTTTTCAAAGGCTTTTTCTGCATCTATTAAGATTATCATGTGGTTTTTAACCTTTCAATTTATTAATATGGTGTGTCACATTGATTGATTTGTGTGTATTGAAGAATCCTTGCATCCCTGGGATAAACCCGACTTGATCGTGGTGTGTAATTTTTCTAATGTGTTGCTGAAATCTATTTGCTAGAATTTTACTTAGAATTTTTGCATCTATATTCATCAGTGATGTTGGCCTGTAATTTTCTTTATTTCTTTTTTTTTTTTTTTGTGGTGTCTTTTTCTGGTTTTGGTATCAAGTTGATGGTTGCCTCACAGAATGAATTTTGATTTAAATTTCTTAAGCTTTTATTTTTAAATAAAATGTTCAGAATTCAGGCTTATGCTTCTGTATGGTGTATGGTGTAGATATACTTTTCTCTATTCAGCTCACTAAGTACAGTGGAAAATGCTGGACATTATATATAAGAAAAACATTAAAAGACTTGAAGATGGAGAAGAAGGCCAACTACCTAGTGATAACAGAGCCTGAGAGACAAAATAATGCTGGGTTTTGCTGATTTTCTTTTCTTCATATATTGTATTTGGAGCGGAAAATGCTAGCAACCCAGAAATGCCAAAGGGTGCAGGTTAAAAAAAAGGAGTTCCAACAAAGTCCGCTTTTTGTAGCCAGAAGACCAGGAAAGTTGTGGTCTAGCAAGACAGAAAACTTTCAGACAATAACCACTGTACTCTAGCAAAACGACAGTTGAGAAACCCTAAAATATGAACCTGGGCCCCATCTCCAGTCATGTTAACAAAGGCTGAGTGGGGAACTTAGACTTCCACATGTGGGAAGTTATAATAAGGTGCCCCTGCACCTTGCAAGCAAAGAAATAGACAGTCTCAGCAAAGAATACAAGATTTAATGAAGAAGTGGAATATAATGGAAGTTTTAGAATTGAAAATACAAACACCAAAAAATAAATTTCAGTGAGTGAGGTTTAATAGCAAAATGCAGGGATAAGGAACAGAAGTCAGTGACCTGGAAGATAGAAGAGGAAAAATTATCCAATCTGAAAAATTAAAGATACTCTGAAAAATTTGACAGAGTCTCAGATATGTGTGATAATGATGAGATCTAACAGTGTTATATCAGAGTTTCTCAGGGAGAAAAGAAAGAGCACTCCCAAACTAATGGTTGAAAACTCCCCAAATTTGGTAAGACATGAACCTATAGGATCAAGAAGCTGCTCTGATACAAAATAGATAACTAATTAGGACCTTCTATAACACAGGGAATTCTACCCAGTAGAATGTAAAAAGGAGTGAATATATGTGTATGTGTAACTGATTCACTTTTCTGTACACCTGAAACTAAGACAACATTATAAATTAACTATATACCAATAAAAGTGAAAAATAAATAAAAAGAAGCTGCTCTGAGCAAATGACTAAAAATAGGATAAATCTAAAGAAATCCTTAAGACACATAATAATTAAACTCCTAGAAATTAAAACAAAGAAACAATACTGATAGCCATTAGAGGAAAAATCACACCTTAGTTATAGAGGAAAGACAGTGAGAAAGACAGCAGCAATTTTGGTAATCCAGACTCAAGATGTTGAAGACCTGGCTTAAAGCAGTTGGCCAGGATTCTTGTCTATGGATCTCCAAATAATTATATTTCTACAAATGTTTTAAACTTGGGAGGTTGTTTACAATCCTAGACAAAATATAAATGAGAAGAAGTAGTGTTCTGGACCCATGGACCAAGGATCCATGGACCGAGGATGATCCTCCATGGACCGAGGATCCTGGTGGGCTACAGTCCATGGGGTCGTAAAGAGTCGGACACGACTGAGCGACTTCACTCAGGGTTCTGGAAGTCAGAATGACAGTGATTCATTTGGATTATTAAAATACTGGTTTTTACATTTTTCTTTGCCTTAGTCATGTGGATGCTTTACCTCAGAGAACTACTGAAAGGAGTGGACAAAGATAAAAGTAACTGGACTTTTTGTGATAACAGATTGCTTATATCTTGATTAACAGTCCTCCTTTCTGATGTGGCTTTGTCTCTTTTCCATATGGAGACTGAAGTGTCCCTCAGAGGTGATAGACAGTAGTCAGACATATTCACGTCTTTTTCTCATCATATCACTGGCATTTGTGTTCTTATCTCTACTGAATTCATCTGGTAGCAGTAGTTTCACTGGATTCTGAGTGCCTTGAGGACAGTGGCTTGACCGTGAATTCCTTAGTGTGATAGACAATGTGTGAGATGCAGTCAGTACTCAGTCAATGTTTGCAGAAAGCATGTACGTGTAAATATCAGAATAAATGAATGGGCTATTTGTATAACTCAATGCCCATTTTTTTCCCACAAAACCAAATCTGCATAAAATATAGCCTTTTTTTTTTTTTTGCTTTAACAAACTTGAGATATAGTATCATTTTTTTAAATTGTTTTACTTTTCAGACAATTTTGCTTTTCTAGACAATCTTGGCTTTGTAATCGGTGATTTCAAATTAATTAGTTTTGAGAAGCTATTGAAGCAGGTACAAGTAAAATAGGCATTGTATAATTTTTCAAGCAGTGAGGATTAGCACCTTGTTACATTTTCAGTTAGGGAAGACACTATTCATAATTATATAATCAAACAATAGCCTAATTGTGATACCTAAAGTATGTGATCTAGCTAACCTTAACCAAATTACTAAGCCTTATTTTCTATTATTTCATTATGTGAATTACAGAATTTGTCAGTTGCCACTGGTTAACAGCATAGATATTCTTTGATATGTTAATATAAAAGCTTTATAGAGATATAGTTAACATAGCATACAATTCACCCATTTAAAGTATATAATTCAATATATATATATATATATTAGTATTTGAAGAGTTGTACATATCCTAGTTTAATTCTAGAATATTTTATCACTGCACATTAGTGGTCACTCCATATTTCCCTCTTCACCCAGCTCTGGTCAACCACTAATTTGCTATTTGTATTCATGGATTTGCCTATTCTGAACATCTCATATAAATGGAATTATATAATCTATGGTCCTATTAAACTAGTTTCCATTTAGCATAAGGTTTTCAAGTTTCACGCTTATAGCATGTGTCAATATTTAATTTTGAACTAAGCCCTATGGAACAATATATTTTAGTCTAGTTAAGCCAATTATAGGATGAAAATCTCGAAGAATAGTCACTCTCAGCTAGAATCACCATAGTTTTACCTTTGTAGATAAAATTGCATCTAACTCTAGTTTCTAATATGTACTTTGAAGAAAATGTTGCCTCAAAAAAATGCTAAATTGGCAAGTAAATGAATGGATGGAAAAAAGTCAATGCTTAAGTCACCCATTTCAATCATCACTAGATTTCATAACATTAGACAGACAGGAGCCAATGAGTTTCTTGAAATATGCAGTCAGTGATTAAGAATACCAACGAATGTTGCATAATCAGCAACATTAGGGATGTAAAATTTTAACTAAGGAGTTTATAAATAGAAGAAAACAAAGAAATGACTTTTCCATTTCTTAACCATGAATGAGTAATAAACAAAACTGACAGAACTTGCCAAAGAGTCAAAACAGATGAGAGTAGACTGAAACTTACCCATAAACACCAGCAACTCTATTAATGTCTACTTTCAAGAATGGCATGCCAGAAAACCAGTTTGTCTTGATGAATACTGTGAGAACAGCTTGAATTTTCACAGTGAAGCTTCTATATCTGAATGGTCATTACATTTTTCATTTCCACACTCTAAGGGAAAATGGAAGGCAGAGCCAGCTGTGTGAAATAGCAGGACCACTGGGAGGTCAGTGAAACACAATTCGGATAAAATGAAAAACCTTCCAAACATTGCCAAGGATCTTCTTAAGCAGACATCTAATGAAACAATGATGCTTTCAAAAGAGAATAAAGGCTGATCTATGTTTGCAAGGGAATCAGGACTTACTATAAAATGAAAGTGTTGAAAGAAAGTCCTGCTAGTTTCAAATTTTCAGCAATTTCACACAGATATATTTTTGGTTTTCTAAGCAATGGTTGTACATTGAAATGTCAGATGTGCTGAGGGACGTTTCATGTTAGCTTTGTGGATGATTTGGCTGCCTTTTGTTATTTGCCTGGGGAGCAGAGGCTGAGTGGTGCAGTTAAGCTTAAAGGCAGCACTAATTTGCATGGAAAATCGGTGATCTTTGTCAAAAGTGCTTTTCAAATTCAATTTACAGACCAAAAGTACGAAGAAGCAGAGAAAGAGAATTATACTGCATAGCTTTTCCTGCCCTGGTTGGATGGTTATTAGTTGGAAACTGTTAAATGTAATTTAAAAAATAATCTGGATTTGAATAACTCTACCTTTATACTAGTCACTTGAGATTTATTGAAAATTTAGAAAACATGGATAGGTTTAATATTATGACTTTTTAAAAGTAGTCAATATGAATAGGTTCAAAGTGTCTATTTACTGAGCATTTTCATTTATAAATGGCTAATTTTAGGTATAGGAATCTAATTATAAAGTGAAAGTTGTAACTGGATAAACTGCATCTATAAATCTTCTAAAAATCATAAGATAGTAGAATGTAAGCAGAGATTTACCTCATAACTTCCCATAAAGAAATTAGGTCCTTTTAAATAATCTTAAACAGGATGCTAAGTTTCCAGTTTTTCTTTAACTCAATTGACTAAAATTATTAGATGCCTTTCATGTTCTAGATTCTGTGTGTTGCATTCAAAATATCTAGGATAGTGTTTATGAGCAAGTTTCTAGTCTTCTAGGGAAGATAGATACCTTAATAAGTGATTCTACTGTGTGATAATTACAATGTAAATATATAAAGGGAACAGATATTTCCTAGAATATGGAGCAATTCATAATTGAAATGTATTGGCCAAGGAAATTTTTCTGGAGGAAGCTATATCTGAACTGAAGTTTAAAGTCGTAACAACAGTTTTGCCAAGTAGGAAGGACAGAAGATATTCTAGATAGTGACCCTTTCATATGTAAAGGCAAGAAACATGAATGTTCTGGGATACATGCAGTTATAATCATTGACATTTGAGATGTATCTTATTACATAAAAATAAGAACAGCTTCATATCTTCAATCACTGATTTGACACTTTCCAGAAACAATGTGGGTTAGAACAGCCCATTTTCTGAAATGCCACGGGAATTACATATTATAAAAATGCAGAAATTTTCTTTAACAGATTTATTTTTTGACATATGAATAAATATGTACATTTACTCTGATTAAAAACAGAATTATAATATTCCTGGTAAAATATATGTACCTGACAAATGTCAGTTTCTTTTTCCATCCTCCTTTTTTTTTCTGCTGTTTTATTTAAGGCCCCTGTAGACTGGAAATGTATTCATGAGCAATGCATTTTATTACCAAAAACTCATACAACAGCAAAAAGATTTTAATGGACCATGGAACTCATTTATATGAGATTTTAAAAATATGATTTCCCTTTGGTCTCCAAAAAATGAATTTAAGTAAAGTCTTTAAAGATTTCAGAAATTATTTTTCCTTATGCCAAGTTTTTGATGAGCTGCTGGAGTGATTTTCTAGAAAATATCAGTGACTTCTCCATTATTCTCTCAGAGTATTTGACTGCTACTGAGAGATACCCACAGACGCTGGTAAAGCTAAGTTTCGTGGCTGCCAGATTCTCTGGGGGAGAAAAAGAGCTTTGCTATGTGAGATGCATTTAATATGAAATTGTTACGAGAGAGTAAAAACAGACTGTGTTGCTTCATTGACAATTCAGCTTTTTAGATTTTAAGTTTCTGTAGTAGCTAAAAAGGAATGAAATGTTTAAAGTTTGGAAACCTATGTGAATCAACCATCTTTATGGTTAGAACCATCCTTTAAATTAAAATAGAGCTATGTACATGTAATGACACATATGGTAGCCACTATTGGTGTCTGAGGAACTGCCATATATCTCATTGGACTCAGATGTGCAGTCACACATTAAATAAGGGAGCCACCATATTTTTTTTTTTTGTTACTTGTGAGAAAGCAGTATAGCGCAAGTTAGAATAGAGAATGACTTCTCTTTTTTCTACTGGGGTTCATCAACCCTGTGACTTGGCTGTAACTAAGATTAAGGTTTAGACATAAAAATATATTTAAAATGCTAACAAGACAGTTTTTTTTCTCATGTAATGGGTTAGAAATTTCAGGAACACAGGGAGAATTATAAGGTGACTTTGGACAGCCATGTTACATAGCTCTGATCATGTCTGATAGTGCATTGTGGACAGATAAATTGATTAAGCCAGTCTTATACCCTTTACTTTTCCCTTTCTATGAAACCCTTAGCCAACAGCAGCAGCATTATATCATGAGAAAGACTGAAGCTATAGGAACTCAAATTTTGTACTATGAAAACACACCTACAGGTTAAATTGGAAGCAATGATACCTTTGCTGTTTAGTATCAGTATAGGAAATAGAAAACAAGGGAAAACTCTTATGGTGCCCTTACAGTGAACAGTTGGAAATTATTTGAAAACTATCCATCTAAAAAGTCTGCGAATCCAGTTTTCTCCAAAACTTCAACTTATGTTCAGTGGCCTGCAGTGATACTTTAATACCAGCTTTCAATTTTTGGTAGTTTGCAGCATTCCTGGATTGGACCTATGTAGAACCAAATCAGATAATCTAATCCATCCGGCAATCGTTGCAATTGTTATAAAAGCTTCCTTAGGACTTGGACTAAAAGCTGTTTTAGTAAGTTCCAAATAAAATGCTTTATTCCTTGGAGATAAGTAATAAAATCAAGTGATAGGTCACTAGGGTCAAAGACCTTTTTTCAGAACATTTGCTGAATGATTTTCCCCTCTGATGGTCACTTGCACAAGATTTGAGCATCAGGTTCATTGATGAAATAAGAATGTATTGAGCATCTACTGTGTAGGGCCAGGTTCTTTGCACATACAAAAACAGGATATGGGGGTTTGGCTAATAATGCAGAAGTGAAAAGACATTACTGAGAAATTTGACATTTTCTTAAGAATGGTTGAGGACTAAAATATACAACATTTGTTCATTTATTTATTTTTACTATGTGCTAAGCACATTAAACCTACAATTTGGATTATTTCTCAGTGAGAAAAGCAATAGTGTGATTTAGCAAAACAGAGTTTTCTTAGCGCATCTTAGGAGACAGGCTTCTAATTCTAGTGCCATTTTCTTAACAACTCTCCTACCCTTTGTGATGAGGAGTAGCCTCGGAATTAACTGAGAGCAGAGATGTTTATAATTTTCTCAAAAGGGATTCTTGAATTACCACTTAATTTCTCTGACAATCCAACATTTTTCCGTCTTCCCCATACCGTGTTGTCTTTTTTAGTCACCCACTCTTCTCCAAGGGAGAAACATTTGCTAATATATCTAGTTAGAGCTTGAGTCATTGATTGGACTATAATTTATAATAGATAAGATTATTGTATCTTAAAATCAAAGAGATCTATGTTTCCTTTTCTCTTTAGACGTCTAGTTTTAGGCATCAAGGCCAGGCAGCCAGTTTCTTGCCATCCTTGCTTATATTACATGTGACAAAGTAGATAAACCAAGTTAAGGACACTATTAAGGCACAGTTACCTTGCTTGGTTTATGTAGGTATTCTTGAGAATGTTTTTCATTATGTATAGTGAAATGGGGAGTACTGAGAGGTGAGAATTGGAGGATTGAATGAGACCAAGGCTTGTGCTCTGAATCAACTTTTAATGCATTTGTAGTAGTTTGTTAGAATTCCCTGGTGACTCAGTGGTAAAGAATCTGCCTACCAATTCAGGAGATGCAGATTTGATCCCTGAGTCAGGAAGATCCCCTGGAGAAGGACATGGCAACCCACTCCAATATTCTTGCCTGGGAAATCTCATGGACAGAGGAGCCTGGTGGGCTACAGTCCATGGGGTTGCAAAAGAGTTGGACACGACTTAGCGACTAAACAATGACAACAGTATTAGTTGCTTTCATAGATGTTAGTTGTTAGGGAATGGTAGTTTGTTTCAAGTTGCCTTGATTTCTTATGTGAGGCTCCTTTGTGAACCCTATATGGAGGTGGGTTTGGCTTGACCTGGGACTCGATTGGGATATTAATGAATTCACGGCAGCAATGCTTTCAGGATGCTGTCAAAATCTCATCCTAAATCATACTGACCCTTTGGTATATGTTGAAATGTATTTTCAGAATTTGTCCTTTTAAACTTTCTTTATGCATCTTCTGTCATAGAGAAACTTTGTTTGGGATATTATTTTCTTATATTATTTCTGACTGATAAGGAGGCTAAGAAAGGCCTTTCTCATTGTGCATCCTAAAAATATATTTCTATGTTATTATTGCTGTTTAGTTTTTTTTTTTAATTGTTCTTAAAAATTTAAATCATTGATCTGTCTGTAATTTATTTTTGTATGGTAACTTAATTACTAGGTCTACCCAATGTTTAGACATTTGTTATTTTCCTACATGATTGATTTTATTAGTTTTGAAATTCCAACTATAATATATCTACTACTTGTCTTTTTAATTCTTGTCTGCAAGTTAATACGCTCCAACATAATTTGTTTGCTTTAAACAGTCATATTTCTTTACACAAAAATGTGTAAAATGTGCATATGCTCTTTTGAAACAATGATAAATGCTAATGTTTGATGTATAATTGAACATATTTATCTCTTCCCTGCAGTTCTCAAATGTGACTGCTTCTTGCAGTCATGCTGACCACTTTAGGCTTTTTTAATTAGAGATATTCTAAGGTTTGGATTAAAAGATCTTGCTTATGATTCAAGGAAGTGACATCTCAATGCTACGTTCACGTAGCACAGATAATCCCAAGTCATAGTTTTTTGTTCCCTACTGCCCCCCCAAGTCACAGTTTTTTGCAAAAAACAGTGACCTCTGTTCTGCTGAATTTTAATGAGAAAAATGTCACTGATTCAAATAATGCCAATTCTGCTTAGGGCCATGATTATGAGTCTAAATTAACTCACTCTCTGATAGAGGAGCAAACTGTGGCTAAATGAGACAAAAATACAAAACTATGTCTGAAATTTGTGATTAATATGATAATGATATCAGCAATGGTTTGAAAATGTTTAATGTTGTAGACTTTATGTGAAGCATCACTTACATTCTTAAAATATCCACAATATGATTTTCATTTTTTAAGTGAGAAGACAGGTTCAGAGTAAGTTACTCATTTCATATAACCAGTCAGTAGTACAGCTGGGAGCCAGGATTTATAACTAGATTGGTCCTCTCTAAACTCTGGGCTAATTTTTCAGTTTGCTAATTCATCCCTTCTTTCCTTTTATATCCATTCCCAGTGACCAAAGGTAGTAGCAAGCAGAATATGAAATGTCTTCCACTGAGAATATCTATGTTAAATGCTGCCAAGTCAATCTGTTAAGTTTTGTCTTCTTGATACACTGCAGGAAAGTCAAAGAGAAGAGCTAATTGTTGAGTCACTATTTCTGTTTAACAAAGATGGATGAAAGATTTTTTTGCAGCTATTTTTAAAATAATTTTTATACAAATATTTATATTTACCTATAATTAAGACACTCATAATGATTTTGCCACATGTTTACAGATTCTAAACTGTCAAGACAAGTTTGCATTCTGTAAAGTCAACATCATCCTTTAAAATTTAATAAAATAGAATTATTTTATAGTAACAACTTAATTTAAAGGATTGGTTTGAAATGTTCTGTGTATGCCTTCAGGACTCAATTTAAAGACAGCCTGTTTCAATCTTCTCTAGCTTACACTATCATGGTTCAACTAAATTATATAAACTTTAAAAACTGAAAAGAGGAAAGAGGGCTATTTACTGGGAAAAATGGGAAAAGTATATAACCCTATTGTCCCCACCCTAATGTCCCATCTCAAGTCCCAAAAGTAAATGACATGGCTGGAGATGAAGGTGATGTTACTGGCTCTCTAGGGCTCTCTACTGATTGGGGGCTTGTTTTGATTTTATTGACGAAACTGAGAGACACTGGGTTAAGTCTCACATCATCTGGACAAGAAAGCTGTGCACTGGGGTCATGTCTCCTTTCTTTAATTATTCTTCTTCTCCTTGTGGATGGTTACATTCTTCCCCAGAGTTATCATATCAGAAATGATGGGTGGGGTGGAGTGGCTTGATACTTTGTCTCACTGGTGAATTTAATATTTGGCAATTTTAGAAATTAAAACATGCCTTTGCTAGATTATAATAAGTGAAAAATTGTATCCAATACATTAATCACATAAAATCTAAACATAACTGCTATTTAAGCTCTGTACAAAAAATCTTACTTTGTATTTCTACTTTTTAAAGATAAATAACATTATTTGAGCAGCAGCAGATATCATAGAGTTTAAGAAATATTTATTTAAGAAATAAATAGGTACTGTAAAACTTTGAATTCAGTGTCTATAGTAACATCTATCGGAGAAGGCAATGGCAAGCGACTCCAGTACTATTGCCTAGAAAATCCCATGGATGGAGGAGCCTGGTGGGCTGCAGTCCGTGGGGTCGCTAAGGGTCGGACATGACTGAGCGACTTCACTTTCACTTTTCACTTTCACACATTGGAGAAGGAAATGGCAACCCACTCCAATGTTCTTGCCTGGAGAATCCCAGGGACGGGGGAGCCTGGTGGGCTTCCGTCTATGGGGTCACACAGAGTCGGACACGACTGAAGTGACGCAGCAGCAGCAGCAGCAGCAGCAGCAGCAGAATGTTATTAGAATAATGTGTTGAACAATGTCTAGTAGTACTCCACTTTTTATCCTAATTACATTAAATATTCACATCAGAGCTTTATGAAATAACCTCTTCAAAATGAAAGGCATTTTTTTATGCACGATGAATAAATGGCTTTTATTGGGATAGGATGGTACTTCACAAAAGCCAAGCAAATTTAATGGACTCCTCAGATATTCAGCAAGAGGTGAGATGATGGTACTATCCTATAGTAGATGAAAAATATAGATATCATTTGTTGCAAGCTATATTCTCAATATTTGGCTTTTTAGAAAAAGGAAAAATGCAGCCCAGAGCCAACACATTTCATCATTTGAGTTTCATTACAAAAATGACAAAAACTTGCTGGCTTGGAAATATTAAAGGCAACATGATGGGATGTAGGATCCTGTTAATAGTTGTCAAATCTAGAGAAATTTCAAGCAAGGGAAAAGGAAAAGTGCCAAATGGAAAGTTTCTGAGGCTCTTCAAAAATGAAGTCTTTACAAAGCTGTTTCCTGGTGGTTCTTTCTGGGATAAAGCCTAGTCTACATTTGGAATATTTTCCCACACACTTTGCAAGGTCTAGAAATTATTATACCTTCTACCTGTCTTGCTGCATTAACAATGGCAGTTAGGGAAGGACTGCTAAAGAAGAATTAGGACTTAGATGACAATGATTGTAAATCATTGTTTCAAAAAGGACACAATACTGCAACATCATTAAACTAAAAGTTGCCTGGTAGCGAGGGATTCAGGAAGGCCAGATATGACTTCTAATTGCTTTCCTTTGTAAAGAACATTGGGGAACATTTTTTTCTTGTATCAGGAAGCACGGACATGTGCACAGAATACTTTGGAACCGTGGAGCGCCAAATGGAGTTTCATCCAGGATTTCTTATAGTCTCTTGCTCAGGTTCTTATTACGTAACCTGACAGCAAAACCCAGCTCTCTCCACACCCATTCCTCAGCTTCGGGGATCTAACCAAGATCAGTTGTAAATCACCAATTTCACTATTATCAGTAAACAAAGCAGACAAAATGGTGTGAATGGCCCTGAAATTCCTCAAATTCATAATTTCAAAGCAACACTATTAATCAATATTTTTCAGGCTTTGACCAAGGATTGTACCTTGTAGGTTCTCAGATAAATTCCAGACTTGCTAGAGTTAACACTTGCAAATAGCTGTAAGACTTACTTGCCCAAGAAACATTTCCAGAAATCGCAGTAAAATGTTGATTTCTTGCTAGATAATTTGAATACTGGGGCTTCTGAGATGGCACTAGTGGTAAATAACCTGCCAACTAGTCCAGGAAACATAAAAGATGCAGGTTTGAGCCCCAGGTTGAGAAGATTCCCCCAGAGGAAGGCATAGCAACCCACTCAAGTATTTTTACCTGGAGAATCCCACGGACAGGGGAGCCTGGTGGGCTACAGTCCACTGGGTTGCAAAGTCAGACATGACTGAAGTGACTTAGCACACTTGCATACAATTTGAATATTTTTATATGTAGTGATGTATCAGGGTTTCCAATATGCTAATTGTATAAAACAGCAACTGTTCTAAGAGTTGTGGAGTGGAAGGAACATCATTTTTGTCTTTAACATCAAAGATGAGCGAAATGCCACAGTTCTTCTGCAAAATAGCAATCATTTTAATGCTATGAAATGCCACAGCCTTGTCTAACTCAATGAAACTATGAGCCATGCCATATAGAGCCACCCGAGATGGATGGGTCATGGTGGAGAATTCTGACAAAACGTGGTCCACTAGAAAGGGAATGGCAAACCACTTCAGTATTCTTGCCTTGAACAGTATGAAAAGGCAAAAGGCTAGGACACTGAAAGATTAACTCTCCAGGTCTCTAGGTGCCCAACATGCTACTGGAGATCAGTGGAGAAATAACTCCAGAAAGAATGAAGAGATGGAGCAAAGGCAAAATCAACAGCCAGCTTTGTATGTGACTGGGGATGGAAGTGAAATCTGATGCTGTAAAGAGCAATATTGCATAGGAACCTGGAATGTCAGGTCCATGAATCAAGGCAAGCTGGAAGTGGTCAAACAGGAAATGGCAAGAGTGAACATTGACATTTTAGGGATCAGCGAACTAAAATGGACTGCAATGGGTGAATTTAATTCAGAAGAACATTATATCTACTACTGTCAGCAAAAATCCCTTAGAAGAAATGGAATAGCCATCATAGTCAACAAAAGAGTCCAAAATGCAGTACTTGGATGCAATCTCGAGTGACATGGAAACTTACATTACTGTATGCAAAATAGACAGCTAACAGGAATTTGTTGTATGGCTCAGGAAACTCAAACAGGGGATCTATATCAACCTAGAGGGGTGAGATAGGGAGGGAGATAGGAGGGAGTTTCAAAAGGGAGGGGGTATATGTATACCTATGGCTGATTCATGTTGAGGTTTGACAGAAAACAGAAAAATTCTGTAAAGCAATTATCCTTCAATAAAAATAAATTAATTAAAAAACAAACAATAAAGCAAACAACAACAGAATGATCTCTGTTCATTTCCAAGGCAAACCATACAATATCACAGTAATCTAAGTCTATGCTCCAACCAGTAATCCTGAAGAAGTTGAAGTTGAATGGTTCTATGAAGACCTACAAGACCTTCTAGAACTAACACCCCCAAAAGATGTCCTTTTCAATATAGGGGACTGGAATGCAAAAGTAGGAACTCAAGAGATACCCGGAGTAACAGACACATTTGGCCTTGGAGTACAAAATGATGCAGGTCAAAGGCAAGCAGAGTTTTACCAAGAGAATGCACTGGTCATAGCAAACACACTCTTCCAACAACACAAGAGAAGACTCTACACGTGGACCTCACCAGATGGTCAATACTGAAATCAGATTGATTATATTCTTTGCATCCAAAGATGGAGAAGTTCTATACAGTCAGCACAAACAAGGTTGGGAGCTGACTGTGGCTCAGATCATGAACTCCTTATTGCCAAATTCAGGCTTAAATTGAAGAAAGTAAGGGAAACCACTAGACCACTGAGGTATGACCTAAATCAAACCCCTTACGATTATACAGTGGAAGTGACAAATAGTTTCAAGGGATTAGATCTGATAGACAGAGTGCATAAGAACTATGGATGGAGTTTCATGACACGGTACAGGAGACAGAGATCAAGACTGTCCCCAAGAAAAAGAAATGCAAAGAGGCAAAATGGTTGTGTGAAGAGGTCTTGCAAATAGCTGAGAAAAGAAGAGAAGCTAATCAAAGGAGAAAAGGAAAGATATACCCATTTGAATGCAGAGTTCCAAAGAATAGCAAGGAAAGATAAGAAAGCTTTCCTCAGTGATCAATTCAAATAAATCGAGGAAAACAATAGGATGGAAAATACTAGAGACCTCTTCAAGGAAATTAGAGATACCAAGGGAACATTTCATGCAAAGATGGGCACAATAAAGGACAGAAATGGTTTGGACCTAACAGAAGCAGAAAATATTAAGAAGAGGTGGCAATAATACACAAAAGAACTATACAAAACAGACCTTCATGACCCAGATAACCATGATGGTGTGATCACTCACCTAGAGTCATACATGTGGGAGTGTGAAGTCAAGTGGGCCTTAGAAAGCATCACTACGAACAAAGATAGTGGAGGTGAAGGAATTCCAGTTGAGCTATTTCAAATCCTGAAAGACGATGCTGTGAAAGTTTGCACTCAATATGCCAGCAAATTTGGAAAACTCAGCAGTGGCCACAAGACTGGAAAAGGTCAGTTTTCATTCCAATTCCAAAGAAGCGCAATGCCAAACAATCTTCAAACTACCGCACAATCGCCCTCATGTGACATGCTGGCAAAGTAATGCTCAAAATTCTCCAAGACAGGCTTGAACAGTACCTGAACTATGAACTTCCAGATGTTCAAGCTGGATTTAGAAAAGTCAGAGGACTCAGAGATCAAATTGCCAACATCCATCGAATCATCGAAAAAGCAAGAGAGTTCCAGAAAAATATCTACTTCAGATTTATTGACTATACCACAGACTTTGACTATGTGAATCACAACAAACTGGAAAATTCTTCAAGAAATGGTAATACCAGACCACCTGACTTGCCTCCTGAGAAATTTGTATGCAGGTCAAGAAGTAACAGAACTGGACATGGCACAACAGACTGGTTCCAAATTGGGAAAGGAGTATGTCAAGGCTGAGTATTGTCACCCTGCATATTTACTTATATGAAGGGTACATCATGTGAAAAACCAGGCTGGGTGAAGCACAAGCTGAAATTTAGAGAAATATCAATAAAATCACATGTTCATATTCTTTAGACAGAGCATGGTGAACTCTTGATGACTTAAGTAAAGGTTAATGTATTTATTACTAGTTTCTTCATTTGGGTGTTGGTTTATTAAATTGTATCTATTATGTATTTGTTGCCTTATAGTTTCAAGTCTACCCTTCATTGCCCTATTTGTGATACTGGAATATCTTTTCCTTATAAGCTTCCAGAATGCTAATCTTTGTGCATAAAGTCACTGAAGAAGGGATTTTCTTCTTATGTCTGGTGTGCTTTCTTCTTTATGTTTGTGAAGGTCTAGACTGACATGAAGACATCTGGTAGAGATAATTTGATCTCCTTGATGAGTTCAAAAGGTGGCTTTGTCAGTTTCATAGACACTATACCTGGCTTCCTAGAAGAATGTCACTGGTCCCTCGGCTTCTACATGAGCTCTGTGGGTACCACAGCTAGCTTCTACGTGGCAGGTTGCAGGGACATCCTGGCTGGCTTCCTGGACTCTCCCCAGTGATGGCCTTTTGGTGAATTCCCTGTGGGCAGTTTCCTAGTAGCTTTCTGGTTAGGCTAGCTGATGTTTCAACTGGCTTTCCAACAGACTGACCAACAGACTATAAGAAATTTAGGGCTCTACGGTTCCAAAGTATTCTGTGCTGAAACTTTAGCATCCAGCTTCCTGAAAAATTTTGGGGGTACACTGACAGATGGTTCTGTTTCTACCCTTGGCCTACTGACTGAGTAGACTCCACCCCAGGGTAATGTGGAAATATTTTCTTCAGTGAACTGCAACCTCACCTTCTTCAGTGAGGTCTGAATCCCCACCTTAGGGAGTAATCCCACTCTCTCCACCTTCAAGTTTTTTACTTTCTTGGGTACTGTATGTTTCTTCATCCCCAGAATATTTTAGGGAGTTTTCTTTTGTTCCCTTTTAATTAATTCCTTGTTAAAAGTTAATAATTCTTCATATTGACCTTTCCTTCTTCAGATTACTATGTGGCTTCTGGCATATGTGTCTATAATTGATACAAAATTAGGGAGAAAAAGTAATATGAGTGGTAGTAGCTTGGGAAGTGTTATTCCTCTCCTGAGGTCAAGGAGCTTCATTAAAAATTGCAATGAGATACTTCAGTTGGATTCAACCCAAAAAGCTACATCTTGATTCAAAATTATGTTATTAATAAAAAAAATCACCTCTTTAAAATGTTTCAGAGTCTTCCCATTTCATCCCCTTTCACTATTTCTTAGAGATCTAAAGGGAATGTAATCAGGACATTAACTAGTGACTTAAGAGGAATCAGTGAAAAAATATTCTTAAATAACAATGGATGTATATATATGGTCTGGATTTCCTTTTATTTCCAGAATACTTTGTACCAAAATTATGAAGATCTTTAACATCTCCTGGAGGGAAGGTGAAATGCTTTATTAAAAAAATAACTGAAACCAGATTGTCACTGGTAAAACCAGTTTGGAAAGAAAAGACTGCTGGCTAGAACAGTGCTTAGTACAAAATAGCGAACATTGAAAACCTTTTCCTGAATAGCAATAGGGAATAAACTTTTAGTCAAATCAGCTTGATGGTTTTGATCCAATGGATAAATCTGCCTTGAAAGCTTTTGTACCATGTGCGTGCCTGCCACATCGCTTCAGAGTTGTACTCTTTGCGACCCTAAGGACTATAGCCTGCCAGACTCCTCTGTCCATGAGATTCTCCAGGCTAGAATACTGGAGTGGGATGCCATGCTCTTCTTTTGGGGATCTTTCTAACCCAGGGATGGAACCCACATCTCTTAAGTCTCTTGCGTTGGCGGGTGGGTTCTTTACCACTGGGGGGACCTGGGAGGCCCCTTTGTACCATAATGACATGTTATTATGGAAGAGGAAGAAATGGATACAACTACTTTTTATCTTTGTCTTAAATTGCTGAGGTTGAAACAGCAGCCAGAAACATTAAGCCTGACCAATACCTCACATTCCTTACTTAGAATTGTTTCTGTCACTTACACTGCTTCTTAGGACTTGGGCTGCTGCTGCTTATAGCCAGAAAGGCAGAGGTCTCAGGCCAAAACTATGTAGAAATAATTACTCCTAATTATGGGAACATTAAAGTGCAGTTCTGATTCACTATTAGGATTTTCCCAAGAGCCTCATTTTACTCAATTCTCCCCGCTCCGGAGAAAGAGCAGTCGGGGAGTCAGCCATCAGCAAACCATGAAAAACATAGTCTATGAAGAAATGGTACTCAGGTTGGAGCAGTGAAAAAAATTCTGACTCTGTCTTCACAAAATGAGGAGTACAATTTTTTGTCAGGATATTTTACTTCATCAGGTGAGTGAAACCATCCAAAACATAGTTATCTGCCCCACCCCCTTTGTCTTTTATTCTCTTCAACTTCTCACAGATTGAAAGGTCACCTTTCTCTTCTCAGAGGAACCCCCACTGATCTTCATATTGGATATCACTGTTCCCCAGCTATATAGCTATTGGTGGTCTTGTTAATCTATTCTACCTTCACTATTTTCATATTTAAAAGAAAATCTTAATTGGAGTATAGTTGCTTCTCATTAGTCAGCTGTTTTATACATAGTATCAAGAGTATTTACATGTCAATCCCAATCATTATTTCCATATTGCCTAAATTTTTCATTCTGTGTTTATTCTTACATATTTCTTCATCTTGAAGAAAACAAGCTTTCTGACTCTGTATTTTCATTTCTTGTCTTCCATTAAAAGAAATGTCCAATGACCCATCTGCTGGATCCTGCTGCCATCAACCTGGCAGGAAAGTCCAATCAGTCCCTAATTTTGATGGATTGGGTGGGGGGGTGGGGTGGGAAGTCAGTTCTGAACTCAGGCCACCAATACTTCCTTAGCAGAGAATCAGAGTTGCTTGCATTCACCAAGCAGGAATGAGGTGAGCTCCGTCCTCAGCTCTGTACTCAGGTTTTGGACACCATCCAGGTGGAGAATTGGAGCACAGAGTGATTCTTCTGGACAGGGGATGGGAAATTAACTCCCTGCTCAGACACTGGGCTGAAAATTTAATGCAGGACGCTTGCTTCTGTGGGCAGGAGGACAGAGTGGCAGTGAAGTTCCCTGATCACAGTGTTGAAAACAGCATGGTATTTTCCAGCTGTGTTGGTTGGATTTAGGCAGGAATTTCCAAGAAGCTTCTGTTGTAAGGTCATCCTTTCCCAGGCCCCTTAGGTAGGGAAAAAGACTTTTCTTGAAGGTTTTTGTTTGTTTGTACCTGGTAATCTGTTAAGGATATGTGGGAAGTAGGTAGGATACTAAGAAGCTCACTGCCATGTTGATTCTTTAAGTCCTGAGGTCACTAGGCCATTCATTTTCTTTTCACCTCTAAGAGTCTTTGTTCTGTTGTATCTATGGGCTTTTAGTTTTAAGAGAGACCCAGCAGAAGTGGTCTTAGCTAAAAACAGAAGTACCCATCCACTTTAATTCTACTACAATTAGAATTACTGTATGTCCGAGTTTTACAGGAACACTCTAATTTATTTCTATTTTCCAGGCATAGTTTTTGAGAGCCTCCCTTTACCCTCAATAGTACTCTAGTTTGAAAATAAATTATGCTATCACCCTATTATACTGCTCATCTCGCTCCACATTTCCTGCCAGGAATGTAGTCAAAATCTTTACTTCAAATATCTCTTCAAATATACACTTCATAAATGACTTTTAGCAAAGCCGCAGTGCTATACTTATATCTTCCATGTAGATGTTTCCCATCAGAGATTTTATTGTCCTATGGCACCTTACATTTTCCCTAACGCGTCTTCCTTTTTGACCTCCCTGTTTCTGTGAATGCTGTACTGACCTCTCAATTAAGCTTTGTAATCAACTTTGACTCCTCCCTCTCTACCATTTCCAGTTACAATCAGTTGCAAAGCAAGTATTGATTCATTCTTGGATAAAGCTTAAGCATCCTTGTTGATTTCTTCCTCTTCAATCATTTTTACACATGGTTACTACACTGTGTTATTAAAATGATCCTTTAATTATGTTAAATTTTCAGTGGACTCAAACTCTTTTAGGATAATTTCTTGACACCTCTATTTGCTGTCTGCCTTCCAAGGTTATTTCTCTCTTTTCTCTAACACAAATTTCTCCAGGCAGACCCATTGCCTTCTGTTCTTTAGCATGATAGTAAGTTGACCAGAACCATTCAGTAGCACAAAACCAGAATTTCAAATTTAAATTTTATGTAGGGAAGATAAAAAACTGCAATAGATGATATGATAAAAAAAAATCAAAGGTAGATTTTCAGGCATAGATGGATCTAGGTCTTCAAGTAATATAAAAAAATCTGTCTTGTTTTGGCTCTGCTTTTTTCTTTGTAGGCTTTGTTTATAGGGCAATTCCCTCTTCACATAGGAAAATCAGGCACCAGGAAATTATGGCCTCCCAGTTTAGCAGTTCCGATAGGAGAGTTCTTTCTTTTCAATAGTTTGAACAACAACTCCATGATTTATAATGAAAATTCTTTACTTGCTCACGGTTATCCTAGGAATTGAAGGTAAGGGATTTCAAGCCAGTTTGAATCATGTGATCTGAAAGCAGCAGAAAATTGGTTTCCCTGTGCCCTCAAACTGAGGTTCTATACTCATAAAAGGCAGAAGGTGACACAACAGATTTCACCACCAGTAGATTATAGGTTTTATAGAGCAAGAACTTTGCCTTAATGATTCTTATTTTTCCATCTTGTAAGTACAGTACTTGTCACATAATAGGTTCTCAATAGATATTAGATGATGGTAGTTTTTTACATAACCAGGCTTTTGTTATTATTGTGCTTCCCTCTTGGAATTCTTCTCCACTTGTCTTTATTTAGAATTTGCACTTGAGTCTTGTCTTTCTTATGTTACATTTTCTAACCTCTGTAGCTATCAACAAAGTCTTGAGACTTTTTTTTGTCTTAACACTCTTGGAATTTTATACTGTATTTATTATTTTTATGTGTTTCATATATACAAGTCTGTTTACAACAATTAAATTTAAAACGAACTTAAGGGTAGAAAATAACCTTATATTCAAATGACATTTTGCATGGCAGTTAGTGTATTATTTTTGAATTTGGGTGAAATCAAACATGTTTGAAAAGTGAAGCCATGATTACATAAAGTCAACAAAATGAAGTTTATTTTATAGTGAAGAAAGATAGAGATGAAGAAATGTTGCATTGGCATTAAGCTATTTATACAATTACTGTAACATCAAAACCATAAAGCAAAATCATTAAAAATATTAGAAGTGGACAAATGCGAAATTCTTGTTGGAAGTTTTGACACTTCTGTTAAGGATTCTAGTAAATTTCTATGCTATAACAAAGCTGACTGGTTGATAAATTCTTAATATTTGTCCTGCATAGACTATCTTTCTTTTTATGGTCTGTGGAATAGCTATACTATCTTTGACTCTGATGTTTTTAACTGATATCTTTTTAGGAACACATCTGCATGTTGTATCACCATACCCTGACTTCCATATCTTTTATCTTTTATGCCATAATTTTTTGGAAATGTATTCTGAATGCAAAATAGTTATTCTTTTCCTATACCCTGAGTACTATGTACTTTCTTATTTATTGTATAGGTCCTTTTTTTGGTTGTTGTTCACTTCCTTTTAAAAGTAAGAATAGGATATTCATGCAAACACATGAACTGTATAGATTAGGTCTCTTATTACAATGAATAAGATAGGAATAAACCCACATTAAAACAATTAGTAAATGTGTTTTTATAATGAAAATCCTTGAACTATAGTTCTGAACATATACACAAGAACAGCACAATGTAAAACAAATTGAGATTATGTCCCCCTCCCCCTTTAAATCTTGGAATTTCTGTTTTGGTATATGAATATTTAATTATAAACATTTACTTGTATGTTGAAATACTTGAAAATTCATATTCATACACAGTGTTGCTGTAGTCTCTACTACCTTAGGGCTTCATGCAGGTCAATCATGAATTTTAGAGTTAGCTAAATTATTGAAACAAATAGCGTTTTCTATTGGTAGTTTATAACAGAAAAAAGAACACAGATGAAGAAGTGTCATAAAAAGGGACCTATAGGAGTCACTGCATTCTTCAGAGTATATGGTATGTTACACATACCTCTTCTTGTATTTATGCTCGTTAAGTGTAAATATTCATGTGATTTTATGAGATGTAATGATCAGAGTATTCAAATATAGTTTGACAATATCAGAATTTGTCTTCAAACACTTAAATCTTGCTTCTGTAAAAGAGTGCTAAAATGGGCTTATTTTTTATGATAGAACTTACTTACCTTTTAATAAGCTGTGCTTCAATCCATGACATGCATTTATGTCCATAGGGAATTAACGAAGTTTAGAATGTTTTCCTCTTGTTTTCCAGTTCTAATTAGAATGTCAGCATCCTTCAAGGAAATTCTTTTCTCTTCACTTTTATTTTGGAATGAAGCATATAAACTTAAAGCTGCTGCTGCTGCTGCTGCTAAGTCACTTCAGTCGTATCCAACTCTGTGTGACCCCATAGACGGAAGCCCACCAGGCTCCCCCGTCCCTGGGATTCTCCAGGCAAGAACACTGGAGTGGGTTGCCATTTCCTTCTCCAATGTGTGAAAGTGAAAAGTAAAGTGAAGTCGCTCAGTCATGTCCGACCCTTAGCGACCCCACGGACTGCAGCCTACCAGGCTCCTCCATCCATGGGATTTTCTAGGCAATAGTACTGGAGTGGCTTGCCACTGCCTTCTCCAAACTTAAAGCTACAGACTATTAATACATGACTGTTCAGTTATTATTCTCACATGCCATCTGCATCAAATTTAGAGGAAATCAGAAGCTTTGCTGAACTTAGATTTTTCTGTTTTAGTTTTCTCTTCACACTATTGGTCTGTTTTAAAACTACAAGTTAATTCAGGCCTCTGCTCCATTTCTCAAAAGTTGCCTTGAGTTTTTTTTAAGATTATGGAGCATCCTTGACCATGTAACTGTAAGTTGAGACAGCTCTACAGAGCTTCTGGCTTGTTTCTGATATATGTTCCCTAGAGACCACTTTAAAAGTGCTTTCTTAAAGTAAGATCTCAGAGACTACCCAAAGCACCCCTGAGGCAATTTTTAAAAAAATCAGTGTCTAGGGAATGGATAAAGAAATTATTCAAATTTTATCATTGTCATGGTTTAAACTGCTGTATTAGATATACAGTTACTATAGTTTCACCAAAAAGAAGTCAGCCAAAGGCTCTATTTTTAGGCTTTTAAATTTTAATAAGAAAATTGGAACAAAATAACAGTGTGCAGGCTTGAAATCTTGTCAAGCTTATTCATAAGTTTTTCTAAATGGCAAACCAGCAGGTTTATTTTGGGATGTGTAATGACAAATTGTTCTTAACATGTCTCTTATCCATAGGATTGTATTTAAGTTTCAATAAGCAGAAGGTCACTTTTCATCTTTCTAATTGACATACACTAAACAATGCTTAAAGATCTTTCATTTAAAGATGACAGAGTAGAAGGATGGGTGCTCATCTTCTCCTGCAAGAACTCCAGAATTACAACTCGCTGCTGAACAACTGTCGACTGGAGAATATTGGATCCCACCAATAAAAGATACCTATGTCCAAGGTAAGAAAAGTCCCAGCAAAATGGCAGGAGGGGTGAAATCATGTTAAGAATCAAACCCCTTACCCATCAGAGAGAGACACTCAAGGGGTTCAAACAAACCTTGTGCACACCAGGCCGGAGAGACCACACAGAGACTAAGCCAGAACTGTGTCTGAGTGTCTCTGTGAAGGTACAGGTCAGCAGTGGCCTGCTGCAGGGGCAGGGGATCTGTGTGCAGCAGACCTGTGTATGGTATAAGCCCTCTTAGAGGAGGTAGCCATTTAACCCACAACTGAGCCGCCAGAACTTACACAGGACTGGGGAAACAGAGTCTCTTGGAGAACACAAACAGAACTTGTACACACCAGGATCCAGGAGAAAGGAGCAGTGACTCCACAGGAGACTGACCCAGACTTGCCCATGAGTGTCCAGGAGTCTCTGGTAGAGGCTTGGGTCAGTGGTGGGCTGCAGCAGGGCTGGGGGCACTGAGTGCAGCAGTGCATACAGGGAGCCTTTTGAAGACGATCTCCATTGTCTTCATTGCCTCCACCACAGCTTGGCCTCAGGTCAAACGATAGGGAGGGAACACAGTTCTGCCCATCAACAGAAAACTAGATTAAAGATCTACAGACTGTGGCCAAATAGATGGTGAAACAGTGGAAACAGTGGCTGACAATTTTTGGGGGCTCCAAAATCACTGCAGATGGTGATTACAAACATGAAATTAAAAGACGCTTACTCCTTTGAAGGAAAGTTATGACCAACCTAGAGAATGTATTAAAAAGCAGAAACATTACTTTGTCAATAAAGGTCCACCTAGTCAAGGCTATGGTTTTTCCATTAGTTGTGTACGGATGTGAGAGTTGGACTATAAAGATAGCTGAGCACCGAAGAATTGATGCTTTTGAACTGTGGTGTTGGAGGAGACTCTCAAGAGTCCCTTGGACTACAGAGAGATCCAACCAGTCCATCCTAAAGGAGATCAGTCCTGAGTGTTCATTGGAAGGACTGATATTGAAGCTGAAACTCCAATACTTGGGCCACCTGATGCTAAGACCTGACTCATTTGAAAAGACCCTGATGCTGGGAAAGATTGAGGGCAGAAGGAGAAGGGGATGACAGAGGATCAGATGGTTGGATGGTATCACCGACTCGATGGACATGAGTTGTGGGTAAACTCCGGGTGTTGGTGATGGACAGGAAGGCCTGGTGTGCTGTGGTTTATGGGGTCTCAAAGAGTCAGACAAAACTGATCAACTGAACTGAACTAACCATGGCCCCACACATCAGAACAAGACCTAGGTTCTACCTCAGTCAGTCTCTCCCATCAGGAAGCTTCGCTAAGCCTCTTAATCCTTATCCATCAGAGGGCAGACAGAAAGAAAACCACAATCACAGACAACTAACGAAACTGATCACATGGATCACAGCCTTGTCTAACTCAATGAAACTATGAACCATGCCCTATAGGGCCACCTAAGACAGATGGGTCATGGTGGAGAATTCTGACAAAACGTAGTTCACTGGAGAAGAGAATGGCAAATCACTTCAGTATTCTTGCCTTGAGAACCCCAAGAACAGTATAAAGAGGCAAAAAGATAGGACACTGAAAGATGAACTCCCACCTACTGACCCAATATGCCCAATATGCTATGGGAGATAGTGGAGAAATAACACCAGAAAGAATGAAGAGACGGAGCCAAAGCAAAAGTAACTGCCAGTTGTGGATGTGACTGGTGATGGAAGTAAGTCTGATGTAAAGAACAATATTGCATAGGAACCTGGAATGTTCGGTACATGAATCAAGGTAAATTGGAAGTGGTCAAATAAGAGATGGCAAGAGAGAACATCGACATTTTAGGAATCAGCAAACTAACTGAACTGGAATGGGTGAATTTAACTCAGATGACCATTATATCTACTATTATGGGCAAGAATCCCTTAGAAGAAATGGAGTAGTCATCATAGTCAGCTAAAGAGTAACAAGTATGCAAACTCAAAGACAACAGAATGATCTCTGTTCGTTTCCAAGGCAAATCATTCAATATCACATTAATCTAAGTCTATGCCCCAACCAGTAATGCTGAAGAAGCAGAAGTTGAACAGTTCTATGAAGATCTACAAACCCTTCTAGAAATAACACCCCCCAAAAGATGTCCTTTTTTATTATAGGGGACTGGAAGGCAAAAGTAGGAAGTCAAGAAATACCTGGAGTAACAGGCACATTTGGTCTTGGACTACAAAATGAAGCAGGTCAAATGCTAACAGAGTTTTGCCAAAAGAACACACTGGTCATAGCAAACACCCTTTTCCAACAACACAAGAGAAGACTCTACACATGGACATCACGAGATGACCAATACCAAAATCATATGGGTTATAGTCTTTGCAGCCAAAGATGCAGAAGCTCTATTCAGTCAGCAAAAACAAGACCAGGAGTGGACTGTGGCTCAGATCATGAACTCCTTATTGTCAAATTCAGAATTAAATTGAAGAAAGTAAGGGAAAACTTGGGGACCTCTTACTGGGCTTTCTTAAATATTATGCTACAGAATTTGACTGGAATAGTCAGATGATTTCAGTTCGTGAAGCCAAAGCCATTCCCAGGCCTGATGGTATTGAATGGAGAAATAAATATATCTGTGTAGTAGAACCTTTTGATGGAACAAATACAGCAAGAGCTGTGCATGAAAAGCAGAAGTTTGATATGATCAAGGATCAGTTTTTAAAGTCATGGCACAGATTGAAAAACAGAAAAGATTTGAACAGTATACTACCTTTAAGAGCTGCTATCCTGAAAAGATAACTGGCCTCTATTTCTTAATAAAGAATAGTAGTAACATAAAAATAAATTACTAGACCATTCAGGTATGACCTAAATCAAATCCGTTACAATTATACAATGGAAGTGACAAATAGATTCAAGGCATTAGATCTGATAGACAGAGTGCCTGAAGAACTATGGATAGAGGTTCATGACATTGTACAAGAGGCAGTGATCCAAAACCATCCCCAAGAAAATGAAATGCAAAAAGGCAAAATGGATGTCTGAGGAAGCCTTACAAATAGTTGAGAAAAGAAGAGAAGCTAAAAAAGGAGACATGGAAAAAGATACCATTTGAATGCAGAGTTCCAAAGAATAGCAAGGAGATATAAGAAAGCCTCCCTCAGTAATCAATGCAAAGAAATAGAGTAACACAATGGAATGTGAAAGACTAGAGATACCAAGGAACATTTCATGCAAAGATGGGCACAATAAAGGACAGAAATGGTTAGGACCTAAAAGAAGCAGAAGATATTAAGAAGAGGTGGCAAGAATACAGAGAAGAACTATACAAAAAAGACCTTCATGACCCAGATAACCATGGTGTGATCACTCACCTAGAACCAGACATGCGGGAGTGTGAATTCAAGTGGGCCTTAGAAAGCATCACTACAAACAAAGATAGTGGAGGTGATGGAATTCCAGTTGAGCTATTTCAAATCCTAAAAGATGATGCTGTGAAAGTGCTGCACTTAACATGCCAGCAAACTTGGAAAACTCAGCAGTGGCCACAGGACTGGAAAAGGTCAGTCTTCATTCCAATCCCAAAGAAAGGCAATGCCAAACAATGTTCAAACTACAGCACCTTGCCCTCATCTCACACACTCGGAAAGTAATGCTCAAAATTCTCCAAGCCAGGCTTGAACAGTAGCTGAACTGTGAAATTCCAGAAGTTCAAGCTGGATTTAGAAAAGGCAGAAGAATCAGAGATCAAATTGCCAACATCCACTTAATCATCAAAAAAGCAAGAGAAGTACAGAAAAACAGCTATTTATTCTTTATTAACTGTGCCAAAGCCTTTGAATGTGTGAATCGCAACAAACTGTGGAAAATTCTTCAAGAGATGAAAATACCAGATCACCTGACCTGTCTCCTGTGAAATCTGTATGTAGGTGAAGAAGCAACAGTTAGAACTGGGTGTGGAACAGACTGGTTGCAAACCGGAAAAGGAGTAAGTCAAGTCTGTATATTGTCACCCCACTTATTTAGCCTATATGCAGAGTTCATCATGCGAAATGGTGGACTGGATGAAGCATAAACTGGAATCAAGATTGCCAGGGAAAATATAGATTATCTCAGATATACAGATGGCACAGAACTTATGGCAGAAAGTGAAGAAAAACTAAAGAGCCTCTTGATGAAAGTGAAACAGGAAAGTGAAAATGTTGGCTTAAAACTCAACATTCAGAAAACTAAGATTATGGCATCCGGTCCCATCACTTCATGGCAGATGGATGGGGAAACAATGTAAACAGTGATAATTTTGGGGGGCTCCAAAATCACTGCAGATGGTGACTGCAGCTATGAAGTTAAAAGACACTTGCACCTTGGAAGAGAGGCTGTGATCAATCCCTCGACAGCATATTAGAAAACAAAGACATTACTTTGTCATCATAGGTCTGTCTAGTCAAGGCTATCATTTTTCCAATAGTCATGTTGGATGTGAGAGTAGGACTGTAAAGAAAGGTGAGTGCCAAAGAATTGATGCTTTTGAACTGTGGTGTTAGAGAAGACTCTTGAGAGTCCCTTGGACTGCAAGGAGATCCAACTAGTCCATCCTAAAAGAAATCAGTCCTGAATATTCATTGGAGGGACTGATGCTGAAGCTGAAACTCCAATACTCTGGCCACCTGATGTGAAGAACTGACACACTGGAAAAGACCCTGATACTGGGAAATATTGAAGGTGGGTGTATAAAGGGACGAGAGAGGATGAGATGGTTGTATGGCATCACTGACAGGATGAATATTAGTTTGAGTAAGCTCTAGGAGTTGGTGCTGGACAGGGAAGTCGGCATGCTGCAGTCCATGGAATTGCAGAGTCGGACATGACTGAGTGACTGAACTGAAGCAATGCTAGAAAAAGTATATTGTATAAATTAGGTATTACCAATTTTACCAGCATTTTGGTAAAATGTTATTAGCAGGGGTATAGATTATGAAAAGTTATTTTATTTCTTCAAAAAATTTATATTGCCCTCTTGTGGATTAGTTGGCTTTTTACAAACAATTTTATTTAGTGATTTGGAATGTTAAGCACCTGTTATAACAATGAACATTACTAATACCGGCCTTAATGTTCTAAAAACAAATAACCTTGAAATGTTTATTTTCCAGTCAGTGTAAAAATCTCCTGTTAAAACAAATGATGTTTAATAAAGTCAGATTAAAGGTTATGCTATCTATTTTGAAGGTTGGTAGTTTGCCAATGCCAGGGAAATTTACTATTTAGTGAAATGCTTTTCTTTAGTCCATGAAAATTGAGAAAAATACATATAAGATAGTAAGTAAATGAAGGATTTTTACTTATTAATATGCAATTATTCTTACTTTTTGGTTTCACATATCCTCTAGCATGAAATAATCATGGTAGCTATTCTTTTCATACCTTTATTTGATACAATAAAATGTTGGTAATCTTAGGCTATTTTCCTAAATTATTTTAAACAGCCTTATTGAGGTATACTTGCCATACAATGAGAGCAAAATTTATCAAATTTATCTAATTTTTATTTTATAAATTGTTTTTGGTGTAATATCTATGAAACTTTTGTTGAACCTGTGCCCACTTAGATTTTTATTGAATACTATTTCTAGAACTTTTATAATTTTAGTTTATTTATTTAGCTCTATGCTCTATTTTGTGTTAATTTATGATGTGAGGCATGATTCAAAGTTCATGCATTTGAATATGGGTATCCAATTGTTTCAGCAATTTTGTTGAAAAAGATTTCTCTGCTGAATTGTCTTTGTACCCTTGTTAAATATCAGTTGTTTATAAAAGTGTGAATGTATTTTTTGAATTTACATTCTGTGTCATTGATAGCTTTTTTTTCTTCTTTACTATGTTTTTGCTCATACTATGCTGTCTTGATTAGAATAGTTTTATAATAAAACGAAGTCAGGTAGTGTTTATTTCTCCAACTTTGCTCTTTACAAAGTTGTTTAGGCTCTCTCAGTCTTTATATTTCCATATACATTTTAGAATCATCTAGTAATTTTTTAAACTCAGTATGAGATTTTGATTTGGAATTTGCTGATTCTATAGATCAATTTGGGAAAAATTGACATCTTCACAGTTTTGAGTGTTCTGATCCATGGACACAGTATACCTCTCTATTATTTTTAGATATTTCTTAGTTTTTATCAATATTGTTCTATTAATATACACAGTATACAAGTTATTTATATATTTTGTCAGATTTATCCTTAGTATATCATACTTTTGATGCTCTTATGAACAGTATTGTATTGTTAATTATCATTTCCAATTCTAAATTGCTATTGTAGAGAAATACAATTTATTTTTGGATGTTGATCTTAAATCCTGCAACCTTGCTTAACTTATTTAGTAGTTCTAGTTAACTTTTTGTATATTCATCAGTTTTTACAAAATAATCCTGTTTTCAGTGATCCATTGATTATATGGAGCTGTCTTGTTTTTCAGCCTTAACGTGCCTTCTCAGTTTGGTGGGCACAGTTCTTTCCTAATGCCTTTCAACAGAGTGTTTATATCCCTTTAAATTATTGTTTTTGCTTTCTTCTGAAAAAGTGGAATTTCTTCATCATAAGGCAGTTTTATTTGTATTTTTTTGAGAAAGCTTCATACTGTTTTCCATCTTGGCTATATCAATTTACAATCCCACCAACAGTGTTTGAGGGATCCCTCTCTATATTCTCACCAACACTTGTTCTTTGTTGTCGTTTTGATAATGTCCGTTTGACAGTTAGGTGTTATGTCATTGTGACTTCAGTTTGCGTTTTCCCTGAGGGTGAGTGATGTTGAGCTTCTTTTCATATGCCTGTTGGCCATCTGTACGTCTTCTTTGGAAAAATGTCTATTCAGGTCTTCTGCTTTTTTTGCAATTGGTTTTTTGTTTTTTGATATTGAGTTGTATGTGCTGTGTATATATTTTGGATATTAACCCCTATTGGTCACATCATTTGCAAGTCCCTTAAGCACCTTTTACATGAGCTTATTATCATCATACTCACTTTAAAGGAGAATCGCTTAAAGAAATCCTGTTGCTTATCACAAAGAATATAATGAAGAGTGCACTCAAAGCAGAGGCAATAAGTTGATTCCTGACATACTGCTGTCACTTGGTGACACAATGGTGAAGACAGGGCTTTGGATGAGACCTCATAAGACACCTGAAGAGGCTTTAGTCATCTATGAATGTCTGCATTCTTTTTTTTACTGCTAAGGAGAAAAGACAAAGAAAATTAAAATGATAACAAGATAGAAGTTGTCTCTAGTTGGACATTTTTTAAAAATTCTAGGAAATCAGGCTAATTCTTGAAGTACAGATGTCTTTTAAAGATCTCTTATTTTTTTTCTTTTCAGAGATAAATTTCCAAATCATAGTAAAAAAACATTTCTTACTCTAGCTGGAAGAAAAAATTTGTTCTACCTATACTGAAATTTCTGTCTTTTTTAAAAGGCCATGAACCTGATTAGATTTTTAATCAGCTCTATTTTCTCCCTCAATGAACCCTGAACTTCACTCATACAACACAAACCTAGGCTACTTCTTAATCTTTAGGTCATATCCTATATTATTCATAGGATGTGAAAGTGAACATTATATAACTAATAAGACATATGCTTATTTAGATGTTCTCTTTTAAGTTTTGAATATGAGGCTTTAGAATATTTCTGAGAAGGGTAATAGTTCCAGGCTTATTAAACAGGTCTCCTGAAGATAGACCTGGTTTACAATCAGATTTCAAGTCTGAGTAAAGGACTTGCTATTTTTAGGGTCCTTCACACCAATAAAGTGATAGGAATGGAAGCTGAAGGAGACCCTATGGAAAGATCAGGAGCTGCTCTACACAGAGGTGAGCACCCAGAAGGTTGAACTAACTCTAAAAATTTATTGTAAATGAATGGTCATGTTTGGGAACATGCTATAAAGCTGTTTATTCCAATTTCAGGCACAGATCTTAAATCTTGAAGACTGCATTCTTTTTTCTGGTATGTGTTATGACTGATTTACCAGGTTAGACATGACATAATGTTGCTGATGAAGTAGATCATCTTCTTAGATACAATTTGTGTTTCTATGTTCTCTGTATATTGCTCCAACAGAGAGGCAAGTGGTCATTTTTGTCTTGCCAAAAATATTGTGGCTGATCAAGAAAGTTTGAAGGCTCATGCCCTTGTGAATTGCAGAACTCTTACTGGATTAAGTCTTGATATCATCTTGCTGCTGTTTAGTCGCTAAGCCATGTTCAACTTTTTGTGACCTCAAGAACTGCAGTGCATCAGGCTTCCTTGTCCTTCATGGTCTTAAGGAGTTTGCTTAAATCCATGTACAATGAGTCAGTGATGCTTTCTAACCTTCTAATCCTCTGTTTCCGTCTTCTCCTTTTGCTTTCTATCTTTCCCAGCATCAGGGTCTTTTCCAATGTGTCAGCTGTTTGCATCAGTTGGTCAAATTATTGAAGGTTCAGCTTCAGCATCAGTCTTTCCAATTAATATTCAGGGTTGATTTATTTAGGATTTACTGGTTTGATCTCCTTGCAGTCCTAGGGACTCTCAAATGTCTTCTCCAGCACCATTATTCAAAAGCATCAATTTTTCGGCTGTCAGCCTTCTTTACGGTCCAAGTCTCACATCTGTACATGACTACTGGAAAAACCATAGCTTTGACTACATGGACCTTTGTTGGCAAAGTGATATCTCTGCTTTTTAATATGTTGTTGCTGTCTAGGTTTGTCATAGCTTTTCTTCCAAGGAGCTAATGTCTTTTAATTTCATGGCTGCAGCCACTGTCCTGCAGTGATTTTGGAGCCCAAGAAAATGAAGTCTGTCACTGTTTCCATTTTTCCCCATCTATTTGCCATGATTCCAGCTTGAACATCATCCAGCCTGACATTTTGCATGATGTACTCTGCATATAAGTTAAACAAAGGTGACAATATACAGCCTTGATGTACTCCTTTCCCCATTTTGAACCAGTCTGCTGTTCTTTGTCCTGTTTTAACTGTTGCTTCTTGACCTGAATAAAAGTTTCTCTTGAGACAGTAAGGTCATCTGGTAGTCCCATTTCTTTAAGAATTTTCCACAGTTTGTTGTGATCCATACAGTCAAAGGCTTCCACATATTCAGTGAAGCAGAAGTAGATGTTTTCCTGGAATTCCCTTGCTTTTTCTGTGATCCAGTGAATGTTGGCAATTTGATCTCTGGTTCCTCTGCCTTTTCTAATCCAAATTTGTTCATTTGAAAGTTCTTGTTTCACATACCGCTGAAGCATAGCTTGAAGGATTTTGAACAAAGCCTTACCAGCATGTGAAATGAGCGTAGTTGTCTGATAGTTTGAACATTATTTGGCATCACCCTTCTTTGGGGTTGGAATGAAAACTGACCTTTTCTAGTACTGTGGCCACTGCTGAGTTTTTAAAATTTGCTGACATATTGATGCAGCACTTTAACAGCATCAAGTTTTAGGAATTTAAATAGCTCAGATGGAATTCCATTACCTCCAATATCTTTGTTCCATTACCTCCAATATCTTAATTCTTTCTAAGACCCACTCGACTTCACACTTGAGGATGTCTGACTCTAGGTGAGTGACCGCACCATCGTGGTTATCTGGATCAATAAGACCTTTTTTGTATCAGTTCAGTTCAGTTCAGTTGCTCAGTCGTGTCCGACTCTTTGTGACCCCATGAATCACAGCACGCCAGGCCTCCCTGTCCATCACCAATTCCCGGAGTTCACAGTTCTGTGTACTTGTACCACCTTTTCTTAATCTCTCTGCCTCTGTTAGGTCGTTACTGTTTCTGTCCATCGTACCCATCCTTGGATGAAATGTTACCTTGATATCTCTGATTTTCTTGAAGAGATCTCTAGTCTTTCCCTTACTATTGTTTTCCTCTATTTTTTTGCACTGGTCAATTAAGAAGGCCTTCTTATATTTCCTTGCTATTCTTTGGATCTCTTCATTCAGTTGAGTGCATCTTTCCCTTTCTCCCTTGCTTTCTGCTTCTCTTCTTTCCTCAACTATTTTGTAAAGCCTCTTCAGACAAACACTTTGTCTTCTTGCATTTCTTTTTTGGGAGGATGATTTTGGTCATTGTCTTGTTCAATGTTATGAACCTCTGACTATAGTTCTTCAGGCACTCTACCTATCAGATCTAATCCCTTAAATCTATTTGTTACCTCCACTGTATAATCATAAGGGATTTGATTTAGGTCATACCTGAATGACCTAGTACTTTTCTCTACTTTCTTCAATTTAAGTCTGAATTTTGCAGTAAAGAACTGATGATCTGAGCTACAGTTGGCTCCAAGTCTTGTTTTAGGCTGACTGTAAACAGCTTTTTTATCTTTGACTGCAAAGAAAGTAATCAGTATGATTTTGTTATTGACCATTTGGTAACGTCCATGTGTAGAGTTGTCTCTTGTGTTGTTGGAAAGGTTGTTTGCTATGACCAATGAATTCTTTTGACAAAACCCAGTTAGCCTTCTCCCCGCTTTATTTTATACTCCAAAGCCAAACTTGCTTGTTACTCCCGGTATCCTTTTACTTACTATTTTGCATTCCAATCCTCTATGATGAAAAGTGTGTCTTTTTTTTTTTTTTGGTGTTCATTCTAGAAAGTCTTGTAGGTTTTCATGGAACAATTCAACTTCAGCTTCTTTGGCATCAGTGATTGGGGCATATACTTGGATTACTGTGATATTTGAATGGTTTGCCTTGGAAATGAACCAAAATCATCTGTCATTTTTGATTTTGTACCCAATTCCAATCCCAAAGAAAGGCAATGCCAAAGAATGCTCAAACTACCACACAATTGCACTCATCTCACACACTAGTAAAGTCATGCTCAAAATTCTCCAAGCCAGGCTTCAACAATATGTGAATCGTGAACTTCCAGATGTTCAAGCTGGTTTTAGAAAAGGCAGAGGAACCAGAGATCAAATTGCCAACATCCGCTGGATCATGGAGAAAGGAAGAGAGTTCCAGAAAAACATCTATTTCTGCTTCATTGACTATGCCAAAGCCTTTGACTGTGTGAATCACAATAAACTGTGAAAATTCTGAAAGAGATGAGAATACCAGACCACCTGACCTGCCTCTTGAGAAACCTGTATGCAGGTCAGGAAGCAACAGTTAGAACTGAACATGGAACAACAGACTGGTTCCAAATAGGAAAAGGAGTATGTCAAGGTTGTATATTGTCACCCTGCTTATTTAACTTCTATGCAGACTACATCATGAAGAATGCTGGGCTGGAAGAAGCACAAGCTGGAATCAAGATTGCCAGGAGAAATATCAGTAACCTCAGATATGCATATGACACCACCCTTATGGCAGAAAATGAAGAGGAACTCAAAAGCCTCTTGATGAAAGTGAAAGAGGAGAGTGAAAAGGTTGGCTTGAAGCTCAACATTCAGAAAACTAAGAACATGACATCTGGTCCCATCACTTCATGGGAAATAGATGGAAAAACAGTGGAGACAGTGTCAGACTTTATTTTTTTGGGCTCCAAAATCACTGCAGATGCTGATTGCAGCCATGAAAATAAAAGACGCTTACTCCTTGGAAGGAAAGTTATGACCAACCTAGATATTATATTGAAGAGCAGAGACATTACTTTGCCAACCAAGGTCTGTCTAGTCAAGGCTATGGTTTTTCCCGTGGTCATGTATGGATGTGAGAGTTGGACTGTGAAGAAAGCTGATCGCCGAAGAATTGACGCTTTTAACTGTGGTGCTGGAGAAGACTCTTGAGAGTCCCTTGGACTGCAAGGAGATCCAACCAGTCCATTCTAAAGGAGATCAATCCTGGGTGTTCATAGGAAGAACTGACGCGAAAGCTGAAACTGCAATACTTTGGCCACCTCATGCGTCGAGTTGACTCACTGGAAAGACTCTGACGCTAGGAGGGATTGGGGGGGAGAGAAAAAGAGGACGACAGAGAATGAGATGGCTGGATGGCATCACCGACTCGATGGACATGAGTTTGAGTGAACTCCGGGAGTTGGTGATGGACAGGGAAGCCTGGCGTGCTGTGATTCATGGGGTCGCGGAGAGTCGGACACGACTGAGTGACTGAACTGAACTGAACTAAATGCATTTTGCACTCTTTGTTGACTGTGGGGGCTACTCCATTTCTTCTAAGGGATTCTTGCCCATAATAGTAGATGTAATGGTCCTCTGCAGTAAATTTGTCCTTTCCCATCATTGTAGTTCATTGATTCCTAAGAGGCCTCCCCCTGTGGCTCAGCTGGTAAAGAATCAGATGTCAGTGTTCCTTCTTGCCATCTTTTGCTTAATCACATCCAATTTACCTTGATTACTGGACCTAAAATTCCAAGGTCTTATGCATATCATCTACATATATGTAATTAATATAGGATCAATCCTGATATACGGAACAGTCAATTTTTTTTATTATTCACTTATGCTTGAATCCCAACATGATGAGAATCGAAGAATGCAGGAATATCACATTGGTATATCGTCAATTCACCTCAGTCCTAATTTTGAAGACTGGCATTTTTATTCTTGAGTACATTTTGTAAACCCTCATTTTTAAAAAATAAAGCTAAACATGGTTTTCTGAAAACCACTTTCCTTTCCTAGATCCTTGCTCAAATGTTATGAGCCTGATATTGTGCCTTTTGACCTACTGATACTCTACCCACAGTTCACTTCATAATAATGGTCATGCTGATGTTGCCTGCATTTCCCCTGGCCAGTCACACACCAAGGCATATCAGCAAGATAATCTAGTATCCTGCATGTCCTCAGACATCAGCAACAGCTCTATTTTTGTCTTAGACTGAAGGTAACAAGTAGAAAGAAATGAAATTTTTCTCACTGGCCTATTATCAAGGCATAAGCTGCCCTTTCCTATTATTTTAAATCCAAGGAGGAAAAGAAAATCATTTCTTTTCAAAAGGAAAAAGGAATGGGTAGAAAATAGCAAGTGAAGATAAAAGAGAATTCCTAACCTCAGGCTTCTGAGTGTTGACCTCCTCTTCAGCTGTTGCTTCTATATCTGGAGCACCATCTCTCCTTGAATGTGAATTCCCCATTCAAGGACATGTTACATCTGGCAAAGCACCAAGGACAGGACAGGTATTGAACAATTTCTAAAACATACTGATGTAATGTTCATTAAACTACATATATTAATAATTGCTTCTAAAATTTTACTTTCAATTTCAGATTAATGAGTTGCCTAATAGCTCCTAAGGTATATGGCAAAGATGATGGCTCAGTCCCAAAGACAGGCAAATTATTTTTACTGTAATAAAGATCAAGATAGGTATTAGATACATCTTCACATCAGATTTTTGGGGAAAGTCTTGATTGCTGCTAAGCAGCTTTTACTAAATTTCCTGAAGGTGAAAAACTTTAGAGTGTTCTTAAAAGCTGAAGGATACTCATGTAGATTGACAACTGTGAGTCTCCTCAATACATATTTGAAAGAAATTCTGTATGGGAAACAATCCATTTTCTTTTCAACATACACTTTCATTTGCTATGTATTCGGAAAACTTCTGCTGTCAATCGGAAGTTAAATATGGATTTGTAAATAATGCATGCTTAGCATTTTCCTATCAGATATAGCAAAATGGCAAAATGCATTTTCTTTTTTAAGAATCTGCAAATTTATTAAACCAAAAATTGATATAGGAAAATAGTAAAAAAAAAAAAAGTAGCCAAACAATAACCATTCACAGTTAGCAAGTTGTTTCATTCCTTGACTTTTTAAGTATTATACATACATACATTCAAACATATATACACATATACACACATATGATGTGTTTTATTTCTTTGCCTTATAAAAAGATTTTATTATGCACAGTCTTCTGAGACTTGCCTGAGAGCCTGAGATTCATCCACAACGTTGCTTCTGGCTAGTTATTCCATTTTGCTGAATAAGTTATGTATCTGTTCTTCTGATAATGGACACGTGGGTTGTTTCTGTTTTTTTCCTTCATGATTAAAACCACTACTATTGTACATTCTATGTGCAGATATTTTGTCTTTGTTACCTAGGAATGGAATCACTGGGTTTTATTTATTCCCTCATCAACTTACAACGTTTATAACATTGTATAGGAGGTGATGACTGAAACCTTCCCCAAGAAAAAGAAATGTAACAAGGCAAAGTGATTGTCTGAGGAGGTCTTACAAGTAACTGAGGAAAGAAGAGAAGTGAAAGGCAAAGGAGAAAGGGAAAGATACCCAACTGAATGCAGAGTTCCAAAGAATAGCAAAGAGAGATAAGAGGGCCTTCTTAGTGAACAATGCAAAGAAATAGAGAAAAGCAATAGAAAGGGAAATACTAGAGATCTCTTCAAGAAAACTAAAGATATCAAAGGAACATTTCATGCAAAGATAGGCATGATAAAGGACAAAAAAGGCAAGGACATTCAGTTAGCTTCTGCTAACAGAAGCAGGAGAGATGAAGAAAAATTAGCAAGAATACACAACAACTGTGCAAAAAAACTCTTAATGACCCAGTTAACCATGTTGATGTGGTCACTCACCTAGAGCCAGACATGCTGAAGTGTGAAGTCAAGTGGGCCTTAGGAAGCATCACTATGAACAAAGCTAGTGGAGGTGATGGAATTCCAGTTGAGTTATTTCAAATCCTAAAAGATGATGCTCTGAAAGTGTTGCACTCTATATGCCAACAAATTTGGAAAACTCAGCAGTGGCCACAGAACTGGAAAAGGTCAGTTTTCATTCCAATCCCAAAGAAAGGCATTGCCAAAGAATGTTCAAACTACTGCACAATTGCACTCATGTCATATGCCAGCAAGATTATGCTCAAAATTCTAAAAGCTTGACTTCAGCAGTATGTGAACCAAGAACTTCCAGATGTACAAGCTGGATTTAGAAAAGGCAGAGCAACCAGAGATCAAATTGCCAACATCTGTTGGATCATGGAAAAAGCAAGGGAATTCCAAAAATATATTTATACTTCTTCATTGACTACACTAAAGCCTTTGTGTAGATCACAACAAACTATGGAATAGTCTTCAAGGTATGGGAATACCAGATCACCTTACTTGCCTCCTGAGAAACCTGTATGCAGATTAAGAAGCAAAAGTTAGAAATGGACATGGAACAAAGGACTGGTTTCAAATTGGGAAACGAGTACATCAAGGCTGTATATTTTTCCCCTACTTATTTAACCTATATGCAGTGTACATAATGTGACATGCCAGTCTGGATAAGCCACAAGCTGGAATCAAGATTGCCTGGACATAAGTATACCTATGTCTGATTCATGTTGACATTTGACAGAAAACAACAAAATTATGTAAAGCAATTATCCTTCAAATTAAAAGATAAATTAGTTAAAAGGAAAAGATTTCCTGGAGAAATATCAACTATCTCAGATATGCAGACGATACCACTGTAATGGCAGAAAGTCAAGAGGAAGTAAAGAGCTTCTTGATAAAGGTGAAAGAGGAGAGTGAAAAACCTGGCTTAAAACTCAACATGGCTGATTCATGTTGAGGTTTAAGAGAAAAAACAAAATTCTGTGAAGCAATTATCCTTCATTTTCAAAATAAATTTAAAAAAATGCTATAGAGTTTTCCAAACATTAAAAGTTAAAAAGAAAGAAAACCTCAACATTCAAAAACCTAAGATTATAGCAAAATGGCATCTGGTCTTATCACTTCATAGATAGGACTATATAGATAGACAAATATATTGGGAAAATGTGGAAACAGTGTCAGATTTCATTTGCTCGGGATCCAAAATCAATGTGGATGGTTACTGTAGCCACGAAATTAAAAGACGCTTCCTCTTGGAATAGCTGTGACAAACCTAGGCAGTTAATAAAAAGCAGAGATGTCTTTTTTGCCAATGAAATTCCATCCAGTCAGACCTATGATTTTTTCCAGTAGTCATGTATGGATGTGAGAGTTGGACCATAAAGAAGGCTGAGTGCCAAGGAATTGACACTTTCGAACTGTGGCGCTGGAGAAGACCCTTGAGAGTCCCTTGGACGTCAAGGAGATTAAACCAGTCATTCCTAAAGGAAATCAGTCCTGAATATTCATTGGAAGGACTAATGCTGAAGCTGAAGCTCCAATACTTTGGCCACCTGATGTGAAGAGCTGAATCATTGGAAAAAACCCTGATGCTGGGAAAATTTGAAGTCAAGAGGAGAAGAGAGCGATGAAGGATGAGATGGTTGGATGGCATCACCAAATTAATGGATATGAGTTTGAGCAAACTCAGAGAGATAATGATGGATAGAGAAGCCTGGTGTGCTGCAGTCCATGGGGTTGCTAAGAGTCAGACACGACTTAGTGACTGAACAACAACAACACCACCATCAGCTAACCAGTATTCCTCCAGTAAAACTCTTCTCACTGAAGTTGTTAATGAGTTTCTTATTATAGTATGCAATGAGCATTTTTTCTATATCTCATATTACTGATGTTATTGACCCTGTCTCCTTTTGATATTCTTTTCTTTCTTGACTTTATATTATTTATTTTCTTTTGACCTCTCCTGCCAGTTTTGTTTCAGTTATCTTAAAAGTGTTTCTTAATTTAAAGAGCTATCCTGCTATTAATTTTTAGAGGTTAACATCTATTCTGGTTATTTATTTATTGTAACAAACATTTTCAAAAGCTAAATAGAGATCTATCTACCTATCTGCCAATACTTACATGAAGATATACTTTATATCTTCAGTTATATATTGTATTAATATATAGTATATATGTGAATATATCTGAATATATCTCTACCTATACGAAGTTAATATAGAAAGTTTGAATTTTATTTTTCATTGAAATATATTAATAGATGGCATATGTTTGTTTTGGATGTACTACATAGTGATTTTACATTTGTATACATTATGAAATGATCACTATGATAAGTCTGCTGCTGCTGCTGCTGCATCACTTCAGTCGTGTCCAACTCTGTGTGACCCCACAGACAGCAGCCCACCAGGCTGCCCCGTCCCTGGGATTCTCCAGGCAAGAACACTGGAGTGGGTTGCCATGATAAGTCTAGTAATCATCTATCCCCATACAGAGTTATTGCAAAGTTATTGGCCATATTTCTTATGCTCTATATTATATTTTGGGACTAATTATATAACTGGAGGTCTGTACCTCTGAATTCCCCTTCACCTGTTTTACAACCCCCCCAAACTCCTTTCTTCTGGTAACCACTTGTTATCTGTATCCATGAATTTGTTTTTGTTTTGTTTCATTTTTTTCCTTAGATTCCACATGTAAGAGATATCATGCAGTAGTTGTCTTTATCTGTCATTTCACTCAGCCCTCTAGATTCATCCATATTGTCACAAGTGTCAAGTTTTCATTTTTTTATTGCTAAGTAATATACCATTGTATATATAGGTATGTTTTGTAAGTCAAAATTTTAGGCAGTGCTTGACTCGGTAATTTTTCTGTTGTACATTGGCTGGAGTCACTTGGTAGTGAATAATTGAGTAGAGTCTGGTGGGTCTAGAGTCTGTTCAATTAGTAGAGCTTTTTTACTCAAATGCCTGATTTTTTCATGGGAATGGCAGCAGGCTGACTCAGCCAGGCCTTTCCCCTTCAGGACCTCGCCATGTGATCTCTCAAGCAGAGGAAAGGACCTCTTATCTGGTGGCTCAGGGTTCAAAGATGATTTGATGATTAATACCTGTTTTCTTGACTGGGCTAAGGAATGCCCATGCACTAAGTCACTTCAGTTGTGTCCGACTCTGTGCGACCCCATAGGTGGCAGCCCACCAGGCTCCATCGTCCTTGGGATTCTCCAGGCAAGAATACTGGAATGGGTTGTCATTTCCTTCTCCAATGCATGAAAGTGAAAAGTGAAAGTGAAGTCACAGTTGTGTCGGACTCTTAGCGACCCCATGGACTGCAGCCTACCAGGCTCCTCCGTCCATGGGATTTTCCAGGCAAGAGTACTGGGGTGGGTTGCCATTGCCTTTGCCTTGTACATTATTTCTGGATATGTTTGTGAAAGTATTACAGGAAGAAACTAGAATTTAAATTCTGAGTAACGTAGATACGTCCTCATGAGGTGGGTGGGCATCATCCAATCTATTGAGGGCCTGAGTATGACAAAAAAGATGAAAGGGTAAACTGTTGACTCTGGTTGCGCTGGGACATCCGTCTTCTCCTTGAACACTGATGCTCCTGGTTCTCAAACCTTTGGCTTGAAACTGGAACTTACACCATTGGCCCCTCTGATTCTCAGGTCTTCAGGTTTGGACTGGATCTGCGTCACTGACCTTGGCATGTTCTGAGACATTTTAGTCTCCATAGTCATGAGTTGATTCCACATAATAAATCCCTCTGTATTTGAAAATATCTTATTGGTGGTGTTTCTCTGGATAACCCTAATACATTACCCTCTTAAAGACTAGGCTAGAAATGGGTTTTGGTTTCTTCTGTTGTACCCTATTGGTCAAAACTACCTAGTGGGTAAAACATGTCTTCTCATTGTTGCTTTTTTATATGCTTAACTATTATTCTGAGTTTCCTTTAATATGCCTACTTACCGTTAGCTTTTCTTCTTCAGAGATTTGGCTGTTTTAATACTTTGTCTATTTTTTTTTTTTTTAATTTTGGCTGCATTGGTTCTTTGTGGTGGTACATGGACTTCTCATTGCAGTATGGGGCTTCTCTAGTGGTATGCAGGCTCAGTTGCCCTGTGGCATGTGGGATCTTAGTTCCCTGAGCAGGGATTGAACCTACATCCCTAATACTTTATTATTTTACTAAGTTTTAAAAATCTGTCTGATATCCTTGCCTATTAGAGACATTAATTTATTGCTTAGTATATGTTTTACAAATATTTTCTTCCTACTTGTAACAACTTTTGTTCAGTTTATGATATAATATAAAAGATATCGGTATAGTCAAATTTGTTCAATTCCTCCCTTAATAGCTTTTGAGTTCCCTGTCTTGCTTAGGGAGAATTATATAAAGATTTGTGGCAACACAGTTTGCTAATAGCTGTATAAAATACACACACCTTCTATAATGTTCTTTAAAGTAAATAAAATTATCATAAACATGTCTCCCTGTTGAATTCAGTTTAGAAAAACTCTATTATAATGATATATGGACACTAACTTGAAGGATTGATTAGCACAACAAGAAGCAGAAGCCTTTATATGAACTAGGCTTTGAAAGAGATATTTTTCTCCCCTGGGACTTTCATTTAAACCAGACTCCCAGCAGCCATGTGTCTTTCTTTTTGTGTTTGGGTGACGTGGAGCCAGGAGGAAAAGCCTCTCTCCTTCTTTTTCAGCTTATTTAATGTTGGCAGACCTTTGTCTCCAGTGCTCTGGGAGAAGTCCATTCAAAAGTCTGTGCTCCTCTCTTCTTATATGCTAACTTCACACTATCTTTAGATATTTTTGATTTCACTTCTACTGAAGTCTATCCCCTCCCCAATCTGCCTCTGCTTCAGGTCGGCATCTGTAGCCTTCTGCTTATGACACTCATGAGTTTCTAGTTTGGGCTAGAGTCAGTCTTTCTGCCTTTATGCTGTAGCTCCTGTAGCTGGTGGTCATTGTTGGCAGCTCAAGGCTTTGGGTTCCTTTGAGTCCACTCTGATTGAACAGCACAAAAAGTGAATGAGAGGCCAGCTTAAGGTTAATGACAAATGCAATTACACATAGTTACTTCTCCTTTTGTTAAGAAACTATGTTAGTTCTCAGGAGTCAGAAATTTACAAAACTCTCTTCCTGACCTTAACTCCGTGAACATGTTCAGTGACCATCCCCTTCTTGCAATCCCTCTCCCTTGTTTAGGGCACAAGATTACTTTTTTTCTCTTCTTTGTGGTCCCAGTGAGGCCAGCAATAGAGAGCCCTCATGGTATGATGGTTGAAGTCAAATCAACCTGGGACCTAGTCTCAGCTCTGCTGCTTATTGGAGTAAGGTTATTAACCTTCTTTGATGCCTATGAAATATTAACTTGGATCTTATGTTGGAAGATTGCATTCAGAATTACTGATAATGCAGGAAAATCATCCAGAACAACTCTTGACTCATTGTCAATTGTTCAGTAAAATGGTAAATTTATTGTACTGTATTTCTTTAGAGCATCTTAGTCCGAAAATAGAGACTTACCTATGCTTTTTAATAGTTATTCTCAAAGGCTTTTCTGAGTGATAAAGTATCTCTAGGGTGTATTGGCAACATCTCAACACTCCCAGAGTGGAAGCATGTTTGAAAAGATTCAAACGGTATTCCAGTTCAGTTCAGTTCAATCGCTCAGTTGTGTCCGACTCTTTGCGACCCCATGAACCGCAGCACGCCAGGCCTCCCTGTCCATCGCCAGCTCCCGGAGTCCACCCAAACCCACGTCCACTGAGTTGGTGATGCCACCCAACCATCTCATCCTCTGTCGTCCCCTTCTCCTCCTGTGAAAACAGTATTCCAGAGCCATATTAATTTCTACATTTTGTATCTCATATTTTTCTCATTGGTCTGCATCACTGAAGATAGATGTGCTTTATATTAATGAAGATAAATGTGTTTTAACTTATTCCACTATGGAACTTGTACATTTACCTGAATCTAGAAATAGTAAAAATCCCAAGATTTCTATAGGCTTTCTTGTGACTTTAATCTTATGTTTATGGATGAGATTTTTAAGAAGGACAGACATAATTAGTTGAAATTCAAATTATAAGTCTAGGCCCTCAAGTCTGAAGCTTGAAATTCCTAGTCAAATTTTAATACAGAATCCTTTACCCAAACTATTATTAGACCAAGTGTGCAAAGAGAAAATAAACTATCAAAAGGTAATTTATTAAAACATATCTAATGTGTCTCATTTCTTTGTAAGATGCTTATACCTCTTTGTCCAAGATCAATTTTCAAGCGTTGCATCCCTAAAAAGTTCAAAAATCAAACAAAAAATATTTTATCTATCACTTATCTGAGCCCTCCACAGAGGCATGCCTGGATCCTATCTGTTTTTCCTAGGAAACTTTCTCAAATGTTACAGTGGAGATACTTAGCTAGTTTCCTGTTATCCTTACACTCTGGCCTGTACAAGTCTAATCATTTTATTTTAATTGCTTGATCCTTAACTGTAATTAGTACTACCAGCTGTGCCCTCTCCTGGGCTTTCTTGACATAGTTTAGCCCATATGAACACTAATTAGAGATACTGGGATTGATCACATTATCTCTCCTACACAGTTTCTGCCATTGACATGATCAGTTGTTGCATATAAATGTCCCATTTCACATAAAGGGTAGAGGGAGCTTGCTCCACTGTTTCTTGTTATAGGAGTAAAATTCCTGGCCTGAATGATCTGACAAATCTAATAGGCTCAATGAAGAACCTTGTTTTACATTTCCTAGCATTTATGCACAGTTCATGCCATTATTTTCTCCCAACATTGCATGAATGTTATATATCCTTATTAATTTTGATTTGGTTAGAGAGTTCACGAAAATTTTCTATGTCTTAGTTTCACAATCTCCAAGGTAGTTACCTTAGCGGCTTAATGTTTTGATTTCTCACAATTTTCTCTTATATATTGCAGTCTCCCTTGTATTTAGACCCACTTTTAGGAAATTCAGAAAATTCTAACTTGAGATCTAAGCTGCAGAGGTTGTTTATTCTATTCATTGTAATCTGCCCTCTGCATACTGAGCGACTTACTCATGTACTGGTTGAAATATGATTGTGTAACTCTTTCACATGTGTGTCACCAGATTTTAGTTACTCGATGTATAGAGGCTAAAGTACCATGAATAGATTCAATATCCTCTATTGGCTGAAAGCTCCCACCCCAGACTATAGCTATTGAGTGTTTTTTTTTTTTCTCTTTTTTTTCACAGAGAGAAAAGTATTCAGAAATTCAGGCAACAAACGGTTAATCAAAGATCACTGAAGCATTAAATTATTATAAATATAACCACCGTATCATCATATTCCTAAAGTGACAGTGAAAACGGAATACTCATAAATGTCAAAAACAGGATTGATTTTGCCATTATAATATCATTTATTTATCAGAGGATGCTCTTTATTATCTAGTAATCCTCAAGATGTCCTTTACTCAGCAGGACATCAGCAGATTTGTGGGTTTGATTTAGGACACTTAGGACACCTGGAAGCAAAATCCTTTTGTGTGTGTGTGTGTGAGTGTATGAGTACTTAGGCACAGAATTTGTATGAGTGTGTATGTACAGTCAGATTTCATTTTAAAAATTCTTTTATATGTTGGTTTAGGCAGTAAGAACAGAAATAATCTTGAAAATGGCCTCTTGTACAAAGGGACTATGAACATTGACATAATTTAATTACATATCTCAAAGCTTACTTTCTGCTATCATAAATAGGGTTCAGCAAATGAGACAAGGTAAATGAATTTGCATTCTCAAAAAGTGGCAGAAAACAGTATATTGGTTATTACTAGTTCTCATGAAATGATAAAATTTGCTTTCAGAGCTAAACTTTATATTATAGCTGTGTAGTACCAACTATGAATTAAAGGCTTCATGCTTGTAGTTTTCATTGGATGCCAGTAGATGGCAGATTTATTTACTTTATCATTAGGCCAGGTCCTATTTCTTTTCTAATGAGCAGGAAATTTTAAAATCTTGGATTTATCAACTATTGATGCTTTATGGACAGATTATAGCCTTATTCAGCTATAAAACTCACAGTAGTTTTCACAAACAAATAGATGGAATATGATGATTAGTTTCTGCTTGGGAAATTGAAATAGATCAGATATGTGCTTATAAGATACCTCTTCCATCCATGGGATTTTCCTGGCAAGAATACTGTAGTGGGTTGCCATTTCCTTCTCCAGGGGATCTTCCTGACACAGGGATTGAACCCAGGTCTCCTGCATTGTGGGCAGACTCTTTACCATCTGAGCCACAAGGGAAACCCTCAGTTCAGTTCAGTTCAGTTCAGTTCAGTTGCTCAGTCGTGTCCTAAATAAGGTCAAATCTGGGTTCAAGACAGTTTAACTCTTAGTCTGTATACACTGTATTAATTTCCTATTGCCATTGTAACAAATAACTGCACATGGAGTTTTTTAAAACCACAGAAATATATTAAGTTCTGGAGGTCAGAAGTTCAAAATGGGTCTCACTGTGTCAGCAAGGCTGTGATCCTTTCAAGGGGTGAGTCCATTTTCTTATGCTTTTAAAGTTTTTAGAGGCTTTGAAGTTCCTTGGATCAGGGCCACTTCCATTTTCAAAGCCAGTAGTGCTCTCTTGACTCTTCCTCAAAGTAGAGCACTGTGACTCTCACCAACTGCCTTCCTCTCTCTCACACAACGACCTTGTGATAGCAATATACTCACCTGGATAATACAGGATAAATCTTTCCATCACATGCCAGCTGATTAGCAGCCTTAATTGCTCTAGTTCATCCTGAAACATTAATTACTGTTTCTATTTAACAACATGTATCTACAGGTTCTGAGGATGATGGTATAGACATCTGTGGAGTCATTATTCTGCCTACCATAGACACTGAGCCTTTTCCTCTCCTTGCTGGCAGGATAGACAAGCTTAAAATAGTCTGGACATATGGGCTGAATATGTGTTGTTGTTGTTCAGTCACTAGGTCATTTCTGACTTTTGTGACCCCATTAACTACAGCATGCCAGGCGTCCCTGTCCTTCACAGTTTTCTGGAGTTTGCTCACTCATGTTCATTGAGTCAGTGATGCCATCCAACCATCTCATCCTCTGTCATCCCCTTCTATCTTTCCCAGAATCAGTGTCTTTTCCAATGAGTTGGCCCTTTGCATCAAGTGGCCAAAGTATTGGAGCTTCAGCATCAGCCCTTCCAGTGACTATTCAGGATTTATTTCCTTTAGGATTGACTGGTTTGATCTCTTTGCTGTCCAAGGGATTCTCAAGAGTCCTTTCCAGCACCGTAGTTTAAAAGCATGTGTATAACCTTACAAAATTCACGTGCTGAAATCCTAACTGCCAATGTAATGGTATTAGCATGTGGCACCTTTTGAAGGTAATTAGATCATGAGGGTGGAACCCTCATGAATGGGATTAGTTCTTTTCTAAAAGAGAGAGCTCTAATTCATTTCTCACCATGTAAGGAGGGCAGAGCTAGAGAACAGCAGTCTGAAACCTAGAAGAGGGCCCTCACCAGATCCTAACCATGGTGGCACCCTGATCTCGGACTTCCAACATCCAGAATTATGAGAAAGAAAAGTCTATTGTTTATAAGCTACCCAGAAAAGGAAATGGCAACCCACTCCAGTACTCTTGCTTGGAAAATTCCATGGACGGAGGAGCCTGATAGGCTATAGTCCATGGGGTTGCAAAGAGTCAGACATGACTGAGCGACTTCACTTTCACTTCCCTTTTTCATATGGTATTTCATTAAAGTAGTCAAAATCACTGAGATAGACTGTAAAAGTAAACAGATTGGACCAAATAAACATACAATTCTGTGGTTACCTCTGGTTTATATAACTTAAAATCTAATTCTCTGCACAATGATAACAACTAGAGTTAAGGAAAGACTGGGTTGGGATCACTTTCCTTGTTGTGAGTTGTTTAAATAGCAAGCACAAACTTTTTGTGATTCTCTTTCATTCTTTTGAATATGAAGTATCTTTTCAACAGTTTTTCATACTATATTGATATCTTGGAAGTATCTGTTTCCCTTGAAGTCAAAGAAAATAATTATGACTTTGCTTATAATTTACTTAGTTAACTATTCAAATTGAGAGGCTCTTTGTGCCATTTCCTGTGTTGACATGTAGAACCTCAACTCTGATTTTGCTAATTTATTCACTCAGATCACTGTGACATTCATAAAGTTCCAATAGCTAAGAAGTCTTATCAAGTAAGATTCTTGTCACTTAATAGACAATAACCAGTCCATTCTAAGGAAGATCGATCCTGGGTGTTCATTGGAAGGACTGATGCTAAAGCTGAAACTCCAATACTTTGGCCACCTCATGCGACGAGTTGACTCACTGGAAAAGACTCTGATGCTGGGAAGGGTTGGGGGCTAGAGGAGAAGGGGATGACCGAGAACGAGATGGCTGGATGGCATCACCGACTCTGTGGACATGAGTTTGAGTGAACTCCGGGAGTTGGTTGATGGACAGGGAGGCCTGGCGTGCTGTGATTCATGGGGTCGCGGAGAGTCGGACACGACTGAGCAACTGAACTGAACTGATCAAAAATTATCTCAGGGCTCATGGACATCCTGTATTTTTAATGGTTTTCAAACTTACTTCTACAACAGAATTATCTGGTGAGCTTTAAGAAATAATAAATATGGAGTTCACACCAACCAATTAAGTTAAAATCCCTGGAGATGAGGCCTAACTGTTAGTATTATTTGAAAGCTCCCCAGGTATTCTGAATGTGCAGCCACAGTTAAGAATTTCTCTGTCTAGCTTTTTTTTTTGGTCCCTATTTTTTATTCTTCTCTTGTCTGCCTTTCTTCCCCTGTACTCTGGGTTTGGCTGAAAGATTACCTTTTCCATGTAATAGAGGGAGTTAATTGGAAGCCTCTGTTTTTATTGAAGCTGCCAGGCTATATTTCCTATAGAAAACCAAACTGGCTTATTCCTGACAGCAACTGCTTTACCTGTTTTCTGAATCAATAGATAAATAAAGGTACAAACATATTCAAACAGATAACAGTAAAGGTTTCTCCACAGTCACTAAGAAGTCTTAAGTTATTCAAGTGTTCTATATTTATTGATGATAATGTTTTTAACAAAGAGATACTGAGTTATGATTACCATAAACCTCTGGCAAGTTTGTTATTTCATGTCAAAAGTATACGTTCAATTTGAGTCATTTGCATTTATCTCTTTATCACTTGAAACCAGCCATATTTAAACTACTTGGAACTGACTTCATAACAGTTTACTATTGTGTACAATGTTTGAACAGGAATAATGTTAAGGGCACCATGAGATGTCACAGAAATTAAATACCTCTTGTGTCATGGAAACTCTGAATGCTATTTTACTTGCAGTGCCTTGTGTTTCACAAATATCTGGTAGATTCTGTGCAGTGACATTATAGTATTTTATTACAGACATTTCTGAATAACATCTTATTACAGGCTTGGAAGAAAAGGAAGTTAATTTGTTTGCTCATATGTGTGTAGTCAACAATGTAATTGTGCTTTTTCAAGCCAATAGATTTTTGCCTTTCTTTGTATGTTAATGGATTTGGTCATTTTAAAAATATATGTTTTGAATACGTGTATACGTATGGCTGAGTCCCTTCACTGTTCACCTGGAACTGTCACTACATTGTTAATCGGTTATACCTCAATAAAAAATAAAAAGTTCAACATATATATATATACATTGAATATATTACTATACAAAGTTAAACATTATATGCAACGCTTCCTGCTTTAAGGCTTATTGAATCTCCTGTTAATGGATAATTTCTCTCTATTTTTGTAATGGTGTTTCCAGAGTGAGAGCTTGGGCTGCATACATATGACAAATTTGTCTGTGTCTAGGCTTGTCCTGAATGCTCACTGAATCAGCCAACTGAGAGCTAATTTACATGTTAACTATGAGTCTGAAGTACATGTGGACCTCTAGGACAAAGACATCAAACCTACAGTGAAAGAATGGTCTCTCCTTCATTGTAATGTTCTCAGAGGGGTGTGGAGTCATCCTGAGGAAAGAGAGGGTTGAGGTGTGTTATGGTAGATGGAGAAACCAAGGTCTGATATATCTAACAGATCCCATTCTAAGATGCTGAGATTGTCTCCCAACCCCCACACTGGTGTCAAAGCAAAAACTGCACTGATAAATTTAGGTAAGCAAGGAAGACTATTCCTGGCTATTGCGACAGGGGCAATAGACTAAACTCAACTACACTGAAACAAAAGATGAAGGGTTTTTGAGCACTTTAGTGATAAACTTCAGATAAGTGTTAGTTGCTCAGTTGTGTCCGATTCTTTGCGACCCCTTGGACTGTAGCCCACCAGGCTCCTCTGTCCATGGAATTCTCCAGGCAAGGATACTGGAGTGGGTAGCCATTTCCTTCTCTAAGGGATCTTCCCAATCCAGGGATCAAATCCAGACAGATTCTTTACTATCTGAGCCACCAGAGAAGCCCTTTTGAGTACCGAAATGAGCTAATAGAAAAGTACTGATGAGCACTGGGGAATAGGTTGATCAGTGAGATGTTGAACACATTGAGTTTTCTGGGTTTGCAAATATTTCTCTCTGCTATTACACCATCTCTGTTTGTTAATTGGCAGCCATCAAAGTTAGGCTCTCATTTCCCCACAGAGACTAGAAGACCAGGATGCCATATATTTCAGTGTTTATATTTCAAAGACATGTTTCCCAAGTCCTTGAGAAAGACATTTCCTGGGTTGTAAAACTGGCAAGAGTCTAGGAGAAGAACTACATACATTTCAAAGCAGAAGAAAAAGAATTCACAATTTCAAATTCTCTAAAGTAGATGCACTGAAAAAGGGAGATCAGGGGCTTATAGTCAGGAAGAAATCTGTTTAAGTTTTAGTCAGGCTGAGGGCAATGTTAGTCCATCTTTGACACAGGACAAGTGATGAAGTCTCAAGGACAGATGACCTCAGTAAAGACTGATTCAAATAAAAAGTTATGCTGTGAAATCTTCTGTAATAAAACAAAGATACAGGAGAGAGCTAAAGGAGAAAGGGACATTTCTCAATGTCATGTTTGCACTGTAATCATTGAGGCAGAAAGAAGAAAATCTCTGTCAGGACTGATGAAGAGCAAGAGTCCAGGAAAGATCAATAGGAAGTTATGGCAGAGCTGACACCAGGCACCTACTGGGGGAGTAGCTGGAAGGTTTAGTTCTCCATTTGGTTAGAGTGACAACCGTGGTGACAAGCCTAGAAAAACCACTGGAAGTAATGAAAGATGGCAACTACTTCTCATGGATACATGCGAGCACACCATGAACTGCTGTGGATCAAAGGAAGGTATTTGTAAATCTTTATGGTTTCAGTGACATTGTTGAGAGAAGTGATGCTAGGAAGTTTCCTTATTTTTCTTCTTCTGATTCTGTTGTATCATTCAGATTGGTGTAATTTTTGGAGCAGTATATTATACTGAAAAAAAAAACCTTATATACTATATTGACAAATAGTTTACTTATAAATATTGTTCAAATAAAAATGCCTATTTCAGTTTTGCCACTTAAGTAGAAGACCCCATGGAGGAGGAAATGGCAACCCATCCAGTATCCTTGTTTGGAGAATCCCATGGAGAGAGGATCCAGGTGGAATACTGTCCTTGGAATTGCAAAGAGTTGGACATGACTGAAGGGACTGAGCATGCATGCATGCCTGGAAGCATGAACAAGTTATTTAACTTCTCTGTGTTTAATTTTTTTTGTGTGAAATAAAAACAAAGATAGTTATTGTTCATTATCAGTGCAATAATTAAATGTATAAAAGCATAAAGCCCAGTACCTGGTACACGAAAAACCACCTGCAAATGTAAATTCCCTTTCTCTATTACATTCCCATAAATGTACAGAGATGATGTATCAAACATATCTAATTATCTAATTACTCAAGAATTTAGTTAATATAAAAAACTTGCCCATAATATTTACTTTCCTTAGATGGTATCTATAAATAGAAAGTTTAGAGACTTTTAGAAAGTTTAGAAAGTCTCCAGATTAAGATACCTGAACCTCTTGGCCTCACTTAGTTGTATAATTCAGATGAAAAAGAAACAGTGTTTTCTTTGCATAATGGCCTCAATTCACTGACATATTTTGCATGTTTAGACATAGCTAGTGAGTCAGGAAAACTGAATAAAATGACTGCAATTTGCAACTAGAGTATAACTAAATTAATTCTAGTAATAAATTTTGACAAGAGGAAATTTCATCATGCAATAAAGAGCTAATATATTTTCAAGAAATCTCTAACTTTTCTCATACTCACTGAAAGAATAAAGATACTATAGTGTATAAATTGAACATCACTAATTTTATTACGTGTAACCTATAAAGCACATATAAAATTATGTAATCTAAATCCATGCTTTACAAAGATTTCATGACATTAAAATAGCATTAATAAATAGTTATATTAAAAAGAGGGATAATTTTTACGCCTTTCTGCAGGAGTATATGTATGTAGTACTGTGAGCTATGAATTGAATCTCACTGACTTTTTTGGATCGCTCTACTAGGTATTTGAATTTTCCCTTCTATCCCTGTCTTTTATAGCAACTGTATCAGTGTAACTATTTTCATGAGTTTCTCTTGGTAATTGGCTTTATGTGATTATGCTTTTCCCTGGCATCCATAGATACATCTTTAATACTGCTATCTCAAATTTTTTTTTATCACACAGATGCAGGAAGATTATAAAAAATGACAGTGTTGAATCGTTGTGCTTTGAGCATTTCTTCGTTCAAAACTCTGCGTCTGAAAATCCATTTGCTTCTTTTGTGTCTACTAATACTCTATCCTTGTATTGTAGGCAGGAAGCTGTGATAATGTTAACTTACATGGCAAAAGGAACTTTGCAGATATAATTAAGGATAAGAACCTTGAGTTAGGGAGATTAGACTGGATTATTCAAGTGTATCCAATCTAATCATACATGTTTTTAAGGTGGAAAGCTTTTCTGGGCTAAAGTCAGAGAAAGAGCAATGACCACTGAAGAATGATCAGAGAGAAGAGACATTTCTGGCTTTGGAGTCAGAGGACAGGGATGTGGAAGATGGTGCCAAGGAATGCAGGCACCCTCTAGAAGCTGAAAAAGGGCAGGAAACAGATTTTCTCTTAGAGCCTCCAAAAGAGAATGTAGACCAGCTGACGTCTTGATTTCAGCCCATTGAGATGGTGTTAGTATTCTGACCTAAACTATAAAATAGTGAGTTTGCATTGTTTTAAGCCACTAAGTTTGTAGTGATTTTGAGAGCAGCAGCAGAAAACTTGCACACTTACAACCACACATACAATCTTGGTACAAGCTGGCTGATAGGCATGTAATGCGGGGGGATGCTTTAAATATTCTGATTTCTAATTCAAATTTAAGGGCTGCAGTTCCACTGAAAAGACTAACTTGAACAGCTCTCAAGACCCATTCTGGGCACATCTTCCTTTCCCTAGAACTATTCTTTGTACACAACATGCCTTACGTTTTGGGGTTGTTTATAAAACCTTTCTGAAAAAAAAAAAATAAAACCTTTCTGGTCATGCTGCTGTTTACACCTTGCTAAGAATCTGCAGATCATGTGGTTAACACCAGCTGCTTAACCTGCTCACTCAACCTGTGATTTCTCATCACTGAACTCTTAATTTAGCTGAGGGAGAGGAGATCTTAATTTCTTCCTGTTCTCTTTATTATTTCTGTTTATTTACTTTTGGGGCTATTTCCTCCAAATCAACCCTCAAACCTCTTCTGTTGTATATTAACTCCACAAGGACTGGGGGAAAGGACGTGTCTGTTACTGTCTTACTATAGAAGGGCATGTTTCTTATTTTCTTTCTGCTGTGATATGGATATTTGTTTGTTTCTCCCCTCAACAGTTTATCTTCCCAATTCCTGTTACATGAATCTTTTCTTTACAAGTTTACAATATAGAACTAAAGAATGAATTTAGGTACATGTACTGAACATACATACATACATGCCATCACTTTATGGCAAATAGATGGGGAAACAGTGGAAACAGTGGCTGACTTTATTTTTCTGGACTCTAAAATCAAAGCAGATGGTGATTGCAGCCATGAAATTACAAGACACTTACTCCTTGGAAGGAAAGTTATGACCAACCTAGACAACATATTAAAAAGCAGAGACATTCCTTTGTCAACAAAGGTCCGTCTGGTCAAGGTTTTTCCAGTGGTTATGTATGGATGTGAGAGTTGGAGTATAAAGAAAGCTGAGCACCAAAGAATTGATGCTTTTGAACTGTGGTGTTGGAGAAGACTCTGGAGAGTCCCTTGGATTGCAAGGAGATCCAACCAGTCCATCCTAAAGGAGATCAGTCCCGGGTGTTCACTGGAAGGACTGATATTGAAGCTGAAACTCCAATACTTGGGCCACCTGATGCAAAGAGTTGACTCATTTGAAAAGACCCTGATGCTGGGAAAGATTGAGGGCACGAGGAGAAGGGGACGACAGAGGATGAGATGGCTGGAAGGCATCACCGACTTGATGTACATGGAATTTGGGTGGACTCTAGGATTTGGTGATAGGGAGGCCTGGCGTACTGCGGTTCATGGGGTCGCAAAGAGTCAGACACGGCTGAACAACTGAACTGAATATGTATATATGTGCCCATGTGTGTTTAATAATAATTTAGATATGAATTGCTATTCAATTTCATATGAATACATGCAAACAAATTTAAAATAAAGTAATTTACATTTAACTTTACTTTTGATTTTTCTCTGTAGGTGTGCAATAGGTCTTGATCTTGGTAGGATAATGAGTCGATAAGCTGCTAACATTCCGAAGGTCTTTTGTTAATGAAGGTACAGTTGTCACCTCCTACTGTAATTATATCCTATATTCTGATCACCAGTGTTTGCATTTAGTTTATATTAAAAGTTATGGGAAGAGTCCTTTATTTGACTAAAGTCTATTCTATCTTTTACCCATTACATAATTCATTGAAAAAAGGTTTTATCTGAAAATTATTTACCACACATTATTTAGAGAAAATGCAGACACAAATTTATTATCCTAATGAAAATGCAGTAAGAATAGCATAGTATGAAATGGAGTCAGTGGTATGCTGATAGCCAGTCCTTGGTTTATTAAACTTTTTTACGATCTAAAAAATATCTGAGCTTCCCCAGCCTCTACCATCTTCCACTCTGTTACAACCTACAATATTTCTCTTTTATTTCTAACACATATCCTAAAATAAATAAATACTATTACAGATAAACTCAAACATTGGTTTAAAACAAAATCCAAATATTCTTGTAGCTATTTCACTCCATGTGATGTACAATGAGCACCTTTTACCACTCAGGGCATTGGAAGGTGACTTGCAGAAGTTTGGATGCAGACACATTCTTATAGAAATTACTTTGGGGACAAAGCTTGAAATATAAAGGGAAATTTGGAGTAAGCAAAAAGAAATTAGAGGAACTGTTGCAGAAAGCAGATGGTAGTCCAGGGGGTTTTGTGACTTTTAACATAAATAATTCTATGAGGCAAGCATCCAAAGTAACCAAGCCTAGTTTCTTTTGAATTGCACTCTAGGAATGGAAAAATAAAGTAGCAATAATAGTCCATGTTAGAGACAATTCAGAAGCAGCTATTCTTTCTCATTCTTAGTTGATTAAAATATGAACATAGAATAGGAAAGGACAGAAAATTACCATTAAACTCTTCTTGTGGTACTTATGTTGTATTTTTTGCATCATAATTCCATGGCACCAGCTCTATTTAATAGCTTGCTATATTTTCCAGTTAAATAAATGGTGCCTTCTTGAGTGCTAACTACTCATGGCCATGTTCTGATGACTCTGGGGTGAATTTACCCACTTCAGTGAGCACGGTAATAAGCCAGACTCTCTATGCAATGTTCTAGTGGAATTAAGATACCAAATGCATGGCATTCCAAATCTTTGGAAACAGCAAAGTGCACTCAACCAAATGCCAGCCTCTAATTGAAAGATAGCTTAAAAGAGTGAAAATTTTGGGGGGATCATTTTACACATATATGTACAAAATTACTTTGCGTGTGTATAAAATGTATATTTAAATATGCATCTAAATATATATATTTTTATAACGGCACAAGCCTTATAGTTGTCTGTTTTAGCTTTACTAAGGATTACAAATAAAGGAGATAGACTAGATTTATTCCAGTGTTGAAGTTTTGTTAGGTTTATGCAATAATGCATTTAAGATATTTTCTTAGTTGATCAAGAAAAAGTCTAGATCAACTTTGAAAGATAATCCAAGATGGATGTGGAATAACAGTAGAAAATGAGAAGAAAACTGCCTTAGAAATCAGTGAGGTTCAAGTAAGATCAGGAGTGAAAGCAATAGGATAGACAAAGTACCAAAAGATTCAATAGTATCAAAGTCATTACGGGAGTTCAATAATTCAAAGATGGAACCACTCTAGTTTATGACAAGAATGAATGACTAAACTGAAGAGGATTAGAAGATCATTAGTGTTGAGGTCAAATAATGATCAGATCAGTTTACTCATATGGCCTTTGAATCACTCAGAATTGTGACAGAATTGTTATGGACACATGGAATGAATTATGACATGTAAGTCCTCAAAGAATGTGGAGTGACCATGAGATTTATAAATATCAAGGACAAGGAGGGCCCAGTATTTCTTCATGAAACTCCAAGAAAGTTAGATTTGAAGGAAGGCAGAATAATAATCATAGCTAGGGTTGGGATGGAGAAGGCAATGGCAAGCCACTCCAGTACTCTTGCCTAGAAAATCCCATGGATGGAGGAGCCTGGTAGGCTGCAGTCTGTGGGGTCGCTAAGGGTCAGACGTGACTGACTGAACTCACTTTCACTTTTCACTTTCACACATTGGAGAAGGAAATGGCAACCCACTCCAGTGTTCTTGCCTGGAGAATCCCAGAGACGGGGGAGCCTGTTGGGCTTCTGTCTATGGGGTCACACAGAGTCGGACACGACTGAAGTGACTTAGCAGCAGCAGGGTTGGGAAAAGAGGGGACTCCTATCTCATTTCTTGACTTGCATGTCCATGGAGAGTACAGTCGTGGTTGTTTCATTGGAAATATCTCCTGGAAAAATCTGGATATTTCAGAAAGAACTTCATTTTAGTGAAGGTCAACAAATGAATAAATTAAAGATGGATAACGATTCCACAGTGTGCAGAAAAACGGGAGAGGAGAGAGATAGAGGATTGTGTTTTGGGAAGTTATTATAGTTAATAGGGATGTAAAGAATTGGTTTATTGATAGTCTTGCTGTTTTAAACATATATCTCTGAAAAAGTGTTTTGGTATTGATGAATACTGAGACCAGAGGTATTATCTGGAGCCTAGTAAATCATTGCTGGCAGCTAGCTCTGGACTATAGGTGTAATAGGGCAGAGCTGGAACAAATCTTAGGTGGCTGGAGCCTTTGTAGGCTCTGAAGCTGTTGGAGTAACAGATGTCGAGTAGCCAGAGAGGCAGTAAGAAAAATACATTAATAACCCCAGGTGATGAGAGACCTTGTATATTTCATTATATGTATATATACTTCTCAAATACACACAGGGCTGTGTCTTTATCTATAAATTGCCATTGGATCACCTTATTACTTCATTAAATGTACATTTATACAACTTCACTTTAGTTAGCTAATTTTCACACTATAAAGATAGAATATATTCTGATGTCTCAGAAGGTGCATCTGGTGATTAACAAAAAACAAAAAAATTGGAAAAGTGGTTTAATTGGATTACACCACTAGTGGTTTAATCCATATTACATAAAAAGCCTGATTTGCATGAACCTTTTTTTTCTGTTGAATGGAGTAATCTGTTTTTTATTTTGCTTTTTATGTATAACCCAAGAACTTCTAAAATAGAATTAATACTCACTGCCTAAGGAGATTTACTGCCTCTTTCAAATGGGAAAGTGACCTGCCCTGACTTTCTAAATAGGGTGTAGTGATAATTGGTAGAATGGTGTGGTGGCAGGTTTACCCAGCTGGTCACCTGCACAGAGAACAACTTTCCTATTAAAGTGAATCCACCCATGAAGGACCTTTGGATACGCGGCTTCTGCAGAGTGGGCGCTCTGCTGATGCATTCTGCTCAAACCCCAAATGAAGAAACGCTTGGATTATTTTTGATTCAAAGCAAGCAAGGGAGTGATAAGCAACTGCCTGTTCAGTTGGAGCATATGCTTGCTGAGTTCTAATTCTCTTTTGCTTTGGGACCAGATGCTGCATCCTAGTAATTCCCAAACCTGGCTGATCTTCAGAATGATCTAAGAAGTTTTAAAAAATATCAGTATCCAGGCTTTCCACTCAGAAATTTTGATTTATTGTATCTTGGCTAGGGTATAGTCATCTGCATTTGAATAAGCTCCAGTTAATTTAGGGTTAGGGATCCGTGCTCTGTGTCAATGGTTTATAACCTTTGGTGTGGGATTGGGGTGGACAGCAAAGTTCTGCATGTAATTCATGAACATCCCCCACTCCCAGGTCCTCTATCCCTGGATAAAAATCACTGCTTAAGACTGCTTATTAGATACATTTTTATCTCCGTAATAAACACATTTTGAGATGAGTTTGCCTGAAAGAAATGTGAAGGATTAAATGATAAATTGCTTGACTCTGAAAAAATGTGGAACTGGGACTATTGCCTCCTTAGCCACATACACTCTCCTTAGGATAAAGACACTGCATACCTTCTGAGTTACTTCCTTTTAGGTCCCATGTACTTTGCTTACAGTTTAATTCTCTTCATCAGAAAATGATTCTAAATACTTTTAGCTGGTCTCGGTGCCTGATCTTACCCCAGAAGTAGAATATGTGTAAAAGTCAGAGACTGACCAATAGGGCTGCCTGTAAGGCCAATATTGAGGTATAAGAGGCCTGGAACTATGTTTAGAAGGTTCTTTAATAAAGGTTTAGCTCAAGAGAACATCAAACCAAGAGAGAGAAAGTAAGTTGGAATATACAGATAAAACACATGATCAAGGTCTTGGAGCAAAGATGGTAAAGTGGCTGGATTTCATTCCAGTAACTGGTAATAGATATACCAAGGTGAGAGAGTCAGTCAGTAAAGAATGACCCAGAAATGAACCTGGATATCACAAAGTGAGGACCCTTTCAAGAACTAATTCTCCTTGCATATTCAGCAGAATTATTTTTACACCCTGCTCAGTAAGATTTCTTGGATGAAGTTGGGAGATTTGTGAATGACTGGACAGTGTATTCAGTTCAGTTCAGTTGCTCAGTCGTGTCCCACTCTCCGCGACCCCATAAATCACAGCACGCCAGGCCTCCCTATCCATCACCAACTCCCGGAGTTCACTCAGACTCATGTTCACAGAGTTGGTGATGCCATCCAGCCATCTCATTCTCGGTCGTCCCCTTCTCCTCCCGCCCCCAACATTCCCCAGCATCAGAGTCTTTTCCAGTGAGTCAACTCGTTGCATGAGGTGGCCAAAGTATTGCAGTTTCAGCTTTAGCAACAGTCCTTCCAATGAACACCCAGGATTGATCTCCTTTAGAATGGACTGATTGGATCAGTGTATTACAGATACTGGAAAGCTCTGCCATGTGCAATGAGCAGGTATTTTTACCATATGTTCCTTTCCCCATAAAATGATCTCATAGAAATGTCAGGTATTCTCTACAATGGATATGTTTATTAATTGTTCCTTTGTAATGGTATTCTGATGTTCCTTGACAAATTACCCTCTCAAGAGAGATATTTATTCTCTAATGGTTACAATAATGGGCATGTTACTAGTTAGATCCAGTGAGACTCAGTTTTGGGCCAATTGTTGAAATATTTATAAGGGATACTCATTCTTTCCACTGGAGCTTCTCGGTGGATTGGATAAAAGCCGGGGATGCCTGTCAGCCATCTCAGTGTAAGACTAATACCTGCCAAAAGAAGAGCCATCATAAGGAAAAGGGACCCAGTTTAGTTTCTGAGAAAATAACTCCTCCTCTCTCAAAATCAAGTTTGAATTCGGTTTTCTAGTGCATTCAAACATCGTGATTAATATTTCCTGAATAAGAAGCTGTTTATTTGTTGAAAACTATGTTTGCTTATGGTCCAAACTTGGTGTGTAAGAAAATTAGCTTTTACAAGAATTTCTCATAATGATCCTTTTTTGAAAGACGTGAATCTAAGTAAAGCCATTTGTAACAGTTGTTGTGAGAGGTAGTGACAAATAAGCTTGAAATTTCTCAAGTAGTAAGAGAACAGAGGATAATAGTAAGAAGAGGGAGAGGGAAAGACAGTATCTTAGAATGAACTGATAGGAAAAAGTAAAAAACGTGCATAGATGATTGAAATCATGAGACTGAAGAGGTTACTTATTCTTCTACAATTTAACAACTATTTCTTTCCGCTTTCTCTTGTACTTAGAGAAAAAGAAAGAGTCAGGGATATATGTTATATTTACTAGGTTGTAACTGACTATCAGCTAAAAGAAACAAGTAGATGAGAAAGAGTGAAAATGTCTTGCTACTTGTTGATAACAGATTGTCAAAAATTGTTTAAGTAGCATGGAAACTTTTACTCAAAATTTTATTGTTAATTCAAGCTGGTGATAGTTGTTTTAATTCTTCTTCAGATGCTGGGGTAAACTCCATGGGATTACCAAGTGAGAAGATTCCTGGGCTATTCGGAACTTGGTGAGCCATTTGCACATGGCCAAGATAACAGTGGGAAGGAGAGACTGACTGGCAGATGATAAGGTATGTGGCTTGGTTAATCTCAATTAATCAATTCCCCATCCTACCTGAGCTGGAGCTAACTTAATAACTTGTAGCAGGGGTCTCAGCTCGAGGCCATGTTGTGTTCATTTCTGGGCTTCAGACATATCTGTACAAGTCTGGAGAATCAGTAAGAAGCTTAAAAGATACTTATTGGTACGTGAGACTGACAGCCCTTTTGGGAGAAAATTCATCTTAAAATATGACTGAATTTTGTGGTTTGGGGAAGATAGAGAGTCAATTCTGGTGAGGTCCCTACATCTATTCTTCTCTCTCTGTCTATGGCTGCATATTAGAAAGATGTAAGTATGTATGTATAAGCTAGAAGACCTGTTATACAAAATAATCAACAAAAGAGTAAGCTGCAAGCAGCACCACTTTACTATTATTAATATTTTTCTCGAGAAGTCTAACACAAACAGAAGGGAGACATTGACACCCACTTCACCAGAACTCATAGAACACCAGGCAGGTTCAGCGGTTATAAGGAGTACACTGCTTCTGTGGCAGTGATGGCTTGAAGGGGACACCAACGGCATCATTAACAGAGTATGGCACTCAGCATTAGCAGTGGTGTTTAGCAAAATCAGAGTAACTTACTGCAAGAGCTATCTGTGTTCAGAGTAGAGATGGTTTCTAGTGTGTGTGGCTGAACCTAGAAGGAGATAAAGCAGTGTCCATCACAGGCACCCAAGCTGAAAAGGAATGGCAGGACATGGAGGGCAGGGAGGTAGTTTCCAGTGGATGGACTGGAACCCAACTGGAACAGCATTAATGCTCACATTATCAGAACTGTCAGGGAAGAGTGGATCCCAGTGATTTTGGTATTGCCAGAAGAATCAGCAATGCTCAGAGAATCTACATGGTAGGTGATTAGAAACTAAGATGTGACTTCCTGCAACCCGAGAGTGTTGGGGGTCATGCATTACAAAGTAAGAACAAGAGTCTATAAAAGACTATTTATGACCAGAAACAGAAAAAATTACACATACACACACACGCACACACACACACTAATATTTATAGAGCTAATTTTTACCTACTCCTAACTTGCACTCCTATCAAAAAGTAAATTTTAGTTTCCAGAAGTTTTAAAAGACAAGGTCCTTCTCCCCTGTAAAAATTCAGAGCTGGTTTTAAAACCATTTAGATAACCAGTTGTCAGCAATACAGGTGTTAGGCTCCAGCAACAATGAAAAAAGCTGTTTCTTTCATTTCCTACTTTCCTAGAGCAATGAATTCACATAATGCCATTTTGACATTGTAGAGACAAGTCTATTAAAATATGAATTTATGGTTACTTTGTCTCTTATGTTGGTTCATTTAGCATAATAGTTGCAATTGACCTAAATAGCAGAAAGTACATTTTATTCTAAGTGTTTGAAATTAAAATAGATTGAATGATTTTCTTGTATATATCATTGTTGAAGTTTTTGTTACACTCTGAATTAATACAAACAGCAGTAATAACACAACTGGATGCACCTGGCATGTATTATTGGATTTATACCAAGCTGCTTTTTCATAATTGGCCATTTTCATCCATGTTACTGAAACCCAGTAATATTTTTAATGTTTTAAAATCAGAATATTTTAAAAATCAAACTTGTATAAATATAATTAATAAAAGAAGCAAGACAAGAGGCTATGGCAGCCTGCAAAATAAGAATTCACCACCTTTTAGAAGTGTGTTTTGACAATATATAATAAAAGCCATAAAGTGTGAATAGACTTTGATCCAACATCCCCTTTTTAAGATTTATTCTAAAGATTAAAACAAAATATTAGAATAAATTTACCTAATCTTAATAAAAGATTCAGTTCAGTTCAGTCGCTCAGTCATGTCCGACTCTTTGTGACCCCATGAATCACAGCACACCACGCCTCCCTGTCCATCACCAACTCCCGGAGTTCACTCAAACTCATGTCCATTGAGTCGGTGATGTCATCCAGCCATCTCATTCTCTGTCATCCCCTTCTCCTGCTGCCCCCAATCCCTCCCAGCATCAGAGTCTTTTCCAGTGAGTCAACTCTTTGCATGAGGTGGCCAAAGTATTTTAGCTTTTTATAGTTTTACTTTTTAATATATTTTTTATATTATAGCTTTGTGTATTTTTTAATTTTGCAGTTAACTATACTTATGGAAAACCACACAAAATATGTATAGCTTATTCTGTTATTTTAAGTTACTAAAAACAGTAACCCTAGGGATTCCCTAAGTGTCCCATCTCAATTGCAACCCCTTCATTTCCAAAAATAACCACTCTCCTGACATTTGTCAGGATAAAACCAATAAGGTTTTATCACCTATGTGTTCATTTTAAAATTGTAGTGTTCACTTTCAGACACTCCAATTCATTTTTACCCATTCACAGAGACAGAAAGAAATTTTACAAAGAAATTGTAATGTATTTTAAGTCTCTTATAACCAAGAAGCTTTCTTCTTGTGTCATATTTTTTCTTTTTCTTAAAGACTTTAAAGGCATTTTGACATATAGAATTTTCTGGTGTGGAATTTGTAGTTGCTTATTCTTGGTACACTTCAACTTGTTCTTCTGTCCTCTGTGTTTTCTGCAAACTGGCAGCTGGATCAGGAGGCTTGTTTAGATTCATGTCCAATCCTTTTGGCAGGTCTATCCAGAGTGCTCATTCCTGAAAATGTGTATAGTGTCAGAGAGTTTTGCATTTTATGATTCCTGCAATTGTAGATGATCACATTTAGATGGTAATTATTTGATATTATAACCTAATCTTATTCTATCAATTCTCTGAAAATTTATTAATTGGAAAGGCTTTTATAAAGTCATGATTTACCTTATCTACTATTTGATAACCAAGTGATACTGTTCCCAGTATCCTAATCATAGGCATGATTATTTCCCTGTATTTGCTAGTTTTTAATATAACAATATTATTACTATATTCTCCTTCATGTCTTTGTTGAGTTTTACTTCTAAAAAGAATAATCAATTTTTATGTTAATGTCTCTCTAGTCATTTTGATTATTTGAGGCTCTTTTTCTAGTAGATTTCTCAGGAAGATTTGATAGGAAAAAATAATCTCGCAGCTCTTGTATACTGATAACACTTCATATCTTCTATAGAAAGCTAGTTTTGTTGCCTATAAATTCTTGGTTTGCATTTCCTTTGAGTTTATTAAATATGTTTTTACACTTTTCTGACATAAAATATCATATTAAAAAGTCAGATGGTAATTTAATTTTCTAATTGTCCTAATTTCATAATGTCCTAATACATTATGTAATGTGTTTTTCTAGATGTCCAAGAAATTTATTGTTTGTTTTATAAACCTAGAAATCTTATTGCAATGTGATTCATTGTTATTTATTGATTTATTAGAATATTGCTATTCACTGCACTGGGTTCACATTCTGAATCACACAGTATGCTCAGCAAGTCATTTTTTATTTTAGAAATTTTTCTGGAATTATAGCGTTTAGTATTTGCTGTTTCTTTGTATTAAATTGGTTTTCTTCTTGAGGAACTCCTATTTAAAAAAAAATTATTTTACTTATTTATTTTTGCCTGTGTTGGGTCTTGATTGTTGTGTGGGCTTTTTTCTAGTCACTGCAAGTGAGAACTACTCTCTAGTTGTGGTATATGGGCTTCTTATTGGGGTGGGGTGGGTTGGGAAGATCCCCTAGAGAAGGGAATGGCAACCCACTCCAGTATTCTTGCCTGGAAAATCCCATGGACAGCCAGCCAGACAGGCTACAGTCCATGCAGTCGCAAAGAGTCGGTCATGACTGAGAGACTTCACTTTTACTATTTCTTGTTGCAGAGCATGGGCTCTAGGGCAGTTGGACTTCAGTAGTTGCAACTCCCAGATCTAGAGCACAGGCTCAATACTTGCTGTATACCAGGTTAGCTGCTCCACAGCATATGGGATCCTCCCTGACCAGGGATTGAACCTATGTCCCCTGCACTGGCAGGCAGATTCTTTACCACTGAGTCACCAGGGAAATTCCAAAGAACTCCAATCTCAAATAATTGTTGCTTTCTCTCAAAGCATTTCTTTCTCTCTCTCTCTTTGATTTAAAAGATGTCAGCCATGAAATTAAAAGACTCTTACTCCTTGGGAGAAAAGTTATGACCAACCTAACAGCGGAAACAGTGTCAGACAATTTTTGGGGGCTCCAAAATCACTTTGGATGCTGATTGCAGCCATGAAATTAAAAGACGCTTGCTCCTTGGAAGGAAAGTTATGACCAGCCTTGACAGCATATTAAAAAGCAGAGACATTACTTTGCCAACCAAGGTCCGTCTAGTCAAGGCTATGGTTTTTCCCGTGGTCATGTATGGATGTGAGAGTTGGACTGTGAAGAAAGCTGAGCGCCGAAGAATTGATGCTTTTGAACTGTGGTGTTGGAGAAGACTCTTGAGAGTCCCTTGCACTACAAGGATATCCACCAGTCCATTCTAAAGGAGATCAATCCTGGGTGTTCATTGGAAGGACTGATGCTAAAGCTGAAACTCCAATACTTTGGCCACCTCATGGGATGAGTTGACTCACTGGAAAAGAGTCTGATGGTAGGAGGGATTGGTAGGAGGAGATGGGGACGGCAGAGAATGAGATGGCTGGATGGCATCACCGACTCAATGGACATGAGTTTGAGTGAACTCCGGGAGTTGGTGATGGACAGGGAGGCCTGGCGTGCTGTGGTTCATGGGGTCGCAAAGAGTCGGACACGACTAAGCGACTGAACTGAACTGAAATGAGACAGCATATTAAAAAGCAGAGATGTTACTTTGCCATCAATGGTCCGACTAGTCAAGGCTATGGTTTTTCCAGTAGTCATGTATAGATGTGAGAGTTGGACTATAAAGAAAGCTGAGTGCCGAAGAATTGATGCTTTTGAACTGCAGTTTTGGAGAAGACTCTTGAGAGTCCCTTGGACTGCAAGGAGATCCAACCAGTCCATGCTAAAGGAAATCAATCCTGAATATTCATTGGAAGCACGGATGTTGAAGCTGAAACTCCAATACTTTGGCCACCTGATGCGAAGAGCTGACTCATTTGAAAATACCCTGTTGCTGGGACGATTGAAGGCAGAAGGAGAAGGGGACGACAGAGGATGAGATGGTTGGATGGCATCACAACTCAATGGACACGAGTCAAAGTAAAGTCCAGGAGTTGGTTATGGACAGGGAAGCCTGGCGTCCTGCAGTCCATGGGGTTGCAAAAGGTCGGACACAACTGAGGAACTGAACTGAACTGATCCCGTTTAACCTTAACTGTTTTTCCCTTTCACAAGGGTATTTACTCAGTCCTACACTTCTTTTTGATTGAGGTCATTTTCGGATATATATATATATATATATATATTTCTGATTCTATTCTGAATATTTCTGAAATTTTTCCAATTCTGATTTTTGTTCTTCCAACTTTTGTATTATTTTCTTAATGTCCTGAAAGATGAGGTTCAGTATTTATCTTTTTCATGGTAATGTCTTTTATAGTTTGTAGGGATATTATTCTCCTGTTAATTTTCCTTTTCCTTACATTAACTTTATGTAGGATTTGACCTTGAAAGCATTTTTTGACTTTTGTGTGAATTTAGTTTTCCTGAGCATTACCCCGAGGTTCAGGTTGACGTTTTTAACTCTCCTTCTTCTGTTGTTTTTGTATGTTGTTCCAAACAATGGACATTTAGTCATTTTTCTGCTCAATTCTACTCCCATTATTTTCTCCTCTCTGTGAGCTTTCCTCTTAGGAGGCAATCCTGGAGTTTTGGACACCAAAGGAGTTCAAGTGCTATTTTTGGGTTATGGGATTAAAGTGCCTCATGTTTCAGTCTGTCTCTATCTGCCTTCATGTGTTGCTGAGAAATCACGTATTTGCTTTTTTTCAATTTGTTTTATCTACCACCATTATTATTATTATTTTCTGAGGTGCAAATTGTCCTTACTTTGACCAATAAAAGTCTCTTCAAGACAGCTTCTGTGACCTATTGACAACCTTTCTAATCTCTGAGCACAGTTGTTTTTTTTTTCCTCCTTGGCAGACTTTCCAGGTTTACCTTGTACTTCACTATTTCAGACCTATGATCAACCATGTCTCTAAGGATCCCTGGGCTTCTTTTATACTGGGAAATGGTATATAAAATCTAAGATGTGGGATGTAGTTTTACTTATTGCTAATAAAACATCATTGCTTTCAAGCCTTTTCTGTAGACAGAGGTAGAAAAAAATAAAATCAAAACATAAAATTTATATTGATTATTTATATCATATATGTTATATGGTATATGTATAATGCTATATGTTTTTTAAAAATAATGAAATAATATAATTTTCCAATAAATAAAAGCTACAAGTTTCTTCCTTACATTTTGCCATTCCATTTTTCTGCCTACTTTGTTTAAGAAAGAAACCTTGATTCACACTAACTCTATTTTGAATAATAACATTTTGCAGAATATAAATTATTCTGAAATGACTTAAGTGAGTGCTTATCTTGTATGTATATAGAACTTCCCTAATGGAATAGGTTAAAATTTTTTTTTTAAAGACCCAAGGAAGAAAATTTTCTAATGGCATATGAATTAATGCTTAGGATAAATTTTATGTTGGCAGGAGCATCACCCATGACCTCACAAACATTTCAAACTACTTAGAAGTGAAAATAATGTGTCCTAGTTAAGTAGTCCTGGTTATGAGGAAGAAATTGTTGTTGCAGACATATATGAAATGCTCGCATAAAAATTTCATGAAATGAATTAAAACATCTGTATTTCTGAATTAATATATTTATTTAGATTATATAGGTGAATTAAGATATTTTATATTCTATAAGATTTCAAAAATAAATGTACATGCATATGTTTATATATAATTAACAATGCATTAAGCATTAATAGGTATATTACCCTATCATCCATTACTTTCAAGTTTATATATTCAAGTTAGTGAAAGTAAAAGTTATTTGCCTTTTGTTGGTGAAATGAAGATATAAGTAGTCACAAATATGATTTATTATTTTTATTGCCTGCACTGTTTTTATTTACTCTTCCTAAGCATTATAAGTTTCTATGGCAGTGATCATGTCTTAATTATCTTCATCATCCTCACAATACCTGGACACAGTAAATAATTTAGTATAACAAGTTGATATGAGTTACACATTGGAGTCTGGGAAAGTTGTCTTTTTCATTGTGTGGTGTGACTTATAAGCTAGAGTTTTTTCATGTATGAAGAGCATTAAGTCACTGTGGATTTGATTTTTCAATTTTTTTCTACAGTCCCTTCAGGCAAATATTACTTGGTGCCTTTTGATGGTTTTTTCCTCATTTCAGTCTCTTCTGAAATGCCTGCCTCACTGTTATCTTCACTTTTCAGGTTCTGTTAATATTTCTTATTTAGTTTTAACTCCTTAAAGTTATTTGGGGAATAGATTTCAGAGAAGCAGATTATCTAAAAAATGTTATTTCATTTTTCTATGAGGAAAGTTTATATTTTTACAGTGTCTTGAATTATAGTATTACACTCCACTTTCAATTGTTCATTTAATAGCTCTGTGTATGATTTGTCTGGAATCAAGAAGATTTATTCTATAGTATACTGGATAAATTCTTATGCTCCAAACTGTATTCCTTAGAGATTGAATTTTTCTATAAATTACAACATAAAAAATACTTTTTTTTTGAAAAATCAGATGTACAGCTTACCTGAGTATTTATAAAATAGTGCAAGAAACAAAGATGATCTTGTAAAACTAACATAAGGCCATAAATTTTACTTTATGATGAAAGTTCTTTTTCACAGATGAAAAGAGACAGACCAGCAACTATAATAAACCACTTTATCTATTTTTACATCTTGACTTTAAAACTGATGAAAAGTGAAAACAAACTTGGATGTGGAAGATGTTCTGTTAGTTCACAGTTTAGGAAATGAGATATGGTTTTATAAACCAAATCATATTTAACCTGAAAAATTGTACAAGGGCTAGAGTTAATTTAGGAACAACTGGGAAAGAGACAGTGATGAATAGTTACATATTTAGAATTAATCTTTAGTTATTTATAGTGATATTGTGATCACAGAGTAAAAACTATCAGCTATTGATTTTCCATGTAAAGATTTAAGACATTTCTGCAACCTCTGTATATCCAGGAACAATGTCTTTTGTGGTATTTACCGAACAAATGTAAATTTCTGATCTAAAGCACCCATTTTTTTCTGGCTAACCTTGAAACTGAGGTTTATACTTAAAATGTTTATTTCCTTTACCGGGTTTGATCTAATAGCATGAATCCTTCTATATTTTCTTACCATAGGCCATCTACTTCTAAGAAGTAGAACATTTGCCTTATTCCTTGTCCTTAGGACATATACCTCCTGGTAACATATAAACTTCCTTTTCAGTGAATCAAGTTTTCTCTCTCCTATTTTTTAAGCTCTTTTATTGTGGTATCTCATTAGGTCTTTCCAGAATCTATTTATGTATTGATTGCCACTATGCCAGGCACATAGAGAAAATCTAAAATGAAAATCTAAATCTGAAATGAAATAAATGAAACAGAAAAAAATTGTCAAAATTTTAAAAAATGTGAAAAGACTTGGTTCACCAATGCAGGCTATGGGAAGCAATTTAGCACATGAGAGAGTTCATTGTCATCAGCCTTCAGAGAAATGCAAATTGCTATGCCATGATAAATATGGGCTTCCCTTTGTGTCTCAGCTGGTAAAGAATCTGCTGCAATGAGGGAGACCTGGGTTCAATGCCTAGGTTGGGAAGATGCTTTGGAGAAGGGAAAGGCTACCCACTCCAGTATTCTGGCCTGGAGAATTCCATGGACGTCCACGGGGTCGCAGAGAGTCAGACATGACTGAGCAACTTTCACTTTCATGATAAACACAGCTATGCATCTATTATTAATAGAATGACTAAAATAAAAAGTCCTGAGAATACCAAGTATTAGCAGGTTTGTAGAACAAGTGAAAGTCCCATGTATTGTTGGTGAATATACAAAATGATATAGCCATTCTGCAGACATCTTGGCATCTTCTTATAAAATTAAATGTTCACTTAGCATATATCTTGGAAACCTGACTCCTAGATAATTTCCCTAGAAAAATAAAAACATGTTCACACACAAAAATCTGTATGCAAATATTTTTAATAACCCCATTAATAATTTTCAAAAACAGGAAACAATCCAAATGTGCTTCAGTATTTATATTAATAAACTGTGGCATGTCTATACACTACTACTCAGCAAGATAAAGGAATGAAATATGACATGCTAAAATTTGAGTGACTCTTAAAGACATTAGCTATGTGAAAGAAACCAGTCAAGAAAAAGTTACATTTCATTTGTATAACATTCTGGAAAAGGCAAAATTACAGACAACTCCCATGTCTTGATAGTAGGGGTAGTTACATGACTCTGTTCTGTTCCGTCACTCAGTCGTGTCCGACTCTATGTGACCCCGTGGACTGTAGCCTACCAGGCTTCTCCATCCATGGGATTCTCCAGGCAAGAATACTGGAGTGGGTTACCATTTCCTTCTCCAGGGGATCTTCCCAACCCAGGGATCGAACCCGGGTCTCCCACATTGGAGGCAGAAGCTTTAACCTCTGAGTCACCAGGGAAGCCCTGACTCTACATGTATTAAAAATCATAGAACTGTATATAAATTCAACTTAATTACTTGATAGTTTAAAAAAATAAAATTAAAGAATAAAACATGAATCCTTAGGCCTCAAGATATGTGAATCAATTATTTCCTTTGAATAGCTATGAACCTTCCAAAAAAGTATCCTGTAGAAATTTACCAGGGTGACTTTATACTTGGGAAAGTGAGACATCTGGACCTTCTGGTGATTATTGGATGCCAAATACTAATGTACTCTTGTTACTAGACATCCAGAAGTCCTTTGTGGTTCACTCATAGCAGGACTCTATGGAGGTCAGAGGATGGATGAAGTTTGGGTCTAATTGTGTCTCACAGGGTTGTGTGGGACCGAAGACCACACAGTGGTTATTTCCCCATTTTCAAAATATATAGTAGAAATATATGCACTTATAATTACAGAGTTCATACATTGATTTCTGACTAATGGGAAAAAAAGGATGTCTTGCCTACCATATCATTATCTTCTCTGATCACGATGTAACAAGGCCACCTCCTTGGGGCCCTTCATTTCAATTTTCATCCCCTCAGCAACATGAGACAGCTACAAGTTGTGATGCATTGTTTTCTCTTTGATCTCTATGCTGTATCTCTGTTGGTATATGACTGTATGAAAATTACTGATAGAGCAGGTTGAGTTCATCATCTTAATGTGTTTCCTTTTTTAAAAAAAAATCTCTCCAAATCTTGGGTCATCAAGTCATCAAGGTCATGGTTGCTCTCCTGTGCCATGCCTTCAAAGAGCTTTTTTGTTGGTGGTAGTGGTAATACTTTTTATTTTTAAAAATCTAATCTTGTAATTACTCCTGGAAGTTTGGTTGAGGAATTTTTATGTGCCAAAAATTTTGCTTTTTGTTACCAAAGAAAGTAGTAGTGCACCTGTTCTCATCTGTTGAGTAGCAGAAGTTGCTATATGAGTATCACATGGATGCCCTAAATCCACTGAGCATTGGCTGGGTTGCCTCCCCATACTGAAACTGCCATCTCACCCTCTCTGTAGGCTCCTCTGGCTCTTGCCAACATGCTTGCAGGCTGTCAGTTTTGAGTAGGATCAGAGGAAAACAAATCTCATATCAGGTCCAGCCTGTGCTACAAGCTGCCCACCACCTGGGTCCTTCTGAGTCAGCACACTCAATTATTGGAAAGCTCTGTGGCAAACAGAGATGCTGTATGGAGCCTCTGGCCGTCACTAACAATACCTCTGGGATTTTGGAATAAATAATATCCTTTTATTCAGACAATATATTCTCCATTCAAAAGCAGCTTTTATGAATAGAACCACTAAAGACTGAACATGTGATTATTGGATTCCAAAAAATAATTGGAATCAAACTATCATGAAATATATCTTAATAATTTATTTACATGCACTTAATTTTGCCTGATTTTGCATTTCACTGTAAAATAGAAATGCTTTATAGGAGTCAGTACTGAAGCCAGTTGAGAAAATTCCAGAAATGACACTTGCATATGCATTTTCCTATAGTGCCTGCTCCCATTGCCTTATTGCCTCTCTCTGGACCCATTTTTTTGTGGTGAAATCCCTGTTCTATGTTAACAGGGAGGAAAAAGTGTTGAATTAGTATGCCAGAAGTGGATGGTTGTTGCTTTACCTCCATGCTCCATAATTGTCCCCAAAGAGTTGACTCTCATTGAGCATGTCTCTGGATTGTTATATTTGGTTGTTTTTGTCATGTGGAAAACTATTGCCTGAGGTGTGCATTACCCTGCTTCATGAGCAATTGCTAGTGGTTTGGCTGACAGATAAGTTTATAAAGATTAAGATAGGAAAAGTAATGACAGGGAGGTTTAAAGAAGTGTGTGAATGGACCTGTCCAATTATGCATTTTATGACCTATATAAATGCTACCAGAGTGTATTTATTATTAGAGAAGGTTCTTAATAACATTATAAGTTGTTTTTGAATGGCATCTTTCTCCCCGCCTTCCCCAAGCCTTCTGATGTTTGCTAGCTGAGTCTATGTGCTCACGGTCTCCAGAGATTAAAGCTGTAGCAGTTGCTGTGAGTGCCCTGCCGGTACGCCTTGGACCCTACATTTTCACTGTGTTTAGATGACTTCAAGCTGCCAACAACTGCATCTGTGCCTAAACTCTCTTCCTGGCCTTTCTCTTAATACATGCCTCAGACCAAAGTTTACTGGGAATTAACAACCCAAGAGTAAATATCAACAAATGACCAATGGGAATTGTATAAATACCTCATCTCCCTCACAGTAAGATGGATCAGTTCTACGGTGTCCATTTTATACTTTTTCTTGGAGTTTTCCCTTTTGCTCATTGTGGTCGCTGGCTTAATAACAGCCCTCACTGACTGTTTTCTTCCTGCATCACTTTACTTTTCCATGCTTATTTTTCCTGTGTCTCCTAAACAAGCCACCTGTATTGCTGCCATTCTATTAGTATCTGTTTCCAGGGACACCAGAGCTGTTTTGGCTATTACTACTACTGAGTGCCTGATTTTTCAACAACAGAGGCCAAGGCTAAATTACAGCATGTCACCCTTCCCTGTGGATTTCAGTGAGTTACCTCATAAATGGTGATTATATTAGACAGCGCTCATCATGGAGGGGATAGTGATATTATATGGAATAAAAACATATTCCTGGTAAATATTTGTTACCTAAATGAAAAGCTCTTTTGGCAGCACCATATTTAGGATTTTACAGAATATTTCATCCATTAACATGGAATCTCACACACTGAAGTCTCTGCTAAGGGAATAGTCCAGAATTATGGCAGTGGCTTACAACCATAGAATTCATTAGTTTTACTCTATATTCCACTAATAAGAAGAAATTACATTGATATTAGAATGAAATGGCTTGTTTAAGACTTGGTTTTGGTATCAGCTAATAGATATTATCTTGAGAGATGTGTATTCCATCCTAAAAGTCTCGGTAATGTCTTAGGCCAGTGACCAGTTATATCATATCAAGAACAGACAGTTTGGAATTTGGAAACCAAGGAATGAAAATATGTGTGATCACTCTAAATAAAGTCCCTACTAACCCACTTCAAGAGTTTTGCTATCTGCCTTAATCCCTTTTTGGCGCTGGTCAATTTAAAAGTCCTTTTGTCCAAGGGAGGAATTTTTATATCAGTGGATACAAAAATAGTTATGGGGCTTCCCTAATGGCTCAGATGGTAAGGAATCTGCCCACAATACAGGAGATCCAGGTTTGTTCCCTGAGAGGGTCCCCTGGAATCTCTGCTGGAAGAGATTGACGATATGGAATGGGCAGTAAAAGTACACAGTGGTGATGAACTTTTAGGCTTCATGATACTACTAAAGTAATGACCTAAATACGTTTATCTTATGCTCATTATTTTTTTTCCCTTCTAGATGTTTTTCCTGAATTACCTTTTATAAAGAGCAGTGTTCTTTATGATACTTTATTGAAAACATTAATATATGTTAAATGTGAAATCTCTGGAATCTTGCATCAAACCTTATTGGTCATGAGTATTTTTAAAAAAATCATTTCTGAGTTAGTATAAACATTCGGAAGTGAGATTCAGTTATATTTGTTTTGAGTTATCTCATTTGGTTATGAAATCAAGGCAATAATATTCTCTTAAAATTAGTTTGGCATTTTCCTTTCTTTGTATTTCTGGAACATTTGAAATAACAAACAGGCTATCTGTCACTTGGAAGTTTGGTAAGATTTATACATAAGACGGTGGTAAGATTTTTTAATTTTCTGTCTAATATACTTTAATCACTATTGGTTAATTCATATTCTATATTTCGATGTAATTAACATTTTATATTAAATTATCTGTGATATTTTACCTGATTTCAAACTTTTGGATTACAGTTTAAATACTATTGTCATATAAACAATTACCTACTATATTTATAGTTAGGTTTCCATTTTTCTAATTGCGGCATCTCTTTCTATTTAATTAATCTGGCTAAAATTTTATCTATTTCCTTTAACTTAAAAAAATGTTCCCTAAGTTTCCTTTTTTTCTTCTTCATTAGTTTCCACTATTTTCTTTATTGTTTTCTACTTTCTTTTTCCTTGGGGGCTTACCTGTTATTTTTCTAACTTCCTGAGTGAAATATTCACTTATTTCTAATATCTGTTTCTAATATTAAACTTTTAGGCTATTGATTTCCCTTTATCTTGCCATTTTACTTGCATCATCAACTTATATCTATTGGTGATATTTTTATTTAAACATTATTAAGTTTTCATTATGATTTCTTTTCTGACACTTTAATTATTTAGGTGTATATTTGTGCATATATGTGTATTTGTTTTTTCCCAAATATAGGAGTTATTTTTTAACATAATTTTTGTTATTGATTTATAGTTTTATTGCATAGTAATAAAAGAAAATGTTATTTAATATAACTGCCTCTTTCTCACTCCATCATTTTATTCATTTTCAGTTCATGATTCTTATTTCAAGATTAGTTTTGTGTTAACAATTAATTATATAATTTTTGCAGAATTTCTATGTTGGGAATATTCATCATTATAATAATTTGCCATGATGAGATCACATTATTTTATGAATAGAAGGAAATATCCTATTGATTATAAAGCTAAAATTGAAAGTGAGGAATTTTCTGATATTTGGATAGCTTATTACATTTAAGACTATGTTCATTGCCAGATTAATTTCTTTAAAAATCTGAATGATATTATCAGATTCAGGAATAATAAATAATTGTCATATGGTCACATAGTTAAGAGAATAAGTAGGTGAAACTAAATCTGCACATACTTTTCTGCACATATTTTCTTGCCTAACACATATTTAAAGTGATTTATCATAAAGCTTGGTTTCCTAACAAACTGGAATGAATTATAAAAATGGGTAAAGATCCTAAAAATTACTGATTTATGAAAGTTATATGACATGTTTAGTTTTGATGACTTCAGTTCAGTTCAGTTCAGTCACTAGGTCGTGTCCGACTATTTGCGACCCCATGAATCACAGCATGCCAGGCCTCCCTGTCCATCACCAACTCCCGGAATTCACTCAAACTCATGTCCATCGAGTCAGTGATGCTATCCAGCGATCTCATTCTCTGTCGTCCCCTTCTCCTCCTGCCCCCAATCTCTCCCAGCATCAGAGTCTTTTCCAGTGAGTCAACTCATCACATGAGGTGGCCAAAGTATTGGAGTTTCAGCTTTAGCATCAGTCCTTCCAATGAACACCCAGGACTGATCTCCTTTAGAATGGACTGGTTGGATCTCCTTGCAGTCCAAGGGACTCTCAAGAGTCTTCTCCAACATCACAGTTCAAAAGCATCAATTCTTCTGCGCTCAGCTTTCTTCATAGTCCAACTCTCACATCCATACATGACCACTGGAAAAACCATAGCCTTGACTAGATGGACCTTTGTTGGCAAAGTAATGTCTCTGCTTTTTAATATGCTGTCTAGGTTGATCATAACTTTCCTTCCAAGGAGTAAGCGTCTTTTAATTTCATGGCTGCAATCAGCATCCACAGTGATTTTGGAGCCCCCAAAAATAAAGTCTGATACTGTTTCCACTGTTTCTCCGTCTATTTCCCATGAAGTGATGGGACCAGATGCCATGATCTTAGTTTTCTAAATGTTGAGCTTTAAGCCAAACTTTTCACTCTCCTCTTTTACTTTCATCAAGAGGCTGTTTAGTTCTTCACTTTCTGCCATAAAGGTGGTGTCATCTGCATATCTGAGGTTATTGATATTTCTCCCAGCAATCTTGATTCCAGCTTGTGCTTCTTCCAGCCCAGCGTTTCTCATTATATACTCTGCATATAAGTTAAATAAGCAGGGTGACAATAGACAACCTTGACATACTCCTTTTCCTATTTGGAACCAGTCTGTTGTTCCATGTCCAGTTTTAACTGTTGCTTCCTGACCTGCATACAGGTTTCTCAAGAGGCAGGTCAGGTGGTCTGGTATTCTCATCTCTTTCAGAATTTTCCACAGTTTATTGTGACCAACACAGTCAAAGAATTTGGCATAGTCAATAAAGCAGAAATAGATGTTTTTCTGGAACTCTCTTGCTTTTTCCATGAATCAGTGGATGTTGGCAATTTGATCTCTGGTTCCTCTGCCTTTTTTAAAACCAGCTTGAACATCTGGAAGTTCACGGTTCATGTATTGCTGAAGCCTGGCTTGGAAAATTTTGAGCATGACTTTACTAGCGTGTAAGATGAGTGCAATTTGTGGTAGTTTGAGCATTCTTTGGCATTGCGTTTCTTGTTTGTAAGTTCAATTTGTCAATCAAGTGAAGATATAGCACTAAACAAATTTAGTCAAATCCACAGGGAATGAGCAATATGGAAGTGTCCTTCTACACTGGTTAGTCTCTGTTTGGATCATGACATTGCGTTGAAAGAAATATGAAATTAAAAATCTCTCAGAGATAAGTGACCAGAAGAGAACAGGGCTGAAAACGAACTCAAGGAATGTTTTCTCTTTGTCATATTCCACTTCCAATCCTTCAGGAAAAACAGTTTACTCTGCCTTTAAAATATGTCCTGTATCCAACCAGTTTAAACCTCCTCTAGTGGTACTGTTCTGTCTGAAGCCACCATCATCTTTCGTCTGAATGGTGTAATAGCCTCCTATTTGGTCTCAGTGCTTTTACTTTTGTCCCCCTATAGGTTATCCTTCACACAGGGAAATTCATTTAAAACTTAAATAGATTGTGTCACTTCTGCATAAAAACTTCTAATAGCTTCCCATTTTACTTTTAGTGAAAGCCATAAACCTTCAGATGATCTGCAAGACTGATTTGGGACCCCTCTAACTTCATCTATTACACAGGCCCCCTAGGCACCCAACCTCATTACCAGGCACAGTCTTGCCCTTGGGCCTTTGCCAGGTTATGCCCTTAACATTTAGGTAACTTCCTTCCCTGTATAAAGCCCTTTTCCAAATTTTACCTTCTTAATGGGACTTCCCTGAACTAGCTGTTTAAAATTGAAACCTGACTCACTCCCCACTGTAACTCTTCATCCACCTACCTGATCCCTTTTTTCTTTAACAGCTTTACTTAAGCATAGTTAACAAAATAACCATAAGTATTTAAGGTGTGAAATTTGATGTTATGACAAATTCACATACCTATGAAACCATCATCATAATCAAGAAAATGAACATATTGTTAGTATGGAAGTTTCCTTGTGTCCCATTGGAATCCTCACTACTGCCTCATCTGATTCTCTAAACCCATTCACAGGCAACCACTGATCTACTTTCTATCCCTAAAAGTTAGTGTGTATTTTCTAGAATTTTATATAAATGGAATCATGTAGCATGTACTCTTATTTTCTGGCTTTTTTTGCTCACTATGCTCGAAATTCACCATGTTGGTGTACATCAATAGTTCATTCATTTTTTATAGATTAATAATATCCTATTGACTGAATTTATCACTGTTTGTATATTTATGTTTTGATAATTTTTAACATCTTCAGATTTGTGCTATTACAAATACTTTGAACTTTCACGTGCAAGACTTTTTATGAACATATGCTTTCATATCTCTTGGGAAGATACCTAAAAGTGGTATGGCTGGGTCATATGGTAGATCTATATTTAACTTTTTAAGAAACTGCCAAATATTTTTTCAAAACAGCCGTACCATTTTACATTCCCCAATACAATATTGTGGCAGTTCTAGTTTCTCCACAATCTCGCAAACACTTGGCATTGCCAATCATTTTAATTTTAGCCCTTTTCATGTGCTTATCTGCCATCGGGGTATTTTCCTTGATGGTGTCTGTTGAAATCTTTTGCCATTTTTTTTTAATTAGGTGATCTGTTTCATTTATTATTGTGTTTTCAGGGTCCTTTATCTATTCTCTATATTATTACTTTATCTGATAGTGATTTTCTAATATATTCTTTCTGTCTATGGCTTATCTTTTTAGTCTTTTTACCTGAGTCTTTCAAAAAGCAGAAGGTTTAATTTTGATAAAGTCCAATTCATCATTTATTTTCTTTGATTAGATTGTGCTTTTCTTGTCATATATAAGAAATCTTTGCTTAACCCAAATCACACAAAGACGTTCCCATTTCTTTTCTTCTAAAAGTCCTATAACCTTTAAGTTTAGAGTTAATTTTTCTATGTGATATGAGATACAGATTGAACTGTTTCCAGGGGGTTGGGATATCCAATTGTTCCAGCATAATTTATTGCAAAAAGAGTATATTTCCCCACTCAATTGCCTTCACAATTCTGTTGAAAAAACAACTGTCTGTGTCTAACTATACTTCTGGACTCTGGTTTTATTGATTTATTTTTCTGTCTCAATTACAGTACCACATTATCTTTATTAATGTATAATGAGTTCTGAAATCAGACTCTGTTAATTCTTCTTTTTCCCTATATTTTTAGTTGTTTTAGCTGTTTAGATTCTTTTCATTTCCTTATCAATTTTAAAATTAGCTTTAAAAATTTTCCCCAAGAACCTGTTGGAGTTTTGTTTGGGATTATACTAACTTGATAGATCAATTTGTTACAGCCAATATCTTAATCTATTTTCTAGGCCTTTATTTTTTTCATTTCTCTCAGCAGTGTTTTATAATTTTCCAAGGTACAGTCCTTGTGCCTATTTGTTAGATTTATCCCTAAGGATTTCATGATTTTTTGACACCATTTTGAATGATATTGAGGAGGGCATGGCAACCCACTCCAGTGTTCTTGCTTGGAGAATTCCATGGACAGAGGAGCCTCAAGGGCTGCAGTTCACGGGATCTCAAGGGTCAGGCAAGACTGAAACGATAGCCTGCATGCCTGCATGAATGATATCACTTGCTATAAATTTGAATTTCTGATTGTTTGTTGTGAGTATGTATATAATTGACTTTAGTATATTTATCTGATATTTGACAACTTTGCTAAACTCACTGGCTTTGTTGTTGGATCCTTCAGGTTTTCTACAGAAATGATCATGTTGTCTGCCAGTGATATTAGTTTTACTTCCTCCTTTCCAGTGTGATTGCATTTTACATTTTGCTTCCTTGCTTTATTGCCCTGGCTAGAATGTACAGTGCAATGTAGAAAAGGTGGGAATGAGCATCCACGTCTTGTTCCTAATCTTAGAGGAAAGCAGTCTCAGGTTTAGTATGATGTCAACTGTAGATTTTTCTTAATGTGTGTGGACTCCTATACTTCAATGTTATTAACTGTGTCTACCTTGTTCCTTATTGTTTGTCTTTACCAATTACTGGCTCATTACTCTCCATGTTCTCAGTGCCAGTAGGTCTTGGTCTTCTAATTTCCTGCTTCTTATACACAATGAATTAGGAAGTAACATGTCTAAGTGCCATGTGTCAAGTCCTGTGCTGTATGTTCTTAAATTTCATTTAGTGGACATGACAATTTTTGTCAAGTTATATTTTCATCATTTTACAAATAAGAAAGGCTTATAAAGGTGACATGACAAATGCAGAGTTATTTAGGTGTACAAATATTTGGTCTCTATTAAGAACATAGATAATACAGATAGGCTGTATAGTGCAGGATATACAGCATTTATTAGATTCCTCTTCTTGAGATGTTCATGAACTAAAAGATGAATCTGAAACCTTTGGTCTTTCTGGCTCATTGCCTCCAAAGTTTGCTGGGGAAACTAGAATACCACTTATTAGAATGACATATAACAATATGAGTACCTAAGTGCTGAGTGAGGACTTTAGCTTTGCTCTGTTGAGGAAACTATAAGAATTGCAGTACTTGAGTTTTAAAATCAGCTGAATTGCTTTGTGGTCCTGTTACTTTTATCCTAGTTCTTATTTTCATTTCAAATGGGAAAATGTATCTGATCACAAACTTGGAATAAGTAAGTTGTGGCTGTGCTTGCTTTCTCATACTATTTCCAATAGAATTAATTATGGAATTATAATATAACAAAAAAAATTTGTCCTTGTGGTAAATATCAAAATTGTAGGGAGGGTTTGCCTAACTCTGAGGAGCGACAGTGCCCATGACCAGTCTCTTGCGCTTCCACCCTCACACATCTTTAGAGATTCTTTTATGCCCGTCTCTTCCACAAAGCCTCACCACCACAACCTTTCCCCCAAAAAAGTGAAACTAACTTATCTCTGATAGGCTTGCACTTTATAATTCTAATAGGAGTCTTCTGTACCCTTTATGCTCCCCAGCCCCTCAGGGTCCCTTCTAGACTCCTGCGAGATCTTGTCATCTTTTTGAATCCCACAGAAGCCATTCAACAGTTTCACTTTCCTCTGTTAGACTGTCAGCTCTCTGGGGTCAAAATAAATGTGGAATTCATCTTTGTTTCCCAAGGCACCTGGCACAAGGCATGGTTTTGATCCATCTTCTGAAAAGTAACCCCATCACTCAGCCATTGGCTAAGATGGCAGATGAGAACTGAGGGGAGACACAACCACACACACCAGAAAGAGGAAAGTCATTTACAGTCATGAGGACATTCCAGTGACCTCTGGAGAAGCCTGCATGGGAAGAAACTGAGGCCTCCCATAACCTCCCAGAAACACCTTGCCAGCCTTTGACAGCACTAGAGTAGAAGCAGATCTTCCAGCTGCAGTCATTTCTGATGACTGCAGCCCTGGTGGCATCTCAGCTGCAGCCTCATGGGATGCCCTGGGCTAGAAGAACCTAGCTCAGCAGTTGTCAGATTCATGACCCACACAAACAAGCCCTGAGCCTTTGGAATGGGACACTGAAACCAAGACCATAGACTACCAGAGAACTAACCCTCGGGAGTATCAAATAGTGAGAACTCACTCAAAGGAAACCACTTGAATACAAGACCTGGCATCACCCAACCACCAGTAGCACCCTGTGCAGGATGCCTCATTTAAACAACAAACAAAACAAAAATACAGACCCAATCATCAGTAGTCAGGATTACCACCTCACCCAATCTTACCCATCAGAGGAAAAACAAACAAACAAGCAAGCAAACAAAACTCAGCACAAATCTCATCCTCTACAAAGCTTACACAAACCACTGGACCAACCTTAGGAGGGCAGAAACCAAAAGGAAGAAAGAATACAACCTTGAAGCCTGGGAAATGGAGACCTCAAACACAATAAATTAAAAAACAATAATGAAAAAGCTGAGAAATACTACACAAATGAAGGAACAAATTAGAAACACAGAAATCCAAATAAATGAAGAGGAAATAGGCAAACTACCTGAAAAAGAATTCAGAATAATGATAGTAAAGATGATCAAAAACCTTGAAAACAAAATGGAGAAAATGCAAGAATCAATTAACAAAGGCCTAGAAGAATTAAAGGATAATCATGCAGAGACAAACACCAAAACTACTGAAATTAAAAATACTGTCGAAGGAATCAACAGCAGAATATCTGAAGCATAAGAATGAATCAGTGAGCTGAGATAAAATGCTGGAAATGACGTCTAAAGAAAAGAAGTAAAAAGAATGAAAAGAACTGAGGATAGTTTCAGAGACCTCTGTGACAATATCATATGCACCAACATTCGAATAGGGATCCCAGAAGAAGAAGAGAAAAAGAAAAGTTATGATAAACTTTTTGAAGAGATTATAGTTGAAAATTTCCCCAACATGGAAAAAGAAATAGTCAATCAAGTCCAAGAGGCACAGAGTCCCATGCAGGATAAAGCCAAGGAGAAACATGCCAAGACACATACTAATCAAGCTAACAAAAACTAAACACAAAGAAAGAATATTAAAAGCAGCAAGGGAAAAGCAACAAGTAACATGCAATGAAAACCCCATGCATTTAACAGCTTATCTTTCAGCAGAAACTCTGCAGGCAAGAAAGGAATGGCAGGATATATTTAAAGTACTGAAAGAGAAAAATATACAACCCAGATACTGTACCTGGCAAGGATCTCATTCAAAATTGATGGAGAAATCAAAAGCTTATCAGGCAAGCAAAAGTTAATAGAATTCAGTACCACCAAAACAGCTTTACAGCAATTGTTAAAGGGACTTATATGGTCAAGAAACACAAGAGAAGAAAAAAAGAAAACCTGCAAAATCAACCACAAACAATTAAGAAAAATGGTAATCAGTTCAGTTCAGTTCAGTTGCTCAGTTGTGTCCGACTCTTTGCGACCCCATGAATCACAGCATGCCAGGCCTCCCTGTCCATCACCAACTCCAGAGTTCACTCAAACTCATGTCCACAGAGTCGGTGATGCCATCCAGCTATCTCATTCTCTGTCATCCCCGTCTCCTCCCACCCCCAATCCCTCCCAGCATCAGACTCTTTCCCATTGAGTCAACTCGTCACATGAGGTGGCCAAAGTATTGCAGTTTCAGCCTCAGCATCAGTCCTTCCAATGAACACCCAGGATTGATCTCCTTTAGAATGGACTGGTTGGATCTCCTTTCAGTCCAAGGGACTCTCAAGAGTCTTCTCCAGCACCACAGTTCAAAAGCATCAATTCTTCGGCAATCAGCTTTCTTCACAGTCCAACTCTCATATCCATACATGACCACTGGAAAAACCATAGCCTTGACTAGATGGACCTTGGTTGGCAAAGTAATGTCTCTGCTTTTTAATATGCTATCTAGGTTGGTCATAACTTTCCTTCCAAGGAGTAAGCGTCTTTTAATTTCATGGCTGCAATCAGCATCTACAGTGATTTTGGAGCCAAAAAAAATAAAGTCTGACACTGTTTCCCCATCTATTTGCCATGAAGTGATGGGACCAGATGCCATGATCTTTGTTTTCTGAATGTTGAGCTTCAAGCCAACCTTTTCACTCTCCTCTTTCACTTTCATCAAGAGGCTTTTGAGTTCCTCTTCACTTTCTGCCATAAGGGTAGTGTCATCTGCATATCTGAGGTTATTGATATTTCTCCCAGCAATCATGATTCCAGCTTGTGCTTCTTCCAGCCCAGCGTTCCTCATGATGTACTCTGCATATAAGTTAAATAAAAATGGCAATAGGAACATCAGTTCAGTTCAGTTCAGTTCAGTCGCTCAGTCGTGTCCGACTCTCCGCGACCCCATGAATCACAGCACGCCAGGCCTCCCTGTCCATCACCAACTCCCGGAGTGAGTTTGAATAGGAACATATAACTCAATAATTACTTTAAATGTAAACGGGTTAAATTCTCCAACCAAAAGACACAGACTGGGTAAATGGATAGAAAAACAAGGCCCATATGTATGTTGTCTACAGGAAGCCCACTTCAGACCTAAAGACACATATAGACTGAAAGTGAGAAGATGGAAAAATATATTCCACGCAAATGGGAAGCAAAGGAAAGCTGGAGTAGCAATCCTTGTATCAGACAAAATAGACCTTAAAATAAAGAAGATTACAAGAGATAAGGAAGGACAGTACATAATGATCTAGGGATCAATCCAAGAGGAAGACTTAAAAATTGTAAATATCTATGCACACAACATAGGAGCACCTAAATACATAAGAAGAACACTAACAGACATAAAAGGAGAAATTGAAAGTAACACAATAATAGTAGGAGACTTTAACATCCCACTCACACCAATTGACAGATCATCAAAACAGAAAATTAATAAGGAAACACAAGTCTTAAATGATACATTGGATGAGATGGATCTAACTGATATCTTCAGGACACTCCATCAAATGCATAAAACCTTGTTCTCAAGTGCACATGGAATATTCTCCCGGATAGACCACATCTTGGTCACAAATCAAACCTCATAAATTTAAGAAAATTGAAATAATACCAAGCATCTTCAACCACAACGCTATGGGACTGGATATCAATTACAAGAAAAAGCTGTAAGAAAAACAAACACATGGATATTAAACAATACATTTCTAAATAACCAACAGACTACTGAAGAAATCAAAAGGGAAATGAAAAAAATTTCTAGAAACAAGTGACAATGAAAACATGACAACACAAAACCTATGGGATGCAGCAAAAGCAGTTCTAACAGGGAAGTTTATAGCAATACAATCCTACTTCAAGAAACAAGAAAAAAATCAAATAGACAACCTAATTTGACACCTAAAACAACTGGAAAAAGAAGAACAAAAACTCCCCAAAATTAGTAGAAACAAATCATAAAGATCCAAGTGGAAATAAATGCAAAAGAAATGAGAGAAACAATAGTAAAGATTAATAAAGCTAAAAGCTGGTCCTTTGAGAAGATAAACAAAATTGACAAACTTTTGGCCAGACTCATCAAAAAAAAAAAGAGAGAGATGAATCAAATCAACAAAATTAGAAATGAAAAAAGAGAGGAAACAACAGGGAAAGTGGAAGTACAAAGGATTATGAGAGACTATTATGAACAACTGTATGGCAATAAAATGGATAACCTGGAATAAATGGACAATTTCTTAGAAAAGTTCAATCTTCCAAGACTGAATCATGAAGAAATAGAAATTATGAACAACACAATTATAAGCACTGAAATTGAAGCTGTAATAAAAAATCTCACACAACACAAAAGCCCAGGACCGGATGGCTTCACAGAAGAATTTTATCAAACATTTAGAGAAGAGCTAATGCCTATTCTTCTAAAACTCTTTCAAAAAATTACAGAGGAAGGAACACTTCCAAACTCATTTGATGAGGCCACCATCAGCCTGATAACAAAACTAGACAAAGACAACAGAAAGAAAGAAAACTTCAGGCCAATATCACTGATGAATATAGTTGCAAAAATCCTCAAAAAATTTTAGCAAACAGACTTCAGGAATGCAAGGATTCTTCAATATATGCCAAGCAAACAATGTGATTCACCATATTAACAAATTGAAAGATTAAAAACCATATGATAATCTCAAAAGATGCAGAAAAGCCTTTGACAAATTTCACCACCCATTTATGACAAAAACTCTTCAAAAAATGGACATAGATGGAATCTACCTCAACACAGTAAAGGCCATATATGATAAGCCTACAGCAAACATTATTCTCAATAGTGAAAAACTGAAAGCATTCCCTGTAAGATCAGGAACAAGACAAGGGTGTCCACTTTCACCACTATTATTCAACATAGTTCTGAAAGTCCTAGCTATAGCAATCAGAGAAGAAAAAGAAATAAAAGGAATCCAGAGTGGAAAAGAAGTGGTAAAGCACTCACTGTTTGCAGATGACATGATACTGTGCATCAGTTCAGTTCAGTTCAGTTCATTTCAGTCGCTCAGTCGTGTCCGACTCTCCGCGACCCCATGAATCACAGCACGCCAGGCCTCCCTGTCCATCACCAACTCCTGGAGTACACTCAAACTCATGTCCACAGAGTCGGTGATGCCATCCAGCCATCTCATTCTCCGTCGTCCCCTTCTCCTCCCGCCCCCAACCTTTCCCAACATCAGAGTCTTTTCCAGTGAGTCAACACGTCACATGAGGTGGCCAAAGTATTGGAGTTTCAGCTTTAGCATCAGTCCCTCCAATGAACATCCAGGATTGATCTCCCTTAGAATGGACTGGTTGGATCTCCTTGCAGTATAAGGGACTCTCAAGAGTCTTCTCCAGCACCACAGTTCAAAAGCATCGATTCTTCGGCGATCAGCCTTCTTCACAGTCCAACTCTCACATCCATACATGACCACGGGAAAAACCATTGCCTTGACTAGACGGCCTTGGTTGGCAAAGTAATGTCTCTGCTTTTTAATATACTATCAAGGTTGGTCATAACTTTCCTTCCAAGGAGCAAGCGTCTTTTAATTTCATGGCTGCAATCAGCATCTGCAGTGATTTTGGAGCCCAAAAAAACAAAGTCTGACACTGTTTCCACTGTTTTTCCATCTATTTCCCATGAAGTGATGGGACCAGATGCCATGATCTTTGTTTTCTGAATGTTGAGCTTCAAGCCAACCTTTTCACTCTCCTCTTTCACTTTCATCAAGAGGCTTTTGAGTTCCTCTTCACTTTCTGCCATAAGGGTGGTGTCATCTGCATATCTGAGGTTATTGATATTTCTCCCAGCAATCTTGATTCCAGCTTGTGCTTCTTCCAGCCCAGCGTTCCTCATGATGTACTCTGCATATAAGTTAAATAAGGAAGGTGACAATATACAACCTTGACGTACACCTTTTCCTATTTGGAACCAGTCTGTTGTTCCATGTCCAGTTCTAACTGTTGCTTCCTGACCTGCATACAGGTTTCTCAAGAGGCAGGTCAGGTGGTCTGGCATTCCCATCTCTTTCAGAATGTTCCATAGTTTATTGTGATCCACACAGTCAAAGGCTTTGGCATAGTCAATGAAGCAGAAATAGATGTTTTTCTGAAACTCTCTTGCTTTCTCCATGATCCAGCGGATGTTGACAATTTGATCTCTGGTGCCTCTGCCTTTTCTAAAACCTGCTTGAACATCTGGGAGTTCACGGTTCACATATTGCTGAAGCCTGGCTTGGAGAATTTTGAACATGACTTTACTAGTGTGTGAGATGAGTGCAATTGTGTGGTAGTTTGAGCATTCTTTGGCATTGCCTTTCTTTGGGATTGGAATGAAGACTGACCTCTTCCAGTTCTGTGGCCACTGCTGAGTTTTCCAAATCTGCTGGCATATTGAGTGCAGCACTTTCACAGCATCATCTTTCAAGACTTGAAATAGCTCAACTGGAATTCCATCACCTCCACTAGCTTTGTTAGTAATGATGCTTTCTAAGGCCCACTTGACTTCACATTCCAAGATGTCTGGCTCTAGGTCAGTGATCATGTTATCGTGCATAGAAAACCCTAAAGATAGAATCAGAAAATTACTAGAGCTAATTAGTGAATTTTGCAAAGTTGTAGTGATTTTGAAAAATCAATACACAGAAATCACTTGCATTTCTATACACTAACAATGAAAACTGAGAAAGAGAAATTAAGGAATCAATCCCATTCACCACTGCAACAAAAAGAATTAAATACCTAGGAATAAACTTAACTATGGAGACACAAGACCTGTTCACAGAAAATTACAAGACACTAATGAAAGAAATCAAAGATGACACAAACAAATGGAGAGATATTCCATGTTCCTGGGTAGGAAGAATCAATATTGTGAAAATGACTATGCTACCAAACACCATCAACAGATTCAATGGAATCCCTATCAAATTACCAATAACATTTTTCACAGAACTAGAACAAAATATTTCACAATTCATGTGGTAACTCAAAAGATCTCAAATAGCCAAAACAGTCTTGAGAAAGAAGAATGGAGCTAGAGGAATCAGCCTTCCTGACTTCAGGTAATACTACAAAGCTACAGTCATAAAGACAGTATGGTATTGGCACAAAAACAGAAATATAGACCAATGGAACAAGAGAGGAAGCCCAGAATTAAACCCATGCACATATGGGCACCTTATTTTTGACAAAGGAGGCAAGAATATACAATGGAGCAAAAGGCAGCCTCTTCCATAAATGGTTCTGGGAAAACTGGACATCTACATGTAAAAGAATGAAATTAGAACACTTCCTAACACCATACACAAAGGTAAGCTGAAAATGGATTAAAGACCTAAATGTAAGACCAGAAACTAAAAAACTTTTAGAGGAAAACATAGGCAGAACACTCAATGACATAAATCAAAGCAAGATCCTCTGTGACCCACCTAGGGTAACACAAATAAAAACAAAAGTAAATAAGCGGGACTTGATTAAACTTAAAAGCTTTTGCACAGCAAAGGAAAGTTTAAGCAAGGTGAAAAAACAATCCTCAGAATGGGAGAAAAGACAGCAAATGGAACAATTGACAAAGGATTAATTTCCAAAATATACATGCAGCTCATACAACTCAATACCAGAAAAAAAAAAAAAACAACCCAATTAGAAAGTGGGGAAAAGACCTAAACAGACATTTCTTCAAAGAAGACATACAGATGGCTATCAAACACATTAAAAATGCTCAACATCACTCATTATGAGAGAAATACAAATCAAAACTATAATGAGATATCACCTCACACCAGTCAGAATGGCCATCATCAAATATTCTACAAACAATAAATGCTGGAGACGGTGTGGAGAAAAGGGAACACTCCTGCGCTGTTGGTGGGAATGTAGACTGATACAAACACTATGGAAGACGGTATGGAGATTCCTTAAAAATCTAGGAATAAAACTACCATATGACACAGCAATCCCACTCCTAGGCATATTCCCTGAAGAAACCAAAATTGAAAAGACACATGTATCGCATTGTTCATTGAAGCAGTATTTATAATAGCTAGAACATGGAAGCAACCTGGATGTCCATTGACAGATGAATGGATAAAGAAGTAATGGTACATATACACAATAGAATATTACTCAGCCATAAAAATGAATGTCTGAGTCAGTTCTAATGATGTGGATAAATCTAGAACCTATTATACAGACTGAAGTGTGTCAGAAAGAGAAAGATAAATATCATATTCTAACACATATATACAGAATTTAGAAAATTGTACTGAAGAATTTATTTACAGGGCAAAAATGGAGAAACAGACATAGAGAATAGACTTGGAGATATGAGGAGAGGGTGAGCTGTATGGAAAGAGTAACTTGGAGACTTACATTACCATATGTAAAATAGATAGCCAATGGGAATTTGCTATATAGCTCAGGAAACTCAAACAAGGGCTCTGTACCAACCTAGAGGGATGGGATTGGGGAGAGATGGGAGGAAGATTCAAAAGGGAGGGGATATATGTATACCTATAGCTGATTCATATTGAGGTTTGACAGGAAACAACAAACGCCTGTAAAGCAATTATCTTTCATTTAAAAAATAAATAAAATTTTAAAATGTAAAAAAAAGTTTAAAAATTACATTAAAAATTGTAAAAAAACAGAAAAACATAGGGATACTCAGTTTTGATACAGTTAGACTACTCTCTGTGCTATTCTCTCACTTTTAGAGTGTATTGTTATTTTTTGCACTTTTAGAGACAGACTAAAGCTACAGCTTTCTAGTAATTTCTATTGAATACATTCAGAAGATGGACTGTTTTTTCTCTAGAAATTTGTTGCAGTTTTCTTTATTTCAGTAGTTGGCTGATGCAATGAATTTTCTGTCTAAATGAAATTACAACGCCTCAGAGGAAGTGGTTGTGCTTTTTAAGCAGGGTTTAATACAAGATCTTGCAGCTGCTACTCAGCAAACAAGTGATGTGTGTGTTCTAATAACCAACCAGTATAATGTTCTGCTGGGTGATGCTGTTGGGGTGATGCCAAGCTGATTATGGATATTTGCATAGCAATTCCAACCAACATTTAACTTACATGCTTCATCTGCAGAAGCTACCGTAAAGGCTTGCTGGCCTACAACTTGTTCATTATTTTCTCAATCCTGTTCAGCCTTCTCTTGTTCCTCTATCTTGGCAACAGAACACTGTTAGTATTACTGAAAATTGTTTTATTTTTCAAAATATCTCTGCTTCTGTTATCACAGAATAATGAAATTATTTTTAAGATCTTCAATTGTCAATACCCATTCCTTTCTGACAATCCAGATTGAAATTTCTAGAGAAACTAGTTCATCAGGTTATTAATCAAAGAAATTACTCAATGGTTTTCAGTTACCTATTTAAAAACCTACATGGCTTAAAATATTCTTTCCAATTTTGTTACCAAGCTCTCTAGCTTAATCTCTGCCTATATCCACTTCTACTCTTAGACAACATTGCAGCCACTGTTCAGTTCAGTCATTGAGTTATGTCTGACTATTAGCGACCCCATGAACCACGGCACGCCAGGCTTCCCTGTCCATCAAATCCTGGAGTTCACCCAAACTCATGTCCATTGAGTTGGTGATGCCATCCAATCATCTCATGCTCTGTCGTTCCCTTCTCCTCCTGCCCCCAATCTTTCCCATAATCAGGGTATTTTAAACTGAGTCAGCTCTTTGCATTAGGTGGCCAAAGTACTGGAGTTTCAGCTTCAACATCAGTCCTTCCAATGAACACTCAGGACTGATCTCCTTTAGGATTGACTGGTTTGAACTCCTTGCAGTCCAAGGGACTCTCAAGAGTCTTATCCAACACCACAGTTCAAAAGCATCAATTCTTCTGTGCTTAGGTTTCTTTACAGTCCAACTCTCACATCTGTACATGACTACTGGAAAAAACATAGCCTTGACTGGACAGACCTTTATGACAAAGTAATGTCTCTGCTTTTTAATATGCTGTCTAGGTTGGTCATAACTTTCCTTCCAAGGAGCAAGTGTCTTAATTTCCTGGCTGTAGTCACAATTTGCAGTGATTTTGGAAACCCCCAAAATAAAGTCAGCCAAGGTTTCCACTGTTTCGATGGGACCGGATGCCATGATCTTAGTTTTCTGAATGCTGAGCTTCAAGCCAACCTTTTCACTCTCCTCTTTCACTTTCATCAAGAGGCTCTTTAGTTCTTCTTCACTTTCTGCCATAAGAGTGGTGTCATCTGCATGTCTGAGGTTATTGATATTTCTCCTGGCAATCTTGATTCCAACTTGTGCTTCATCCAGACCAGTGTTTCTCATGATGTACTCTGCATATAAGTTAAATAAGCAGGATGACAATATGCAGCCTTGACAATATACAGTACTCCTTTTCCTATCTGGAACCAGTCTTTTCTTCCATATCCAGTTCTAACTGTTGCTTCCTGACCTGCATAGGTTTCTCAAGAGTCAGGTTTCTGCCTCTCAAGAGGTTTCTCAAGAAACCTCTTCTCAAGAGGCAGGTCAGGTGGTCTGGTATGTTCATCTCTTTCAGAATTTTCTACTGTTTATTGTGATCCACACAGTCAAAGGCTTTGGCATAGTCAATAAAGCAGAAATAGATGTTTTTCTAGAACTCTCTTGCTTTTTCGATGATCCAGTGGATATTAGCAATTTGATCTTTGGTTCCTCTGCCTTTTCTAAAATCAGCTTAAACATCTGGAACTTCACAGTTCATGTATTGCTGAAGCCTGGCTTGCAGAATTTTGAGCATTCTTTACTAGCGTGTGAGCTGAGTGCAATTGTGTGGTAGTTTGAGCATTCTTTGGCATTGCCCTTCTTTGGGATTGGAATGAAAAGTTTCCTTTTCCAGTCCACTGCTGAGTTTTCCAAATTTGCTGGCAGGCATATTGAGTGCAGCACTTGCACAGCATCATCTTTCAGGATTTGAAATAGCTCAACTGGAATTCCATCACCCCCCACTAGCTTTGTTCGTAGTGATGCTTCCTAAGGCCCACTTGACTTCACATTCCAGGATGTCTGGCTCTAGGTGAGTGAGCACCATCGTGATCATCTGCGTCATGAAGATCTTTTTTGTACAGGTCTTCTGTGTATTCTTTCTACCTCTTCTTAGTATCTTCTGCTTCTGTTAGGTCCATACCATTTCTGTCCTTTATTAAGCCTATTTTTGCATGAAATGTTCCCTTGGTATCTTTAATTTTCTTGAAGAGATCTCTAGTCTTTCCTGTTCTATTGTTTTCCTCTATTTCTTTGCATTAATCGCTGAGGAAGGCTTTCTTATCTCTCCTTGCTATTCTTTGGAACTCTGCATTCAGATGCTTATATCTTTCCTTTCCTCCTTTGCTTTTCACTTCTATTCTTTTCACAGCTATTTGTAAGGCCATCTCAGACAGCCATTTTGCTTTTTTGCATTTCTTTTTCTTGGGGATGGTCTTGATCCCTGTCTCCTGTACAGTGTCACAAACCTCCATCCATAGTTCATCAGACACTCTATCAGATCTATTCCCTTAAATTTATTTCTCACTTTCACTGTATAATCATAAGGGATTTGATTTAGGTCATACCTAAACAGTCTAGTGGTTTTCCCCACTTTCTTCAATTTCAGTCTGAATTTGGCAATAAGGAGCTCATGATCTGAGCCACAGTCAGCTCCCAGTCTTGGTTTTGCTGACTTTTTAGAGCTTCTCCATTTATGGCTGCAAAGAATATAATCAATCTGATTTTGGTGTTGACCATCTGGTGATGTCTATGTGTAGAGTCTTCTCTTGTGTTGTTGGAAGAGGGTGTTTGCTATGACCAGTGCCTACTCTTAGCAAAAGTCTACTATCCTTTGGCCTGTTCCATTCTGTAATCCAAGGCCCAATTTGCCTGTTACTCCAGGTGTTTCTTGACTGTCTACTGTTGCATTCCAGTCCCCTATAATAAAAAGGACATCTTTTTTGGGTGTTACTTCTAAAAGGTCTTGTAGGCCACATCAGACTCCAAATCACCTACTTATTTTTTATATGCTGCCTGGAAAAGTTTATTACCACCTGGTAATCCCCATCAGCCTTTAGGAATTTGAGTGCTATTTTATTTGGAAAGTTCTTGTCACTTCACTCCTTTCTCCCAACAACTACTCAAGACTCTATACATTCCACAGTGAATAAACCTGTGTTTTGGAGCTTGAAAAAATTCAAATCCGCATAAGTTTAGTTTATGTAAGTTTTTAACAAATTATTTCTTTTGTCTGAGACTCACTCTGTCTTACTGTATAAAATGGTATAGTAGTAAGATTTTGATCTTTATTGTCCAAGAAACAGCAGCATTGGCATTATCTGGAAACTTTTTAAAATGCAACAGTTCAGACCCCTCCTGAAACCTATTGAATCAGAGTGTGCATTTTGACATAATTTTCAGGTATTTGTATGCACATTCATTAAAATCAAAGAAATAGTGACATAGTGACATCGGTAACTCCATCTAATATTGTGCTCTTCAACTGGTATATATGTTCAGCTAGGACAAACTTAGCATACCAGAAAGCAGAGACATCACTATGTTGACAAAGGTCCATACAGTCAAAGTTGTGGTTTTTCCAGTAGTCATGGACAGATACGAGATTTGAACCATAAAGAAGGCTGAAGAATTTATGCTTTTGAATTGTGGTGCTGGAGAAGACTCTTGAGTCCTTTGGACAGCAAGGAGACCAAACCAGTCAATCTTAAACAAAATCAACCATGAATATTCATTGATAGGACTATTGCTGAAACTAAAACTTCAATACTTTGGCCACCTGATGAGAAGAGCTGACTCACTGGAAAAGACTCTGATGCTAGGAAAGATTGAAGGCAAAGGAGAAGGGGGCAGCAGAAGATGAGATATTTAGATAGCATCACTAACTCAATGGACACGAATTTGACAAAGCTCCAAGGAGATAGTGAACAGGAAAGAATGGCATGTTGCAGTCCATGAGATTGTGAAGAATCAGACATGACTTAGCAACTGAACAACAGTGTTCAATAAATAGTTATTTCTCTTCCCATCAGGCTCTGCATCCATAATACTTTGCATATCATATTCCTTTATAACAATTATGTATTTACTTGTGTTTTTCACATACTAGATTGTCAGCTTCTTAGTGCCAGCAGTCTTTGTATCTCAAACACTTGATTTTATGCTGGTATATAGTTAATCTTCAATAAATATTTACTGATAAGGTGATTAAATGTTTGCAACTGTATAATGAATATGAAATTGGTGTTTCTGAACAGTGACATTCTAAGCACCACACACAAAAAGTTCTTAATTTATTAAGGTAATGGTAACATGCAATCTTTGCAGAGTATATACAAGTACACTTATTGATCATCACTGTAGGAATCACACATCTGTGAAGATAAATTACTCATTGGTGTTTTTATAAGTCTCATAATTCAATATATTGTGTTATTACTTTCACTTTTAATTAGATAATTATATTGCCCTGTATTGAGCAAAAAGAAGTGCTATGAAAGATTAAAGAGAGAAATGAAAATGCTGGACAAAAATCTTGTCATATGTGTTAGAAATTTGCCATAATTTTGGAAGCTTTGTGTGTAGATCACACGGACCTCCAGCAGTTGAGACTGGCCTGATAACACCTTGGAGAAAGGTGTTCCTGAAGGACAGTGAGACATGCAAAGGATACAATGTCCCCAAGGTGATAACCTCAGAAGAATTTCAGATAGGCACTAGTACCAAAGTTGGATCAGCTAGTGGTGGCTGCACTGCACTGGAGCAATGAGTGGCAGAGAGGAGATACCCCACATCCAAGGTCAGCAGCGGCAGCTGCACTTTGCTGGAGCAGCCGTGAAGAGATACCCCATGTCCAAGGAAAGAGAAACCCCAATAAGACAGTAGTCACTGAGAGAGGGCATCAGAGGACAGACAAGCTAAAATCATAATCACAGAAAACTAGCCAATCTTATCACATGGATCACAACATTGTCTAACTCAATGAAACAGCCATGCCATTAGGGCCACCAAGATGGACAGGTCATGGTGGAGAGTTCTGACAAAATGTGTTCTACTGGAGAAGGGAATGCAAACCACTTCAGTATTCTTGCCTTGAGAACCCCATAAAAAATATGAAAATGCAAAATGATAGGACACTGAAAGAGGAATTCCCCAGGTCGGTAGGTGACCAATATGCTACTGGAGATCAGTGGAGAAATAACTCCTAAAGAATGAAGGGATAGAGCCAAAGCAAAAACAACACCCAGTTGTGGATGTGACGTGATAGAAGCAAGGTCTGATGCTATAAAGAGCAATATTGCATACTGGAATGTTAAGTCCACGAATCAAGTCAAATTTGAGGTGGTCAAGCAGGAGATGGCAAGAGTGAACATCAACTAGGAATCAGCAGACTAAAATGGACTGGAATGTGTGAATTTAAATAAGATGACCAATATATCTATGACTGTGGGCAGGAATCCCTTAGAAGAAATGGAGTAGCCATCATAGTTAACAAAAGAGTCCAAAAGGCAGTACTTGGATGCAATCTGAAAAACGACAGAATGATCTCTGTTCATTTCCAAGGCAAATCATTCAATATCACGATAATCTAAGTCTATGCCCCGACCAGTAATGGTGAAGAAGCTGAAGTTGAACAGTTCTATGAAGACCTACAAGACCTTTTAGAACTAACACCCAAAAAAGATGTCCTTTTCATTATAAGGGACTGGAATGCAACAGTAGAAAGTCAAGAAACACCGGGAGTAACAGGCAAATTGGGCCTTGGACCACAGAATGAAGCAGGCCAAAAGATAATAGAGTTTTGCCAAGGGCATGCACTACTGATAGCAAATACCCTCTTCCAACAACACAAGAGAAGACTCTACATATGGACATCACCAGATGGCCAAAACCAAAATCAGATTGATTATATTTTTTGCAGCCAAAGATGGAGAAGCCCTATACAGTCAGCAAAACAAGACTGGGAGCTGACTGTGGCTTAGATCATAAACTTCTTATTGCCAAATTCAGACTTAAATTGAAGAAAGTAGGGAAAACCACTAGACCATTCAGATATGACCTAAATCAAATCCCTTATGATTATACAGTGAAAGTGAGAAATAGATTTAAGGGACTAGATCAGATAGATAGTGTCTGATGAACTATGGATGGAAGTTCATAACATGGTACAGGAGACAGGGATCAAGACCATCCCCAAGAAAAAGAAATGCAAAAAAGCAAAATGGCTTTCTGAGGAGGCCTTACAAATAGCTGTGAAAAGAAGAGAAGTGAAAAGGAAAGGAGAAAAGGAAAGATATAGCCATTTGAATGCAGAGTTCCAATGAATATCAAGGAGAGATAAGAAAGCCTTCCTCAGTGATCAGTGCTAAGAAATAGATGAAAATAATAGAATAGGAAAGACTAGAGATCTTTGCAAGAAAATTACAGATACAAATGGAACATTTCATTCAAAGCTGGGCTTAATAAAGGAAAAAAATGGTATGGTATGGACCTAACAGAAGCAGAAGAGATTAAGAAGAGGTGGCAAGAATACACAGAAGAACTGTATAAAAAAGATCTTCATGACCCAGATAATCATGATGGTGTGATCACTCACCTAGAGCCAGACATCTAGAATATGAAGTCTAGTGAGCCTTAGAAAGCATCACTATGAACAAAGCTAGTGGAGGTGACGGAATTCCAGTTGAGCTATTTCAAATCCTGAAAGATGATGTTGTGAAAGTGCTGCACTCAATATGCCAGCAAATTTGGAAAACTCAGCAGTGGCGACAGGACTGGAAAAGGTCAGTTTTCATTCCAATCCCAAAGAAAGATAATACCAAAGAATGCTCAAACTACCACACAATTGCACTCATCTCACACGCTAGTAAAGTGATGCTCAAAATTCTCCAAGCCAGGCTTCAGCAATATGTGAACCGTGAACTTCCAGATGTTCAAGCTGGTTTTAGAAAAGGCAGAGGAACCAGAGAACAAATTGCTAACATCCATTGGGTCATCCAAAAAGCAAGAGAGTTCCAGAAAAACATCCGTTACTGCTTTATTGACTATGCCAAAGCATTTCACTGTGTGGATCACAATAAACAGTGGAAAATTCTGAAAGAGATGAACATACCAGACCACCTGACCTGCCTCTTGAGAAACCTGTATGCAGGTCAGGAAGAAACTGTTAGAACTGGACATGGAACAACAGACTGGTTCCAAATCAGGAAAGGAATACATCAAGGTTGTATATTGTCACCCTGTATTTTTAACTTATATGCAGAGTACATCATGAGAAATGCTGGGCTGGATGAAGCACAAGCTGGAATCAAGATTGCCGGGAGAAATATCAATAACCTCAGATAAGCAGATGACACCACTCTTACTGGAGAAAGTGAAGAAGAACTAAAGAGCTTCTTGATGAAAGTGAAAGAGGAGAGTGTAAAAGTTGGCTTAAAGCTCAACATTCAGAAAACTAAGATCATGGCATCCTATCCCATCACTTCATGGCAAATACATGTGGAAACAGAGGAAACAGTGGCTGACTTTATTTTTTGGGGCTCCAAAATCACTGCAGATGCTGATTGCAGCCATGAAATTAAAAGACTTATTCCTTGGAAGGAAAGTTATGACCAACATAAACAGCATATTGAAAAGCTGAGACATTAGTTTGCCAACAAAAGTCTGTCGAGTCAAGGCTATGGTTTTTCCAGTAGTTATATATTGATGTGAGAGTTGGACTATAAAGAAAGCTGAACACAGAAGAATTGATGCTTTTGAATTGTCGTGTTTTAGAAGTCTCTTGAGAGTCCTGTGGGCTGCAAGGAGATCCAACCAGTCCATCCTAAAGTTGATCAGTCCTGGGTGTTCATTGGAGGAACTGATGTTGAAGCTGAAGCTCCAGTACTATGGCCACCTGATGTAAAGAGCTGACTCATTTGAAAAGACCCTGATACTGGGAAAGATTGAGGGGAGAAGGAGAAGGGGAGGACAGAGGATGAGATGGTTGGATGGCGTCACTCACTCTATGGACATGAGTTTGGGTAAACTCTGGGAGTTTGTGATGGACAGGGAGGCCTGCTGTGCTGCAGTCTATGGAGTCGCAAAGAGACGGACATGACTGAGCAACTGAACTGAGCTGAAATGAACTGAACCAAAGTCAATGCCTGCTTGGACTTGAAATTGAAATTGATAAATAAATATCTATTGGATAAATTAATGTCGTGGATTTATTAGGAAATTAAGCAAAAGTATAATTGTAGAATAATCTAACAATAAGTGGAGAACATTGGAGAATCAAAATTGCATAGAATGTTATTTTAATTATTCTTTGAAATTATCTGACATGTGCACACAGACAATTCTGCCAATGCCAACTAACACTTCAGATCTGCTGCCACTTTGCTATTTTCTGTTGCCTGAAATGGACACTGACCCTTTCATGGATGCAACTATTTTTCTCTCCTGGTAGGTGCCACCCCTAAAATGCACTGTAGTTGCTTGGACTGGACTATACTGCTCCCAGTAGATGCCACTATTTGACTGGCACTCAGTTGCCTTTAAATCCTGAACCTACTGACTCACTAAGTACAAGTGTGATTAGTGTCATGTGCTCATTCAAAAAACAATGGAAATAAGCACAGAGATTTATTGTAACTTTGGTGTCAGTATGTCTATCAGGAATACAGGATCCATGTGATAACTTTATGTCACAAAATAAACATGTTGTAGAAATGGGAAAAAAACAACAATGTCAGTTTTTCACTTAGAAGTAGTGTAGTCATTGAATGATTGATGGCAAGCTCTCAATCAATCAATGAGTAGACAGTATTCATATCTTTTCCTAGGCACAAAAGCCTTTTCCACTGAATCCAAAAAAATGCATCAGTTCCAATAATGATTGACTTCTACTGCAACACAGAAGTAGATAAATTTCCCCACTTTTCTGCTCCAGTGTAGTATCCTGACTTTGGGTGTTGACGTTGTGTGTAAGTGACCTCATAATATATAAACTTATCTCTTCTTTGTAAGTGTATACATTCTTAGCCAGATTCTCTGGACCCTGTCTCCCTCAAATAGCTGATTTTTGAGGTTCTAGCCATGTCAAGGTGAATCAGTGATGTTGTGGATATCTGTATCTATAGTCTGGATAACTGCATGAAATAGTGAAACTGAATTTCCAGGTTTTTTGCATTAAATAGAAAAATGTTTGTTATAAAGCTATTTGTTCAAACTATTATTGTAATTACAGTCATCACCATTATTTATTAGTAAGCTAAAGGGTCAAGCCCATGATAATGAGATGTCTTGTGAGTACCAATGTGAACAGTGTTTGTGATCTTAATTTCAATTTCCATTGACTTGTTCCCAAACCTTAGACTTTGTGGCAGTACAGGTATAAAGTTGTCTGAAATATCTCAGAAAAATCCCCAGTAAAGTTGAAGTTTCTAGACAAAAAAGAGTAAATTTGTTTCAGACCTGACTATGTTAAGCAGCATGGATTTCTACAGGTAATACAAATATGTTTTCACCAGAGATTAGCTCAAAAGCCTCTTTTTGATATTCAAATTTCATAAAATATTTTCTGACTTATGTTTGTATCTTTTCAGGATATGTGTGCCTCTTCCAATTTTTCCATCAAGGTAATTGAAAGTACCCAAAATGACTTATCCAGTTCACAAAGCTCGTCAGAAATAAAGCTAGGATATAAACATCATAAAAACCCAGAATAATATACATTTCAGGATAAAATCAGTGAAAAGGATAAACTCAAGACAACATACTGCGCTCACTCATTAATGCAAGATTAGGGAAAGAGCAGTTCAATGCTCATATTAAAAATATTTCAGTAGAATGTGTTTATGTATAGATTTTCTCAAAGATATTAAGAATGAGATCATTTCCTCAAAGACTTATGTGAGCATTGAAACATTAAAAGTACAATAAACTCTCATTAGAATGTCCACAGGGTTTTTGAAAACAGTGGAATTACTTACGGCTGAGTTTTGATTACCATGAAAGCTTATCCTGCCATATGATGTCTCTCATTGAAATAGCATTAATATATTTTACCCCTAAAGTTTTGTCAACTTTTTTTCCTCTGATTGTACTGCTTGAAGAGTATAAAAGATCCCCATTTCACTGAAATGTTTCACTTAAAAACTATTTGGGAACTTAATTCCCGGATGACAGGTTTTGTCCTAATAAGCTACAAAGGAGCACTCCTTTTGTATTCAAGAATTTCAAGTACAAGTTTTAGTGCTGTCTCTTGACAGTCTTAAAGCCTGACAGATTACTGAGCTTTTTGTGCTTCAGTTTCCTAAACTGTATGAGAATCAGGTCCATTCAGGAACTGTTTACCAGTCTCTACTTAGGTCCCTGTTACTGGATTCAACACTGGATGTCTAAAGATCAGTAATAAATTCGTTTTTCTCTGAAGGGACTCAAATTCTGTCACAGGTGATACAAGTCAAATAAAACAACATAGGCAAAGGCTTTTGATTAATTGTGAAGTTTTATGCAAGTATAAGGGTTGTAAGATTCTGTTTGTACTTGAAGTGGAGTAAATAGTTTTCTGTTAAGGTTTGAAAGTTACTCCCTATGCTTAGATTCTTCAAGCTGTTGTGATAATGGGTAATAGCTGGTTACATATTATTAATGATACTTTTGGGGGTTACTTGCTGGGCTCAGGGATGTGTTTCAGTATAGAAGGCATTTGGAGAAGGAAGTGCACTGTACAACATTGTATAAGTGGGGAACTAGGAGAAAGCCCGGAGAAGGCAATGGCAAGCCACTCCAGTACTGTTGCCTAGAAATCCCATGGATGGAGGAGCCTGGTAGGCTGCAGTCCGTGGGGTCGCTAAGGGTCGGACACGACTGAGCGACTTCACTTTCACTTTTCACTTTCCACTTTCACACATTGGAGAAGGAAATGGCAACCCACTCCAGTGTTCTTGCCTGGAGCATCCCAGGGACGGGGGAGCCTGGTGGGCTTCCGTCTATGGGGTCACACAGAGTCGGACACGACTGAAGTGACTTAGCAGCACCAGCAGCAGCAGGAGAAAGCCAGAGTGAAAAAGGGTAAGGGAAGAGGTAAATGTGCTGACCTTTGCCTGATCCACAAAGCAGCGTTGCCTAGACCTTGTCTCTGGATGAAGGCTTCCCAAGTGGCACAGAGGTAAAGAATCCACCTGCCAATGCAGTTTGATTCCTGGGTCAGGAAAATGCCCTGGAGAATGAAATCGCAACCCACTTTCAGTATTCTTACCTGGGAAATACCCTGGACAGAGAAACCTGGAGGTCTACAGTCCACGGTGTCTCAAAGAGTCGGACACGACGGAGTGACTGAACACAAAACTCTTTCTAGAAAAAAAAAAGATGTGAACAATCCAACAAAAAATCCTATTTGCCTTGATGAAATGACTAGAAAGCAGAGATATATGAAATAAGATCTGTTCATCAGGACATAAAGATAAGCTTTTGAATTTATCCTCCAGGCAACCTGTGGATTATATTTTTCTGTGTGTAACCTATCACAACATTTTTTAGCTTATCTTCCTGATTTTCAAATGCCTATCTTTTCTCCTTTAGTATAATTTCCACCAGAAATTTTCATTCTAAGGAAGGCACTGTTTATTTACTAAAATAAAAAAAGTGATTGAAAATTAATGATATTTTAAAAGATCTATTTCCTTTGTGTGGAGAGTCATTCTTCATTCAGAACATATTTATTAGTGAACTGCCTATGCAGGAACTGTCCTGGAATCTGGGAGTTAAAAATCAATGATACTTGCCCTGAATGCCATATAATTTTCCTGAAATGTTCTTTTCTTTGGTATCCATATGACTCTTTGCTCTCATCATGCCCTTTAGGCAGTTATTCAAATATGTGTCTCAGTAAGGGCTGTCCTCATCTTGTTTTTTCCTCTCAGCAATTATTGTCATCTACCTACTTTCCTTACCTGTCTTACTTATTATATCTCACAATGGAATATATTAATAAGATCCTTAAAAGAGGTATTTGCCTTTTTCATTAGATCTATAAGTCTTGGCACTTAGAATAATACCTAACACATAATTGATGCTGAATAAATAAATGGTGAATAATGGAAGAATGGCCGAGTTACCATTAGAACCCTTAGACAAGAAATGATCCTTTTTTGCTGCCTATGAGCATATGATTCACTCTTCAGTTGACCATCAAGGATGTGTTTTTCTTTTTTTTCTTAAATCAATGTTTATTTGAAATCCTAGGGAGGAGATTCTTTACTATTTTAATTATGGAGCTCCACAGGACTGGAAGAGGTCAGTCTTCATTCCAATCCCAAAGAAACGCAATGCCAAAGAATGCTCAAACTACTGCACAATTGCACTCATCTCACACGCTAGTAAAGTCATGCTCAAAATTCTCCAAGCCAGGCTTCAGCAGTATGTAAACCGTGAACTCCCAGATGTTCAAGCAGGTTTTAGAAAAGGCAGAGGCACCAGAGATCAAATTGCCAACATCCGCTGGATCATGGAGAAAGCAAGAGAGTTTCAGAAAAACATCTATTTCTGCTTCATTGACTATGCCAAAGCCTTTGACTGTGTCGATCACAATAAACTGTGGAACATTCTGAAAGAGATGGGAATCCCAGACCACCTGACCTGCCTCTTGAGAAACCTGTATGCAGGTCAGGAAGCAACAGTTAGAACTGGACATGGAACAACAGACTGGTTCCAAATAGGAAAAGGTGTACGTCAAGGTTGTATATTGTCACCTTCCTTATTTAACTTATATGCAGAATACATCATGAGGAACGCTGGGCTGGAAGAAGCACAAGCTGGAATCGAGATTGCTGGGAGAAATATCAATAACCTCAGATATGCAGATGACACTACCCTTATCTCAGAAAGTGAAGAGGAACTCAAAAGCCTCTTAATGAAAGTGAAAGAGGAGAGTGAAAAGGTTGACTTGAAGCTCAACATTCAGAAAACAAAGATCATGGCATCTGGTCCCATCACTTCATGGGAAATAGATGGAAAAACAGTGGAAACAGTGTCAGACTTTATTTTTTTGGGCTCCAAAATCACTGCAGATGCTGATTGCAGCCATGAAGTTAAAAGACGCTTGCTCCTTGGAAGGAAAGTTATGACCAACCTTGATAGTATATTAAAAAGCAGAGACATTACTTTGCCAACCAAGGTCCGTCTAGTCAAGGCTATGGTTTTTCCCGTGGTCATGTATGGACGTGAGAGTTGGACTGTGAAGAAAGCTGATCACTGAAGAATTGATGCTTTTGAACTGTGGTGTTGGAGAAGACTCTTGAGAGTCCCTTATACTGCAAGGAGATCCAACCAGTCCATTCTAAAGGAGATCAATCCTGGAAGTTCATTGGAGGGACTGATGCTAAAGCTGAAACTCCAATACTTTGGCTACCTCACGTGACGAGTTGACTCACTGGAAAAGACTCTGATGCTGGGAAAGGTTGGGGGCGGGAGGAGAAGGGGACAACAGAGAATGAGATGGCTGGATGGCATCACCGACTCTGTGGACATGAGTTTGAGTGTACTCCGGGAGTTGGTGATGGACAGGGAGGTCTGGCGTGCTGTGATTCATGGGGTTGCGGAGAGTCGGACACGACTGAGCGACTGAACTGAACTGAACTGAACTCTGCACCCAGAATAGTGAATATGAAGTGGCAAAAGGAATGTCCTTATGAGGAATAAATGAAAACATACATCACTAGCATTTTATATGGATTGAGCAGTGCATGTGTAGGATGCTCAGTTGTGTCCAACTCTTTGTAACCCCATGGACTGTAGTCCACCAGGCTCCTCTGTCCATGGTATTTTTCAGACAAGAATACTGGAGTGGGTTGCCATTTCCTACTCCAGGGGATCTTCCTGACCCAGGGATCAAACCCATGTCTTCTTTCTCCTTTGTCTTCTGCGCTGACAGGCCAATCTTTCCGACTTCACCACCTGGGAAACCACCCAGAAAGTATAAGTATATTCTACCATATTTTCAGAGAATGCAGTGTGTTTCTGTGTCATCCCTTATACCACTGATTTGATCCTCATAACGACTTTTTTAAGAAAAGCATACAAGGTGTTCCAGAAAGCTTTTAAAGAAAATAAACCAAAAGTCTCAAAGGTTTAAGATGATTTGTTCAAGGTTATAATGGTGGCTTAGATGGTAAAGAATATACCTGCAATGCAGGCGAACCTGGGTTTGATCCCTGGGTTTGGAAGATTCCCTGGAGGGGGGCATAGCAACCCACTCTAGTATTCTTGCCTGGAGAATCCCCATGGGCAGAGAAGCCTGGTGGGCTATAGTCCATGGGATTGCAAAGAGTCAGAAACGACTGAGTGACTAAGCACACACACATACATGCTGAGAGTAGTAAGGTTGAGTTGATTCAGGCCTAATGACTCCACAGGAAAGGGAGTCTTTTTACAAACCACCTGTCTCATCAGATACTGAATGCTCATCATTATGATGCTGAAGTTTTAGTTTCCTAACCCCTAAAAGATTGTCTGGACCTTTTTTGCAAACCAGAACTGCTCTGGTCCTATAGTGCTTGCTTTATTTCTCTTCTTTCCTCTTCTTTTCTCTTCTCTTCTCCCTCTCCTTTAATTTTTTCTTTTCTTTTCTTTATCTATGTCTGTCTTTCAATAATCCAGAGAAAAAGTGGTACTAAAATTTGTGTTAGTGGCAAAAAAATGTTCATAAATTCATATTGCATTGATGGGGAAGACAAAGGGCTTCTTCTATCCAATGGGCAACTACTATTCTCATCTTCCATCTCTCCAGTAATTTCCCTCAGCCACATCACCATACTGGCAGCTCTCTGTTTAGAATTAAGCAAAAGGAAGGAGGAGGTGGAGAAAATTTTGCTTACTCACTATTTGCCACCACTATGGTCTTTCGCCACAGTGCCCAGGTATCATAGACACTGAACTAAGAGCACGGAACTTGGAGTCATCAGCAAAGATCAGTTCAGTTCAGTTCAGTTCATTTCAGTCGCTCAGTCGTGTCTGACTGAGGCTCAAATACCTATCATTTAAATTATACCATGCTAACAAACTAGGAAATCAACCTTGCCATTTATTCAAATATTTATAGAAGGAATATCTAACTTCTCTCCACCATCCAGTCTTGTGAATAGAGACCTGTAGATTGTATCAGCAACCCACTTGGGGTCACAATGGCTATAATGTGAGACTAAAGGCAAAGGGACCTAAACTAAGAGAATAGAAGAAACAAAATTTCATAAAGATAAAGACCAAAAGCAGTGAATTTTTACTGTTTTTTTAGATGAGGAGGTATTTGTTATTATAATTGAATATATATTTATAATTCTGGATGTCTAGAATAATTGTTTATAACCTGAAGTTTATTAATGTCTTTCTCAAATAATTACTTCTCAAATATTACAAGAAGTCAATATATATATTATCAAGAATTTAATCCATTTCATTTTACTTCTATAAATTTATAAACTTATAAACTCACAACAAAAATTATGGATAAGAGCCTTGTTTGTTTTTACTGAAAAATCATTAAAGACACAAACAACATATTTCATCATTATTTTATGAATGGAAAAAATAAATATTGCTTTTCTTTCTTTTTTTATTCCAAAACATTTTCCTCTGTACAAGGGATGGAAACTTAATTTTCCAAGCAAATCTTCCTCATTCTTTAAATTTACAAATTTGGATTCCAGTTTATCCTTAATGGACTGATTTGTCACCAAGTATCTCAGGCCAGTATTATCAACAGTCACCCTGTTTGTCAGCTTATATTTCATATTTTGAATTTACAGAGAAATAATAATAAAAATATCATTATAATTCAGGGGAGAGTGACTGTAAGGTGGTAGCAAGTGATGGTCTTAGAAGAGTCGGTTTGCTATCCTCAGCACTCTCCATTTAATCCAAGAAGGGGATATACTGGTTCCCTTTTCTCTAGTGACTGTCTCAGCAATTCCTACCAATTTCCCCTCATGGTACACAGAGTTAAGAACTTTCTACAACTGTCACATGACAAAGAATTGATAAACCAGAGACATACATTCTTCCTGAAATAGCCTCTCTACTCTTGATGTCATCAATTTCTCCCTATCTTTTGGACCTTTCCCATCTGCAGATAAACACATTTTAATAATGTCTTATCTTAAATACTAATAAATGGCAAAACCCATACAAAATGTAATCTAACAAAATATCATCTAACCTTGTCCTTTATTCCCTTCTAATTACTCTCTCATTTCTCTCCTGCATTTCCTAAAAAAAAAAAAAAAAGAAAATTCAGCAAAAAAACAGAAAACAAACAAAAAAGGAACTTGAAGAAGTTATCTCTAGTTATTATCTCTATCTCTTCAATTCTTTCTTCTACCTGCTCCAGTAATGATTTGATCATGACTACTCCACAGAGGCTGCTGGTCACCCATGACCTTCATATTATAAAATCCAATTATAGTAAACTTAATGGTCCATTCCTCCTTTTTGAATCAATTTTTCTCTTGACTTCTATTACATCTCCCTCTTCTAATCTTCCTCTTACCTCAAAGGCCCCCATATGACTTTTGACCTTTCATTCTCTGCTACACTCATAAATGTTAGAATAATACAGGGATTCATCTGAGTCCTTCTTCACTGTTTTCACTGTTCCGCTTTTTATCCACACAGTCTTCCTAGGAGATTTCACACAGTCTCATGAATTTAAAGACTATCATTTCAATGATTTAAATAGGTAAGGTCCATTCCAGAACATTTCTTAGAATTCCAGACTCCTATATTCAACTTCTTGCTTGATCTTTTTATTAAAAAAAACTATTGAAGTGTAGTTGATTTACAATGTTGTATCAATTTCTGCTGTACACCAAAGTGATTCAGTTATATTAGTACATATACATATTCTTTTTCATATTATTTTCCTTTATGGTCCATCACAGGATATTGATTATAGATCCCTGTGCTATATAGTAAGATCTTCGTGTTCACTTACTTGAGCTTTCTATTTGAGATGATAAACATCTCACAGTTAGCATGGTCAAAACACAATTTTTGTTACAGTCACCTCCCACTTGTTTGTTCTGTCCTATTGCTGTGAACTCTGCAAGCATATACTCATTTGCTTCAGGAGAAAAATCTTTGTCTTTCTTTCTTTACACCTTGTATCCAATTCATCAGTAAGTCTCTCTGACTCCATCTCCAAAACACTGTGAATTTCACTTCCATCCAGCTCCATCCTAATGCTCTGGACCTGTGCTACCATCTCTTGTATAAAGGCTGCAAAAGACTTTAACTGGTATCTCTGGTTTCAATTTTCAAACCAGTCTTCACATAGCAACCAGATAGTCCTTTGAAGAAGTAAATCTGTTAATTCCTAATTTCCTTCAAATGTAAATCAAATTCCTCATCCTGGTTTACAAGCCATTTCCTTCTATTGTAATCTAATTTCATCCCATTCTTACCTTTACTCAGTATGTCTCACCAACCCTGGTCTTCTATGTATATCTTAGCTTTCCCATACTTGGAATACTCTTTTCCCTGTTCTTTGAATGACTGTGTCCTTCCTAGTGTTTAAACAAGTCCTTAGAGAAAACAACTCAATCACAAATATATATTTTTCAGTATTTTTGTAGCATTCATTATTGTATGATTATTGTTGTTGTTCAGTCACTCAGTCGTATCTGACTCTGTGACCCCATGGACTGCAGCACACCAGGTTTCCATGTCCTTCACTATCGCTTGGAAAGTGAAAAGTGGAGTTTGACCTAACTCATGTTCATTGAGTCAGTGATGCCATCCAACAGTCTCATCCTCTCTTGCCCCCTTCTCCTCCCAGCTCCTGGTCTTTCCTAGCATCAGGATCTTTTCCAATGAGTTGGCTCTTTGCATCAGGTGGCCAGACTCTTGGAGCTTCAGCATCAGTCTTTCCAATGAATATTCATGGTTTATATCCTTTAGGATTGACTGGTTTGATCTCCTTGCAGTCCAAGGGACTCAAGAGTTTTCTCCAGCACTGCAATTTTAAGGCATCAATTCTTTGGTGCTCAGTCTTCTTTATGGTCCAACTCTAACATTTATACATGACTACTGTAAAAACCATAGCTTTGACTATACGGACCTTTGTTGTTAAATTGATGTCTGCTTTTTAATTATTTATTGCATATGCAGCTAATATTTCCATGAGAAGTATGACAACTTTGTATCTTTCATGAATTGTGATGTAGTGGTGTACCGAGTGCCTAGAACAGTGTCTGGCGTGTAGTAAATAATTAATGATTGTTGAATAAGTGATTGTGTTGTGAACCTGGGCATCTCTGTGATTCAGCTGAAAATCCTAAACTGGATAAGGAGACTACTTACAGCCACTGTGTATCAAAACTACCAAATTATTTTGCCTTAATGAGCTTGAAGTTTCTGGAAGACAGAAATGTCTGAATATGTTCTAAAGAATGAATACAGTTCACTTAGACAGTGCTTTAAATTAATCTTTTTTCCACTACAATATGCTGGCATTTGAATGTATTTTAAAAATTGAAAAAGGCAAAATTTAGTAAGAAAATACTGCATTTCTAAAAAAGTAACATTTTTAAAGATTTGCTTTGCTGGTAAAAACTATTCAATCTTCACTTTTTAAATAAAGAATAGCATCTTTAAAAATAAAAACAAAATGGCAAAATGTATGACAATCTTCCATCTTATGTACAACCTATCTGATTTTGTTGTTGGTAGACTAGCTGCTGATAATATGATTTTGAGGTTCTTTCTGGAAATATTAATAAAAAACCCATATGAGATTCAAATCTAAACAAATAAAATCAAAGTACATGAAATTAAACAAATGATATTTGTTTACAACTGCTCTATTAGAATGTAGGTTAGAAGGGGTGTGTTGTACTGTTTGGAATATTAAATTTTGCTGGTTTGTATGCTCCAGAGAATCAGAGCTTTATCACAGGTTGAAAGTGACAAAGCATTTAAACAAAACATAATGCCCTGAAGAAACAAAATACATTAGATAATTTAAAGAAACAAAACATTTTCATTTAACCTATTTTCATGTGTACTTTAAAAAATGTATGCTCCTTTTTCCAAATATTTGTTTTGTAAAAGTGAGATCAATTTGAACGTAATTCATACACTTGTTTTAATTTTGTCTTACTCTGTCCCAAGTATGTGCTTGTTTCAGCCAGATACAATAAAATTATAATAATAACAAATAAAATCCAGTAAAAGGACTAGGGATAGACTACAAGAGGATGGAATCAATTCTACAATTCTGCATTTCTATATAACATAATGTAAAGATTTGTAGAGCTTTCATTGTTGCAGCCATGCATTCCGGAAACAAACTCACTCAGAAGGACAATGCAAACAGAGGAGTGCAGTTTATTACACCAGCAGGCCCAAGGCAGAGTCTCCTCTTAGCCAAGGACCCCGACCAGTTTTTGTGAAAACCTTATATACTCTAAGTGTACATGTTAAACCCACCTCCCCAAATTCTCTGAAACTAGTCTGAACAAAAGAAAAGAAAGATATAATCAAAGTTAACTGGTGATTCATATGCCTTAAATCCATGATTCGTATGCCTTAAGCCTAGGTAGTTAACAGTGGACAATTATCAATAGGCCTGTGGTCATAACCCGATAAGAATAATAGAATTTATGATTCTATTTGGTTACACAGATAATTAGTATATTCTTATAGGCAATGGAGAGTCTAGATACGAGCCCTGGGGCTCTTCTATCGGGGGTAAAGGGCTGGGGGACGGTCTGGTTTTCCAGTTGGTACATTGTTTCCATAAATACTGGGCATATAGCTCAAAGTCCACAGTCCAGCCCAAGATGGAGTCCTGCTTTCAAGATGGAGCCTTTTCTGTTTCCTCCTTCATCATGACTATAAAACTCATAATCATATTTTTATATAAGCACTTCATTTTACAGCAAAATTGCAATTATAAGAAAGCAGAAGGAACTGGGTAAATCTTTAAAAAAATCTAAAAATTCAAATTAGAATGAAAATGACCCTAATGGTTAGAAAAAAATGGTGAGTCAGAGAGTATACATGATAGATTGGCTATTTTCCTGCTTTAAATCTATCTTCCGATGTTATTTTGAAAAAATATTTTTTCACTAGGGAAATACTTTCTACCATTTGATGTATTATGTATTCTCATCTATTCAGTATTGTAATATGCAGAAAAATAATGTTATTTTTGAAAAATTAATGTTCTATTAAGTCAAGGGAGCAGCGGCTGTGTGGTGCTGGAGACTGTAGCCATGAAATTAAAACACTCTTACTCCTTGGAAGGAAAGTTATGACCAACCTAGACAGCATATTAAAAAGCAGAGACATTACTTTGCCAACAAAGGTCCGTTTAGTCAAGGCTATAGTTTTACCAGTAGTCATGTGTGGATGTGAAATTTGGACTATAAAGAAAGCTGAGCACCGAAGAACTGATGCTTTTGAAGTGTGGTGTTGGAGAAGACTCTTGAGAGTCCCTTGGACTTCAAGGAGATCCAACCTGTCCATCCTAAAGAGATCAGTCCTGAGTGTTCACTGGAAGGACTGATGTTGAAGCTGAAACTCCAGTCCTTTGGCCACCTCATGCGACTAGTTGACTCACTGGAAAAGACTCTGATGCTGGGAAAGATTGAGGGCAGGAGGAGAAGGGGACGACAGAGGATGAGATTGTTGGATGGCATCACTGACCCAATGGACATGAGTTTGGGTAAACTCCAGGAGTTGGTGATGGACAGGAAGGTCTGGAGTGTTGCAGTCCATGGTGTCGCAAAGAGTCAGACACAAGTGAGCGACTGAACTGATTAAGTCATCAGTTTCAAATTCTCCAAAACATAAGATTATGGTCCTTTTGCAAACCCAGAAAGGAACATACAGGGATTTTTACATCTGGAGAATGGAACTCAGAGTAAATGAGTAAGAAATAGCTTCAGCATTCGATTATCTTTTTCTCTTTGTCGAAGCAGTTCTGAGCCACTTGATAGATTAAAAGATAAAAGAAGCAATACAAATAGGCAAAGCTTTTGAATGTAGACAGCTCATGGTGGGAGAAAACTACAGTTAGATGTGAATGTTAATATTCACAGTAAATAGAAGAGATATTAATGAGGTAATTAGCACCTCTATTATTAATGTTTAAAATGCATAACTAAGACAATAAATGAACAGAAGTGATGACAGACATTAAAGACAATCAAACATAAAATGCTAAGCAAGAGCTATGCTGAAAATAAAAACATTATTCCATTAAAGCAGTTACCAGATGTTTAATTGTTATTATGCTTCTAAATTTTTTAAACAAATAATTGTCTAGTTATGAAAGTAATATTTTAATGTGGAGAAGTTTGAGAATCTAAAAGTTTAAAAGAGAAAATGAAATTCCCCATATTGCTTCCACTCAAAGACAACCAGTTAGCAAACTTATTTTATTCCTATCCTTTTTACATAGACACACAACAGCATTTAGGCAAATTTTGGACATTATTTTATATAGCATCTTATATTTAAATTATTTTTATTACTACATGAGTATTTTTTAATTGTATAAGATATAATACTATAATTTGGCATATAGAGAAAATCAAAGCAAACCATAAGCCCACTGTGCAGCAAATCCATTGTTCTTGTTAATGAACAGGTTGGTTTATAAACTTATATTCTTTTTTATGTTACTTCTCTATCCTTATCTACTCCCTCTTCCTACACTTAATTTTATTTCTCTGTTCATATCTTACTGATGTTCTTGACTAATTGTTCTTGGCTTTTGGCTTAGCAGGATGTCCCTACAATTTATAATATGGTCTCTTCTCTTATCCCCACTTTCCATGCACAGAATTTTCCAGCTAATTTATGTACAGTGTGGTTCAAAAATTACTACTCCACTGTCCCCATCACCAGTAAGCCTTTCTTGATTTTACCTGCTCTCATTTCACATAAGTGATCAATCCTGGTGTTCCTATAAGGTTTAGTATACACCTCTATCAGTTCATTTAGAAAAAAAACCCCAAACTGTACTTATTCTACCTACCCGTGTCTACCTCTAGAGCAGAGCTCTTGTACCTTCTGTAGCTGTCATAATATAGAGCCTTCATTAGATGCTCAAATATTTTTGTTAAAATAACAATAATCATTATATTAAAAAAGATATCTCTCTACCTTTTTTCTCTGATGTTTTGAAACTTCCATTTGACATTTTTGAATGTATACCTGATATTTGTGAAAATATTTCGTTTTTTCTATTTGTAAATATTTGTGTTTGTGTACACAGCACATAAATAAACATTAGTACATGTATTAGTATGATTGGTACTCATATTAGTTTTCTAGGGCTGTTGTAAAAATGACCACAAACTGATGGCTTAAAACAAACCAGTTTTTTTTTTTTCACAGTTCTAGAGGTTACAAATTCAAAATTAAAGTGTTGGCAATGCTATAGAACTGCTGAAGTTTCAAGGGAAAGTTATTCCTTGCCTCTTCCTAGCTTCAGATGGTTGCTGACATTCTTTCTCATTTTTTTGGCTCGTAACTGCCTCAGACCTGTCTGTCTCTGTCATCCCTTTTTTCTGTGTCTCGGGTCCAAACTCCCTTTCCTTTCTATTGTAGAAACACTAGTCACTGAATTTGGCATCTACCCTAATCTAGCTTGTTACTATCTTAATTACCTCTGCAAAGACTTTGTTTTCAAATAAGGTGACACTCCCATATACCAGGGATTAGGACTTGAACATATCTCTTTGGGGCAGGGTGCTGCTGCTGCTGCTGCCAAGTCACTTCAGTCGTGTCCGACTATGTGCGACCCCATAGACAGAAACCCACCAGGCTCCCCTGTCCCTGGGATTCTCCAGGCAAGAACACTGGAGTGGGTTGCCATTTCCTTCTCCAATGTGTGAAAGTGAAAAGTGAAAGTGAAGTTGCTCAGTCATGTCCGACCCCTAGCGACCCCATGGACTGCAGCCCACCAGGCTCCTCCATCCATGTGATTTTCCAGGCAAGAGTGCAGGGGTGCGATTTAATTCACTGCAGTACATGATGTACAAATGTTCTATACGTTTATATTGGCATATTGTCACCTTTGCATTCTCAGGAAAATCAGCTTTAGAATCATTTTATTTAGAGTTAACAATGGTAAAGTAGTATCTGCTGGAATGAGTTTGAGATAAGCATCTATATTCCTTTTTGTTGGTTTGTAATGTTAGCAAATGTGTCCATTGCTGAAGTACCTCAGCATATCCTTGTAAACTAAATATCATAATATAAAATTTTAAGAAGCTCATAATTCTCTTACAGATGACTGAAAGATGAAGCTTCTCTTTAGCAGAGTAACACTGAATATAATGAGGTTTCACCAACTATTCCATTAATGGAACTGACTTCCTAAATTTATTTCTATGACATGTTTTCTACAGTATTATTATTATGGATATCATCATATAGATTCAGTTGGTCTCTTGTCCTGAAAGAGTTTAAAGTGCTTACACATGATAAAATAGGTGAAATATTTTTAGAAATTTAGTATATGAATGGATAATTCACATTATTTAAAAAATAGATGAATTGCAACCTGAAATTTGAGTGACTTTTTGTGTATTATGAGACTATCACAATTAGAAACTTTATAATATATCCATGTGGGTAAAATATTGAGTGAATGGTGTAATGTAAAATGGAATAAATGCAATAAAATTAAATTATGGAGTTTAGTCACTAAGTCGTGTCCAACTCTTGTGACCCCATGGACTGTAGCCTGCCATACTCCTCTGTATATGGGATTCTCCAGGCAAGAATATTGGCGTGGGTTGCATTTCCTTCTCCAGGGGACCTTCCCGACCCAGGGATTAAACCCAGGTCTCCCGCATTGCAGGCAGAATTTTTACCAACTGAGCTACAAGGGAAGCATAATATAATAAAAAAGTGTAAACAAGTGCTAGGGGAACACAGAAAAGTAGACCTTCTTTTCTGAACAATTGGGCTGGAGGTTTATATGGATTGATGGACATACTGTTGCTCAGAAAAATATCATTCATTCAACATATATTTATTGAATATGCTATGTAGTATGCTCTGCAATGGCTGTACCTATTTTTTCTGATGGGTTTTGTATCCCTAGGGCAGTGGCTGTACTTTTTTTTTTTTTTCTTCTTTTAGCATAACCATGGTGAGCAGTGCAGAGCTGAAGAGAGAACTGGGTCTGTATTAGAGAGTCTGGACTTTTGGATCATAACTAATGATCACAAGTTCTCCCAATCAGAACACTTTATGATTTACATTTAAGTTGTTGATTCAGACTGTAGGACTGTCTAAGAAAAATAGAGGATATGCTCTATTTAAAAAGAGGAAAAAATGATATGGAAAAATGTTTTTACTCAATAGGAAATACATTTTTAAAAATTTAAATAAATATCAAAGAATTCACCTATCAAAAACCTTGTTCTTTATATAAATTCAAACTACTGGCTAGTGGTGATAGTTCAACAAGTATTCTAAAAATTATTGGTATGATTTTCAATTCAAAAGTAACTGGCAAAATTTACCAATAATGTTTTCAATTTCTAATCAATTTATTTTATGAAATTGTCACAAAACTTGACTTACATAGCATAAAAGACAAAAAATATGGACTACAGATTCTTAATCTTTTCATACAGTTTTTGAAACTATATGAAAAATATGTATTCTCCCCAGAACAATGCACAATCACACTAAATTTACATTAAATTTCAAACATCAGTTCACCCCTCGAGGCATAAATCTAGATCAGTTTTCTTTCTCTTCTTTTGCTCTTTATCTATTTCTGTCTCTTGGTGAGGTGGATTTGGGGAGAAGCTAAACTAAAAATAAAATTCTGAGAAATCAAGTAAACAGATTTTTTTTAATTGCCTATAATGACCAAGAATATTTATCCCAGGAGGTAGGAAGATGTTAATAAATTTCATTACATCAACAGGACTAAGAACATAAATAAACAAGCAGAAAACGAATAAATTGCATGTGGCAACTCCTGGAATCTGAGAGGGAGAAGAGACACTTCAAGACAACTAGTTCAAAGTAACACAGGTATTTGATGCCAATGATTCAGGCAGGAGTGATGAAATTCGTATATATGTTGATGAAAGTGAATAGATAAGCATTTTCAAGTAATATATCTGAATATAAATGAGTGAAGTCAAATATGTGTGGTATAAGTATGTGACAGGCAAATAACATACATCTGTATTTTTTTTTTAATCCACATACCTAAGAAATTAGAGAATACAGACTAAGTACTTCTAACATTTATATGAGAATTTTTTTCCAGAATGACATTGCTAAAATTAGTAAGCTGACACAGTGAAACAAAAAATTAGAAATCTGTTAATGTCTACTGAACTTTTAATAATAGTTTAAAATATTATATATAAGTATATAAATATATATTTAATATTTTAAGTGCTGTGCAGTCAGAACTATGTGGCTTATTTTTTAGCCATCATTTATACAAAGTCCTTTCCTATTTTTATCTTATATAATTATTCATTTTGGGGGGGTTTATATGTTTTAATTTTTCATATTTTTAACATCAATTTTGCGTAAACTGTTGGTTTTCAAAATTCTTATTCTGTTTAAAAAATGGTATATTTCACAGTCTAAATTTGGTGGGTACTAACGTGACAGTCTCATTTTCCTAATTACCTCCTTCAAACATACTCTTTTATGCCTCCCTTCTTTCCAGTCATTTTGCAGGTATTAAAAAGTATGCTTCTCTCTAAGCCAGTTTAAAATTTTTCTCATATCAAAATCTCATTTTTTCCTGCACCATTCTTTTGCATTCTTGCTCAGACACAAGCTGTGACCCAAGAAATCTGCACTGAAGGAAGACAGTATGTCTGCTCTTTTCTTCCTAGGATCTTTTCCCCTCCTCCTCATACACTACTGCTTTTGGTTTCGGCTACTTTGAAGTGAAGTTGCTCAGTCATGTGAGACTCTGTGATCCCATGGACTGTATTCCTTACCAGGCTCCTTCGCCCATGGAATTTTCCAGGCAAGAGCACTGGAGTGGGTTGCCATTTCCTTCTCCAGGGGATCTTCCTGAACTAGGGATCAAACCCAGGTCTATTGCATTGCAGGCAGACTCTTTACCCTCCAAGCAGCCAGGGAAGTCCTGACTTCTTTACCTCAGGTAAATGGAATGGAGAACTACCTGACAGAGACCCAAGGTGCATCACTTGGTTCCACTGTTAAAGTCTGTGTATCAGTGTGTTTTCAGATATAGGTACCCAAATTCTAAATAGTTACCTAAGTATGGTCGGCCTTCCACACAGCAAGTTCTGCATCTTTGGATTGAACCAACCAAAGATCAAAACAATTTTTTGTTTGTTTTAAATCTGGAAAATTTCTTAAAGCAAAACTTGAATTTGTGGTAAGGAAATGGCAACCCACTCCAGTGTTCTTGCCTGGAGAATCCCAGGGATGGGGGAGCCTGGTGGGCTTCCATCTATGGGGTCACACAGAGTCGGACACGACTGAAGTGACTTAGCAGCAGTAGCAGCAGCAGCAACTATTCACATAGCATTTACATTGTATTAGGTATTATAAGTAATCTAGAGACGATTTAAAGTATACAGGAGGATGTGCTTAGATTATCAGTAAACAGGAAGCCACTTTAGATAAAGGACTTGAGCAACAGGAAGTTTGGTAGTCAGAGGGGCCCTGGAACTAATCCCCCATAGAAAGGAAAGAAAACTGTTTCTTCTTCAGGAAATCTCATTAGAACTCCTTTTACCTCCATGCCCATTGCTTCATTCATTAATATTCCTGGAATAACCTTTCAGAAACTGTTTTTAGTCATTTAATTTAATCCATATTTTCTTCCTCAATGAGGACAGAGCATTGACAAATGGTTCATTTTCTATTTTTATTAGTTGTTTACTTGGCTTGTGGGAAATTCACTCATCCATTCTTTCCATGTCAAAACTGTGAAAGTTCAGGCCCTGTTCTTTTGATCTGTTCATCTGATCTGATATTTCTGTGATTCTTTTTCTTATCCCCCAACTCAAAACACAAACAAAGTGACAACAACGATAAAGAATCCTGTGGTATTGATCAGCCACTATTCTGAATAAGCAACTTTCTCCTCAAGGCCTGGGCTACTCATCTCTCCTTTGAGGGAATGCTTCTCTACACTAGATGTTTTCTTATCTTCTCCATATCTTGTACAGGGGGATACCAACAGTCTTCCGTAGGATGACAATATATGACTCTCCTACTTAACATGCTTCAAAACGTCTTCCTTACACAGATTCATTTTTTTTCTTTTTTCAAAAATGATGATGGTGATGGAGTCATGGTCTAAGGACCATTTGAGAATTTCTTAGTTAAAACTGTGAAATATACTGTTTAACTTTCTGGTACCTTTATCTAGCACGTGGGAGAAACTGGAGTTTGTTAATCTCAGTTTTGGATCTCTAGCTAAAATTCCGAGGCAGTATGCAATAGCAATTATGTATGATTTTTACAGAAAATCACACTTAATTTTTTTTTGAATTGTAAATTATTCAGTACAACTTTTTAGAAGCTCTCAGACCTTCTGTAAATAAATAAATAAGACGACCACCACTATCTTCTGTAATCTATACCATCTCTTGGAGTTCCAATTCCTTATGGTCTGAAAGGGATAGCTATAGGGTCAGTTCAGTTAAGTTCAGTCACTCAATTGTGTCCGACTCTTTGCGACACCAGGAACCAGCATGCCAGGCCTCCCTATCCATCACCAACTCCTGGAGTTCACCCAAACTCATGTCCATTGAGTCGGTGATGCCATCCAACCATCTCATATTCTGTTGTCCCCTTCTCCTCCTGCCCTCAATCTTTCCAAGTATCAGGGTCTTTTCAAGTAAGTCAGCTCTTCGCATCAGATGGCCAAAGTATTGGAGTTTCAGCTTCAACATAAAGCCTTCCAATGAACACTCAGGACTGATCTCCTTTAGGATGGACTGGTTTGATCTCCTTGAGTCCAAGGGACTCTCAAAAGTCTTCTCCAACACCACAGTTCAAAAGCATCAATTCTGTGCTAAAGTTTCTTTATAGTCCAACTCTCACATCTGTACATGACTACTGGAAAAGCTATAGCCTAGCTAGACGGACCTTTCTTGACAAAGTAATGTCTCTGCTTTTTAATATGCTGTCTAGATTGGTCATAACTTTCCTTCCAAGGAGTAAGCATCTTTTAATTTCATGGCTGCAGTCAACATCTGCAGTGATTTTGGAGATCCCAAAAATAAAGTCTGCCACTGTTTCCAGTTTTTCCCCATCTACTTGCCATGAAGTGATGGGACTGGATGCTATGATCTTAGTTTTCTGAATGTTGAGCTTTAAGCCAACTTTTCCACTCTCCTCTTTTACTGTCATCAAGAGGCTTTTTAATTCTTCTTCACTTTCTGCCATAAGGGTAGTGTCATATTGATATCTGAGGTTATTGATAGTTCCCCCAGAAATCTTGTTTCCAGCTTGTGCTTCCTCCAACCCAGCGTTTCTCATGATGTTCTCTGCATATAAGTTAAATAAGCAGGGTGACAATATACAGCCTTGATGTACACCTTTTTCACTTTGGTACCAGTTTGTTGTTCCATGTCCAGTTCTAATTATTGCTTCCTGACCTGCATACAGGTTTCTCAAGAGGCAGGTCAGGTGGTCTGGTATTCCCATCTTTTTCAGAATTTTGCACAGTTTATTGTGATCCACACAGTCAAAGTTCTTGGGATAGTCAATAAAGCAGAAATAGATGTTTTTCTGGAACTCTTTTGCTTTATTGATGATCCAGTGGATGTTGGCAATTTGATCTCTCATTCCTTTGCCTTTACTAAAACCAGCTTGAACATCTGAAAGTTCACAGTTCATGTATTTTTGAAGCCTGACTTGGAGAATTTTGAGCATGACTTTACTAGCGTGTGAGATGAGTGCAATTGTGCTGTAGTTTGAACATTCTTTGGCATTGCCTTTCTTTGGGATTGGAATGAGAACTGATCTTTTCCAGTCCTGTGGTCACTGCTGAGTTTTCCAGATTTGCTGACATATTGAGTGCAGCATTTTCACAGCATCATCTTTCAGGATTTGAAATAGCTCAACTGGAATTCCATCACCTCCACTAGCTTTGTTCAAAGTGATGCTTTCTAAGACCCACTTGACTTCACGTTCCCACTTGACTCTAGGTGAGTGATCACCATCTTAATCATCTGGGTCATGAAAATCTTTTTTATATTGTTCTTCTGTGTATTCTTTCCATCTCTACTTAATATCTTCTGCTTCTGTTAGGTCCATACCATTTCTGTTCTTTATTGAGCCCATCTTTGCATGAAATGCTCCCTTGGTATCTCTTATTTTCTTGAAGAGATCTCTGCTGCTGCTGCTGCTCAGTCGCTTCAGTCGTGTCCGATTTTGTGTGACCCCATAGACGGCAGCCCACCAGGCTCCTCTATCCCTGGGATTCTCCAGGCAAGAACACTGGAGTGGGTTGCCAATTCCTTCTCCAGAAGAGATCTCTAGTCTTTCCCATTCTATTGTTTTCCTTTATTTCTTTGCACTGATTACTGAGGAAGGCTTTCTTATCTCTCCTTACTATTCTTTGGAACCCTGCATTCAAATGGGTGTATCTTTCCTTTTTTCCTTTGCTTTTTCTTTCTCTTCTTTTCACAGCCATTTGTAAGGCCTCCTCAGACACTACTTTGCTTTTTTGCATTTCTTTTTCTTGGGGATGGTCTTGATCCCTGTCTCCTGTACAATGTCATGAACCTCCGTCCAGAGTTCATTAGGTACTCTGTCTATCAGATCTAGTCCCTTCACTCTGTTTCTCACTTCCACTGTATAATCATAAGGGACTTGATTTAGGTCATACCTGAGTGGTCTAGTGGTTTTCCCCACTTTTCTCAATTTAAGTCTGAATTTGGCAATAAGGAAGTCATGATCTGAGCCACAGTCAGCTCCCAGTCTTGTTTTGGCTGACTGTATAGAGCTTCTTCATCTTTGGCTGCAAAGAATATAATCAATCTGATTTTGGTGTTGGCCATCTGGTAATATCCATATGTAGAGTCTTCTCTTGTGTTGTTGGAAGAGGGTGTTTGCTATGAACAGTGCATTCTCCTGGCAAAATACTATTAGCCTTTATCCTACTTTATTCTGTACTCCAAGGCCAAATGTGCCTGTTATTCCAGGTATTTCTTGACTTCCTGCTTTTCATTTCATGTCCCTATAATGAAAGGGACATCTTTTTTGGGTGTTAGTTCTCAAAGGTCTTATAGGTCTTCATAGAACTGTTCAACTTCAGCTTCTTCACCATTACTGGTCGGGGCATAGACTTGGATTACAGTGATATTGAATGGTTTGCCTTGGAAACGAACAGAGATCATTCTGTTGTTTTTGAGATTGCATCCAAGTACTGCATTTTGGACTCTTTTGTTGACTATGAGGGCTATTCCATTTCTTCTAAGGGATTCCTGCCCTCAGTTGTAGATATAATCGTTATGTGAGTTAAATTCACACATTCCACTACATTTTAGTTTGCTGATTCTGAGAATGTCGATGTTCACTCTTGCCAACTCCTGTTTGACCACTTCCAATTTGCCTTGATTCGTGGACCTAACATTCCAGGTTCCTATGCAATATTGCTCTTTATAGCATTGGACCTTGCTTCTATCACCAGTCACATCCACAACTGGGTGTTGTTTTTTCTTTGGCTCTATCCCATCTTTCTTTCTGGAGTTGTTTCTCTGCTGATCTCTAGTAGTATATGGGCACCTACCTATCTGGGGAGTTCATCTTTCAGTGTCCTATAGTTTTGCCTTTTCATACTGTTTGTGGGGTTTTCAAGGCAAGAATACTGAAGTGATCTGTCATTCCGTTTCTGGTGGACAACATTCTGTCAGATGTCTCCACCATGACCTGTCTGTCTTGGGTGGCCCGACAAGGCTTGGCTTAGTTTCACTGATTTAGACAAGACTGTGGCCCATGTGATCAGATTGGCTAGTTTTCTGTCATTGTGGTTTCAGTCTGTCTGCCTTCTCATACCCTCTCACAACAAATACTGTCTTAATTGGGTTTCTTCTACCTTGGAAGTAGGGTATCTCTTCATGGATGCTCCAGCAAAGTGCAGCTGCTGCTCCTTAGCTTCAGGTAATGTGACAGTATTCACCTCAAGGCTACAACTGATTGGATCATGGTGAATTAAGGCATAGGCTGTGCTGAGAAAATCTGATTCCTTTTCTTAATAACTTAATTTAAGAGATACTGAGACCAAATCAGGCCATCTGATGTACGATGTAGGAGACACATAAATGCAGCTTTAGGTCAAGTTAGAGCCAAAGGAAATGCTAAAATTCTGAGTGAGAAACATGTATAGAAATTTAGAAATAAAACAATTTAAATGTTCATCAATGCATGAACAGATATAAAATGTGGTACATATACAATTGAATATTATTCAGCCATAAAATAAAGAAATCCTGATATTTGAAACAATATAAATGGACCTTGAGGGCATTGTGCTAAGTGAAAATTTCAGAGAAAAATACTGCATGATCTTACTTACACATGTATGAAAAACTGAAATCATATCAATAGAAGGTAGAATTGTTTTTACCAGGGTCCCGGGGTTGGCAGAAATGAGAAGAAGTTGGTCATTGGACTTCCTATAGATGAATAAGATCTGGAAATCTAATGTACAACATGATAAATATAGTTAACAATATTGAATTATCATTGGAAGTTCTTAAAAGAGTAAGTCTTAAATGTTCTTACCACATACACAAAAACTGTAATTATGTGAGGTGCTCAATGTGTTGCATGTTCTAAGTCACTTCAGTCATGTCCAACTGTTTGTGACCCTGTGGACTGTAGCCTGCCAGGCTCCTCTTTCCATGGGGATTCTCCAGGCAAGAATAATGGAGTGGGTTGCCATTCCCTTCTCCAGGGGATCTTCCCAACCCAGGGATTGAACCCGTGTCTCTTACATCTACCTGCATTGGCAGGCGGGTTCTTTACCACTAGCACCACCTGGGAAACCCTTGTTTTCATAATCGTTTTGCAATATATACATGTATCAAATTAGCATGTTATATACCTTAAATTTACAAAATATGTATCAATTATATCTCAATAAAACTGGGAAATTAAAAAAGATTAAAATCCATCCAAGAAAGTTATACAAAGAATGGAATTGCTTTATGAATTTCTAGTTACTGTCAGACCAGACTTTATATTTTGTACTTTATTTTTCAGGAGTCTCTATTCTTACAAAATAAAAAGGTCTCTTTTTATGCATGCCATGTTGAAAGGGCTCCTGCTTCTTGCACAGGAATGAAGTCTAACAAAACACTTTGTGAGTCAAGTTTATCTGAATCATCAATGTAAAAATGGGATTTTCAACTTCTTTTATCCCCTCAACAACCATATAAGAAAGGATATTTTGTATGCATTTTACAGTTAAAGAAACAAAAGTACAGACAGTAATGACCAACATCACAAAGCTAGAAAGAAAAATCTCCAGGGTTTGATTCTAACAATTTCTCTTCTGTATTAGTTTACTAATGATGTTTAACAGATTATCATGAATTTAGCATATTAAAACATGTGTTTATTATCTCATGGTTCCCTAAGTCAAAGGTCTGAAAATGGTGTGATAGAATTCTCTATTCATAGTCTCAAAGGTTGATATCAAGTGTCAGCCAGGCCTAGTTGTCATCTGGAAGCTCTAGGAAGAATTCACTTCCAAGTTCATTCAAGTTGTTAGTGGAATTCAGTTCCATGCAGTTGTAGGACTGAGGTCTCTGTTTCTTTACAGGTTATCCGCTAGGAGCTGTTTTTAGCTCCTCAGCATCATCAATATTCATTGCCGATTGTCATCTCCATCTTCAAAGTAATAATTATAAATCTTTCTTGGGTCAAAATCTTCTCATGCTCTGAATATTTTTGTTCAGGAAAAGCCTAGTGCCTTTTAAGTGTTCATCTGATTAGATCAGGCCAATTGCCACCCATTTCCCTTTCTTAAATCTGATTTGGGACATTAATTGCATCTGCAAAATCCCATCATAGCAGAAACAAGATTAGTGTTTTACTGAGTAACTAGAAAGAGATATGTATACACTAAGGGAGGGGAATCTTGGCAGCCATCTTTAAATTCTATCTATCATGTTCCTTGTTCTATTCTGCTTAAGATTTAAATTCCAAAGACTGACCCGTTTAATGTAGCCTGGTCACAGATATACACCTTGACTGCTCACTGTACTGATTACAATAGAGGCAGATTTTTTCCAATGTATAATTGATATTTTCTTAACCAAAAAATAAAACCAAAATGCCACGGAGGGAAGAAAAAAAAAAATTTGCATATCCCCTGGTGTTGTGAGTCTTACTGTCTATGGAGAAAGGATGAAAATAATCATTATCTAAGTAAGGTAAAAGAACAGAGGTCCAAGGCAGAAGTTCCATTCCTTAATAGATCCTGTAGTGTCTTCTCTGTTATCTCTCCTAGGTCAGAATCTGGGCATGACTGAAACTTATAATACGTGAAAAAGGAAATGCCCAAGCAAAGTACAAGAAAGCTATATATCAGCATAAGTTGAATTTTTTAAATGCAGAGTGTGAAAAATGTATTCAGCCAGTGTTACTGAAATGTTCCCTGGAGAAAGGAATAGTCATGTTAATTAGAAAAACTGGACATGTACAGATATGAAGTTTGGACAATTTAATTTAGAACATTCTTTAAAATAAAGGTGGCTACTCTTTCTTTGATCTTTGTACTGCTTGAACAATTATGAAGCATAATTCTGAAGTGCTCTTAAGATGAACCTAGCTGATGAGATTCGCAGTTTATTGAAATTCCTTAGTGCCAGTGAAAATACTGAAACTAACAAGCTAAGACCTAATTTTTCAAAATTACTGCCCATGCTATTTCTAATTCTATACCAATTTCTAATTCTAAGTGTTAGACTGTTTATATATTCCTTGCCTCTGGTTAAATAATCAGCCATTTGGAAAGAAAAGTAGTACTATTAAATTTCTTGAGGAAAAATTGATACAAGAACCTTTGAAGAATCATATAATGGAATATTATAATCTCTCCCTTTTTTGTGCTGAATAACTCAGAAATATGCACACGTAAAGCAATGAGTGAATATTTAGTTTTGGTTTAATTCATTATAATTCAATCAAATTTTAAATAACAAAGCTGTCCACTCTTGTATAATAATATAAAATTTATACAATAATGAATTTTGGGATTGAGGTAAATTAGTCATTACTGCCTTTCAAAGATAGCGTGTTGTATTAGGAACCAGATCTCCAGAACTCATCCCAATGTGCCTTTGTAGGGCTATTTCATTAAATGAAATACATTTTAAAGTTGCTTTTTAAAAAGAATTATTAGGATAACTTTGTTTAAAGAACTTGGAAGTCATCACTACATCCTTCCAAGAAAAATAGTTACACAAATTGAAAATCAATGATTTTCCTTAGACTCGCATGAAAATTGAGTTTGTAGGGAAATCTATCACCCCAACATATAGAGAGATGAGTGAATATAGAAAATCACTGCTGAGGCCTGCTTACTGGAGCAGAAGCCTCTGAGCCAAGAAAAGCAGGAGCACTACCTTGATAATTCTGATGACTGTTGGAGGCAGAGACTGGGCTAGCTTGGGTGTGAGAAACTCCGGCAGCTGCAGGCTTACTCGTAGGGAATTCCCCTATACCTAGCATGAATCCTATACACTCCAGATTTTCGCAGTAAAGGAATCAGAAAGATCCTTTCTTCTGGTCACTGAAACCAGACTCACATATAATACTGATGTGTTCATATTATCAGAAATGGAATTTTAAAAATTGAGAGTAATATTTTGAGGTCTCTAGTGAGGAAAACAAAATGAAAAGATAAGTAGTAAATGCAGAGAATCTCTAAAAGAAATGTAAAGAAATGCTAGAAATAAATATTATAAGAGAAATAGGGAAAAATATCTATGAGTTTAAAAATTGAGCAATAGAGAACCCCCGATCAAAAATGCAAAGAGGAAAAATGAATGAAAAAATAGAACTAACACCTAAGAACTGTGGGAAAATATCTAAAAGGTTTAACATCATATAACTGGAATAAGTAAATGAGAAGAAAGAGAAAGAAGAACAGAAGAAATAGTAAAATGATAATGGCCAAGGACTTTCCAAAGTTACAATGGCCAACAAATCCAGATCCAGGATGCACAAAGAACACTTAACTTGGGTATATTATGCTTTCACTGTAGAAAACCAAAGAATAACCAGGAGAGAAAAAAGCCTTCTTAAGTGAACAATGCAGAAAAAAATAGAAGAAAACAATCAAATAGAAAGACTAGAGGTCTCCTCAAGAAAATTAGATGCCAAGGGAACATTTCATGCAATGATGGGTGCAGTAAAGGACAGAAGCAGCAAGGACCTAACAGAAGCATAAGAGATGAACAAAAGATGACAAAGATACACAGAAGAACTGTAAAAAAAGAAAAAAAAAAGTCTTAATGAACTGGATAACCAAGATGGTGTAGTCACTCAACTACATCCAGACATTCTGTAATGTGAAGTCAAATGGGCCTTAGGAAGCTTTACTACAAACAAAGCAGATGGAAGGGATGGGATTCAGTTGAGCTGTTTCAAATCTTAAAAGAAGCTGCTGCTAATGGTGTTAAAGTGCTGCACTCAATATGCCAGCAAATTTGGAAAACTCAGCAATGGTTACAGGACTGGAAAAGGTCAGTTTTCACTCTAATCCCAAAGAAGGGCAATGACAAAGAATGTTCAAACTGCTGTTCAATGGTGCTCATCTCACACCCTAACAAGAAAATGCTCAAAATCTTTCAAACTAGGCTTCAACAATATGTGAACTGAGAACTTCCAGATATACAAGCTGGATTTAGAAAAAGCAGGGGAACCAGTGATCAAATTGCCAACATCCACTGGATCATTGAAAAATCAAGAGAATTACAGAAAAAAACATCTATTTCTTGACTACACTAATGCCTTTGTGTGGATCACAACAAACTGTGGAAAATCCTTAAAGACATGGGAATACCAGACTACCTTACCTGCCTCCTAGGAAACATCAAGAAGCAACAGTTAGAAGCAGACACAGAACAATGGACTGGATCAAAATTGGGAAAGGAGTACATCAAGGCTATATATTGTCATTCTGCTTATTTAACTTCTACGTGGTTAAATAATCATGCAAAATACTAGGCTGGATGAAGCACAAGGTGGAATCGAGATTGCTGGGAGAAATATTAACAACCTCAGATATGCAGATTATACCACTCTAATGGCAGAAATCAAAGAGGAATTAAACAACCTCTTGATGAAGGTGAAAGAGAAGAGTAAAAAAGCTGGCTTAAAACTCAGAATTCAAAAAACAACGATCATGGTATTTGGCCCCCTCAATTCATGGCAAATAGATGGGGAAAAAAATGGAAACAATGACAGATTTTTTTCTCTTTTCGCTCCAAAACCACTGCGGATGGTGACTGCAGCTGTGATATTCAAAAATTCCTGTTTCTTGGAAGAAAAGTTATAACAGACCTAGACTGCAACTCTGGGAGCTGGTGATGGACAGGGAGGCCTGGTGTGCTGTGATTCATGGGGTTGCAAAGAGTCGGACACGACTGAGCAACTGAACTGAACTGAACTGAATTGAGACTGCATATTAAAAAGCAGAGACAACACTTTGCTACAAAAGTCCATACAGTCAAAGCTATGGTTTTTCCAGTAGTCATGTTCATATGTTAGAGTTGAACCATAAAGAAGGCTGAGTGCCAAAGAATTGATGCTTTCAAACTGTGGTGCTGGAGAAGACTCTTGAGAATCCCTTGGACTGCAAGGAGATCAAAGCATTCAATCCGAAAGGAAATCAACCCTGAATATTCATTGGTAGGACTGATATTGAAGCTGAAGCTCCAATACTTTGGCCACCTGATGCAAAGAGCCAACTCACTGGAAAAGACCCTGATGCTGGAAATGTATGAAGGCAAAGGGAGAAGAGGGCAGCAGAGGATAAAATGGTTCAATGGCATCATCAAATCAATGGACATGAACCTGAGCAAACTTTGGGAGACAGTGAAGGACAGGGAAGCTTATCATGCTGCAGTCCACAGGACCCCAGAGTTGGAAACAACTTTCAACTAAGCTTTCCATAGATGGAAATAACAACATATTTGAAGAACTTCCTAAATGCAAAAATATAAGAAAATGTACTGATTGTAAAGATTAGAAGTAAACTATCTTTAATTGCTAATGACATGATTGTCTATATAGAAAACTCTAAAGGCAATGCCAAAGAATGCTCAAACTACCACACAATTGCACTCATCTCACACACCAGTAAAGTAATGCTCAAAATTCTCCAAGCCAGGCTTCAGCAATACATGAACTGTGAACTACCAGATATTCAAGCTGGTTTTAGAAAAGGTGGAAGAACCAGAGATCAAATTTTCAACAACCATTGGATAGTTGAAAAAGCAAGAGAGTTCCAGAAAAACATCTATTTCTGCTTTATTGACTATGCCAAAACCTTTCACTCTGTGGATCACAATAAAATGTGGAAAAACTCTGAAAAAGATGGGAATATCAGACCACCTGACCTGCCTCTTGAGAAACCTGTATGCAGGTCAGGAAGCAACAGTTAGAACTGGACATGGTACAACAGACTGGTTCCAGATAGGAAAAGGAGAATGTCAAGGCTGTATATTGTCACCCTGCTTATTTAACTTCTATGCAGAGTACATCATGAGAAATTCTGGGCTGGATGAAGCACAAGCTGGAATCAAGATTTCTGGGAGAAATATCAATAACCTCAGATATGCAGATGACACCACCCTTACGGCAGAAAGTGAAGAAGCACTAAAAAGCCTCTTGATGAAAGTGAAAGAGGAGAGTGAAAAAGTTGGCTTAAAGTTCAACATTCAGAAAACTAAGATCATGGCATCCAGTCCCATCACTTCATGGCAAATAGATGGGGAAACAGTGGCAGACTTTATTTTTGTGGGCTTCAAAATCACTGCAGATGCTGATTGCAGCCATGAAATTAAAAGATGCTTACTCCTTGGAAGGAAAGTTATGACCAACCTAGACAGCATATTAAAAAGCAGAGATATTACTTTGCCTACAAAGTTCCATCTAGTCAAGGCTATGGTTTTTCCAGTGGTCATGTGTGGATGTGAGAGTTGGACTGTAAAGAAAGCTGAGCACTGAAGAATTGATACTTTTGGACTGTGGTGTTGGAGAAGGCTCTTGAGAGTCCCTTGGACTGCAAGGAGATCCAACCAGTCCATTCTAAAGGAGATCCTGGGTGTTCATTGGAAGGACTGATGTTGAAGCTGAAACTCCAATACTTGGGCCACCTGATGCGAAGAGCTGAATCATTGGAAAAGACCCTGCTGCTGGGAAAGATTGAGGGTGGGAGGAGAAGGGGACGACATAGGATGAGATGGTTGGATGGCATCACCGACTCAATGGACGTGAGTTTGGGTAAACTCTGGGGGTTGGTGTTGGACAGGGTAGCCTGATGTGCATGTTCATGGGGTTGCAAAGAGTCGGATATGACTGAGCGACTGAACTGAACTGAACTGAAAGACTACAGGAAAAGTATTTTTTGCAACTAATAAATATTAGCAAGGTTGTAAGATATAATGTCCATATTCAATGATCAATTGCTTTTCCTGCAAGCCAGTGAGGAACATTTGGAAATTAATTTTTTTTTAAATTTATGAAATTACCAAAAACAAAAAGTATTTGAAAAAATAAATCCAAGTGAATATATGTAGGATATGTATGGAGAAAAGTTGAAAACAAAATGATAAAAATAGTAAAAGAAAACAACTTTTTAATTGAAGAGCTATTCCATGTTCAGGGAGTAGAAAATTCAACACTATTCCTACAATGGTGCTGCTAACTTGCCTCAGTCGTGTCCGACTCTGTGCAACCCCATCGATGGCAGCCTACCCGGCTCCTCCATCAATGGGATTTTCCAAGCAACAGTACTGGAGTGGTTTGCCATTGCCTTCTCCAATTCATACAATAATTCCTTGTAAATTTGATCTGTAATTTCAGCACAGTCTCAATCAGAATTCCAGAACGCTATTTTGTAACCATGGACAGACTGATTCTCAATTTTATATGAAAAGACAAAGGTCCTAGAATAGCAACATGGTATCGATCCTGGGTGTTCATTGGAAGGACTGATGCTAAAGCTGAAACTCCAATACTTTGGCCACCTCATGCGACAAGTTGACTCACTGGAAAAGACTCTGATGCTGGGAAAGGTTGGGGGTGGGAGGAGAAGGGGACGACCAAGAATGAGATGGCTGGATGGCATCACTAACTCTGTGGACATGAGTTTGAGTGAACTCTGGGAATTGGTGATGGACAGGGAGGCCTGGCGTGCTGTGATTCATGGGGTTGTGGAGAGTCGGACACGACTGAGCGACTGAACTAAACTGAACTGAACTGAACTGACTAAAGAGAAGAGCATAGCTGGAGTGTTCACAATACTTGATTTTAAATCTTCCTAAAAATCTACAGTAGTTAAGTCATTGTGGTATTGGTGAAATAATAGGAATGCAGATTAATGAAGAGAATAGACAGTCCAGAAATAGAACCATACCAAATAACAAACTGATTTTCAACAAATGCATAAAAAAAGTACAATGGAGAAATGATGGTCTTTAAGCAATTATTGTTGAAACAACTGGAAAGTCACTATGCATAAAACAAGGACACAGACAGAGACCGTATACCTTACACAAAATTTAGCTCAAAATAGACTATAAACTTAAATGTAAAATGCAGATAGGACCTTATAATCAAGCAAGAGAATAAGCTAGATTGACCACACGATAATGGGTTAGGACTGGAAGCATCAGTATCAATTTTTACTTACCTTAATATAGATCCAATGGATACATATAGAACTATTTATAGATAAGTGTAAATAGAGGACAGAATGGTAATGTCTAGGATAAGAGTTTGATAAACAGAGTCATGTGTTGCTTTTAATCCTAAAAAACATGAGAAATCTTTGACTATTTGAATACAGGGTCATCTGATAGATGATGTCATCTGACAATTACAGTCAAGATTTTTATAATCAGTTCAGTTCAGTTCAGTCACTCAGTCGTGTCCAACTCTTTGTAACCCAATGAACCACAGCACACCAGGCCTCCCTGTCCCTCAACTCTGAGTCCACCCAAACCCATGTCCATCGAGTCAGTGATGCCATCCAACCATCTCATCCTCTGTCATCCCCTTCTCCTCCTGCCCTCAATCTTTCCCAGCATCAGGGTATTTTCAAATGACTCACCTGTTCTCATCAGATGGCCGAAGTATTGAAGTTTCAGCTTCAACATCAGTCCTTCCAATGAACACCCAGGATTGATCTCCTTTAGGATGGACTGGTTGGATCTCCTTGCAGTCCAAGGGACTCTCAAGAGTCTTCTCCAACACCACACTTCAAAAGCATCAATTCTTTGGCATTCAGTCTTCTTTATAGTCCAACTCTAACATCCATACATGACCACTGGAAAAACCATAGCCTTGACTAGATGGACCTTTGTTGGCAAAGTAATGTCTCTGCTTTTTAATATGCTGTCTAGATTGGTCATAACTTTCCTTCCAAGGAACAAGTGTCTTTTAATTTCATGGCTGCAATCACTATCTACAGTGATTTTGGAGCCCCCCAAAATAAAGTCAGCCACTGTTTCCACTGTTTCCCCATCTATTTGCCATGAAGTGATGGGACCAGATGCCATGATCTTAGTTTTCTGAATGTTGAGCTTTAAGCAATTTTTTTCTGATTTATAATCAGAGTGAGCATATGAATTAAATAAGCTCATTTGCAGAATGAAACTTGAATAAGTTATATTCTTATTTGGGCATGACTTGTTACACAGGCAGTATAATAATAATTAGTGGTAACAAATTAATAAAAATAGTGAGGTAATAGGATATTGAACAATTATTTGACAAATTATTTGGTATGCATCCCATTAGATTATGAGCTCCATATGCCAGGGAATTTTATTTTTTAGCAAGTACATATTCAGAATTTAGCACACAGCTTGGTAAAAATACAGGGTATTCAGTAATATTTGTCAAATAAGTGAATATTTGTGAATATTCATCATGAGTGAACATGATAAGTGTTTTGTCAGGAAAATTAGATTGGTCTGTGATATTAGTCCCGAAAACTCACTGGCTTTAAACAAAACATTCACTAAATATTCATGACAATCCCACTGCTGATTTGGGTGACTCTTAAGGACTGTTGTCATCTGATAGATGATGTCACCTGACAATTACAGTCAAGATTTTGATAATCAGTGTGGTAATTCAGCAATGCAGGTTGTTTAGGTATTGTAGATCCATCACCTCAAATATGAGACCTTCTTCCTGATTATTATAGCAGTGGAAAAGAGGAGCTGAGAATTGCCCAGGGGCTTTTCAATAGAATTCCATTGAATGAATGGAATTTCATTCAATTCCAGAAGGAACGCATGTTATTTTGGAGTTTCTACATATAAGTAGGGGCTTCCCAGGTGGTGCAGTGGCAAATAATCTTCCTGAAAATGCAGGAGACACAAGAGATGCAGGTTCAGTCCCTGGGCTGGCAAGATCCTCTGGAGGAGGAAGTAACAACCCACTCCAGTATTTTTGCCTGGAGAATTCCATGGACAGTGGAGCCTGTGGGCTATAGTCCATGGGGTTGCAAAGAGTCGGACACCTGACAGAGTGACTGAGTATCCACACACATGTAAGAGAAGCTCCAAAGTATTGGAGCTCTACTTACAAGTTCCTCCTTAACTGCAAAGAGAGCTGGGAAACATTAAGAAGGAAATTAGATAGTTGGTTAGTATCATTGTCTCTTTCTTCATAATTATTCAATAAAAGTTGAATTAATTAATGAATAAATGATTATAATGAAGATAAAATAACTGAAGCATATGTTCATGATTTAGCCTTGTGTCTGACATTTGACTTTACCAAACACCTCCTACCTCCAGGTCTTTTCTTTATTTAATGACTCTTCAGTAGCTGGTTGTTTGCTATTAAGGCTGATTTCTAAAAAAATGCAATCTTACAATTTTTAGGTCTAAATTTTTTATTTCTTTTCACTTGACAAGTACATAATGACACTGACAACTTTCATCAATATATAACTATCTTTAAAGACCCACTCTGCATAAATCATCTGTTTTAATGATGGTCACATTTATCCTTCTCATTCAAAGCTCATTATGAAATGTAATAACATAGGAACCAAATAGCATATGGGTTTCTTTGATGACCATATTTATAAGAGAAATTCTACTCTCTAGTTTCATTCTTCAAGTTTCAGATCAGTTTAAAAGGAGACTTTGAAACTTGACTTCTTAAAGTCTTTGAATATAAACCAATTTGCATTTCTAGACAGAAAGTACCTGAAATACTTATTCCTTCAATAATTAAGTTTTTTTTGTAATGAAATCTAGCAATCAACCATGTTTCTTAAGAAGAAATAAAAGTAGTATCATAGAGGGTGACAGAGAACAGGTAAGATCTGTACATGTTGCAAAATGAAAGAAATGCTAATAGGCTATTAGAACCATAGCCATGAAGAAGAAAATTAAACTTTGTTTTTCTCATACTATGTGCTGTGCTTTACTGTATAGTCGTTTCCGACTCTTTGTGACCCCATGGACTGCAGCCTGCCAGGCTCCTCTGTCCATGGAGATTCTCCAGGCAAGAATACTAGAATGGTTGCCATCCCCTCCTCCAGGGGATCTTCCCAACCCAGGGATCGAACCCAGGTCTCCCACATTGCAGGCAGATTCTTTTCCTGACTGAGCCACCAGGGAAGCCCAAGAATACTGGAGTGGGTAGCCTATCCCTTCTCTAGAGGATCTTCCTGACCCAGGAATTGTACTGGGGTTTCCTGCATTGCAGAGAAGGCAATGCCAACCCACTCCAGGACTCTTACCTGGACAATCCCATGGACGGAGAAGCCTGGTAGGTTGCAGTGCACAGGATCGCTAAGAGTCGGACACGACTGAACGACTTCACTTTTCACTTTCATGCATTGAAAAAGGAAATGGCAACCCACTCTTATATTCTTGCCTAGAGAATCCCAGGGACAGGGGAGCCTGGTGGGCTGCCATCTATGGGGTCACACAGAGTCGGACACGACAGAAGTGACTTAGCAGCAGCAGCAGCTCCTGCATTGCAAGTGGATTCTTTACCAGCTGAGTTCCCAGGGTACTCCCTAGCATATTAAGACAGGGAAATACAGTATTATATTTCCAAGTCTCAGGTCCCCAGTTATTTGCAATTATCTTAAGGGTAGTAATGTTTATTTTTAGCATTCAGAAAAGCTGATGGATATTTTCCTTTTCCCCTTAAGGGATACAAGCCACTTGAATGAAATTATTTTTTTATTGTAGTTAGTATAGTAATATTGATTGTCTTACGCAAAGCTGTGAGGGCTTCCCTGGTGGCTCAGAGGTTAAAGCGTCTGCCTCCAATGTGGGAGACCCGGGTTCGATCCCTGGGTTGGGAAGATCCCCTGGAGAAGGAAATGGCAACCCACTCCAGTGTTCTTGCCTGGAGAATCCCATGGACGGAGAAGCCTGGTAGGCTACAGTCCATGGGGTCGCATAGAGTCGGACACGACTGAGCGAGGGAAAGGAACGGAACGGAACGGATGCAAAGCTGTATGATAAATCACACTGACTGAATTCCAAATCCTGGTTCAATCACTTAGACCTTGATATCTTGGGCCAATTGTTCCAGTCTTCAGTTTTCTCATCTCTAAGTGGGGGATCTAACAGTCACACATCACAGTTTTGGGGATTAATGACATAACTAGCATATGCAAAGTGTCCAACATATTTGTCTTTGACAGCTTGGGTTGCTATAACAAAATACCATAGACTGGGTTGTTTAAACAACGGATGTTTACTCCTCAGTCAAAGCTTTATCTCATCCTCATTACTTTTGAAGACCTTTCTTCCAAATACCATCACAGTAGGGGTTAGGGCTTCAGCATATGAATTTTGGGGAGATTCATTCAGTCTATATCAATATCCTAAGTGCTTGACTCATTATAAACTTTTTCTATTAAATTATAATCAACTTAGATTTATGTGCATAACATCATGATTCAATATCTTAATACATTATGAAATGACTACCACAAGTCTAGTTACCATACAAAGTTATTACAATAATATTGATTATATTCCCTATGTTGTACATTATATCCCTGTGACTGATTCATTTTATAAGTGGAATTTGCACCTCTTAATTGGATTCACTTATTTGGCCTGTTCCCCACCATCTCCCCTCTGACAATCACCAGTTTGTTTATAAGTTTATTTCTGTTTGGTTTATTTGTTTTTTAGATTCTATTTATAAGTGAAATCGTAAGGTATTTGTCTTTGTCTCACTTATTTCACTTAGCATAATATACTCTAGATTTATCCATGTTATCCCAAGTGGAAAGATTTCATTCCTTTACATGGCTGAGTAATATTCCATCACATACATGTATATATAATATCACTGTATAGTATATCTATATATAATGTATCACTTCTTTATCCATTCATCTATGATGGACACTTAGCTTATTTCCAATTCTTGGCTATTGTAAATAATGCTACAATTAATATGTTGTTGTTATTGTGTAGTTGCTAAGTCGTGGCCAACTTTTGTGACCCCATGGACTGCAGCTAGCTAGATTCCTCTGTCCATGAGATTTCCCAGAGAAGATTACCTGAGTGGGTTGCCATTTCCTTCTCCAAGGGGATGTTCCCGACTCAGGGATCTCTTGCATTGGCAGGCAGATTCTTTACCACAGAGCACCAGGGAAACCCACAATAAACATAGCAATGTGTATGTGTGTGTGTGTGTATTATATATATGTGTGTGTGTGGTGGTGGTGGTGGCAGTGAAGTCATTAAGTCATGTCTGACTCTTGAGACCCCATGGACTGTACCGCCAGTCTCCTCTGTTCACGGAATTCTCCAGCCAAGAATACTGTAGGGGATAGCCGGTTCCTTCTCCAGAGGAACTTCCCAACCTGAGGATTGAACCTGGGTCTCCTGCACTGCAGGCAGATTCTTTACCAACTGAGCCACCGGGGAAGTCCATATATATATATACATATATATATTTATGTGTGTGTGTATATTTATATACACACACATATATATATGTACACATGCATACATATGTGTGTATATAAATATATACATATCTTTTATAATTTATGTTTTCATTTTCTTCAGATAAATTCTCGGAAATTAAACTGTTGGATTATATTATAGTTCTACTTTTTTAGTTTTTGAGGAAACTATATACTGTTTTCCATTGCTGCTGCACCAATTTACATTCTCACCAATAGTACACAAGAGTTCACTTTCCTACATGTTCTTGCCAACCCTTGTTATTTCCTCTCTCTTTGATAATAGCCATTCTGACAAGTGTGAGTTATAAGATTTTAGTAGAAAAAAATTAAAATTGCAGTTAATCTTTATAAACTCCAATATTAAAGAGTTCAAAGGTCTGTAAATCCGGCTACTAAAAGACACAGTAGTTATGAAAAGTGGTTTTCCAGCCCCATGGGAAAAATCATAATTCATTTGGGTGGACCAAAAAGTAATTTACGACCATCTTCAAACTAAAAGAACACTGTGAAATTGGAAAATTCAAGAAGGCAAGACATAAAATAGTGCACAGCCCTACAGTCTTCCAGAAAGAAAGGAAAAACAAAATAAAACAAGTATAAAATTAGAGAAAGTAGAATGAAGGCCAGTGTCTTCTAGTTTTGTGCTATATCTATGTGCAGTAAGCACACTTACTGTTTCTCAAACAGTATTATTAAAACAATATTAACTTCCTAAAATAGCATTTTGAATTATTGACGTTTTTAGATATACTTATGCATATTGTGTGCAAGTATATATTAATGCTCTTGAAACAAATTGCTATAGGCATGCTCTGGCATACAGCAGATGGGGAAAAGGAATTTGTTTTTCAAGGATTTGCTTTATAATTTAATAATTGATGGTATTTCAATTAATAAATTATATATATATATATATATATATATATATATCACTTGATTAGACATGAAAAGAGTGTGTGACATAATCCATTTCATGCCCACAGAAACTGACTGCAGAAGGACCAGTTTTTTGGTTCACTCTTTCCTTGGGAACTGGGGAGGGTGTGGGAAGAGAATAGCTCTGGGGCAGTGAGGGATTTTCACTACTAGATTTAGGAAGCAAGCCAGGAAAGGGAACCCAGAGGTGAGTGCTGTTATAACAAAGTATCACAAATTGGGTAGCTTAGAAAACCAGCCATTTGTTTTCTCACAGTTCTGGAGAACAGGAGTCCAAAAATGAGGTGCTGTCAGGGCCATGCTGCCTAGGCCATTAGGGAAGGACCTGTTTCAGAACTCACTCCTAGCAAGTAGATTGCCTTCTTTCTTCTTTTTGTGTCTCTGTATTATCTTCTCTTTTCACTTGTCTGCCTCTTTTCATGAGTTTTTTGTTTTTCATAAAGACACCAGTCATCTTAGTATAGGCACTGCCCTATGCCAGTATGACCTCATCTTAACTTTAATTACATTGATAACAACCCTATTTCCAAAGAAAGTCCCATTCTGGTAGTTAGGATTTCACCATACAAATATTAAGGGACACGTTCAATCCATAACAGTGCATTTATGGTAAAAGGGTTAAAAATTACAGGCCACAGTTTAGAGATGGAAGCATCTTCGTCAGTCGTGAAAAAGAGTTCTCTTATTTTCTCTAGGAGTAAACTAAAGTCAATGTGATGAGGAAAGTTTCCTGACATTAATTTATTTATATCAGAATTAGGCCAAAATTAACTAATCTAGGTTATTCTCTATTATGCTATACCATGGTAAACTTTGGTTCTCATGGATGTTGATGTGCATGTGTAAGTCAAGGACATGATCTCATTCGGAAATCCAAATGGGTTATTGTTCAGCTGGAAGTAACAAACTGAATACTACCAATCATTATAGGATATGAGATAGCCTGGGGCTGAAATAAACTCATAAATTTCTTCTTTCTACTCTATATCCCTCCTTATGTGGAGCATGAACAGGAAGAAGCATTTAATTATGGGATAGAAAGAAATAAGTTGCTAGATAGCCAACGATATTGCTCTTTCCAAAGTACCAAGTATAGTCTCATTTCTATATTGGCAAGAGCCAAGAGTTGCTATAATCCATATGGCTCATATTTCCAGAGAACAGAGAAGGATAGAGAATGAGTAAATATCTTTTAAGGGACAAATGAAAAATATCCATCACAAAACTAAAAGAAGCAATAATATTTAATTATTAGGGATGATGCCAGACAAAGAAATATTCTAAGATAATAGAATATATATATATATATAATTCATAAGTTACAAAATGGATAACAAAATAGAATTTTATAATTAAAATTAACATAGATAAGTGAACTGGAGAACAAACAGTAATATTGGAATAGGAGGACAAATAATTCTAGAGAAGGTATCTCAAAAGAGAAAGAAAAAAAGAGAGAGAGAGAGAGAATGTGAACTGACAGTGTTCGGATGCATTGAGCAGGGATTTCCTCTATGTAGAGAAAGGATAAACGAAAAAAAAGTGCCTTAAAAAATAGGAAAATAATCTTTCAAGCCACAGTTCATCTCCAGACCCTGAGTCCTTTACTCACAGCATTACAAAGACAAAAAGAGAGGAAAAGGGCAAATAAAACACTTTGAGGAAAGGCAAAGAGAGAATTGTCCAGAATTCTCTGAAACAGACAAACCTTGATTCAATCTTCAGGGTAGAGATAGTCCATGTGAATGGAAAAATCACTACCACACTTTAGCTAATTATGGATTGATCCATGGATTAATTAGCTAAAGCGAGGTTCCTAAGGAATATGAGTAAGTTTGGGAAGTCATAAATTTACCTCAAATTTTATGAATCACCTTAGCAGTCCCTTTGAATTGTAATCTGCTAGGAATCATGTGCTGTGTCCATGTAGTCAGATTTGTAGTTTGTGTTAGCTCTGTCTTTCCATAATAAGGGGATCTAAACTCTATGTAAAGAAAGAAAAAAGGCTTAGTATTTATTTTGGGGAGCAGGGAAAAGGGTTATACTTGGAAGACTGCATTTCACTATATAAGCTGATTTGGAGATTTCTGAAGGATAAAAGATCAAATGGGTGGTGGCAGTTACTGAAAGCAAGGTAATGAGACTGAGCCTGAGCCTAATGCAGTGGTGGAAGGGGAGAATGATGAGAGATTCAGCACAATCACCTTTATTTACTCACATCTTATAACACATTTTCTTTTTTCTAATGTTTTTTGGAAGTTGCTTATATATTTCTCCATGATCAATTTTATTTCCTGAAGGCCTTTAGCGAAAACCTTTTTCTTTTCTGTTTTGAAGCTTGATAATTCTTAGATTAAGATGTTGCTTTCATTCCACAGTATGTATTTCACATTTTTCAACTGAGTTTATAAAATACATGCTTTTATTTATTTTCCTAGCACTGTTTGCACCTCTATTCTTTCATTGATTTTCAGAAAAGTTTATGTAAGTCATTTCATTGTTTTTCTTCCTTTTGGCATTAAGCCTTAGGAACTGTTTTTGCATTAATCTGAGAAAGAAGCTTCACACTTCATTTATTAACTACACATTAAAAAGAAGTTTTCATTTTCTATTGCTGTATATAGACCAACACAAATCCTCTGTTTGGGTTGAGAATCTTTTCCTTAATACCCAGAAACATCTATAAAGCTTTCTATAGCAGTTTCGATATTAAACACAGAGGAGTTTTATTTTGAAATTAAAAAAATTTTTCTTTCTTCCTATTTATTTTTAAAATCAAGCAAATTTATCTTCGTGTTTATTTATTATAAGGGAAGCCTGTTATAATTTCTATGCATATTCAATTCCAAGCATCAGCAGGTGCCAAAAAAAATGTTTCTGTGCTTCATTAACTCTACATATTTTATTGTTTATTGCCTTATCATGTGTGAGTTATTGAGGAAATAGTGATGGAAGAAATGAAGATAGTTCCTATCCTAAAGAAGCTTGTGATCTTTATGTTATTGATATAATAACCAATAGTACTATTTTTCCAACACAAAGTGATTTATTTCATAGCTTTTACTTTCCTTGAAAGGATTGATTCATTCCTTTGCATAATCACAGGGTAAGTAAAACAGTTGTTTGATGGATGTAATTCATATTTTGAGTAGATTTTTAACAGGTAACTCCACAAAGCTCAGGGTAGCAAAGGTGTTAATCTGAACCCCTCACCTACCACATACGTGTTTCTTATCCTTAATATTGCTAAGAATACTGGCCTATGCACTATGGCAGGGCTGACTCATAAAAAAATACCTGAAGGACACAGGATACAGATCTAACAGTGAAATAAGTTTTATAATAATAAACTTAAATGAAGGACTAACATAAGAAAATATAAATAAAGTTGGTTTCTAGTTATTTTTAAATATAAGCAGCAAAAATATGCTATTTATTAACACAGTAAAACTAAAAAGCAAATGTCAAGTTAGGCAAGCTATCTTCAGCTTATGTGATAAACAATTTATGTTTACTATACAGAAAAGCTCTTTTAAATCAATATTGTAAAGAAACAACAAAAGATGAAAAATGCATGTATAATATTGTAAGATACTCAGCTTCAGTGTTAATTAATAGTTCCAATTTCATGAAAATATTTATTTTATAAGATTGCAGAAGCATTTTCATGATCACACCTAGTGTTTGTTACTAAAAATTGAAGTACAGATTTTTTATACTTGTGATGGTACTATAAACTGATAAAAATGGTTTCTAGATGCTAATCTGGCAGTCTTCATCCAGGTTTAAAATGGTCATGTCATTTGACCACCTAGTTTCATTTCTTAGAGTTTATTTACCCAGAATAATATTCAAACAGCTACATATTTATGCTTTATGATGATCGCAGTAGTACTGTTCAGTTCAGTTCAGTTCAGTCGCTCAGTCGTGTCCGACTCTCCGCGACCCCATGAATCACAGCACGCCAGGCCTCCCTGTCCATCACCAACTCCCGGAGTACACTCAAACTCATGTCCACAGAGTCGGTGATGCCATCCAGCCATCTCATTCTCCGTCGTCCCCTTCTCCTCCCGCCCCCAACCTTTCCCAGCATCAGAGTCTTTTCCAGTGAGTCAACTCGTCTCATGAGGTGGCCAAAGTATTGGAGTTTCAGCTTTAGCATCAGTCCCTCCAATGAACATCCAGGATTGATCTCCTTTAGAATGGACTGGTTGGATCTCCTTGCAGTATAAGGGACTCTCAAGAGTCTTCTCCAACACCACAGTTCAAAAGCATCGATTCTTCGGCGATCAGCTTTCTTCACAGTCCAACTCTCACATCCATACATGACCACGGGAAAAACCATTGCCTTGACTAGACGGACCTTGGTTGGCAAAGTAATGTCTCTGCTTTTTAATATACTATCAAGGTTGGTCATAACTTTCCTTCCAAGGAGCAAGCGTCTTTTAATTTCATGGCTGCAATCAGCATCTGCAGTGATTTTGGAGCCCAAAAAAACAAAGTCTGACACTGTTTCCACTGTTTTTCCATCTATTTCCCATGAAGTGATGGGACCAGATGCCATGATCTTTGTTTTCTGAATGTTGAGCTTCAAGCCAACCTTTTCACTCTCCTCTTTCACTTTCATCAAGAGGCTTTTGAGTTCCTCTTCACTTTCTGCCATAAGGGTAGTGTCATCTGCATATCTGAGGTTATTGATATTTCTCCCAGCAATCTTGATTCCAGCTTGTGCTTCTTCCAGCCCAGCGTTCCTCATGATGTACTCTGCATATAAGTTAAATAAGCAAGGTGACAATATACAACCTTGACGCACTCCTTTTCCTATTTGGAACCAGTCTGTTGTTCCATGACCGGTTCTAACTGTTGCTTCCTGACCTGCATACAGGTTTCTCAAGAGGCAGGTCAGGTGGTCTGGGATTCCCATCTCTTTCAGAATGTTCCACAGTTTATTGTGATCCACACAGTCAAAGGCTTTGGCATAGTCAATGAAGCAGAAATAGATGTTTTTCTGGAACTCTCTTGCTTTCTCCATGATCCAGCGGATGTTGGCAATTTGATCTCTGGTGCCTCTGCCTTTTCTAAAACCTGCTTACTGTTACCTACAATAATAGATAAATATGAATCAAAAGCTCTTCTCAAATAACTAGACTTCAGATGGTGACACCTACTTGGCTGTCTGTGAGGTCTGAGCATTAAGGATTAGGATCTCGGAGTACGTGAGACCAGTGTAAGAAATAACTGAAAAAAAAAAAAAAAAGAATCCAGCTATTTACTAAGAGAAAAAGGAATGGTTCTTAGGGAAACAATTTCTTCTCTTCTCTTACTTCTGCTTTGTCAAGAAAGTGATTATTGTAATAGAACCTATCTAAAAGAAGTGCTGTGTGTGAGGATTAAATGAATTGAATGTTTGCTTAGAAAATGCTTTAGTATATAGTAACTGCTACAGGTACTGTTATTGCATGTTTTCTATTATTAAAAAAGGGGAAACTTACTTGGTTAAGTTACTTCAAGAAACTCATCCAGATAGACTGAATTCTACAAATTATTTTAAAACATACTTAGAGTAACACGTGCTTGTCTGTGAGTTTTAACAGGCTTTCAGTTCAGTTCAGTTCAGTCGCTCAGTTGTGTCTGACTCTTTGCGACCCCATGAATCACAGCATGCCAGGCCTCCCTGTCCATCACCAACTCCCGGAGTTCACTCAAACTCATGTCCATCGAGTCAGTGATGCCATCCAGCCATCTCATTCTCTGTCGTCCCCGTCTTCTCCCATCCCCAATCCCTCCTACCATCAGACTCTTTTCCAGTGAGTCAACTCGTCGCATGAGGTAGTCAAAGTATTGGAATTTCAGCTTTAGCATCAGTCCTTCCAATGAACACCCAGAATTGATCTCCTTTAGAATGGACTGGTTGGATCTCCTTGCAGTCCAAGGGACTCTCAAGAGTCTTCTCTAGCACCACAGTTCAAAAGCATCAATTCTTCGGCTTTCGACTCACGCAAACACCTACATAATAGGGACATAAAACAAGTTGTTTTCAATGATTTTTGTGGAGATCAGGTCCTTTGAGGATGGCTATAGACAAGAATGGGATGACTCTGTATCTTAGAGACCTATGTACTCTTGTCTCCTGAGGGATGTTCCATTTTTTGCTTGATTGGTGCTTGTTTTACCTGCATTTGCCTCTGAAGTTTTTGGTTAAAACCACAACAACAACAAAAACAAAACTCAGAGCACAGAATCTCTTAGCTTGATCAGAGTTTGGGGATCACCCTCAGTTATCTTAATCTCACCTGTGCTCTAGCTGGCTGTGGGCCTTTGCATCTCTGCCACATCTCCTGTGTTCCCATAGTTTACCCCAGCTTCTTCTGTGAGGTCCACTTGCTTCTACCTTGGCAGATTCCATGGCAGGCTATCTGGTTCTCAGATCTGTTAAATGGCCAAAGGAACACAGTGCAGAGGACAGCTAAAAGGTGATGTCTCCACAGGACATTAGACAGGAAAGAAGGGAAAGAGTTTCTTGTCTTTCTTGGTGAAGGGAAAAGTCAGACACAAAGCATAATTATTTCACTGTCTGATCCCTGAATAGTTTTACTTCCCACAATCCTCCAGGGTGAGAAGGGGGCCAACTTTCCCCACCCCTTACTCAAAACATTTGATCCTTAAATTTTGAGCCTCGGTCTTGACATGTGTATTAGTGATCTATTGCTACATAATGCTATTGCTACAAATTTAGCAGCTTGACACAACACATTTATTATTTCACAGCTTCCATGGGTCAGGAGTTCAGGACAGATTAGTTGGGTCCTCCGAAAGGCTGCAACCAAGATGTCAACTAAGGCTTCAGTCTCATCTGAGGGTTGATTGTCTTGCTCAGGTTTATATAACCCAGTTCATTACAGCTGTAAGACTGGGGGTTTTAGTTTCTTTCTGGCAGCTGGATGAAGGCTGCTCTCAGCTCCTAGAAATCATCCATAGTTTCTTTACATGTGGAGTTTCCCAACAGGGCCAGTTGCTGCTTCAAAGACAATAAAGGAGAGAGAGACTCCAGAAAGTTGGATGCTATAATCCTATCCAGTATAATTACATATTTGCTTTTACACAGTGACATACATCCCACTATTTTCACCATTTTCTGTTTTCTAGAAGGTAGTCTTAGGTCACGTTCACCCACAAGGAGAGAGAATTCACACATGTGCAGAATGGCAGGAGGCAGGGAGTATGCATATACATTAAATAAACATCAGAATATTTTAATAAATGCAGAGCTCTATATTTTGTGATTTTAAGGGGAAAAAAAGCATGGCTAGAAGTACAAGTGCTTATTTATTATATGAATTAAATTGAAATTAAAATTGAATTAAAATTCTCTCTTGACTAGAGAAATGGCTTCAGAGTTGCAAATTAAAAGTTTATGCTTCATAAACAAAGTATAAAAAAAAATTTTTTTTCGCTGAGTGTAATTTCTATCCAGTCAGAGAATTTCTTCTTAGATTTCACTGTCAGGGTATTATTTCTCCTGTAATAGAATATATTTCCTTTCTTTAATTTTATCCTATTAGTACTGGTTATTTCAGCACCTGAAGCTTCTTTCCCCCTTGAACATTGGTAAACAAAGATATCTTCCTTTTTAAAAGAAACTAGCGAAGCTTAACTAGAATGTGCTCTCAGATTGGTCCTCATTATAAGTAAATATTATGCGCTGTAGACATTACATTTGTGTTATGTAAAGTATGAATTCATGATTTATTACTCAATTTTCTCTATAGCTATGGAATTTTCATCCTGTAAAGTTTAAATTTGGGGACTACAAAGGCAACACTTCAAAACTGTATGAAGCTATGGTAACTTTTCTTAAGGAATAATATACACTTGAGAATGGTTATCTCTTTTATGTTTTCTATTGATATTGTAAATGACAATGTAATTATCTTCCATGTGGGAAAAGAGGAGGGCAAGTCTCCAGAGAATTAAGAGAGTCTTTAAGAGAAACCCTCACATATACTGGAGTTGTCCCTGATAGAAGTGGAAACTGACATATAACTCACTTGACCTTCAGAATGACAGCCTCAGTGCTGTATGGATTGGCAGTACGGTGGTATGGAAACTATTCAGAAAAAACGACAACTTGATATGTCCCCTGGGATTTGTCATCCATATGGATTTCCTTCCCACGTCGATAATTTTGAAAAGAGAAGCCTTGCTAAATTATCCTGCAATGAAAGGCAAAAGAAATGGAACAGTATAGGTTCAAATTCCATCTTTTAGTGTAGCAAAGATACTTGAGCTTTTAACTCCATAGAATGAATTGCAAAGTGCACCAATAATAAATATGACTACTTAATTATTACAATTATCATGGAAGGAATAAAAATTGGGTAAAGAATGCAGAATGTTGATAATTGTTAAAGCTGGGTGATGAGTACTTAGGGTTTGTTATACTCTTTCGTGCATTTTGTACATGTTCGAATTTTTCAAAATCCAACAGTTTTATAAAAGTGACTCATTATTTGTATGAAGATCTGAGTCTTAGAAGCAAAGCATTGCCTCAGAGGGCTCAATGATGATAGAAATTAGATTCTAGATGATGGTGAGTTGACTTAGAGGAGTAGCGGTAGAGGTAGTAAGAAACGAACAGAGGTGTTTTTAAGACATTTAGAAGCTAGAGCCAATAGTGTTTGATAATGAAGTCTATGGAATGCAACTGACAAAAAGCAGTTATGACTGTACATATAAAGTTTCCTCTCAATTTCTGGTACTTAAAAATGAATTTATTTGTCAGCAGTATTTTCTCCTGGACTATGGTATTTCTTGAGGCCTAATGTTTGATAATTAGAACCTACAAATATGTAGGTAAGATTAGATGAAAGACTAAAATGTTTTTCCCAAGTTGAAATTGTCCAGTTTCAAAGGAGATGTGAACTTTTCAAAAACAAACTGGCTTTACTGCTCTCCTTAGCATTACTCATAGATAGCCCTCAGATCATTAACAATAAGTATTACACACCAGTCTTCTGTTTATATTTCAAAGTCTAATATATATTTCTTATTTGCTATATTTCAGGATAATACAGCTTTAATTTAAATAATAATGATGATTATTATTATAGGTTCAGAAAGAAGTCACATTGTGACTGTAACAACCTCCAGCAATTGAGTAAAGGTTTGGGAGAAAACTGGGAACTGCTGTGTGTTTTGTCCAAGAATGAGTAGGCATAAGTTCAAAGTGTGACTTCTCTAAATGGGTGTATGAATAGGAACTCCAGTGTCATCTCAAGAGCTTCAGACTACTGTTAGATATTCAGCAGAACTAAAAATATTAGGGCAATTATTTTTTTTTTAAATTTTATTTGGAAGGAATTTTTTATTACTTTTGCCATATTATTGTCATTACACATATGAAATATTTTTAATGGGATATAATGTGGTAAAGTTGAAGCACTGGGGACATGGCACTGGGAACAAGCAGTCCAAATCCTAATGTCAATTCTGTGGCTGCTTAATCACAAACTTTTGACTGATGATTGCTTTACTAATATTAGGCAATTTTTACATCAAATTGGACTAATAGCATAATGATTCTTTGTAATCAGAATATTGGAAATAGGATCACAATCAGTGGAAGGGGTTATTGAAGACTGAACCAGGCTTTCTGTGGGAAACCCCCCAGCTATAACTTCAAAGACAGGACTCTGATTTATATATGAGATACTTGATTTGATATTGGGAAACCAAAGTTTTGAAAACAAAAACAACTCCTTAATGAGACTATTATCAACTTCCCTATCAAAATTATCCTGATCTCACCCTGTTTCTTTAATAGCATTGCTATTTCATTTTATTTGTAGCATTTATTACAATTGGTGATGCTCTCCTCTGGTTTATGTCCTTATTTACTGTTTCCTCTTCTTAGAATATAAGCCCTTTATGAGGAAAGATCTTCCTAACTTGTTTACTCTTATTTAACATCATCTAATATAATATCTGTTGTTGAGTAGGTAGCCTATATTTATTTGGATTTGTTGTTGCTGTTAGTTGCTTAGTTGTGTCTGACTCTTTGAGTCCCCCTGGACTGTAGCCTGCCAGACTCCTCTGTCCATGGGATTTCCCAGGCAAGAATACTGGAGTGGGTTGCCATTTCCTCCTACAGGGAATCTTCCTTACCCAAGGATTGAGCTCGCATCTCTTGTATCTCTTGTTTCTTGCACTGGCAGGGAAGCTCTTTACCACTAGTGCCACCTGTTAAAGTACCGTTAATTCAAAACTGAGCCCCAGTGGTCAGGAAAGAGTTAACAGCAGGATTACAATCCATTCTTTCCCACTAGGAGAGTATATATGGGGGAAAAAAAAAACCCAAACCTAGGTGGGTGGCCAAATTACGGTGAAAATATTGATGGACCTAATAATAGGAAATGCCATTTGCTACTGGGAGAGTGGCATCTGTGAAATGCTTTTAGCAAGATGAACTAGTCTATCTAGGTTTGCTTATGCTATATAATCCTGGAATCTCTGGATTTATAGGCCATAGCTTCCTAGAGTATGTTATACTGTTCTCTATTGCAGAAAAAAAAGAGCTGTTGCACGATCAAAATAGCTCACTTTCATCTCTTGATGAAGGTGAAAGATAAGAGTAAAAAGGCTAGTTTAAAATTCAATATTCAGAAAGCTACCATCATGACATCCGGTCTCATCACTTCATGGCTAATAGATGAGGAAACAATGGAAACAGTGAGAGACTATTTTCTTGGGCTCCAAAATCATTGCAGATGGTGACTGCAGCCATGAAATTAAAAGACGTTTGCTCCTTGGAAGAAAAGCTATGACAAACCTAAATAATGGATTAAAAAGCAGAGACATCACTTTGATGACAAAGGTCCATATGCTCAAAGCTATGGTTTTTCCAATAGTCATGTACAGATGTGAGAGTTGGATCATAAAGAAGGCTGAGTGCTGAAGAATTGATACTTTTGAACTATGGTGCTGAAGAATCTAGAGAGTCCCTTGTACAGTAAGGACATTAAACCAGTCAATCCTAAAGGAAATTAATTCTGAATACTCATTGGAAGGATTGATGCTGAAGCTCTGATTCTTTGGCCACCTGATGGAAAGAGCCAACTCATTGGAAAAGACCCTGATGCTGGGAAAGATTGGGGGCAGGAGGAGAAGGGGGGAACAGAGGATGAGATGTTTTGGTGGCATATCTGACTCAATGGACATGAACTTGAGCAAACTCCAGGAGACAGTGGAGGCAGGGAGGCCTGGCATGCTGCACTCCATCGAGTCACAAAGAGTCAGACACGACTGCCTGAACAACAACAGTGTAAGTGATTTGGCTGCAGACATCACTTAGAAAACTAGTGTGTTACATCTGAGTCGCAAAGCAGTCTAACATGGCAAGAAACCAGGACTACAGCACTGGCAACTCTGCATCTCTCTCTGCTTTGCCTGTACCTCATAACTGCACTTGAAATAATTTGTAAATCTTAGTATTGGGTAAGATCCATTGTTCTTATGAGTCTAATGTAAAAGTCAACCTTTTGTGCTATGACACCTATGGGTTGGTCATAAAGCAGGAGTAAGAGGGAAGCAGAATACATGAAGATTAGGGAATGAATGGCTTTCAAGTTTACCTGTTGAAGAAAGCCTTTATCTGAGAGAACCTGAGGAATCTCCTAATTGTAATTTAAAATTATTCTTGCATTTCCTTGCTTGTACAGTCCCATTTAATTTCAAAGTTTTAATTAGGTTATTTTTATAATTTTATTATAACTTTGATATTGTCCAATTAGAGGTTTTATAATGATTTGACAAGTAGAAAACAAAGAGAGCTGATAATAAACTCATGCATAGGTCTCTGAGGATATTATATCCTATATAAGCATGAATTTCACACTTTTTAAGGAAAACAAATTCACACATTTTGCAGCATTAAATTTCACACACAAAGCACAAAACTGTATATGTCATAGCAAAAATCTGTCTTCAAATAAGTGATTATTTTCTAAGCTTTCATTGATCATTAAACCATTATCACTTTTATTGTTGCACATAATAATCAGGACTGCTATGGATACTTATATTTTACAATGTATTTTCACAAATACTATCTCATTTGTTTATTAAAACAAGCATATGAGAATAAATATTGTCCAATTTCCAAAGATCAAAATAGTAAATTTGTGACTCCAGATATTTTGATTTCAAATGCAAGATATAGTTTGTCAGCATTCCATTTCAACCCTTCTTAACATTGAGAGGAGTGATGCACATGAATACCTTTGATGCTAGCATACCATGGCTCAGAAATAATTCTAAATATATAAAATGTGGTATGTGACAATTTATTCATAGATGTAGTATTTCTAATGATAAAAATAGAACTAATCAAAATGCAAAAATGGCACATGGATATATGCTATGTTGTACTCAAGTCATGTCTGTGAACGTTGTAAAGCATAGGATAAATTATAAGCACATAATGATGAGAGAGGGCTTTCCTTGTGGCTCAGCAGGTAAAGAAACCGCCTGCTATGCAGGAGACCTGCGTTCCACCCCTGGGTTGGGAAAATTCCCTGGAGAAGGGAACGGCTACCCACTCTAGTATTCTGACCTGGAGAATTTCATGGACTGTATAGTTCATGGGGTCGCAAAGAGTCGGACACGCCTGAACAACTTTCACTAATTATGAAAGAACAATGTAGAAAGCCATATTTGTGCACGTGTGAGCATGTATATAATTAAATTAAAACAGGCATAGAAAAAAATAGGCAGAATATGAAATATTAAACAGATTTGTTTCAATGGTGATGTAATAGATCTAATTTTTAACCTCAAACTTCTTGAATTTTCAAATTTTCTATAATTTAATAATTAGAAAATATAGTTTATGTACATATGTAGGAATTTTAGCATGCACACTATTGTGGAAATTTCTACTTTCTAGTTCTAATCAAATAATAGGTTATCAACTAAATGAAGTCCAAAGAAATAGACTCACATCAACTCAATGACATATTGGAGAAGCTTTTTATCTGGTTCGCCAGGACATACAATCATATTGTAATGATTTACTTAAAAATAAGCTTTTGAATGGTTTTCAGAATGACTACTGGAAATGTTATAAAATGTCATAAAAGAACGTTGAGTCTGGCATTTAAAAAATATGACTTATTTGCAATAAAACAACAGATCGATGAAGGATACAAGTATATGCCTATAGGGACCAAAATTAAGTTAAATACATAAATTTTTATGGAGACCTAATGAAAAATAATAGAAAAAACCTGAGGGAAAAGAAACATGAAAGATGATACTTAGTGTAATATGTTTCAAATCAGCCTATAGCAATATAGCCCATGGAAAACGGAAAAAGGGAGACAAGTAAAACAAAGTTAAAATCTATGCAAAAGAAGAATAAATAAAGAAGTTGGTAAACAAGTATATAAACTTAAATATAAGAGGCTTCAATCCCTTATGAGATTTACTTCTGGAAGTGACTGTCCTCTTTTTGAACAATTCCAGTGGCAAAAATATCTCACCAGTCATAGGTAGCTCTTTCCAGGTCTGTATGATCCTAACTATTGAGAAAGTTTTTCATTTTATTTTTGGTCATGTTTGTTCAAACACGTTGTAAACTCTACACATAATCTCACTTCCTACTACAATACTACACAAACTATGTCTAACACTCTTGTTTTCACTCTGCAACTCTTCTGATTTATAAATAAATATTTCTCTCACTTTTTTTATGTTAAAAATTTCCTGTTCATTGAAGTAATTCTCACACATGATTTTAAGGTTTTCAGTACTCTGTTCTTTCCCATCTGAATGCTCTCTGGATTATAAAAATCTTTCTGAAAACTCAATCCCTTCTCCTGGGAAGGGGGGTGGAAATCCATGCATGAATTAATTTAGCACCTTGATGTAGAAAGGGACTATGACCACCTTCAATCTAAATACTACATGTTTATGGCAGTGTGGTCTCAGAGCCTGTTAGCATTTTGGACAATGATGTACCATGGTTTACTCATAGTATCTTCTCTTGTCATGTAACATCCTTGTCTTTTTCACTCTTGCAGCCCTAACTTGTATTTCTTTATGTTTTAGTTTTGTGGTGACCAAAACTTCCTCTTTACCGACTTGATCTTCTGCATTAATTTTTAACACTTTTTCTGTTCTGCATGTGAGCTCTTCATTCTATTTTTCAAGGATGTTGCCTCCTATACATTTAAGCTTTCATACTAGCTCTCCATTTGGCAGATAGTGTTCTCTATTTTCAGATAAGTAACGGAAACAACTTTTGGTAGCAAGGAATAAAAATAGTGTTCTGTAGAACGCACTGATTTGCTCCATTGGTTATCATGTAACTTTTGTGCATTTGATCCTGGACCGACCTGAGTAAATGAGTTGGTTTTCCAATTTGTCTACAAGAGTATTCTGAGAGAGTTTTTCAAATGGCTTCCTGAATTTCAGATATCCTACATTCACCATGTAACTTGGCTTATTGTTTGGATGTTCCTGTAAAGGAAATGAGGCTAGTCTGCTATGATGTGTTTCAGTGATTCATGCTGACTCCCAGTTACTGCAATGTCTCTTTCTAAAGCCTCCAATACCTTTCCTTTGAAGATATATTTTATACACACACAAAGATCATTCATTAATCTCACTTCCTTCTGACTTTTTTTAAACCAGTATTGCTTTTGATAGCTATAATTTTGGCATTTCTCCTACTCTTCAAAATTATAAGTAGTGTTAACTATCACTTATAAAACTTGCCGTATTTATTTATCAAAATCATCCTTTGTAATAAAATTGTTTTTCTTCTTTATTTTTATTTTATAATTGAGGACATAAATTCAAAAACTTGGCAAGAGATGCTCAGATAAATAGGGGAAATAAAAGCTTTCACCTGGTGCTCTGATCCCAAATTCTGAGTGTTTTTCATCTCAGGATAGCTGACTTTCAATGGTCACTGCATGAGCTTATCCACAAGTTACTAGAGCATCTAGAAAGGAATGCATTGTTTTTTCACACATACTAGATTTTAGGTTTTCAGGCTTTTCATCTGAAGACAATATCCCAGAAAAAGAAGAGAAAGGAAAAAAATGGATAGAACAGTATAATAATGGTTGCTAATCCTTACTGAATGTTTATAACATGGCACTAGCCTAAGGTTTCATACAACTTTACATATTTTATCTTTACATTAGCTCTATGAAGTAAATACTATTATTATCACCATCCACATCTATTATAAATATGGAAACTGAAGCACAGAGGAATTACATAATTTTCCCATGGTCGAATAGCAAGCAAGTGGCAGAATTTGTATTTCTACCCAAGCCAAATATACTATCCTGAGTCAATAATACTGCCTGACTCCTAATACTTAACAAACAATGCATGTAGTGAGTTTTTACTAATGATGACATAATTAAAGTTAAAAAAAATTACATATAGAGATATAGACATATGGGTAGATACACAAATATATAGATACCCTTGTACATTTTCCATAAGAAGGCATAAGAAACTTTTATTTATTGGTTACACAGAGATGGGTCTTTTGGTCTAGAAAAGCACAGATATATTTTTGTTTGTTTTCCTGCAAAAAAGGTCGCTCATTTTGTACTTTCTAAGTGTTTTATTATGTTCATTTACATCATTATTAATAATAATGGTAACAAAAGAGAACTTGTTCATAAAACATTATTTTAAAAAATCTCATATTATGGCTAGTAATTATTCTGAAAATTCAGAATAATTTCTGGTATAACAGTGAGATTTATAAAGCCTCATGAAAGCATTGTTTTCTTAGAATATTTATCTTTTGTTTTCAGTCTCAGATATATATATGTGTGTATATATATAAATTTTATATATTTAAAATATATAAATATATATGTATATATTTATATATAAATATTTATATATTATATAAATTATATATTATATATATTTATATATATAATATATATTTTTATAGTATATAAATATATATAAATATTTATATATAAATCCAACAACACAAGAGAAGACTCTACACATGGACATCACCAGATGGTCAACACCAAAATCAGATTGATTGTATTCTTTGCAACCAAAGATGGAGAAGCTGTATACAGTTAGTGAAAACAAGACCAGGAGCTGACTGTGGCTCAGATCATGAACTCCTTATTGCCAAATTCAGACTTAAATTGAAGAAAGTAGGGAAAACCACTAGACCATTCAGATATGACCTCAATCAAATCCCTTATGATTATACAGTGGAAGTGAGAAATAGATTTAAGGGACTAGATCTAATTGATAGAGTGCCTGATGAACTCTGGATGGAGGTTCGTGACATTGTACAGGAGACAGGGACCAAAACCATCCCCATGGAAAAGAAATGCAAAAGAGCGAAATGGCTGTCTGAGGAGGACTTACAAATAGCAGTGAAAAGAAGAGAGGCGAAAAGCAAAGGAGAAAAGGAAAGATATAAGCATCTGAATGCAGAGTTCCAAAGAATAGCAAGGAGAGATAAGAAAGCCTTCCTCAGTGATCAATGCAAAGAAATAGAGGAAAACAACAGAATAGGAAAAACAAGAGACCTCTTCAAGAAAATTAGAGATTCCAAGGGAACATTTCATGCAAAGATGGGCTCGATAAAGGACAGAAATGGTATGGACCTAACAGAAGCAAAAGATATTAAGAAGAGGTGGCAGGAATACACAAAAGAACTGTACAAAAAAGATCTTCAAGACCAAGATAGTCACGATAATGTGATCAATGACCTATGGCCAGACATCTTAGAATGTGAAGTCAAGTGGGCCTTAGAAAGCATCCCTACAAACAAAGCAAGTGGAGGTGATGGAATTCCAGTTGAGCTATTTCAAATCTTGAAAGATGATGCTATGAAAGTGCTGCACTCAGTATGCCAGCAGATTTGGAAAACTCAGCATTGGCCACAGGACTGGAAGAGGTCAGTCTTCATTCCAATCCCAAAGAAAGGCAATGCCAAAGAATGCTCAAACTACCGCACAATTGCACTCGTCTCACACGCTAGTAAAGTCATGCTCAAAATTCTCCAAGCCAGGCTTCAGCAGTATGTAAACCGTGAACTCCCAGATGTTCAAGCAGGTTTTAGAAAAGGCAGAGGCACCAGAGATCAAATTGCCAACATCCGCTGGATCATGGAGAAAGCAAGAGAGTTCCAGAAAAACATCTATTTCTGCTTCATTGACTATGCCAAAGCCTTTGACTGTGTGGATCACAATAAACTGTGGAACATTCTGAAAGAGATGGGAATCCCAGACCACCTGACCTGCCTCTTGAGAAACCTGTATGCAGGTCAGGAAGCAACAGTCAGAACTGGACATGGAACAACAGACTGGTTCCAAATAGGAAAAGGTGTACGTCAAGGTTGTATATTGTCACCTTGCTTATTTAACTTATATGCAGAGTACATCATGAGGAATGCTGGGCTGGAAGAAGCACAAGCTGGAATCAAGATTGCTGGGAGAAATATCAATAATCTCAGATATGCAGATGACACTACCCTTATGGCAGAAAGTGAAGAGGAACTCAAAAGCCTCTTGATGAAAGTGAAAGAGGAGAGTGAAAAGGTTGGCTTGAAGCTCAACATTCAGAAAACAAAGATCATGGCATCTGGTCCCATCACTTCATGGGAAATAGATGGGGAAACAGTGGAAACAGTGTCAGACTTTATTTTTTTGGGCTCCAAAACCACTGCAGATGCTGATTGCAGCCATGAAATTAAAAGACGCTTGCTCCTTGGAAGGAAAGTTATGACCAGCTTAGACAGCATATTAAAAAGCAGAGACATTACTTTGCCAACCAAGGTCCGTCTAGTCAAGGCAATGGTTTTTCCTGTGGTCATGTATGGATGTGAGAGTTGGACTGTGAAGAAAGCTGATTGCCAAAGAATCGATGCTTTTGAACTGTGGTGTTGAAGAAGACTCTTGAGAGTCCCTTATACTGCAAGGAGTTCCAACCATTCCATTCTAAAGGAGATCAATCCTGGGTGTTAATTGGAGGGACTGATGCTAAAGCTGAAACTGCAATACTTTGGCCACCTCATGCGACGAGTTGACTCACTGGAAAAGACTCTGATGCTGGGAAAGGTTGGGGACGGGAGGAGAAGGGGCCGACGGAGAATGAGATGGCTGGATGGCATCACCGACTCTGTGGACATGAGTTTGAGTGAACTCCGGAAGTTGGTGATGGACAGGGAGGCCTTGCGTGCTGTGATTCATGGGGTCGCAGAGAGTCGGACACGACTGAGCGACTGAACTGAACTGATATATTATATAAATTATATATTATACATATAAATATATTATTATATTATATAAATATAAAAAAATATATATATATTTAGCCTTTCTTACCAATTTAACCAAAAGTACAAAACTAAGTATTCATAAATTATATATTATATATATATGTTTATATATATAATATATTATTACATTATATAAATATATATATATAAATATATTATATATTATATAAATTATATTATATATTTATATATATAAATATATTATTATATTATATAAATATATATATATATATTTAGCCTTTCTTACCATTTTAACCAAAAGTACAAAACTAAGTATTCATGTTTTCCGAAGGTTTTGTTTACCTATATTTTAGTAATAAAGTTATTTTTTGCTCCTAACTGAATCTAAAGTAGAATTTTTCTTGTTTATTTAGCTACTTTTTTCCCCAAGAGATTTAACTGTAAGAAGGATAAGTGAAGGAATTACAAGATAGCACTAAGTAACATAAGTGAAGTGAAGTGAAGTGAAGTCTCTCAGTCGTGTCCGACTCTTTGTGACCCCACGGACTGTAGCCTACCAGGCTTCTCTGTCCATGGGATTCTCCAGGCAAGAATACTGGAGCGGGTTACCATTTCCTTCTCCAGGGGATCTTCCCGGCCCAGGGATCGAACCCGGATCTCCTGCATTGGAGGCAGAAGCTTTGACCTCTGAGCCACCAGTTAAGCCCCCAAGTAACATAAAATATTCAAATATTTAGAATTTTGACAAATTTCCTCATACTATGTAATTTTCATATTTGATACGAAGAATGTATTACAAATTTTTCCATTTTGCCAGATTTTCTGAAGAACAGTCTTTAAGTTGTATTACTTTCCTTCTCTATCAGCTTCTGTCATATCCTCTTCATGGTATATGGGATCCAGGGTTATTAATTTCCACACAAACCTCTTGATATTCAGTGGTAATGAGTATCACATTTTATAGTTCCCTGATACTCATTGACACTGCGTCTCACTCCTAAGAACTCCATTCTTTTTGAATAGACATTAACTTTCTATTCAGTTTTCCAACTACATGCTCATTTCATTGTCATTGTATTATTCAAATAAACAAGATACACAAATATATGTATGTGCATACATATTAATAGATATGCATATCATATATATATACATACAAATTAAAGAGATAAATCTAGTTTCTAGTATTTACAGAGGTGCAATGGAATAGGTATCCATATAAACTAATTGTTAAGTGATTAAAAATTTGCAGAGTGATTAATTGTATCATTCCTAAATTGCTTGAGAGAAATTCTGCTCCCAGTATCAAGCTGATCATTCTGACACCTTAAGGAATGATTCATAAATCTGAATCATGTTCTTCCATAGAAATTAATTTATCTTTTTCCTTCTCCAAGTTTGTTTATTTGGAGGAAATATTAAAAGAGTTATTGATACCTAACTCTTCCATTTTTCTGAAAAATTCTGTCCCCTTGTCCTCCACAGGCTGGGCAGAGCCTGTCGGCATTGTGTGTGGGGTGGGGGAACGTAAGGGCATATTGATTGCTTGTACAGTGCACGAAGATGACAGTAATTACCAAAAGTAACATAGACAGCATTGGAATTCCAACTATTGAGTAATTTCAGAGAAATTGAAAATCTGCCAAATTGCTAAATTATCCTTGACATGTGAAAGTCATCTCATTGAAACAGACTGACTTGGGAAGAGACACCATTAACAGGCAAAGTAGGAGGGAAAAGAAAGTCTTCCTAGGACCAGGTCAATACAAGTTCATTCCCCACAGCTGTTTTAGAGTGTCTCTACTAATCTTTTAGAAAGAAAGAGTCACAAGTTAATTAAACACATCTATATGTGCTAATTAGTTATCTATTACTGTATCTACAATTTTACCAATATATAAATACATTACTGTTGCTGTGCCTATCTCCACACCCTAACCACTTAGCAAACTATCTAGGTTATTCCTAATAATCTGGCAGCAAGTCTTTTCTAATCACTTCTCTTCACAGATTCTCAGGGTCCAGAACACCTTTGAGTATTATTTTAGATAAATCTTGGACCAGGTCAACATGATTTATGACTATTTTCAAGATTCTTTAATATGGAGCGACCAGAGCTAGTACTCCTCACTATAAAAAGTTATATCTCCAATAGGAAAAACATTACCGCTGACATAGTCCAAGGTCATGAATAAGTAACCACAAGAAGTAGTTTTGAACCCATCTCAATCATACACAGGTCCCATGCTTTTGGAAGCCAATCAGCATCAAAATTACTCCAGTAACAAGGTTTCCACAGCTGAAAGTCACTCTAGTTTAAGGACAATATTGCTTCTTTCTTTATTTTTTTGACTGTACTGCATGGCTTATGGGATCTTAGTTCCCCAACCAGAGATTGGATGCAGACCCTTGGCAGTAAAAGCACAATGTTCTAACCATTGGACCACCAGGAATTCCCATTTTTCTTCTTTAAATACCTGAAACTCTGATCATGTTATTTTCATCTCTATATAGAATCAAACACTTGCACTGTTTGATATGACTTGCTTTGCAAGTACTACTTTCTCTTGTTTAGCAAGTAATCAATTTAGCTTTTCTTTGTTTCACGTATTAAAAAATGGTCTCTGTTTATTCTGATATCTTCTTACAAAATAAGGCATAAATTTTGCAGCAAAGCAAGTCACACATTTATTGATACTTTAAAAAGATTAAAACTAATATTTTAAGTGATACATGTTTGTGGGACAAAATATAGATATAAAAAATATTTAGGATTGAAAGGCAATAGCAATGATACTAAAAATTTGTGGTATACACGTCAAGTAGAGACTGAAAGGAGGTTAATAGTCCTAAAAGAGTATATTAACAAGCAGATTAAAAGTAAATGAGCTAAGCATCCAACTCAAGAAAACAGAGAAATTATAAAATCAGGGAAATAGAAAGAAATAATAAATAGAAGAATATATTAAAATGAAAGGCAAGAAATAATATGGAGTATAAAAGAGACTAAGAATAAATTTATGGAAATGTTGAACAGGAAGACAATGTGATAAAGACAGAAAATAAACCAGAAAAGAGAGGGTATATGTAAACATATAGCTGATTCACTTTGCTGTACAGCACAAACTTCCACAACATTGTAAAGCAACTATATACTCCAAAAAAAATTAATTTAAAAAGACAGTATAAATAACGAGAAGGGAATCTTTACAGATAAAAAGAAACCATAAAGTTATGTTTTAAATAACTTTGTGAAAATAAATTTAAAATTTAAATGAAATGGCAAAGTTTTATCAAATTGATTCAAGACTAAGTGGAAACTTTAAAAGTCTATTTGTTATTATTGCTGTTTATTTGCTAAGTTGTATCTGACTCTTTTGTGACCCCATGGAGTGTAGCTGCCAAGCTCCTCTGTCCATGGAATTTCCCAGGCAAGAATACTAGAGTGGGTTGCCAATTCCTTCTTCAGGGATCTTTTCAACCAAGGGATTGAACCTGCATCTCCTGCGTTGACAGATTATTTACCACTGAGCTACCTAGAAAGCTCCTAAAAAGTCTATTACAATCCAATAAATTGCATATGTTTTATTTTTATTATTATATTTATTATATAAACTATTATATAGCCTATATATAAAATATATATTTTATTTATTATATAAACTCCCAAGTAAAATGTGATTAAAAATTATCACCTGCATTGTTTCATAGGCAACATTTTATATGTAGAAGTCCAATATAAATTTGATAACAAATTATGTAGGAAGAACATAAGAAAATAAATTTATGAATAAATATTAATGCACATAGTCTATAAATGTACAAAGAATATATCTTGACGATAGAGCTCATTATAGAGAAGTTTAACATTAGATGGTTTGACATTAGATTACTATTAATGTAACTGACGACAGGGCAGAAGGAGAGGATGATCGTAGAGTCCACTACATTCCCATATTCTTTGTGGCAATGAACAGATGTTTCCTGTGGGTTAAAAGTAGAACATGAACTATCTAGGCAATAGTCCATGTAAAAGTTTTCTTCCCTGAGGAGTAAGAGGATTCCCATAAGATTATTTGCTCTGGCTAAAGATTAGATGGGTGGAGGATATGAATTTAGACCTAGATTTCACAAATTAACATATTGCAGTGTTCACCTGAAGGACATGTATCCATCAAGCCCTTCATTAAAGATCCAGTGTCTGTAAGGTTGCCACACAGAGGATTTTCTGGCACTCAATGTTATCCAGAGAAGCGGCAACAAGCAACAAAGAAGAAACCACCACCGCCACGATGTGGGCTAGGAAGTGAAAACAAAAACAAAACACCTTTCACTTTTCTTCTCTTTCTTCCTCACTTCAAATCTCTAGAAAACTAGGATTTAGGGCTAAGTGTCTTATAGCCAGACATTGCCACCTAGATCCTCCACTTCTACCAGTCACTTGTTGTTCAGTTGCCCAGTTGTGTCCAACTCTTTGCCAACCCATGTACTGCAGCTTGCCAGGCTTCCCTGTCCTTCACCATCTCCCAAAGTTTGCTCAAATTCATGTCCATTGAGTCTGTGATGCTATCGAACTGTCTAATCCACCACTGCCCTCTTCTCCTTTTGCCTTCAATCATTCCCAGCATCAGGGTCTGTCCAGAGAGTTGGCTGTTTGCATCAGGTGGCCAAAGTATCAGAGCTTCAGCATCAGTATCCCTGCTCTAAACTGGAGTGAAGGAAGAGAGGAGATAAGATTTAAATGGAGGGTATGATTAATGCTTTAAAGTGTTAAAGAATTTATCATTTAGAATGAGACTTTATGAAACTCATGAAAAATGTAATTCAGAAAATGGAAAAAGAGATTCAGTGAAATAGGGATGAAAGAAGTAACTGCAGAAAATGAAAACAATTTCGTGTTTACATTCATCTGAGTTGAGACCGCTCATTTAAGTGTTTATATCCTAGAAAACTTACTTCTACATGTAAGAAAGACATATAAGGGATTTTCAATGCAGTATTGAATTGATGAAAGTCAGGACAATGTACATGCTCACTAACAGGTATTAATATGGATCTGAGTCATAACCATTGATAATAAGTTGTGTAAGGATGCTTATAGTATGATAACATTTAAACTGTATATTTTCAAACCATACAATCTTATCTTCTTAAGTAGATATATAGGTGATACTATTATAAAATATTCATGAGAAGAATATTTACAAACTGTAGAGTAGGGGAGGGAGGAATTCAAGAAAGATGATGGAGTGAGGAGGCTTGGCAATATGTGTAATGTGCTCTTTCAAAATAAAAGGACTGAAGTAAACTTTGTATTTAATCTTTTTTTGCTAGTATGATAGTATCTAGTATACTACTTTTTCAGGAATTAAAATATTTTACAATTTAAAATAAAAGTAATACAAATATTCTGACATCAGTTCTGTTCATCCTTCAGTCATGTCCAACTATTTGTGACCCCATGAACTCCAGCACACCAGGCTTCCCAGCCCATCACCAACTCCCACAGCTTGCTCAAACTCAACTCATATCCATTGAGTCGGTTATGCCATCCAACCATCCAACCATCTCATCCTCTGTCGCTACCTTTTCCTCCTGCCTTCAATCTTTCCCAGCATCATGGTCTTTTCCAATAAGTCAGTTCTTTGCAACAGATGGCCAAAGTATTGGAGCTTCAGCATCAGTCCTTTCAATGAATATTCAGGACTAATTTCCTTTAGGATGGACTGGTTGGATCTCCTTGCAGTCCAAGGGACTCTCAAGAGTCTTCTCCAATAAGCATCAATACTTCAGAGCTCAGTCTTCTTTATGGTCCAAGTCTCACATCTGTACATGACTACTGGAAAAACCATAGCTTTGACTAGATGGACCTTTGTTGGCAAAGTAATGTCTCTGCTTTTTAATATGCTGTCTTGGTGTCATAGCTTTTCTTCCAAGGAGCAAGTGTCTTTTAATTTTATGGCTGCAGTCACCATCTACAGTCATTTTAGAGCCAAAGAAAGTAAAAATCTGTCACTGTTTCCACTGCTTCCCCATCTATTTGCCACGAAGTAATGGGACCAGATGCCGTGATCTAAGTTTCAGAATGTTGAGTTTTAAGCCAACTTTTTCACTCTTCTCTTTCACTTTCATATAGAGGCTCTTAGGTCCTCTTCACTTTCAGCTATAAGGGTGGTGTCATCTGCATAGCTGAGGTTTTGATATTTCTCCCGGAAATCTTGGTTCCGGCTTGTGGTTTATCCAGCCTGGCATTTCGCATCATTTACTCTGCATATAAGTTAAATAAGCAGGGTGACAATATGCAGCCTTGACATATGCCTTTCCTAATTGGAATCAGTCTGTTGTTCCATTTCTGGTTCTAACTGTTGCTTCTTGACATGCATACATACAGACTTCTCAGGAGACAGGTCAGGTTGTTTGGTATTCCCACCTCTTTAAGAATTTTCCAGTTTGTTGTGATCCACACAGTTAAAGGCCTTAGCATAGTCAATAAAGCAGGAGTAGATGTTTTTCTGGAACTCTCTTCCTTTGATCTCTGGTTCATCTACTTTTTCTAAATCCAGCTTGAACATCTGGAAGTTCTAGGTTCATGTACTGTTGAAGCCTGGCTTGGAGAATTTTGAACATTACTTTGCTAGCATTGAGATGAGTGCAATTGTGCAGTAGTTTGAACATTCTTTGACATTGCCTTTCTTTGGAATTGGAATGAAAACTGACATTTTCCAGTCTTGTGGCCACAGCTGAGTTTTCCAAATTTGCTGACATATTGAGTGCAGCATCTTTCACAGCATCATCTTTTAGGAATTGAAGTAGCTCAGCTGGAATTCCATCACCTTCTCTAGCTTTATTGGTAGTGATGCTTTCTAAGGCCCCCTTGACTTTGCATTCCAGGATATCTGGCTCTAGGTGGGTGATCACATCATTATGAGTATCTAGGTCATTAAGATCTTTTTTGTGTAGTTCTTCTGTGTATTCTTGCCACTTTTGACATACTTTTCTATAAAATTTATTTGGCAGTATAATGTAGAGTACGTTAATATTGCTTTAGTTCTTTACTTCCCTTGGCAGAAAAAGAATTGCTTTGAAGTTCAAGTGTTCCTTCTTGTAATTTGCATCTTCATGAGTGATTAAAAAATCAGTTGTCTCTTTATACTTCTTTTGTGAAGCGTGTCATTTCATTTTCCCTGAAAAGCTCTTAACTAAAGATCCAACAGATATGAATCACAATTTTTTTTTTAACCTCGGCCTGAAATGAAGTTCAACAACTGAGGCCCATCCTATATACTTAACTAAGCTTATCTAGTTTTGATTCATTGTTTAGAGCAGAAAATTATTTCAAGCTTTTAAAGGTACTGCAGTGTTAGGAAGACTCTTCCTTGTGAAGAGTCAATGCATGTCTTTAAACTATTAATGACATTAAGTTATGTTTTGAGTCCTTTTCCCTAAAAAAAAAAAAACCTCTGAGCATACTTATTAGTGGTAGTGGTCACAAGAACATGGAAGCCACAGTCAATTTTCTTATTTATCTTACCAAATTATTCACATGTATGACTGAATATTATACAAAATAAAACATTTTTCTAAGATATTTTTCCTGTATGTTATATGTATATCACTCATGAGGCCAATGAGATTCCACCCTCGGCAGTGTATTTTAGTGGCAATCTCTCTTACTCTTTTAACAGTAGTAGATATATTTACTAATTATATTTAATATAATATATTTACTAATTATATTTACTAATATATTAGATATATTCCTAATTATATTTACTTTAAAAAGCCATTAACAATTGGGGTGATAATTTATTTCCTTGGAAGTCAGTGTCTTCACAAATTATTTCTACTGATATAAGAAAGAAATAGAGACATAAAACTATAATCTGGGAGGTAATTTTCATCACACAGTGTTGTCTGTGCCATTATTATATTGTATGTGCATATTTGCACAAGTGTTTAAAATGGTCAGCTCTACATTTATTTCTCTATGCCAATTGACTTTAGCCTTATCTAAAGGTAAAAGAGATCCATAAGTCTGTCAGTCAAGGGTCTAAGTCATTTTGTTCCTTATGTAATTAGACGTAAATAAAATTTAATAAAATTGATAATGTGTATTTGTATACATGCACTATACATACATATGTCCCCCAAATTGATCTGTATTATATATATATATATATCATTATATATATATAATATACATATTATACATTTATATTTAATTATTGGCAATCTCCTTTAGCTAGCATGTAATTGCATTTTTTCAATTACATTTCTGGTTGCACTTAAAATTGTATTGCATTTTGCTATTTCTGACTTTTTATCTCTTATTCATCATCTCCCTACTGTAGTTATGGGCCCTTGACAGTGAAAATAAGATTCTTAGCTTCATGGAATCTTTATTATACAAAATGTGCATTAATGCCATTCTTATCTACTAATAGCCTTCATAAGAAGGAGAAACAATGAAAGGGAATGAAAATGATTATTTATTCACCATCTTGGTAGAGCATATCACTAATGAACCATGAATACAGATTATCTGAACAAATTTCCAGGGTTAGGTGGAAATTTTTATTTTTAATTTTCTTGAAAATATACATAATAATTATTTGCTATAACATGCACAACAATAATATATCAAATTTCAAATGACATTTAACAAATTAGAAATATGCTAGGCACTGAAATACAAAGAGTACAATGCTTGAATAGCATTTCAAATTTTTTTGTGATGCATCATAATATAACACATTTTCTACCTGCTGTGCAATGGCTAATTTAGACTCTCAAATTTCTGATACATCAGTTATTAATTTGAGAAGATTCTTTTTCCATAATTGAGGTTTTTAGAACTTTGGATTCAACAAATATTGGTTTAGTGTGCCTGACATTGTACCAGTTGCTAGGAACTTAGAGATTAGTGAAATAGTCAATATCACCATGGAATTCATTGTAGGAGAGACAGTATGTCAACGAATCAGTTAAGTCTTTCAGTCGTGTCGGACTCTTTGCGACCCCATGAACCGCAGCAGGTCAGGCCTCCCTGTCTATCACCAACTCCCGAAGTCCTCCCAAACCCATGTCCATTGAGTCGGTGATGTAATCCAACCGTCTCATCCTCTGTCTTCCCCTTCTCTTCCTGCTCTCAATCTTTCCCAGCATCAGGGTTTTTTCAAATGAGTCAGCTCTTTGCATCAGGTGGCCAAAGTATTGGAGTTGCAGCTTCAAAATCAGTCTTACCAATGAACACCCAGGACTGATCGCCTTCAGGTTGGACTGGCTGGATCTCCTTGCAGTCCAAGGGACTCTCAAGAGTCTTTTCCAACACCACAGCTCAAAAGCATCAATCCTTTGGCGCTCAGCTTTAGTCCAGCTTTATAGTACAACTCTCTCATCCATACATGTAGTTGCTAAGTCGTGTCTGACTCTTGAGACCCCATGAACTGTAGCCCTTCAGGTTCCTCTGTCTGTGGAATTTTCCAGACAAGAATATTAGAGTGGGTTGCCATTTCCTCCTGCAGGGGATCTTCCCAGCCCAGGGACTGAACCTGGATGTCCCGCATTGCAGGTGATCTCCTGCATTGCAGGCAGATTCTTTACTGACTGAGCCACCAGAGAAGTTTATTAGAAAGTAATATAATAAGTCAAATTTTGCTTGCTCTAAAATCTTCCTGTTCTGAAGCCATGAAATAAGATTTCATACTTAGCAATTCACTGCATGCATACGTGCTTAGTTTCTCAGCTGTGCCCATCTCTTTGCAACTTTATGGTCTGTAGCCCACCAGCCTCAAGTCTTCCATGTTTTATGTGTGTGTGTGTGTTCAGAAGTGGTACCTTGCACAGATTATCATTATTAGTTCTCACAAAAGATTCAAATACAGCTTCTGTGTGTTTTCTCTTTCCTTTTCCAAAATCATAGATTCTTTAATGCTATATTACTTTATTAGACTAGTCTCATTGTATTTTGTGACCACTAAGACCCTTTGCCTTACTCACACTAGATACTTTTATTTTTTGTGATTTTCACCCTGGCATAGCCTTTAATATTCCATTTGTTCTACTGTTACTATCAGTGAGTAAGCCACGATGACTGGTCCTTCACTTCTGATTCTCCACCTCCTCATTTCCAACAAAATTTTCCTTAAACTCTCTTCAACTCCACATTTCTATGATCATACTCTAGTATCTGTTCATCATCAACAGCAATAACCATATTACTCTGACCACTTCCATTGTATCCTTGATTCTAGTTTGGTCAAATCCAAAAGGTTTAGCCCTGGTTTAAACTTCAAATTTATTTTCTGTTTAACCTTTGCTATTCATCCTTCGTTTTCTGTCTTTATTTTTCTTTTCCCAAATTGTCTCACAATCCTTTATTATAACCAGTTCCTTGCAAGCACTCTGGACTCTGTTTATCCTGTCTCCCTTCATTTTCCTTATTTGGTGAAGCCCTGATATGGTTGTTCTCATCTTAAGGATTTTACCTTTCAGTTATCCCTAATTTCTCCATCCCTACAGTTTACCATGTACCTTATTTAAAACCGACAAATTTTTTTTCATTGACCCTTCTATTTACCTCCTACTGTTGTCCCATTTCTCTATTATTTTTCAAAATATACTCTGATAAAAAAATTACTTACATTCTTATCTCAATTTCCTCACTTGTTATTCTCTCTTCAACCTGTTCCATCTCCCTAAAATTTTCACCTTCCTCACTATTGTTGAGATCACTAAGAACCTCCCATGATGAAAATTCATTTACATTTCTGTGGTCATCTTACCTGCCTTATCAGTAGCATTGTACACAACTGGTTGCTCATCTCTTCTTGAAATAACTCTCTTGACTTTTTTGATACAAATGGTAAGTTGACTCATTTAAAATCTATGCCAGCATTCTTCTATTTTACCTCCCTGTGTTACTGTAGTTTAAAAACTGTATTTCCCAACTTTCCATATATATAATACATAGATATAGGGATTTTTTGTAATGCTAATGGAATGCAGTAGTTAACCTGGAATATGAAACTGATGGAGGATGCAGAGAAGAGCAAGAAGCATTTTTGGCTTGTGCAACATGACTATATCGGGTGGTGCTTTTATTTTAATCTCCAGACTGTGGCTAAAGGAGTACAGTCCTTGAGCCAGAAGTGGAGACGATGCCTGTGGGTTCTCGAGATTTCTGCTTATGACATGAAACTTTTTCCTTGATATGAACCCTTAGTTACTTCTTCTGGGAGTAATTTTTGTAAGACCAGACCAATGATCTAATTTGTAAGCACGTAATTTCCTGTGTTTAATTCCATTCTGCTTAAAACTGATAGACTGGTTTCTGTTATTCCCATCTGAACTCTGATGGAAGCAGGTTTTGCAACATTCTTTCATTGTTTCATTTCTCTTGTCACTTTAAAGTTGTCTCAGATTACAAATTTTCCTTTGTTCAACCTTTTTTTCTAAATTTATTTATTTTAGTTGGAGGCTAATTACTTTACAATATTGTATTGGTTTTGCCATACATTGACATGAATCTGCCCCGGGTGTACATGTGTTCCCCATCTTGAACCCCCCTCCAACCTCCCTCCCTATCCCATCCCTCTGGTTCATCCCAGTGCACCAGCCCCGAGCATCCTATATCCTGCATTGAACCTGGACTGGCGATTCGTTTCACATATGATAATATACATGTTTCAATGCCATTCTCCCAAATCATCCCACCCTTGCCCTCCCCCACGGATTCCAAAAGACTGTTCTATAAACACTAAAGGACCAGGCCATCTATCCTGAGAACATCAGTCTTCTTTAACTAAACATTCTTCCCAGATAACCTCATTTAGTTTAATGTTTTCTTTTCTTTTAACCTTTTGGCTGTGCTGTATGGTATGTGGGATCTTAGTTCCCTGACTGGGGATTGAACCCATGCCACCTACATTGGCAGAGTGGAGTCTTAACGACTGGGCGACCAGGGAAGTCCCAGTTTCATGCTTTATAATATCACCTACATGCTGATGATGCCCATTCCTTTTCATCATGCAGTTTAAATGCTCTCTGAACTGTAGATTTGTACCTTGAACTTTTCTATATTATCTGTTGGCTCCCAAGAGACATATTAAATATTCATTTTATAAAACAGGACACTTGATCTCTAACTACTACCTTCACTGTCTCATGCTCCTTATCTTTCCAGTATTATCCATTTTGATAAATGGCTTGTCAATCAACCCAAATATCTCAAAGTTTTACAGAGACTCTTACTTAATTCTCACAATAGACCTATGAGAGAGATGCTATTATTATTTCCATTACGCACATGAGGAAAGTCAGAGATGTTATGTAATTTGTGGTGCATCATATAGTTAATAGAGCCGGGAATCAAAATGAAACCTATTCTTTTAGTGTAGAGCTCCACTTTTAATGATGATACTGTTTCACTGGGCTATAATCAAAGTCTCAGCAAGGCCACACTATTCTGGAAAATCTAGGAGAGAAGCTATTCACTATTTCCCAGCTTTTGGAGACCACCAGCATTTCTTGGTTTGGCCAGCATCTTCAAATATATCTTTGCTTTCTCCTGTATGTCAGTCTAATCTCCCTCTGACTTGCTCTTAGAATACGTGTGAATGTGTTTATAGCCTATCAGTTAATTCAAGATAATGTTCCTATCTCAAAATAAAGCCTTTAACTTAATCACATTTTCAAAGATTTTCCTACCAATAAAGTAACATTTACAGGTTCAATATTTTAGGACCTAATATCTATCTACAGGGGCCTATTACAACAGTTACCCAGGAATGAAATTGCTTCCAACATTAACAATGGAAAAGTAAAATACTGCTAGGTTAAACTGTAAGACGAAATACAATGAGGAGAGGTAGGGAATAGTAGAGAATATAGTAAAGGCTATTATTTCTTTGTGGAAAGGACTCAGACACTGTTTGCAATCTTCGTCTCATGACAGGAAGGTGAGCATATATATGTGTCAGGTGAACTGGTTTATACAGCAGGAGGAAAAAATAGACTTTCTGTATCATTAAAACTTGATCAGCTTAGACCAACAAAGGTTTCCTTCCCTCTGGCACCCAGTCTGATGAAGAAGCCTTGTCTGGATCAGGCTGGTAGTCCTGGGGAGGGAAGAAAAGAGAGCATGACTTACAAACTAGCTCTAAAATTTATATCCAGAAGTGGCACATACATGATTGTAACAGGACTGGAGATATGATCCTTCTTCAGGAAGAGACACGAAGAATTTGAGAATAATCACATAGGCTAGTTAGCATATTCTTTAAATATATACTGCAAATATATAAATATATCTAACAAGTAACCAATAGAGGGAGTAACATTTGTGATACATACATGGAGAAAGAGAGAACCCAAATGGAAAACCCTCATTTTTTAAAATGAGAAATACTCAAAAATTTTTGGCCAAATCTACTATAGGTAAATAAATCCTACTATTAGTAATTTTTAGTTACAAGTTTAAAAGTATTTATGTAAGTAATATGAAAAAACTGATTTCCTTATCTTCACTCTCAAATTTCATGGAACACTTTTACTCAAATTCTTTATTTGCATCTTCTACACCACTATCTTTGCAACCATTAGAAACACTTTTCAAATAATGTAGTTCAGGTTTTTAGAGCCTATCATCCTCAATTCCACTTAAATAAAATGTTTAGTTCAGGTCAGTTGCTCAGTAGCGTCTGACTCTTTGCAACCACAGGGACTGTAGCACTCCAGGCCTCCCTGTCCATCAAAAACTCCTGGAGTTTACTTTGACTCATGTCCATTGAGTTGGTGATGCCATCTAACCATCTCATCCTCTGTTGTCCCCTTCTCCTCCTGTCTTCAATCTTTCCCAACATCAGGATCTTTTCCAATAAGTCAGTTCTTCGCATGAGGTGGCCAAAGTATTGGAGTTTCAGCTTTAGCATCAGTCCTTCCAATGAACACCCAGGACTGATCTCCTTTAGGATGGACTGACTGGTTGGATCTTCTTGCAGTCCAAGGGACTCTCAAGAGTCTTCTCCAACACCACAGTTCAAAAGCATCAATTTTCAGCGCTCTGCTTTCTTTGTAGTCCCACTCTCACATCCATACATGACTACTGGAAAAACCACAGGTTTGACTAGATGGTCCTTTGTTTGCAAAGCAATGTCTCTGCTTTTTAATATGCTTTCTAGATTGGTCATAACTTTCCTTCAAAGGAGCAAGTGTCTTACCTGGCTGTAGTCACAATTTGCAGTGATTTTGGAACCCCCCCAAAATGAAGTCTGTCACTGTTTCCACTGTTTCCCCATCTATTTCCCATGAAGTGATGGGACCAGATGCCATGATCTTAGTTTTCAGAATGTTGAGTTTTAAGCCAACTTTTTCACTCTCCTCTTTCACTTTCATCAAGAGACTCTTTAGTTCTTCACTTTCTACCATAAAGGTGGTGTCATCCGCCTATCTCAGATTATTGATATTTCTCCTGGCAATCTTGCTTCTGGCTTATGCTTCATCCAGCCTGGCATTTCTCATGACGTACTTGGCACATAAGTTAAATAAGCAGGGTGACAATATACAGTCTTGACATACTCCTTTTCCTATTTTGGAACCAGTCTGTTGTTCCATGTCCAGTTTTAACTGCTGCTTCCTGACTTGCATACAGGTTTCTCAGGAGGCAGGTCAGGTGTCTGGCATTCCCATCTTGAAGAATTTTCCACAGTTTGTGGTGATTCACACAGTGAAAAGCTTTGTCATAGTCAATAAAGCAGGAATAGATGTTTTTCTGGAACTCACTTGTTTTTTCAATAATCCAGCGGATGTTGGCAATTTGATCTCTGGTTCCTCTGCCTTTTCTAAATCCAGCTTGAACATCTGGAAGTTCACGGTTCATGTACAGTTGAAACCTGGCTTGGAGAATTTTGAGCACTACTTTACTAGTACGTGAGATGAGTGCAATTGTGCAGTAGTTCGAGCATACTTTGGCCTTCCTTTCTTTGGGATTGGAACTAAAACTTACCTTTTCCAGTCCTGTGGCCACTCCTGAGTTTTTCAAATTTTCTGGCTTTTTGAGTGCAGCACTTTCACAGCATCATCTTTTAGGATATGAAATAGCTCAACTGGAATTCCATCACTTCCACTAGCTTTGTTCATAGTGGTGCTTCCTAAGGCCCACTTGTCTTTGCGTTCCAGGATGCCTGGCTCTAGGTGAGCCATCGTGATTATCTGGGTTATGAAGATCTTTTTTGTATAGTTCTTCTGTGTATTCTTGCCACCTCTTCTTAATATCTTCTGCTTCTGTTAGATCCATACTATTTTTGGCCATTATTGTTCCCATCTTTGCATGAGAAATTCCCTTGGTATCTCTACTTTATTTCAAGAGATCTCTAATCTTTACCATTCTATTGTGTTACTCTATTTTTTTGCACCGATCACTGAGGAACGCTTTTTTATCTCTCTTTGCTATTCTTTGGAACTCTGCATTCAAGTGGGTAAATTTTCTTTTTCTCCCTTGCTTTTAGCTTCTCTTCTTTTCACCAGTATTTGTAAGTCCTCCTCAGACAACCATTTTGCCTTTTTGCATTTCTCTTTCTTGGGGATTTTCTTGATCCCTGCCTACTGTACAAATGTCATGAACCTCCATCCATAGTTCTTCATGCACTCTGTCAGATCTAATCCCTTGAATCTATTTGTCACTTCCACTGTATAATCGTAAGGGACTTGATTTAGGTCATACCTGAATGGTCTTGTGGTTTTCCCTACTTAAAATATAGCACCTTTTAAATTCATATGTAATCTTTTCAGTAGAAAAGTTAGTCCAAGTTCTCAGTACCATTGATGTAAATATTATGATCTCTTCTAGATTTTGTAATTCTAAAGCAATGTTTTCTTCATAACAAAAAGTAACATTTTTCCATTGCTTTGAAAAACAAGTTCCAAAGACATGTTTATAAAGACATTTAACATTTATTGTGATGTACAATGAGAACTGCTCATTCTTTTTTTTATTTCTTTGCCTTTTTTGTTACTCATGCCACCAATCTTCCTTAAGAATTCCAGACACTGAAGTCTTCTTGCATTTTCCTATATTTTATCTTACTCAAGGAAAGGTAATGAACAAAATGGCCTTTGATGGCATATGCTAGAACTCATATATACTTATCATGTGATTCATTTCTTAAGAAAGATTTTAGTGAACAATCTTACATCTGGTCATAGATTGTACATGAAAGAGAAGGGCAAGAAAGTGGAGGGGAATATAATTAAGTTAAATTCTTATTTATCCCAGTAGGAAACCAATAAAAAATTTATAAAATCACTAACTCAGTAAAGAGCTGTATACATATTTGATTCAGGGAGATCAAAATAAATAGTGGAAAACAGAAAACGTGCACTAATAATTAGTGTTTTCCATGTAAAGAGAGTGATTTGTGTTGACTAGAATGGAGGAGAAGATCATTTCATTAAAAAGCATCTTTATTATTTTATTTTTTTTAATTACATGCATTTTTGTGTTTGGTAATTACAGCAACAGAGACTTATTTAACCCATTAAGTCAAATTGTGGGTCTCATAAGCTGTAATGTTGTAATACCTACAACAATTCTCCATGAGCATATGCTAAAACGTTAGGTCGCTTGCTCTTATGAACACTTTATGTACTACTTTATTTCAATTAGAAAATATACCACCAAAACATATGCCATCACTATAGATCTCCTCTGCATGAATTAATGAAGAACACTGCTTTATGTTTCACTTGTCCCTTTTGGCTGCGATTTCTGGAAATGCTTCGCTATAGTTCTGTTTAGAGATGGTTGTGGGTGGTGGCTAAAACTGGTAATGCATTATGTCCTGTGGATCCCCTTGGATACAAATGTTTTAATTACTCCAGTGGAATGAAGTGAAAAGTCTCACTATATTGATTTGTCAGGAATAAGACATTCCTTGCTCTACTAATTTTTGGCTCTGGCTGTTTAGGAGCCATTGCTTCTTGGTTTGCAGCCTGGAATAATAAGTTACATAAATAACTTCCCTGTGGCTGGTCCTCCTCCAAACTTGATGTGGTGCCACTATTCATTAATATCATGTTGGTGAGCAGACATGCTTGGAATTTGCAATGGTTTTCCTCATCTAGAAATTATAGAAACAGTGACACTGTTAAAGAGCTGAATAAAGGTGAAATGCCATTACAGGCCATGACATCATTCAGAATCTGTTTGCATAAAAAAGCTATTTTTATGATCATGAAATTACACAAGGTTAAACCTCTTTAAAACAAATTATTTTGTTCCTTATATTGTACATACACACATATTATACATACAGCAATTATTGTCTGCAATATTAAGGATTTAATTATGGGATAATATTTATTTATTTAAATTTTTTATTAGAAAACTGAAATTTACAATGTGTTTATATCACTCACTGAGTACACGGCATTTAAAAACAACATCATTTACAGAAAGATAACAAAAGTACAAAGTCTTAAAACCTACAGGATATGGAAAACATTATCCACTGAGGCCTTAAATGTAGTAGACTTTACATAAAAAGGAAAAGCAATAAGTATACAAGTATACAGTCAGTTTAAAAAGTTAGCAAAATAAACAGAATAATCATAAAGAAAAGAAAGCAACTAATACATACCAGGTATTAATGCAATAAAAATAAAGATAAAATTGAGAGGCTCAACAGAGTCAAAGCTGCCTTAAAAAGCTTCTCTAAAAAGGGAAATATCGGGTAACAATAATCAACAAGAAAAATCTTGCAAATAAACAATACTCAAAATGGGAATTGCTCATAGAAGCATTAAGAATATAAATAATAGAAACAACTTTATGCCTATACATTTGAAGATATGTTGTCTTGTATACAGGGTTATCATTACTATCTTTCTAAATTCCATATATATGCATTAGTATACTGTATTGGTGTTTTTCTTTCTGGCTTACTTCACTCTGTATAATACTCCGGTTTCATCCACCTCATTAGAACTGATTCAAATGCATTCTTTTTAATTGCTGAGTAATACTCCATTGTATACATGTATCACAGCTTTCTTATCCATTCATCTGCAGATGGACATCTAGGTTGCTTCCATGTCCTGGCTATTATAAACAGTGCTGCGATGAACATTGGAGTACATGTGTCTTTCAATTCTGGTTTCCTTGGTGTATATACCCAGTAGTGGGATTGCTGGGTCATATGGCAGTTCTATTTCCAGGTTTTTAAGGAATCTCCACACTGTTCTCCATAGTGGCTGTACTAGTTTGCATTCCCACCAACAGTGTAAGAGGGTTCCCTTCTCTCCACACCCTCTCCAGCATTTATTGCTTGTAGACTTTTGGATAGCAGCCATTCTGACTTGTGTGAAATGGTACCTCATTGTGGTTTTTATTTGCATTTCTCTGATAATGAGTGATGTTGAGTATCTTTTCATGTGTTTGTTAGCCATCTCTATGTCTTCTTTGGAGAAATGTCTGTTTAGTTCTTTGGTCCATTTTTTGATTGGGTCATTTATTTTTCTGGAATTGAGCTGATGGGATAATATTTAGATTGATATACATGCATCTGCTTCACATCAAAGTGAAATTATGTCAATATATCATTACGTCATCTCTTACCATACAAATATCTTGGAAACTCAAAGTACTTGCAACTCCACATTCTTTTCTAGCTAAATTCAGTGTCTCATACTGAGAATGGGAAAGAAGCCAAATTTGTCTCCAAGCTTCAGATCATTAGATGAATGATCAGTGTGTGAGACAAAGGTAACTGTCGTTGGTCAGTCACTAAATCATATCTGACCATTTTGCGACCCCATGGACTGCAACAGGCCAGACTCCTCTGTCCTTCATTACCTCCTGGAGTTTGCTCAATTCATGTACATTAGGTCGGTGATGCTTTTAACCATCTCATCCTCTGTCACCCACTTCTGCTCCTGCCTTCAATCTTTCCCAGCATCAAGGTCTTTCCCAATGAGTTAACTCTTTGCATCAGGTGGCCAAAATATTAGAGCTTCAGCTTCAGCATCAGTCCTTCTAATGAATATTCAGAGTTTATGTCCTTTAGGATTGACTGGTTTGATCTCCTTGCTGTCTAAGGGACTCTCAAGAGTCTTCTCCAATACTGTATATATACAGGTAACTGCATATAGAGGTAAATCTGATGAGAGAAAGGCCAAACATCTCTGAGGAGACTTCATGTACTATTATGTCCAGTAGGGGAATTCCATACTAAGTTTGAGCAGAATGCCCTAAAGGGACATTTTACATGCAGATGCTGGGAAAACACAGAAAAGCAGACCAACTGTGTCATTTTCTAGAAGATGTATTCTTGCTCTCAGTATCAACTGTTTATCTTAGGCTTGGAAGTTTGTAGTGACTCCATAGTTTTTTAAACAATGGAGTTTTTTATTGATCTGTGCTTATATATATGCAAGTATCACTTTACTTTAATAACCTGTTTAATAAAAGATTGTTATCTACTCATTGTGATATATTTAGGAAAGAATATCTGCATTGTTAAATCAATTTGACAAAATGAAACAGCAGTTATGAAGATTCCAGGTCTCAGATTAGGAAAGGGAAAAGAATAACACTGTTTGTCTACCTTCTTTTTCTACTAGATTAAGCATTACCCAATTGATTTGAAATAACAGGGTTTCTAAAAAATTATAAAATTCTGTTACTCTAGAATATTTTGGAAGTCCTAAAAGCTATAATATTGGTGTTGATACTTTTTTGTTTTAAAATTTCTGAACAAACAAATTCTTTATTTATGGAAATGAATTCATTTGAATAATGGTGAAAAATGTTATTCCAAAGGCCTCAACAGTTCCAAATATATAAGAAAGAATCATTTATTCAAAGAAGCTTCTTATGAAAATATACAATTGTACAGTGGTATTCTGTAATATAGAAGTTAACAAAGGAATAACAGAAGGAAGTATGCCCTTTTAGTGGAAACAATACTTCAGATTTATTATTATTTAGGCTTAAAATGTTTTTTAAAATTTTTATTTTGTATTAGAGTATAGTTGATTTACAATGTTGTTTTACTTCCAGGTGTACGGCAGAGTGGTTCAGTTATACATATGTCTATTCTTTCTCAAATTCTTTTTCCATTTAGGTTATTACAGAATATTAAGTAAAGTTTCTGTGTTATTCAGTTGATTATTTATTTTATATATAGTAGTGTGTATATGTTAATTCAAAACTAATATATCTCTGCTTTGTTAACCATAAATTTATTTCCTAAGTCTGTGAGTCTGTTACTGTTTTGTAAATAAGTTTGTATTATTTTTTAAAATTGTTATTTGTATTATTTTTATATTATTATTTTTTAATTCTACATATATAAGGAATATCATATGGTAGCGACCCCATGGACTGCAGCCTCCCAGGCTTCTCTGTCCATGAGATTTTCCAGGCAAGAGTACTGCAGTGAGGTGCCATTGCCTTCTCCATAACTATGTGCAACCCACACTTAAGAAGTGAAGAGTTAGGTTTCACTTCCTGGGTAAATAATCTAAATATTTTGGCATTCTTCTCCATGGGAGTTTTGTGTGTATCTTCTCCAAGAATTTATTCAGTAATATTTATATTGGTGTAAACTTATGAATATTTATACTTTGGATTATAATGTGATACTCTATTAATTTTTTGCACAAATTGTTCCAGACTTGATCACTGGGGACTCTTTCAGTTGACTCTTATGTCATATTTATATACTCCAGTCATTGTTTTTTTTTATTTTACTTTGTTTTAGAGTACTTCTTTTTTGGTGCTGCAGGAACATTTTGTATAAGACTCTTTCTTTTTTTGCTTTAAATTGGAGAATAGTATTAGATAATAAGATATGAGTTTCAGATGTACTCTTTATTAATAGGGTGTCATTGCTTATAGGTCTTCTCAGCTGACAGAGCAATGGAATATATATGTGTATATTAATCCATGTTTAGGCACAAACCTGTAAATATTTATAATGCATCCATCTGTGTCTAGTTTAAGCTAAACATGAGTTTATGCTGATGTTTCCAACTCTAAGCCATTAGCATATGTGTTATTCTAACCTTCTCCCCTTACTATCTGAAATCTATTCCAACAGTTAGAAACCTGCTTTCAGCTGTCCATCAGTCATTTAATTAATTGCTTAATTGAAAAGACCCTGATGCTAGGAAAGATTGAAGGTGGGAAGAGAAGGGGATGACAGAGGATGAGATGGTTGGCATCACCAACTCGATGGACATGAGTTTGAGTAAACTCAGGGAGTTGGTGATGGACAGGAAGGCCTTGTGTGCTGTAGTCCATGGGATCGCAAAGAGTTGGACACGATTGAGCAACTGAACTGAAATGAGTATATGTATATTATGGTTTTAGAATCGTTAACTTCTACCCTTGTAAGGAAAAACATTGTGAATTAATACAGCAGTCATTTTGTGCAATTCTGTTGCCTTCAGTTGTGTAATCCCCACTCTTCCTAAAGTCTGTTGCTATATTTTCCCCCTTTCCTCTTTAGTGATGCAGTTTTACACATTTTCAACACAGTAAGATTATTTTGTCACAGTTACCCCTCTATCCTGGGACTCCTGGACTTCCCAAATGATCTTTTCTTAATTTGCATACAGTGAGGTTCACTCTTTATCAGGTAAAGATCTAAGTGTTAGTGGGTCAGTGGTGTCCCCATGGACCCTTTGCAACTCCATGGACTGTAGCCCACCAGGCTCCTCTGTCCATGGGATTCTCGAGGCAAGAATACTGCAGTATGTTGCCATTTACTTCTCCAGGGGATCTTCCCAACTTAGCGATTCAGCCTGGGTCTCCAGAATAGCAGGCAGATTCTTTATGGTCTGAGCCACCAGGGAAGCCCAAAGATCTAAGGTTTTTGACAAATGCATAGTGTCATGTTTCTAGCACTCCAGTATCAAACAGAAGAGTTTCACTACCCTAAAAGATTCCCTGTGACTTATCTACTTAACCCTCTCACTGTCCTCCCAAATCCCTAGTAAGCACTGATGTGTATATATTGGTTGGCCAAAGAAATTCATTCAGGTTTTTCTGTAATATAGAATATGTAATATAGAAAATATTCCATATGTAATATGGAAAAACCTGAATGAACTTCAACCCAATAGTTTCTGTGATTTTGTCTTTCAGTTCAGTTCAGTTCAGTCACTCAGTCGTGTCCAACTCTTTGCGACCGCATGAATTACAGCATGCCAGGCCTCCCTGTCCATCACCAACTCCCGGAGTTCATTCAAACTCATGTCCATCAAGTCGGTGATGCCATCCAGTTATCTCATTCTCTGTCGTCCCCTTCTCCTCCCGCCCCCAATCCCTCCTAGCATCAGAGACTTTTCCAGTGAGTCAACTCTTCGCATGAGGTGGCCAAAGTATTGGAGTTTCAGCTTTAGCATCAGTCCTTCCAATGAACACCCAGGATTGATCTCCTTTAGAATGGACTGGTTGGATCTCCTTGCAGTCAAAGGGACTCTCAAGAGTCTTCTCCAGCACCACAGTTCAAAAGCATCAATTCTTCGGCGATCAGCTTTCTTCACAGTCCAACTCTCACATCCCTACATAACCACTGGAAAAACCATAGCCTTGACTAGACGGACCTTTGTTGTCTTTACAGAATTTCAAATAAATGATACTGTATGTATAACACTGTTAGTTTGGCTACTTTCACATGGCAAAATATATTTAAGGTGCATTCATGGCTTTGTTTTGCTTGATAATTTGTTCTTTTTTATTATTGAACAGTATTCCATTTTATGGATGTCCCTAAATCTGCATATCCATTCAGTTTATTGAGAGACATCATGATTGATTCATGGTTTTTAGTGATTATGAATACAACTGCTAGAAACCTTTGCATGCATGTGTTTTTAAATCTGTTGGAAATACCTAGGATCCAGAAATAATACTGGATCATATGGTAAGGCTGTGTTTAGCTTTGTTAAAAACCACCAAACTGTATTCCAAAGTGGCCATTCCTTTTCATATTGCTCCCAGGGATGAATGAGTCCCTGTTGTTCTGTATTTCGCCAGGAATTTGTATTGTCAGTTTTTAGATTTCCAGGCATTAGAATAACTTATCGCAATTTTTAGTTTGCCCTAATGGCAAATGATGTTGAGTGTGTTTTCATGTTTATTTTCCATTTGTATATTTTCTTGAGGATATGCCTTTTAAAATATTTTTCCCACTTTTAGTTTTTTTTCTTGTGTTTTACAAGTTCTTTGTGTATGTTAGATATATTTCTCTTATCAGTTATATATTTTGGAAATATTTTCTCCCAGTTTATAACCTGTTTACTAAAATTTGAAGAAAGTCTTTGACAGAGAAGTTTTTCATATTAATAAACTCCAACTTCTTTTTCATTCATGGGTCATGTTTTCACTATTGTATCTAAGATTATCTCATATACTTTGTTTTTCTAAGCTTATCCTTTCACATACTATAATGGTCCATTTGTAGTAAGCTTTTGTGTAGTGAGTGAAGTCTATTTCTGGATTCTTTTTTTTTTAAATTTTTTAGCATATGGTGTCCAGTGTGAATCTTTTAATTTTGTTCTTTAGTTTGTACTGATTATTCTAGGTCTTTTATCTTTCCATAAAAACTGTTGAATTAGTTTGTGAGTATCTAAAATTGGTTTTCTGAGATTTTAATTGGCTTGCATTGAATCTATAGATCAATTTGGTCAGAATTGGGATCTTACCAATTATAAAGTGTTATAATTCAGAAACATGAAATATATCTCCATTTGTTTAGATACTATTTGAGTTTTTTCATCATTGTTTTATAGTTTTCCACATACAGGTCCTATATATATTTTGTTAGATTAATATGATTCCTTCTCTATTTCTTATGACATTTGTTATTTCCAAAAATAACAGACATATAAACATATGTTGTAATCACCTAATATATTCGTACTATTGTTTTTAAAGAAACACAGCTTTCACATCAAGTAATAACAAAATGTTTTATTTTACTGTCATCTCTCATTTTCACTTTTTTCTTTCTTTATATAGATCAAAGTTTATCATGTACCTTCTTTGAAAGTTGTTTTTTTTTTTTTTTCCTGCAGTTTCAATATGATATACCTGCTGCTGCTACTGCTGCTGCTGCTAAGTCACTTCAGTCGTGTCCGACTCTGTGTGACCCCATAGACGGAAGCCCACCAGGCTCCCCTGTCCCTGGGATTCTCCAGGCAAGAACACTGGAGTGGGTTGCCATTTCCTTCTCCAATGTGTGAAAGTGAAAAGTGAAAGTGAAGGCTCTCAGTCCTGTCCGACCCTTAGCGACCCCACGGACTGCAGCCTACCAGGCTCCTCCATCCATGGGATTTTCTAGGCAAGAGTACTGGAGTGGCTTGCCATTACCTTCTCCGATGATATACCTAGGTGTGGCTTATTTGCTCTGTATCTTTCTTGGTGTTCTCTGGGCTTCCTGAATCTGTTGCTTGATTGTCTAGTTAATTTTGAAAAGCTCTTTGCCATTATTACTTCACATATTTCTTCTGCTCTATTTTCTCTTTTTTTCTATTCCATTTACATATTATGTTCTTTTTTTATGTTGTCCCATCATTCTTGGAAGTTACTTTTGGGTTTTCATTCTTTTTTTCTTTTTGCATTTCAGACTAGTTATTTTCTGCTGCCCTACCTCCCAGACCAGCGATCCTTTCTCAGCCTTTTGGAATTCATTGATGAACCTGTAGAAGGCATTCTTCACTTTTGTTATAATAGTTTTTTATTTCTAGCATTTCATTTTACTCCTTTTTGAGACAGTTTATATACTTTTGTCATCTCACATGTTGTGTACTTTTTCCATTAGAAACGTTAACTTATTGATCATATCATGATCATTATATATTCCCTGCCTGATCATTCTAACATACTTTTCACATCTCAGTCTGGTTTTGATGACTACTTTGTTTTTTAAAGCCATGTTGCTTTTTCTTGCCCTTGGCACGCTTTATAATTTTTTTGAAAGTTAGATATGGTTTTTATGGGGGAAGGGTGAATATTAACTGAAGAAAATAGATATTTAGAGTGAGTATTTATATTGTTCTGGCTAAGAATTGAGCTGTTTTTACTGTAAGTAGAGGTTAGTCTTTAGAATCATCTTGTGTGCTTGTTGCTGCCTCCTCATTACTTTGGGCTTCCATCAGTACTCCAGAGAGTGTGTCTTGCAGCTTGTTCAGCTGTAATTTGCCATTTTACTGGTCTCTTTTGGTGGGTGGTTGGCTGAAGTGGAGAGAGGGAGTATTCTGTAATCTTCTGATTAGATCTCAGTCTTTTAGTAAGCCTGAGTCTCCGGACTAAAACCCTTATACATGTTTCTCAGTGGTTTAGCATTTTCCGTTCCTCTTCTTTCTTTTCCTGATTGCAGTGTTCCCAGTCTATTTTCTTGAACCCTTGACCCCTGTTGACTATCTTTTTCCTCTCGTGTGAAACAGAAAGCCTAGAGGTGGCTGGAGTGGGAGAAATTTCCTTTCCCCAACTGTGAAAGACACTGGTAAAGTCTTTACCCTTTGAGTGTAGCCCTTTGCTGTAGAAAAGTCTCTTGAGTATATTTCATAATGATTATTCTTCTCTTCCCCCTGACAGTCCACAGTAAACATCTAGCAGTTCTTCAAAACTGCTATTTAAGCGTTTCTATCAGTTTAGGTAAGCAGATCTCTTCAGTGTCATGCAATGTGCCTTTCTCTCCACTCTTTAAAGTGGTAGTTTGCTTTGAAATCTCAATTTTCTGAAGGGGCTTTGAAAAGCCATTGATTTTCAGGTGGCTTATATTTTTCTTGCTTTAAGTACAGAAGTGGCAACTTCTAAACTCTTTTTTCTTTTCCTCCTTGGTCACACAGCACAGCCATGGGATCCCAGTTCCCAACCAGGGATAGAACCTGGGCCCTTGGCCATGGACTTGTAGAATCCTGAGTTTGAGTGAACTCCGGGAGTTGGTGATGGACAGGGAGGCCCGGCGTGCTGTGATTCATGGGGTCGCAAAGAGTCGGACACGACTGAGCGACTGAACTGAACTGAACCACTGGACTGCCAAGGAATTCCCAAAACTCCTTATATGTGGAAGCTGAAATGTGCAATCAATATCCTTTTATTGAAGAGAACTTGTATTTTTTGTGTCTGCAGGAAGAGGACAGGTTGAGGGTGGATGATTTTGTTATGGTGAATAGAGTTTCAAGTATTTGTTTAAAATCAGATTCAAAACTGGAATATATTTTTGTGACATAAGTGACAGTCAGATTTAAAAAAAAGTAATTAATTTTTTTCTATATTTTCCATCAAAAAGAACTCCATTTCTTGACAAACTTTAGTTACATTTGTTATCAGGTACTGAGGTTCAAATGAATTTTCTCTAATTTAGGGCTAAGTTGGCATAAAACAAAACTTTAATGTTATTTTTTCTTGCATCATTGATGGATTTAGTTTTTAAAGTAAATATCAAATTAAGAGATGGCTTCAAATATATGAATAGGAGGATCTCTAGCTGTTAAAAATTCCATCATAGGTCCTCTGGGTAAATGCCTCATTCCCCTATAGGCCCTTCTGATGCAATTCCTTATTCAGAGTTAATGAACCATGGAAAGCCTATTTGGAAAAAATGGCAAGTTTTCAGGGGAGTGAGACAATAGAATTCTTACTAAATATTTAAGAATCAAAAAAGAAAAATCTGGGATTCCTCACTGTTTATGAAATCCAGTTAGATAACCTTTGAAATTACACAGATATTTTAAAATATTAATACGTGTTAATACAAATAACATTTTTACTAAATAGAGAATAAAAGCCCATGTTTAAATGTTTGGGCAAGAAAAGATGTCAATTCAGTTACTTGGTCAGAAAATCATCAATTCTTTATTTCAACTTTATTTCCAGCTGCTTCTGATGTCACATTTTGAGTCCTAAGTAATTTTATGATGCTAGGAAGCATTTGGAGAAGGAAATGGCAACCCACTCCAGTATTCTTGCCTAGTGAATCCTGTGGACAGAGGAGCCTGGTGGGCTTCTGTCCATGGGATTGCACAGAGTTGGACACGACTGAAGCGACTTAGCATGCATGCATGCGTTGGAGAAGGAAATGATAACCCACTCCAGTATTCTTGCCTGGAGAATCCCAGGGACAGAGGAGCCTGGTGGGCTGCCATCTATCGGGTCATACAGGGTTGAACACTACTAAAGTGACTTAGCAGCAACAGCAGCAGTAGGAAGCATTTGGGCTTCCCTGGTGGCTCAGATGATAAAGAATCTGCCTGCAATGCAGGAGAACCAGGTTTGATCCCTGGGTTGGGAAGATCCCCTGGAGAATAAATGGCAATACATTCTAGTATTCTTGCCTGGAGAATTCCATGGACAGAGGAGACTGGTGGATTTCAGTCCATGGGGTTACAAAGAGTTGGACATGACTGAGTGATTAACACTTTGACTTTCAGGAAGCATTTAATATAAAAATGGGTTCCTGTTGTTATAAATAATTGAATAGACACAATAAATATTTCTACATAATTCACACACACATATGCCTAAACACAAATATATGTAATGTCTAAAATTGTGGTAAGTTTTAATATCCAGGCTAATGGTAACCACATGAAATGTTGAAAAGTATGCTGCAGTAAGTCATGGAAGATAATTTATTTCTGAGAAATAGTGTAAGATATTTTTAATAACACTTCTCAAATTTGAGATCATCCTAGCAAGGATTTTCATAAAGGATGTTCTCTCTATATTCTTCTTATAAAGGGGTAAATGTTTTCCCAAATAGGTTCAGAAAGAATATTTACAGACATATTAAAATGACCCAGACTGCCTGCAGTCTAATATTTTGAAAGACAAATGGCTATAAAATATTAGTAAAAAAAAATACATGGAGCAAATGAGTGTGGATGATAAAATTTTATGTAAACTGCAAATTGCACAGCAAACAGGTTTGATCAGAAGATATGAAATCAGGAGGATGTTGGAGAGAAAGACGGGGAAAATAATTCTTCAGATATTATGGGAAAGTAGGAGTTAGAATTAGGAGTTAGTTTTATAACTAAAAGATAAGTGTATGAATTTCAGTTTCGTGTGTGTGATTCTTTTTTTTAAAATTTATTTAATTGGAGGCTAATTAGTTTACAATATTATATTGTTTTTGTCATACGCTGACATGAATCTTCCCTGGTGTACATATGTTCCCCATCTTGAACCCCCCTCTCACCTCCCTTCCCATTCCATCCCTCTGGGTCATCCCAGTACACCAGCCCCGAGCATCGTGTATCATGCATCGAACCTGGACTGGCGATTCGTTTCACAGATGATATACATGTTTCAATGCCATTCTCCCACATCATCCCACCCTCGCCCTCTCCCACAGAGTCCAAAAGACTGTTCTATACATCTGTGTCTCTTTTGCTGTCTCATATACAGGGTTATTGTTACCATCTTTCTAAATTCCATATATATGTGTTGGTATAATGTATTGGTATTTTTCATGTGTGTGATTCTTGAAGGGAGGTTAGTGTGAACAAATTGCTCAGATTTGATTCCTGGCCCTACTACTTCACAGTGGTATAATTTTGAAGAATGACTCAGTTTCCTAATCCTGAGATCATAAATAGAACAGTGTCTTACAATCATATGGTTGTTGTGATGATTAGATGATAATATAAATGGGTTTAGAAGAGTACTCTGCACTTAATGAATGCTCAGTAGATGTTAGTCTCCATTGTCACAAGTTATAGCAATAATATGTGAAATGCTGATGAGAAATACATGTGTGTATAGTAAAGTATGTATACAATAGACTTTAATAAAATTATATTTTATATATGTGGAAGATATGTTAAGCATACATCATATTTTATTTTTTCAGTTAACATTTATGTACAAATACTTAGATTATTGGCCTGGTGTATTTTATAAAGTTGAGTCTATTCAATAGATTATGTCATTTTCAACTTGTATATTTATCATTCTATTGATTAAAGTCATACATCTAAAGGAAAAAACAATTAAACATTTTAAATCACCTAACACTTGAGTACCAAAATTTAGAGAACAAAAATTACTATTTCCTGATTGGGCAATGTTTAATAGGCCTAATAATACTGAGTGTTGTACATACTTGACCAGCACATGAATATTAGTTTAATCCACTTTTTGTGAAAAAGTATTCATGAATTCCATTAAGGACATATTTTATAGAAAGATTAATAGGCTTTTATTGTAATTACTCAAGTTGATCCTACTTGCAATCCAGATTCAGCACATAATTATCCACTTTCTATTTCAGGTTTATTAGATTTCTTGAAATGAGGAGATCTATAAAAGAATTGCTACACTCTATGGAATTCCAATTGACCTATTCAAATCCTGAAAGATGATGCTGTGAAAGTGCTGCACTCAATATGCCAGCAAATCTGGAAAACTCAGCAGTGGCCACAGGACTGGAAAAGGTCAGTCTTCATTCCAATCCCAAAGAAAGGCAATGCCAAAGAATGCTTAAACTACCGCACAATTGCACTCATCTCACGCGCTAGTAAAGTCATGCTCAAAATTCTCCAAGCCAGGCTTCAGCAGTATGTGAACCGTGAACTCCCAGATGTTCAAGCAGGTTTTAGAAAAGGCAGAGGAACCAGAGATCAAATTGCCAACATCCGCTGGATCATAGGTAAAGCAAGAGAGTTCCAGAAAAACATCTATTTCTGCTTCATTGACTATGCCAAAGCCTTTGACTGTGTGGATCACAATAAACTGTGGAACATTCTGAAAGAGATGGGAATCCCAGACCACCTGACCTGCCTCTTGAGAAACCTGTATGCAGGTCAGGAGGCAACAGTTGGGACTGGACATGGAACAACAGACTGGTTCCAAATAGGAAAAGGAGTGCATCAAGGTTGTATATTGTCACCTTGCTTATTTAACTTCTATGCAGAGTACATCATGAGGAACGCTGGGCTGGAAGAAGCACAAGCTGGAATCAAGATAACCGGGAGAAATATCAATAACCTCAGATATGCAGATGACACCACCCTTATGGCGGAAAGTGAAGAGGAACTCAAAAGCCTCTTGATGAAAGTGAAAGAGGAGAGTGAAAATGTTGGCTTGAAGCTCAACATTCAGAAAACAAAGATCATGGCATCTGGTCCCATCACTTCATGGGAAATAAGTGGGGAAACAGTGGAAGCAGTGTCAGACTTTATTTTTTTGGGCTCCAAAATCACTGCAGATGCTGATTGCAGTCATGAAATTAAAAGACGCTTACTCCTTGGAAGGAAAGTTATGACCAAGCTCGATAGCATATTAAAAAGCAGAGACATTACTTTGCCAACAAAGGTCTGTCTAGTCAAGGCTATGGTTTTTCCCATGGTCATGTATGGATGTGAGAGTTGGATTGTGAAGAAAGCTGATCACCGAAGAATTGATGCTTTTGAACTGTGGTGCTGGAGAAGACTCTTGAGAGTCCCTTGGACTGCAAGGAGATCCAACCAGTCCATTCTAGAGGAGATCAATCCTGGGTGTTCATTGGAAGGACTGATGCTAAAGCTGAAACTCCAATACTTTGGCCACCTCATGCGACGAGTTGACTCACTGGAAAAGACTCTGATGCTGGGAAAGGTTGGGGGCGGGAGGAGAAGGGGATGACAGAGAATGATATGGATAGATGGCATCACCGACTCGATGGACATGAGTTTGAGTGAACTCCGGGAGTTGGTGATGGACAGGGAGACCTGGCATGCTGTGATTCATGCGGTTGCAAAGAATCTGACACGACTGAGCGACTGAACTGAACTGAACTGAAGTCATTTTTCATCCCTTGCTGTAGTTTAGCAAACCACAACTCAGAAACACATGCACACATGTGGACACATACATGTCTACGCACTATTTCAGATTTTGAGGTAGAAACAGGTCGATTCTAGCTATACGAAGTGTTATTAGAATGATAGCATAATTTATTACATAACCTGGGATATTCCAAAAGTGAAAGGTGGCTTCATTTGTAACTACAATACAAAAGTGCTCCATTTATAACAACACGATGCTCAGAAATTTCAACACGGCTGAAGAAACAAATTATTTATTAAAGAATTGCAAAGGGACCTATGAGTAAGTTTAAGCATACTCATCTGTACATATGAAAACTGCACATATTATTGACTCAAATATAACTATTCACGATGAAATCCTAAAGCTGATATCCTCATAAGAAATCTCCATTGTTAAACAACAATGTGTAAGACAATGTTGTATTGACTATAACTTGTGACTTCAACCCATTAGTTCTACTTCTAGATTTTGTACTCTAATACATTTGTCTTCTGTTTTCTTTATTTGAAGATCTTTCAAATATTTTAAAGAACTATTAAATTCTCCATTAAGACAGTCATTTTAAGAAGGAAGGAAATGGCCCCAGTTCTTTTAATTATTTTGGTAATCTTTCAAATTTTTCCTTACAGAAATGATCACAGTAGATGTGGTCTCTTTTTTGCAAATGTCAGTGATTTTGTTATATCATTTTTTCTGCTTATTATATTGTAATTTATGCACCTTAAAGCTAATGTTATTTCATATATATTTAGCTTTAGACTTTGAATGCAATTACTTTAATATGTGTGTATATCTATTTGATGTGTGCGTATATGTGGGCTATGCATTCCAAAGGCTCACAGCCTGCATAATTATTTACCAAAATTACACTGCTTATTTTTGGAAAGTAAATGGTTTACTCATTACTCTGTCAGTCTGCCCTGTACCCACACATTATACCACTTGTGTTCATATTCCAGTACAGTTAAATTATCAGACAAACCTCTTAAATCCTTCAAAAAAATGCAGCTCAGAGACAAAACTGACACAGTAATCATCATATACATAAGACAACGTGAGAGGCTCTTTTGTATTGGCAACGTGAAGACTGTGTATAACCAAAACACTTAGGCAACTCTCAACTGAAAATGTTAAACGTGATAAGGGAAGGTTGGTTATTCTTCTAATAGAATTATAAAATAATGAGAAAGAAATTTGGAAATACATATTGAGGAAAACTGATTGACGTAAAAGAAGTATCCTTAGTGCAGAAGTCTTGCTTGGTACTTTATTGTCATTTTTTAAAATTAAGCGTATTGTATATATAACATTGATTCATAGACTGATTTATATATTGTATAATATATATGTTTGACAGCTATACAAAAAATATTTGATAAGTTAAAATCACATTTCATAAAAGAAAGATCTTACTTATCCACTAAAGGGACACGTAATTTGAAAGAACCTGAAGATCTAATTAGCTTTTAGAATCCTAGAGTCATATTCTCTATTAAATAGATTTATGAATTTAGGTAACTCGTTTAACTTCTCTTGTCTTATTTGCACACTTTAAATTGGAGGATTTGGACTAAATAACCTTTAACTTTCCTTCAAACTTGAATAATCTATGACTGGTTAAAAGAGATTGTAAAGAGAAATTAAAAATTTTTTCAAACTTCAGGATGTGTAAAATCCTGAGGTTATTGTCTTTCCACTAACTTTTCTGAGTTTGCAGCCTCTTCAGACCAGAAAATGTTTGTATGGTATTATTTTTTCAAGTGGAATCCCATGAGCTACAACTCTATGATTCATAACTCATGTCTCTGCATCTACATCTCATTCAATAACCCGTGTGGTTCCTTGACACCCCTACTTAAACAATCCTAACCACATCTGACTCTATCCCCACACCCCTTGCCAAATGGAAAGCAGACACTTCAAAGACCCGCTAACTCCCTTTTCTGCTGGCATCCTAAGAGGAGTTTCAAACTGCTGTCTAGACCACGGTACTGCTTGTGCAAGAAATGGCAGTAGTTTCCTATCCACATTTCTTATATAACCCAGGGTCATGGCCTTCTGGGTATGAAACGGCCATCTATTGTTGAAAAGCTAAAGCCAAAATGCAAGATTCTGGTTATGGCTTCCATTCACTTATTTTTTTCCAAAATTATTTATTTATTTGGCTGCTCTGGGTCTCAGTTGCAGCACATGGGATCTTTACTGTGGCATGAAGGGTCTTTAGTTAAGACATGAGAATTCTTAGCTGTGGCATGTGGGATCTAGGTTCCCTGACCAGGGATTGAACCCGAGCCCCATGCATTGAGAGTGTGGGGTCTTAGCTACTTGACTACCAGGGAAGTCCTTACCATTCATTTATTTTTCTGTAGTTCTTCCCCCTGTCCCTTTTTGTCACACAGTCAACACTCCTCTATCATTTTAAATCATTTGTTCCAAAATATCCCATTTTTTAAATAAATTTTCACTATCTTGAGAAAATTTTTCCACTTCTTAGTAATATCAGAAATCTGATGATTCCCCAAGATCATTGCCCTTTTGTTATGCTTCCTGGGAGAGTCAGGTTGATCTTCTCTACCCCACCTACGAAAACACCAAAATTAAATGTTAAATAATGAAAGGGTTTTGTCTCTCCTACTTCCACCCTGTTTTTACTTGTCCCTTTCAAAAAGTTAGTACACTTTACTTACTTTTTTTTTTTAGTTTTAGGTTTAGTGAAAAACTTAGTGGAACATATAGAATATGTCCATATCTTTGCCCCCACCTCTCCCAAGCTTCCTTGGTTGTTGACATTTTGCACTTAGTTTGTTGCATTTGTTGGAAGCTAACATTGATACAACATTATTAACAAAAGTTTGTAGTTTAAGTTCAGTCTTTGTTCTGTATAATTGAGTTTGACAAATGTAACGAATGCGTGTATGATAATGCCATGTACCCACCAATATAGTATTATTCAGAATAGCTTTATAACCCTAAAAATTGCCTGCACTCCACTGGTTCATCCTTCCTGCTCTCCTTACCCCCAAACTCCTAGCAACTCACCACTGATCTTTTTATTGTCTCCATAGTTTTGACTTTTCTAAATATCATATAGTTGGAATCATCCAATATGAGGCATTTTCAGATTTACTTCTTTCACCTATCAGCCTATATATGTTTCCCCATGTCTTTTCAATGGTTTGATAACTCATTTCTTTTTAGTGCTGAATAATATTCCACTGTATGGATGAACAACACTTTTTTATCCATTTACCTATTGAAAAGCATCTTGGTAGCTTTCAGGTTTCAGCATTTAGGAATAAAGTTGATAAAAACATTTAAGTGCAGATTTCTGTATTGACACGGGTTTCAACTAATTTGGATAAATACCAAGTATAATTACTGAATCTTAAGATAAATGTATGTTTAGTTGTATAAGAAACTGCCAAATTCTATTCAGAAGTAGCTGTCCATTTGCATAACCTCTAGCAATGAAGTTGCTTCATAACATTGCCAGTATTTTGTGTGTCAGTATTCTCGATTTTGGCCATTCTAACAGGTGTATAGTTGAATCATACTGTTGCTTTAATTTGTATCTCCTTGATGACATATGAGTTGGGGCATGTGTTCATATACTGGTTTGCCACCTGTGTATCATCTTAGGTGAGATGTCTATTAAGGTCTTTGACCCACTTTTTCTTTTTTACTGCAAAGTTTTAAAAACATTTTCATTTCCATTTATAGTATAAGATATTGAATATAGCTCCCTGTGCTGTACAGTATATCCTTATTATTTATCTGCTAATCTGAAACTCCTAGTTGATCTCTCCCTCCTTTTCCCCTTTGGTAACCATAAGTTTGTTGTCTACATCTGTGAGTCTGTTTTTGTTTGCAAACAAGTTCATTTATGTCAGTTTTTAGATTACATATATAAGTTATACCATATGGTATTTGTCTTCGTCTTTTTGACTTAGTACTTTGTATGATAATTTCTAAGTCCATCCATGTTGCTGAAAATGGCATTGTTTCATTCTTTTTATGGCCAAGTAATATTCCATTATATGCATTTTCTTTATTCCTCTGTTGATGTGCATTTAGGTTGCTTCTATGTCCTGGCTATTATAAATAATGCTGATATAAATACTGGGTTTCATGTATCTTTTCAAATTAGAGTTTTCTTAGGATATTCCCAGGAGTTGGATTATTGGATCATATTGTAATTTAGTAATTTAAAGTTTTTAAGAAACCTCCATAATGTTCTCCATATTAGTTGCACTAATTCACATTGCCACCTAAAGGGTAGGAGGGTTTCATTTTCTCCAAACCCTCTCAAGCATTTTTTATTTCTAGATACTTTTTGATGAGTGCCATTCTGACTGGTGTGAGATGATACCTCATTGTAGTTTTGATTTGCATTTCTCCAATAATTTGCGACGTTGAGCATCTTTTCATATGCCAGTTGGCCATCTGTGTTTTCTTTGGCAAACTGTCTATTTCGGTATTTTTCCCAGTTTCTGATTGGTTTATATTTGATATTAAGCTGTTTGTATATTTTGGAATTAAAGGTCTTGACAATCACTTCCATTTTGAATATTTTCTCCCATTCCACAAGTTGTCTTTTCCTTTTGCTTATGGTTTCCTTTTCAGTGCAAATGCTTTTAAGTTTAATTAGGCCCCACTTCTTTACTTTTGCTTTTATTTTCATTACTCTGGGAGATGAATCCAAAAAAGTGTCACTGTGATATATTTTAAAAAGTGTTCTACCAAACTATTTTAAAAAGTGTTCTATTCCTCTAGGAGTTTTACAGTATCTGGTCTTACATTTAGGTCTTAAATTCATTTGAAGTTTATTTTCATATATGATATTTCATGCTGTTCTGCTGCTACTGCTGCTAAGTCGTTTCAGTTGTGTCCGTCTGTGCGATCCCATAGACGATAGCCCACCAGGCTTCCCTTTCCCTGGTTTCGCCAGGCAAGAACACTGGAGTGGGTTGCCATTTCCTTCTCCAATGCATGAAAGTGAAAAGTGAAAGTGAAATCGCTCAGTCATTCCCAACTCAGTGACCCCATGGACTGCAGCCAACCAGGCTCCTCCATCCATGGGATTTTCCAGGCAAGAGTACTGGAGTGGATTGCCATTGCCTTCTCCGTCATATTGTTCTAATTTCACTCTTTTACAAGTAGTTGTCCAGTTTTCCTGGAACCACTTGAACAGACTATCTTTTCTCTTCTGTCTGTATATTTTTGACTCCTTTGTTGAAACTTAATTGACCATAAGTGCATTGGCTTATTTCTGGGCTTTCTATTCTGTTCCATTGATCTATATGTCTACTTTTGTGCCTGTGCTATACTGTTTTAATTACTGTAGCTTTGTAGTATAAACAGGCAAATTTGGCCTTGGAGCACGGAATGAAGCAGGGCAAAGGCTAATAGAGTTTTGTCAAGAGAATGCACTGGTCATAGCAAACACCCTCTTCCAACAACACAAGAGAAGACTCTACACATGGACATCACCAGATGGTCAACACCAAAATCAGATTGATTATATTCTTTGCAGCCAAAGATGGAGAAGCTGCATACAGGTAGCAAAAACAAGACCAGGAGCTGACTGTGGCTCAGATCATGAACTCCTTATTGTCAAATTCAGACTTAAACTGAAGAAAGTAGGGAAAACCACTAGACCATTCAGATATGACCTAAATCAAATCCCTTATGATTATACAGTGGAAGTGAGGAATAGATTTAAGGGACTAGATCTGATACAGTGCCTGATGAACTCTGGACAGAGTTTCGTGACATTGTACAGGAGACAAGGACCAAGACCATCCCCATGGAAAAGAAATGCAAAAAAGCAAAATGGCTGTCTGAGGAGGCCTTACAAATAGCTGTGAAAAGAAGAGAAGTGAAAGCAAAGGAGAAAAGGAAAGATATAAGCATCTGAATGCAGAGTTCCAAAGAATAGCAAGGAGAGATAAGAAAGCCTTCCTCAGTGATCAATGCAAAGAAATAGAGGAAAACAACGGAATAGGAAAAACAAGAGATCTCTTCAAGAAAATTAGAGATTCCAAGGGAACATTTCCTGCAAAGATGGGCTCGATAAAGGACAGAAATGGTATGAACCTAACAGAAGCAGAAGAGATTAAGAAGAGGTGTCAAGAATACACAGAAGAACTGTACAAAAAAGATCTTCACGACCAAGATAGTCACGATAATGTGATCACTGACCTAGAGCCAGACATCTTGGAATGTGAAGTCAAGTGGGCCTTAGAAAGCATCACTACGAACAAAGCTAGTGGTGGTGATGGAATTCCAGTTGAGCTATTTCAAATCTTGAAAGATGATGCTGTGAAAGTGCTGCACTCAATATGCCAGCAGATTTGGAAAACTCAGCAGTGGCCACAGGACTGGAAAAGGTCAGTCTTCATTCCAGTCCCAAAGAAAGGCAATGCCAAAGAATGCTCAAACTACCGCACAGTTGCACTCATCTCACACGCTAGTAAAGTCATGCTCAAAATTCTCCAAGCCAGGCTTCAGCAATATGTGAACCATGAACTCCCAGATGTTCAAGCAGGTTTTAGAAAAGGCAGAGGCACCAGAGATCAAATTGCCAACATCTGCTGGATCATGGAGAAAGCAAGAGAGTTCCAGAAAAACATCTATTTCTGCTTCATTGACTATGCCAAAGCCTTTGACTGTGTGGATCACAATAAACTGGAACATTCTGAAAGAGATGGGAATCCCAGACCACCTGAATTGCCTCTTGAGAAACCTGTATGCAGGTCATGAAGCAATAGTCAGAACTGTACATGAAACAACAGACTGGTTCCAAATAGGAAAAGGAATGCATCAAGGTTTTATTTTGTCACCTTGCTTATTTAACTTATATACAGAGTACATCATGAGGAACACTGGGCTGGGAGAAGCACAAGCTGGAATCAAGATTGCTGGGAGAAATATCAATAATCTCAGATATGCTGTTGACCCTACCCTTATGGCAGAAAGTGAAGAGGAACTCAAAAGCCTCTTGATGAAAGTGAAAGAGGAGAGTGAAAAGGTTGGCTTGAAGCTCAACATTCAGAAAACAAAGATCATGGCATCTGGTCCCATCACTTCATGGGAAATAGATGGAAAAACAGTGGAAACAGTGTCAGACTTTATTTTTTTGGGCTCCAAAATCACTGCAGATGCTGATTGCAACCATGAAATTAAAAGACGCTTACTCCTTGGAAGGAAAGTTATGACCAACCTTGATAATATATTAAAAAGCAGAGACATTACTTTGCCAACCAAGGTCCGTCTAGTCAAGGCTATGGTTTTTCCCGTGGTCTTGTATGGATGTGAGAGTTGGACTGTGAAGAAAGCTGTTCACTGAAGAATTGATGCTTTTGAACTGTGGTGCTGGAGAAGACTCTTGAGAGTCCCTTGGACTGCAAGGAGATCCAACCAGTCCATTCTGATGGAGATCGATCCTGGGTGTTCATTGGAAGGACTGATGCTAAAGCTGAAAATGCAATACTTTGGCCACCTCATGCGATGCATTGACTCACTGGAAAAGACTTTGATGCTGGGAAAGTTTGGGGGTGGGAGGAGAAGGGACGACCGAGAATGAGATGCTGGATGGCATCACCAACTCTGTGGACATGAGTTTGAGCGAACTCCGGGAGTTGGTGATGGACAGGGAGGCTTGGCGTTCTGTGATTCATGGGGTCGCGGAGAGTCAGACACGACTGAGCGACTGAACTGAACTGAACTGAACTGTAGTATAAAGTCAGGGAGTGTGATTCCTCCAGCTCCGTTCTTTGACATGACTGAGGAAACAGTTATGTTAATTGTGTATATGAACTGTGTATCCTGCAGTCTTGCTATAACTGTTTATTAATTCCAAAAGTTGGTTTGTGAATACTTTTCAGTTTTGTCTACATATGATCATATCATTTTCCTTTTTTCCAAACGTTAATTGGACTTTCTTCCTTATTATTAAGTTGTAAATGTTACTTGTGTATTTTAAGTATCAATCTTTTATCAGATATATATTTTGCAAAAATTCTTCTCCAGTGTGTGCCTTGTTTATCAATCTCTTAATTCCAATCCATTTTAAAATCTGCTCTTTTGGTCTTGTTCTTCCTTATTTCCTAGATTAAAAACTCAGCAAGGCCCCATAATTTCCAGAAACAAATTTTTCTGTGGCCATTTTAAATCACAAAACAACTCTGATTTCATTTAATATACTGCTCAGATTAATTTAATAATTGAAATTTGATTCTTTCTTTAGAGGTGAGTTTTTCTTCCTCAATATCTCTCCAATTTTGCTGTAGAGGCTCGGTTAGCCTCTTCTTTCTTTTCCAACTTGGTATCTGCATTATCTCACAAAACATATATTTACCAGTGCTTTTAGGAGTTGGATCATCAAGAGGTCACAATGATTTAGTGTTGACACTTTTTAGTCTAGATTTCAAAGTGGACTTTTCCTTTCCTGAGTGCATTCATGAAGTCCTTTTTGCCATCCTTTTTCCCTCCTCCTGCCGGTATAAGCTGAACTATGTACCCCTTAAATCCTTAAGTTGAGACCATGCTGCTACTGCTGCTAAGTCACTTCAGTCGTGTCCGACTCTGTGTGACCCCATAGACGGAAGCCCACCAGGCTCCCCTGTCCCTGGGATTCTCCAGGCAAGAACACTGGAGTGGGTTGCCATTTCCTTCTCCAATGTGTGAAAGTGGAAAGTGAAAAGTGAAAGTGAAGTCGCTCAGTCGTGTCCGACCCTTAGTGACCCCACGGACTGCAGCCTACCAGGCTCCTCCATCCATGGGATTTTCTAGGCAATAGTACTGGAGTGGCTTGCCATTGCCTTCTCCGAAGTTGAGACCATAACTCCCAGTAATTCAAAATGTGACTGTGTCTCTACATAAGGCCTTTAAAGATGTAAGTTAAAATAAGGGCATTATTTGGGATCTAATCCAATCTGCTTCTGTTAGGTCCATATCATTTCTGTCCTTTATTGAGCCCAGCTTTGCATGAAAATTTCCCTTGGTATCTCTAATTTTCTTGAAGAGATCTCTAGTCTTTCCCATTCTGTTGTTTTCCTCTATTTCTTAGCATTGATCACTGAGGAAGGCTTTCAAATCTATCCTTGCTATTCTTTGGAACTCTGCAGTCAAATGGGTATATCTTTCCTTTTCTCCTTTGCCTTTAGCTTCTCTTCTTTTCCCAGCTATTTGGAATTCCTTCTCAGACAACCATTTTGCTTTTTTCATTTCTTTTTCTTGGGGATGGTCTTGATCCCTGTCTCCTGTACAATGTCACAAAGCTCCATCCATAGACCTTCAGGCACTCTGTCTATCAGAACTAATCCCTTGAATCTATTTTTCACTTCTAATGTATATTTGTAAGGGATTTGATTTAAGTCATACCTGAATGGTCTACTGGGTTTCCCCACTTTCTTCAATTTAAGTCTGCATTTGGCAATAAGGAGTTCATGATCTGAGCCACAGTCAGCTCCTGGTCTTGTTTTTGCTAATTGTATAGAGCTTCTCCATCTTTGGCTGCAAAGAATATAATTCATCTGATTTAGGTATTGATCACTTGGTGATGTCCATGTGTAGAGTTTTCTCTTGTGTTGTTAGAAGAGAGTGTTTGCTATGAACAGTGTGTTCTCTTGGCAAAACTCTATTAGCCTTTGCCCTGCTTCATTCTGTACTCCAAGGACAAATTTGCCTGTTACTCCAGGTGTTTCTTGACTTCCTACTTTTGCATTCCAGTCCCTGATAATGAAAAGGAAATCTTTTTTGGGTGTTAGTTTTAGAAGTGCTTTTAGGTCTTCACAGAACTGTTCAACTTCAGCTTCTTCAATATTACTGGTTGGGGCATAGACTTGGATTACTCTGACACTGAAAGGTTTGCCTTGGAAATGAACAGAGATCATTCTCTTGTTTTTGAGATTGCATCCAAGTACTCCATTTTGGACCCATTTGTTGACTATGATGGCTACTCCACTTCTTCTATATCTATTACTGCCCACAGTAATAGATATAATGGTCATCTGAGTTAAATTCACCCATTCCAGTATGTTTTACTTTGCTGATTCCTAAAATGTCAGTGTTCACTCTTGCCATCTCCTGTTTGACCACTTCCAATCTACCTTGATTCTTGGTAAATCTAACATTTAACCTAACATTAACCTAACATTCCAGGTTCCTATATAGCACTGCCCTTTACAGCATCAGACTTTACTTCCATCACCAGTCACATTCACAACTATTTGTTGTTTTTGCTTTGGCTCCATTAATTGACTATTTCTGGAATTGTTTCTCCAATGATCTCCAGTAGCATATTGGGCCCCTACCGACCTGGGGAGTCCATCTTTCAGTGTCTTATCTTTTTGGCTTTCCATACTGTTCACGGGCTTCTCAAGGCAAGAATACTAAAGTGCTGCACTCAATATGCCAGCAAATTTGGAAAACTCAGTGGTGGCCACAGGACTAGAAAAGGTCAGTTTTCATTCCAATCCCAAAGAAAGGCAATTCGAAAGACTGCTCAAACTACCGCACGGTTGCACTCATCTTACACACTAGCAAGGTAATGCTTACAATTCTCCAAGCCAGGCTTCAACAGTATGTAAACTGTGAACTTCCAGATAGTCAAACTGGATTTAGAAAAGGCAGAGTAACCAGAGATCAAATTGCCAACATCCGTTGGATCATCAAAAAAGCAAGAGAGTTCCAGAAAAATATCTACTTCTGCTTTACTGACTATGCCAAAGCCTTTGACTGTGTGGATCACAACATACTGTGGAAAATTCTTAAAGATATTTGAATACCAGACCAGCTGACCTGTCTCCTAAGAAATATGTATGCAGGTCAGGAAGCAACACTCAGAACTGGACATGGAACGGGAAACTGGGTCCAAATCGGGAAGAGAGTACATCAAGGCTGTATATTGTCACCCTGCTTATTTAACTTATATGCAGAGTACATCATGAGAAATGCTAGGCTGGATGAAGCACAAGCTGGAATCAAGATTGCCGGGGGAAACATCAATAACTTCAGATATGCAGATGATACCACCGTTATGGCAGAAAGTGAAGAGGAACTAAAAGCCTCTTGATGGACGTGAAAGAGGAGAGTGAATAAGTTGGCTTAAAACTCAACATTCGGAAAACTACGATCATGGCATCCAGTCCCATCACTTCATGGCAAGTAGATGGGGAAACAGTGACAGACTTTATTTTTCTGGACTCCAAAAGCACTGCAGATGGTGACTGCAGCCATGAAATTAAAAGACACTTACTCCTTGGAAGGAAAGTTATTACAAACCTAGACAGCATATTAAAAAGCAGAGATATTACTTTGACAGCAAAGGTCAATTTAGTCAAGGCTATGGTTTTTCCAGCAGTCATGTACGGATGTGAGAGTTGGACTATAAAGAAGGCTGATCGCCGAAGAATTGATGCTTTTGAACTGTGGTGCTGGAGTAGAGTCTTGAGAGTCCCTTGGACTGCAAGGAGATCCAACCAGTCCACACTAAAGGAAATCAGTCCTGAATACTCATTGGAATGACTGATGCTGAAGCTGAAAGTCTAATACTTTGGCCACCTGATGCGAAGAACTGACTCATTGGAACAGTCCCTGATGCTGGGAAAGAATGAAAGCAGGAAAAGAAGGGGACGACAGAGGATGAGATAGTTGGATGGCATCACTGACTCAATGGACATGAATTTGAGCAAGCTCCAGCAGTTGGTAATGGGCAGGGAAGCCTGGCATGCTGCAGTCAATAGGGTCACAAAGAGTCAGACACGACTGAGCAACAGAACTGAACTGAAGGCTACTGTAAAAAGTCGGATCCTGGTCTATCAATTTGGAAAATTCTCTCTTTGCGTCTCCCCCTCTTTCTCTGTGTCTTTCCTATGTGTGTATGTGTGCTTGCTTTTAAACATTTCCTTTCCCTGCCTTGTTTACACATGGTACAGTAGGAGTCTGAGACCTGAAGATCTTTTTTTTTTTTAAAGAAAAATGTGCTGAATCAATTAGCTGGGAAAGGAATACCCAGTTATATGATCTTGAAAGCCAATGGATTTAAGATACTTTAAAGGGATTATGGAAAAGAAAAAATGTTTGCCTTAATTCTCAGAACCCCTTATCGAATTGCCAAGACCTTTGGTTACTTTTCACGTTTTATCTCCCTTCACCCTTTTGAAAATGTTTCCTTTTTGAAACCTTGTATGAGTCATATATTCCCTGACTAGTATTCTCTGTCACCACCTGGGAGAATGTGCTTCATCAGTATCATTTTTCTCTGCTTGAGGGTTGAATATTTATTTAAAACAAGTAATCTTGAATATATGTGATGCAATACATTATAACAAGGTTTATAATATAACTGCCCAGAAAAAAATCTATTTTTCGTAATTTGATTTCCTTGAAGACACCCATAGTCAACCTAAGGCATCCATTTTTTCCCTTCTACACATGTTTCTTAGTTATCATATTGCAATCTTATGAATTATGAATGTCTTTGGTATTTATCCTTATTTCACCTGGATAGAAACGTTTCCATGGTGAGGTGAGAAATGCTACAAAAATGTGATTTATCTGGCTCCATGTTCTCCAGGGGATTGTTCTACTACTGTGCTTTGGATTATTTTGGATTCCACTGTGAGTTATAATAACAATTTATCTGTGAAATAAGCCATCTCATACCACAAAAGATTGACAGAATTGAGAAATGACTGCTTTCAAAAGAATAAAAAATGTGCGGAAACATCGCAGAATCCATGAGGAATGCCTACTGACTTATTTAGAAATTCCAGTTATCTTAGGGACAGATCACTCAAATTTTAGTTGTGATTTTTTGTTTTTGTTTTTAAAGTAAATTTTCCCCCAAGTGAATTCATTTGGATAATTATATCAGAGGGTTTATAAATTACTATGTACTCTCTTGGGAGGTCACCAACCCTTAATGCTGAGACCTTTATAGTTTTAATAAAAAATTTAGGGCCACAAATTCCAGAAGAAGTAAAGAAAAATAACTGAAATCATCCAATAGGCAGCTAAAAGGACAGAGCTGTCCATAAGTTACAGCTGATGAAGTCTTTCAAGGAGGAAAGGTGTGGAAGGCATTCAGAGCTATGAGAAATGGTTTAAATCTGTGTATTTAGCCTTTCATATAACAACTAGTGCTGATTATCATTGGAGACAATATAGTTTATTTCTACAAATGGAGATCATTTCTCCTAATGGTCTCTACTCTCCACTTTAAGTTATTGTGATTAGGACCATATGGATGTTTCTAATCCCATTTAAGGTCTCAGGGCATCACCAAAAACTGTCACTAGGTTGCTCCTCAACTTGGATTAGTTTATTTTCATTCTGGTTGTACTGTTACATATGGATTAGTTAATATAGCTATACAAGTAACTTTGTCTCTTCCCTACTTCTGTGTGAGCTTAATGAAATGAGAACTCATGCCTATTTTCTTTTTATTTGTAACCCTGATGATAGAAAATTCCTAGCAAATCACAGATAGCAAATAATTATTGGAATAATAAATATTGAACTTAGATTAGAGAGAAAAAGCTATCCCATAACTCAGATAGTCCAACCCAGTAGGTTGGACTCAAGAGTATACACCAAGAATGCTGGCCAATACCTGCGATAATAAACTGTATGGATCTGAAAGGAATATACCCTTGGATTACTGATGAGTCCTGTGGTATCAATGAGAGGCTAATTATGGATTAAAATTGACCATCTCTCAATTTCTCTTTATATTACAAAGGATATTAATGTACTGAAAAGCCTGACACATTTAAGACATTTTCAAGGAATTTAAATGTAAAAGAAAGGCAGAAATTAAGCTGGTCACTTTCAAATAGATCAGCCAATCTCTCTTGCTGCAAGTGTGAAATCATAGGCCCTTTGAAAAATTACCTGTGTTTCGGAACAGCAGCACAAGAAATCTTCCCAGGCCTCTTCTGTTACCTTAATTTCAACACCTTTAAACACCCGCTACATGTATGTGGTTTTTCTCCTCCCTATTTCTTAATTTCTAATTTCTGCCTCACTGCCCAGAACTTTCAGATTCTTCAGTAGCAATTTATTTGCTTTAATCCTGATTTTTCCACTAGATGATAGTGGCTCTATGCTTTATTGCCCATGGACCAATCTCATTCCTTTCTCTCATGTTAGACCCCTATTTGCCCTGGAGGGTGTTCAGAATTCATTCCTGTTGTTCAGAATCCATTACTAGATTCATAGTTTCAGGGATACTCACTTGTCCCTGCCTTTGGGCCATGGGTTGAAATTCAATTTAAATGTTGATGGGAAAAAACAAAAAAACAAAATACTTTATATCTGAGCCTATTTGGCTCATGCCATTTGTGATATTAGAGTCACTGCTTCCCTCACTTTAGTTCCTGGAAAAAAAACTGGAGAAGTGATAGGCATTTTCAAGGGACACTAAAATCTCTGTTACTGGAGGGAGTTATAAGTAGGGAGAAGGTAGTACGATTCCTGATACTTTGTTTGTGCTTCTTTGCTTTGCTATATGTTGGTGGGCAGAACTGTGGATCATTTCTTACCTCTCATGGGGCTGCTTTCTGTAAGAAGACACCCAAGCATCTTAGCAGTAGTAAATGATAGTATGGATGTTCAAGCCCAGAAAGGGATGCAGCTATTGTTATTCACAGGTCTTGGCAGAAGTCATGAAATTAGGGGGCATACGTAACGATACAATTATACAAGTACGTTTGTTGGCAAGAGAATAAGGCACCTTATTGGATACACTCAATTGCTAGTTAAGTTAGACTGTAGGGACTTCTGAACATATAAAGAATTGGAGAAGTAACTTGAAGAAAGTGTTGGAGATTTGAAGATATCACTCAGGGAAAATGCCAGTTGGAAATTAGTAGACAGTCAAGAGAAAATAGAATTTTTAAGACATCTCATGGGATTTAGGAAAGTTAAAAGTCATGGATGTTAAGAGGTACTTATTGAAGCATTTATATGAATATCTACAGGAGTGACAAGAATTGTAAAATAAAGCAGGACAGTGGCTGGAGTGTTCATTGGTTTTCTGTAGAGCGTATACAGCAAGAGATTTGAAGGTACTGGCAGGATTACAATTGAGTGCTATCTTGTGAGATATGGGATGGGTGAAAATGGGAAACCAGGGTTCCATGCTGGCCTTTACCTTTTATTCCCAGTCTTAACATTTATTCTTCTGATTCTGTTTTCTGAAATCTGCTGTTATCCATAGTTCTCATGTAAAGTATATATGTCCCATTACACATATCTTGTTGTTCAGTTGCTCAGTCATGTCTGATTCTTTGACTCCATAGACTGCAGCATAACACTGTCGTTCACTGTCTCCTGGAGTTTGCTCAAACTCATATCCATTGAGTCAATGAAGGCATCCAACAACATGGCGAGCATTAAAAGAATTTGCCCAAAGTACCACTTTATCCATGCTGTTATATTGTACATCTACGGAATTTATAGACAATAAGCAAAATATAAGCATTATGTGTTGTTCAGTCAGTAAATATAATGACCTTTTAATAAGCTACTGATAGCAGAGAAATTCACTTTTAAAAAATAATGAGGTGGATGAAACTGAAGCCTATTATACAGAGTGAAGTAAGCCAGAAAGAAAAACACCAATACAGTATACTAACGCATATATATGGAATTTAGAAAGATGGCAACGATAACCCTATATGTGAAACAGCAAAAGAGAAACAGATGTATAGAACAGTCTTTTGGACTCTGTGGGAGAAGGCAAGGGTGGGATGATTTGAGAATAGCATTGAAACATACATATTATCATATGTGAAACAGATTATCAGTCTAGGTTTGATGCATGAGACAGCGTGCTCAGGGCTGGTGCACTGGGATGACCCTGAGGGATGGGATGGGGAGGGAGGTGGGAGGGGGCTTCAGGATGGGGAACACATGTACACCTGTGACGGAGTCATGTCAATGTATGGCAAAACCAATACAATATTGTAATTAGCCTCCAATTAAAATAAATAAATAAATAATTCTAACTGCTGTGGCAGAGAAATATTCTTTCTGCAAGATTTCTTCATATGAAATGCTTTCATCAGTCTGTATGGAAAGAAAAATATATCTCTACAGCCTATCTCTGCAGCATGATATCAGTAGGTATAATTTAGTGGTTTTTCTTCCCCACCCCCACAGGTATATCATTTTCATATTCTTAGGATTATCTGTATGTTTTGTCTGTGGTTTTGTTTTAAAAGAAACTTGCTTTTTGCTTGTGAGAGGTATTGAATTTGTTTCTATAAATTAGTTAGCTATGTTAGGAAAGCAACTCTTTATGTCTGGCGATAGGAAAGGTTTATTTTGATTCTAAAAAGTAAGTCAAAACAGGTGATTAATTCTTCTTCCCATTAAATAACATCTTCAATTGGTGATAAAATTGCTTTTAATCCAAACAATGTTTATGGAATGTAAATGTTATATAAATAAATTACCATAGATATTAATACTTCCATCATGCTAATGTAAAATGACCAAAGGCTATATGATTTTAGGAAAAAAAAAGTAGCTTTAAGATTTTTTTTTTTTCTTTGGCTAGAATTAGCAGTCAACCAACTAAGAACAAATGAATGGGAATGCTAATATATGCACCATAAAAATCAACCTTTGGAAGTTTGTTCATGTCAGGTTATCAAGTCAAGGGCTGTGTCCTGATAATTTTACGATTGTTAATAACAGCCCATAGTTAGGCATACCATGATAAAGCTGATTAACTTTCAAGCTTCAGAGTAAAAATTGATTTATTAAGGGGGAAGAAGAAATTATTTCCCATTAACAGAATTCAGTATTAGCTTTTAATTTTTTTCTGTAATTTAGCAGCTTACTCTATTTTACCAAACACAAAATAGGTATCATAGATAAAGGAAAAGTGAGCTTATCCAAAGATTTTCCTCATCTCGGCCTTAGAAAGCAGAAATACATGACTTTATATAAGGGCTCTAATAAGTAAAAACTAAAGTATTAGACAGTCTAAGTAAATTGCCCAAAGTATAAGTCTCAGAATTTTTTCCTTTAAAATGCAGTTAATAATAGTATTTATCTTATGGAGTTATTGTGAGAATTAGGTTAAATTATGAATATGAAGTATAATATTTAGTTCTGGGCCTGGCATTTGTTATTGTTGTTGAGTTGCTCAGTCATGTATAACACTTTGCAACCTCATGGACTGCAGTGTGCCAGGCTTCTCTGTCCTATACTATCTCCCAGAGTTTGCTCAAAACTCAGGTCCATTGAATTGATATTGTCATCCAATCAATCATTTCATCCTCTATAGCCCCCTTTTCCTCCTGCCCGCAATTTTTCCCAGCATCAGAGTCTTTTCCAATGAGTCTACTCTTAACATCAGGTGGCCAAAGTATTGGAACTTCAGCATCAGTCTTTCCAATGAATATTCAGGGTTCATCTCCTTCAGGACTGACTGGTTTGATTTTCTTGCTGTCCAAGGGACTCTTAAGAGTCTTCTCCAGCACCACAGTTCAAAAGTATCAGTTCTTTGGTGCTCAGCCTTCTTTATGGTCCAACTCAAACATGGGCCTGGCATGCCATTCATTATGTGTTAGTAATAATTAGTAGTATTTTTATAATTCTTATTGAAAGATGTCCTACATAGCATTATCATTAGGGAGTAACTACAAATCTAAAGATAATCAGCATCATTAAAACAATATAGTGGAATCTTTTTTATTTTATTATTATTATTTTTTAATCGTGAAATCTTGTTTGCAGAGTTTTATTAATGATTTGGCTCATGGAAATTCAATTGCTTTTATTAGCATTTCCCATTTACAGCACATAGAATTAGTATTTTACCCATCTGGAATGGTTTGATAATATATCTTTGCCACCTTCAATATTTTATAATGTTACCATTATTTTCATTAATAAATTTACAACATTGCACTCCATAACAAACACCAATTTAAACGCTAAATATTGTTAGTTGAATTATAGAGACATATTTGAATTTGTCAATTTTGAATATAATTTTACTGAAATTATCACAGTTGTTCCATTTAGTAAAGATGCAAGAAAGCTATTTCTATCATAAAATGTAATTTTATTTGACTATAACTTTAAATATGTATACTGGTAAAACAAATGTTATGAGAAGTAGACCATAAGGAAGGCTGAACACCAAATAATGCTTTTGAATTGTGGGGCTGGAGAAGACTCTTGAGAGTCCCTTGGACTACAAGGAGATCAAATCAATCAATCCTAAAGGAAATCAACCCTAATATTCATTGAAAGGACTGATGCTGAAGCTGAAGCTCCAATACTTTGGCTACCTGATGTAAACAGCCAACTCACTGGAAAAGACCCTGATGATGGGAAAGACTGAAGGCAAAAGGAGAAGGAGGCAGCAGAGGATAGGTGGTTAGATAACACCACTGACTCAATGGACATGAGTTTGAGCAAGCTCTGGGAGATGGTATAGCACTGGGAAGCCTGGCATGCTGCAGTCCATGGGGTCACAGAGCTGGACACAACTTAGTGACTGAACAACAACTTGTAAACAATCAATAGAATTTAAAAGTCTTTTTTGTCTTTTTGGCCCTGCCTTGCAGCCTGTGGGATCTTAGTTCCTTGACCAGTAATTTAACCTGTGCCTTCAGCAGTGATAGCATGGAGTCCTAACCACTGGACTGCCAGGGAATTCTCTAAAATATTCAATATTAATGATATATGGGGTCCTTCATGATCTACTGTCCTTCTTAAGAAGTCCACTAGCTTCTAATTTTTCCATTTCCATCTCTGATTCTTTTTATGTTCTCTTTAAGGATAATTTATCTTTCAGGATAATCCATAATTTTCAAAAGGAAACTGCATTGACAGTATTTCTTCTCCATCACTTCTCGCCAGGCAGACCAGGAATGCCACCACATGCAAGGAATAACACTAGCATGTTAACAATAAGTGAGGTAAACCTCTACTAGAGACTTTTGTCTGTTTCTTTCTAAGTCTTCCTTTCTCAGTATTCTAAGATCTTGAGGGGAGGGGATATATTTTACTCACTTTGATACCCATCTTAGTGCTTGGTATAAAACAAAAATGTAATGCTTAACTCTTTTGTAAGTAAATCCATGAACAAGAAGAAAATGAAAGGATCTCTGATTCTTTGCTTCAAGTTACAGTTGGAAGGTCTCTAAACTGTTCAAATAAAGTAGATATAATTATTTTCAAAAGAGAAGTCTAAGAAACATAAATTATGAAATGGTAGAGGAATGCAACAATATCAATTAATGAGCTTAGTGTTAATAAATTTGAAGATCCATTTTAGTGGATCTCCACCTAGAAGGCAGTGAAATTGGGGTAGGACGGTAGCCAAGGTGAGCTGTGGGATGAACCTAAACCATTTTTGTGGGGAATACTTCTTGGATAGAGATCACAAATTGTGGATGATTATCTTAGCACTTTGAAGAATCATTCCAACCTGGGCAGGATCTACAGTTATGCTAATGGCAACAAATTTGAACAGGTCTCTCAGTCCTAGGCATGTTGCAGAGACAGCCTAGGTGTTTACTTTCTCTAGCATTAGCAGCCGAGAGGGAGCTGCTTCTCTGGGGCAACTATTCTGTCGGTTGTTTTCATAAATAAGATCTCTAGCTTGTGTGCATGACTGCTGATTCTGGTGGTAGGTGAGAAGTATTCCTATCTCAAAGAAAGGTAGAAGCAAAGAAGTCTGGGGAAATTATTCAGTCAGTGGAATTCTTAGAGCTATCAAGGTAATTGTTTGCTGACAGAGATGTGGGCTCTGTAGTGAGGTACCTCCCACTATTGATTCTGAGGAGAGACTTGAGGGAACAGAATACTCCAATTACAGTAGAACGCCACAGAAGTTCTGGTGAGGGAGTTACTAATTTATTATAATATAAAAATCCTATGGGTTTTCAACTGTATGATATAACTCATGACTGTGATAATATAATCATAGTATTATTTAGTTTTAATTTTTACAAATTTATATCATATTTTAGAAGACCTTGGTGGAAATCTTCCTACTCCTTTTTCTTCCCT